>NC_142038.1:47109001-48309001 GCF_982192425.1 Myodes glareolus
TAGAATCAACACATACTGTGCCTTGTGTAACCCTGGCATATACATTCCAAGGGATATTTTCCTATATGTTATAGAGGAATAAGTAAAAGCACTCAGTAGAATAATTCATGATTCCAGTACATAGAAATGTGGGGTTCATATCTGAATTTAGACTTGTTTCTTGGAACAGAGGAGGGTTCTTTATTAACTCCTTACTCTCCCCTTCTGTGGGGGAAGTGGTTAACAGACTAGTACTTTTAATCTTCTTGAAATGGGTATGATCTTTTTATTCTTCAATAAATATATTTAGAAAAAAGGGCCTGCAAGGCTGAGAGATGAGCCAACCTAGAGTTTGCCTGAGGGTCCACCAACAGGCGCTGTCACAGGTCCCAATCATGCCTAATTAAAGAGGGGCAACCACATGTTGCTGCCTGAGGGCCTGGCAACAGGCACTTTCAGAGGTCCTGACCATGCCTAGCCAATGAAGAGTGATCACGAGATATCAATGGATCAGAATGCAGCCTGAGTGCTGGGAGGAGAGTGTATAAGGCTTTCCCATTGCAGAGTAAACAAGTCTGCTGTTTGCCTTTTACCAGACTCCCAGTGTCTACACCACTGACACCGTACCTGGGGGAACTGTTAGGACCCAGCAACATCGGGCGACTGAACAGGTCTGGTCATCTCCCTCTCCTCACTTGTGATACTATAGAGCACCCCCAAGTGATGTGGGAGTCCCCTCTGTATGCTGCAAATACCATTGGTTAATAAAGGACTGCTTTGGACCTATAGCAATGTAGAACTTAGTTAGGCAGGGAAAGCTAGGCTGAATGCTGGAAGAAAGAAGGTGGAGACAATGAGAAGCCATGCAGCCCCGCAGGGCACAGACACCAGAACTTTTCCCGGTAAGCCAGAGCCTCGTGGCAATACACAGAATACTAGAAATGGGTTAAATTAAGATAAAAGAGTTAGTCAATAAGAAGCTCTAGATAATGGGCCAAGCAGAGATTTAAATAATATGGTTTCTGTGTGATTATTTTGGGTTTGGGCTGCTGAGCAACTGGGAACTAACTAGGTACCCCCAACAACACCCAAGATGGTGTATTTCAGTGAGAATGCCCCCCAATGTTGTGTGTTTTCGGTCCCTTCACCAGGAAAGTTTTGGAACAACCTTTCTTTCCTTCTTTTGTGTTGTCTGTCATGTCTGTCTGCCCATCCGGTTAGGAAGGCACATTTTTTTTTTTTTTTTGGTTCACCTGAGACCTCCACGTGAGGGCTGATCCCTGCCCCTGCCCTGAAGGTGAAACCAAGGCTCAGCTCCCAAACGCCATCCCTTGTCCAGAGACACTGTGTGGGCATGTGGTTGTGGTCCAAAAACCCACAGAAGTCATCCATCAAGCGTAAAACATGAAGGTCTAACACAATTTTCTATCCCTGTTGACTGCCATATTCTCTCTGTCTGTAGCTTGCCTGCTACCTCTTCTACAAAATGAGTAACCTCTCCTTCACCTCCATCCGTTCCATGTCTGATCACTCTGTGACATAAAGTGATGAGGAGACAGACAAATAAAGCCCTGCAAAATGTGCTGAGGAGAACATGGCCACAGTTAAGACTGTACATGCCGCTTCCCTATAGCTTCACTCCTACTGCAGGAGACTCCATCTCCACAGTAGTACATTTGAAGTGAAGTGCCTCAATGTTTGCCTGCCCCTTAAGGATGGAATTCCCTCACACTGCAATGACTCCCAGGCACCACAGCCCTGTCCCCCCATTTTAGGCCTCAAAGGCCAGCAGAAAACAAAATGCCACTAATCAATCCTGGATTCCTGCCCTCATAGCTTTAAAGGTTTGGCATTATATAAAAAAGGCTATTTAATCCCTCCTGGATGCACAGATATGCCTTAGTGGGAAGGGTGGTATTGTTAACCCTTATTCTCTTTAAATGTCTCCTGTAGTATATTCAACAGCAGCAGGCAGCAACTAAGGTGACTCCTCTGGTGCTAATGGTTCTTAGGCATCCATTTTGCATGCCTGGTTATCTGAAATTTGAAAGGGTACTTCCTAGTCCCCCCACACCTGGAAGTTCTCCGGGAATGGATGCTCTTTAAGGGTGGATAGCCAATGACAGGTAAGGGCTTGTTTCAGCAGGCCAATCTCATACAGGCACAGTCCTTAGCTGCTAAGCCCTCCTGTGGAGAAATCAGCAAGGCCTGAGCAAAGAATTCTGACTCTTGCTCTGCACCCATGTAACAATTTAGAAAAAGGGTGGATATGAAGGAAGATAAGGCTTAGAAAGCTGAGAGATGAACCAACCTGGGGTCTGCCTGAGGGCCTAGCAGCAGGCACTGGCAAAGGTCCTGATCATGCCTTGCTAGTGAGGGGTGGCCATGTGATATCAATGGATCAGAATGAAGCCTGGGTGCTGGGTGGAGATTATATAAGGTTGTCCTCATTGCTGAATAAATGAGTCTCCTGTTTGCCTTTATCTTGACTCCCGAAGTCTAAGTCATTGAAGCCCTACTATCTCACTTCCTCCTCTGAGGGAGCCGTTAGGACCCAGCAACATATCTTGTTGTGATAAATGACAAACAAAAAAGATGTATGCAATATCCTACATAATTATTTAGGACAATGAGGGTTAGGTTTGATCATTTATTTTTTTCAAAACGTAAAAGTCAAGTATGTAAAACATAAAAAACTAACAAACTAAATAAATGTTTAAAGCCAGGTGTAGTATTGGGTACCTGCAATACCAGTGTTAGGTTGGCAGAGACAAGTGACGAGCTGTCTAACTAGTCTAGCCAACTAATGAGTACCAGGAGAATGCGTGTTCTTGTCTCAGGAACAAAGCGAGTAGTATTTGAAAAATGACATCTCAAGTTTTACTTTATTCTCCACACACCTATTCACACATATACACACATCTGCACACACGCACATCTGCATACATATGGACACACAGACAAATTAACAATAAATTTTCTAAATTTATTAAAATAGCTCTTATAAATTGTTATAAGTAGTTTATAAGTTTATAAGTAGTTTTTAAAGTAGCTCTAATAAATTGAATTCCTCGTCTACATGAGCAACTTGTCTCTTTGATGACAGGCTTATGCTTCTCATTCTCCAGTCCTGCTTCCATCAGTTCACCAGTTCTCAACCTGTGGGTCGTAACCCCCACAGGGGTCATAGGTCAGCTATTCTGCATCTCAGATATTTACATTAGGATGCCACATAGTAGTAACAAAATTACAGTTATGAAGTAGCAACAAAATGGCTGGGGTCATCACAACATGAGGCCACAGCATCGTAAAGTCAAGAAGCACTGCTTTGGTTGGTCTCCAGTAGACTTTTGACGGTGGAACAGAGTCTTTCATGTTCACTAGGATGTCTTTATCTCTTAAAGAGTGTTGCACTTGTAGTCCATGACTGAAAGTGTTTTCATCACACATTTTTCTCCATCCCTTTGTCATTGTACTTGTCACATTCTGGGTGTGCTCCTCCATCTGACAAATTTATCTTTTATTAACTGACACTACCAAATAGGGCGCCTTTTATTTTCCTTGTATTAAAACAAAAGCCCCACTTTTCAACTAAAATGAAAGAGGCACTGCATGGTATCATTTTGAATATGAGAGCAAGAAACAGACTCACATGACAAGTTCTAAAGCCAGAGTTATTTAATAGCAAAAGGAACTCTATTTCTGGATCATTTTCTAAACATGCATAATGAGTCTCAGCACCCATGGTGGGCTGGTTATTCAGCTAAACCACTAGACCTTTCCCTGGGAGGAAGCTGCATGTTGCCATTTGTTTCTTCCACATTGTTTAGTGTTAAAGAATTGAGGACTCTCATTTCTTCCCATACTTTTAACGAAGACTGTACAACTAAGCAAGCATAGGACCATCATTTGTTCTGCTTTCAGATTAATAAGACTCCTGGATGGTTTGGAAAATCGATTCCATTTCCCCTACTGTTCTACTGATTTGGGTCTCTAGTATCTCACCTAGAAAAGTTGACAGCATCTTCTTAGCTAGCCTGTGGATGACAGCTATTCTGTGCTGTTCCTCACTCTCCAGCCAGCTTGATCTTGCAGAAACAAAAGCTGCATTGTGTCTTTTCTTTCTGTGGTCATTCTCTGATCTCTCTCCATCTCCATTTCTCCTTATCTATGTTATATTTGTCTCAACCATCTTAATGCCTTCACGGACTTTCATTCTGTTTTTTTTTTTTGTTTTTCTAATTTTGAGTATGTACTCTTGTTTGAAATACTTTTTGGCTAATTCCCCATCATCCCTCTGTTTAGGTATGCCTAACTGTAGAATATCCTCACTTCCCAGATTCAGATTCACACAGAATTCCTACCACTCTACTTGCAATGCCATCCTTCACGTACCCATCCCTTGCTGCAGACTGCAGTGAGGAGAAGGTATGAAGGGACTGTCTTTACTTTGTTCCTTGTAGCCCCAGTGCATTGCACAGGATAGAGTTTATAAACAAGGTTTCATATTTAATATACAAAATTTTGGTAAATATTATGATGTTTATATAAAAGATGAACAAGATAATGGTGGAAACAGTTTGATATAATCAATCCTATAACATTCTTTGAAGGATCCATTCCCTAATTAGTTTTCATGAGTATAAATTATACTTCAAATTTTATTTTATATGGTGATTTTCATAATCCCCTCTGTCACACAAACATTTTAAACACAGTGCACGTAGTCCTACATGCCCGAGAGGCTGATGTGCAGGGTAAGAGTGTGCATTAGCTATATGTTCCTCTCCAATTATAGTTTTCTGAAAGAGGCAGTTGGATATTTGAACCTTCTTTTCCAATGTGGTGAAGAACCATGGATCTTAAGTTTGTGATTAGCAAGTGAAATTATGCCTTAAGACATGCATCCCTCCCCAATGGGACTAGAACACTAAATGTTTCATTTAATTTTGTAGTAAAATAATTTTTTCTAACAAGAAGCAGTTTCCATCCAACTCATTCAAGGTCTTTTATTTATATTTTCCTTGAAAAGAATGCTTTTGCTTTCTGTTTTGTTACTTTTCTTTGATGATATGCCCAGTACCACAAGATGAAATGAGAAACTTTTTTAAAGTCTTGTTTCGTTTTGCATTACAGCAAAATCCCATGTCCTCTTACAAAGTGAGTTGACACGATGCATCTCTTTAAGCAGTTGTCTCCCTTTGCCCTGCCCAAAGAAACTCCTACAATGAAGAACTACCATGAAAAATCCCAGAAGCTTCTTAGGTCTACACTCCCTGGCAGCTTTTGGGCAGACAAAAATTTACAGACACACAAATAACGTGCACAAATACATGCACATACACAAGAATGTATGCTGCAGCTGCTTCAAATGACAAAGAACTGAAGTGTCCATGAAAAAGAGAACCACCAAATATATTGCCCTTCACCTGTACTATGGAATATGTGCAGTCATTAAAAAGGGTCAAATCAGCTGGAATCGGGAGTATCTCTGGGACAACCTAGAAATCTAGCACAATGGAAGTTCCTGGAGTTTCTTATATTTCTCAAAGTTTTTGTCTTGCTATTGAGCCACAGTTTTTCCATATTTATATTTACATTTGTGGTTATATCAATCTTTCGATACTAATATCTCTCAGTCAGTCGGTTGGGTGGTATATTCTTATCTTGGGTGATCTGAATTAATGCTAATACTTAATTACCAATCCAGTCATTGCTGAATTCCCACTTTTGATGTTATCCATTTCCATGTGGTACTTGTAAACATGACCTTTGATGAAAAGCTTAGAAAAATGGACGAAAATGAATATTTGCACTGGGAGACTTCTTTTTGAAGAATAGTGTCTGAGACACAAGTAAGAATAGGAAATATGGTATTGAAGAACATCCAGGCCCCACTGTGGGTCAAGGATGCTGGTAGTCAGTAAATCCACATCTGCTATACATTAACAACTGAAATGATCATTTTTGGAAATAATTTTTCAAAGAGACAAAGTGTTTATAATTCCTCTGGGCTATGAAAAGTGATATGCCATTAAAAAACTGTTTCACACATTTCCTTTAAACCTGACAAATGACCTTTGTTTCCCACACTCAAAACTAAATTATTGTGAATACAGGTGTACCCCAGAGCCTTTTATTCTGCTTTGGTTCTGCACACAGTCTATGGTCTTGCCGAGCAATATTTTAGGGTGCCTCGTGTGAGCTCACCTTCCAAGTATCACTCTCACTTAAGACCTAAAAATGAAGCAGCTCCGAACGGCCATGCTCACTTGCAGCTGCTGCTCTTTTCTGTCCAACACCGACTCTCATGTGGAAGGAGGAGAGACAGAAATAAATATAAAATAGCAGGCTGCCCACGCGACCAGGAACTCCGGGCACGGTCAACTGGAGAGTGCATAGTGTCAGTGCTGGTGCCCATGGTGACTTCGGGCTCCTGAGGCAAAAGAAAAAGCAAAGCCAAGCCGTTCAGGCGATGTTACCACTTCACTGTTAATGCGGCAGAACCCCAAGTTGTGTGAACTGCAGGAAGAGCTGCCTCATGGAAAAAGGAACAATTTCAGATCCCCTTTTGCTTTGAAAGTGATTTCAGAATTCATTTGCACCATACTTTTCTTTAGCCATTGGAGGCAAAATAACTTGTCCCAGGTCCCACATCTGATCAGAGGCAGATGGAGGATGAGTCTTTGTCCTTGCTCTTGCTTTCTAACACAATTCCCACTTGTTGGGACCAAATAAGTACAATCATTAGTTACAAGTTGCATAATGTGAAGCTATATTTCCTGAAGCTTGGGGGCCCACAAAAATCTATAAAACGGGCCAACAAACCACAATGGCATCTTTACAATATAGTATAAATGACAAAACACATCCTACCTCGGCTACATACCTGCTCTGAGCATACTTAACTCTCACCTGGTGTGTGCGTTTGTGTGTATGTGTGTGTTTGTGTGTATGTGTATATGTGTGTGTACATGCTCATGTAGGGTATGTGCACATTCACGTGTAGCCCAGAGTTGACATCAAGTGTCTTCTCAATCTTTCTTTAATACATAATAAATTATATATATTTAGTATATGTATATTTTGTGTGTCTGTGAGTTTACTGCACGTGGACTATATGCATCCAATTTCCCAGCGAGGTCAGTAGATGGCTTCAGAAACCTTGGAAATCAAGGTACGGGTGGCTGTAAACTGCCTGATTCGGGTGCTAGAACTGAAACTGGGTTCTGTGAAAACACAGAGAATACTCTTACCTTGGGGCCATCTCTCCAGTACTGTATTTTTTGAGAGAGGAATCTCTCATTGGGCCCAAAGCTCACCAATTGTTTGGACTAGCTGACCAGTGAGCGCTTGAGAGCTGACAAGTTTTACCCCATCAACAAAAATGGTTGCAGACAGGCATTGAAGCACCTACGTTTTACATGGGTTCTGGCAAAGGGAGCCCTAAATCTTTTGTTTGCATAGTAGCCATTTTCCCCACTGATCCACCTTCCTTCCCTTCGCAATGCTGGGAATCAAACCAGGATCTGTGTATACTAGGTATCTTAGTTAGGGATTTTATGCAGTGATAAAATACCATTCATGACCATAAGTCTCTTAGGGACCAAAGTGTTTATCCGGCTTACATTTCCACATCACAGCCCTTATCAAAGGAAGTCAGGGCAGGAACTTGGGCAGGAGCTGATGCAGAGGCCATGGAGAAGTGCTTCTTACTGCTTTGCTCCCCATGACTAGTTTTGCCTGCTTTCTTATACTGTACAGGATCACCTGCCTAGGGGTAACATCACCCACAATGGGATGAACCCTTCCATATTAATAATCAAGCAAGAAAAGGCACCATAGGCTTGCCATAGGTCATTCTAGTGGGGGTGTTTTCTCATTTGAGGTTCCCTATTCCAAAATGACTCTAGCCTGTGTCAAATTGCCATGAAACTAGCCAGCACATTAGGCAAGCACACTACCTACATCCTCAGACAAGTCTGGGGTCCTTACTAAGATTTGACCCAGGGCTTAAATTATCTTCATTTTCTACAACTTTTCCAATGCCCTATTCCTAGATCCTCTAAACTTATTTATAGAGAACCTATAATTATCCTGCCCTTTCTTTACACCTGATTATCAAAAGGATGCTAGGCCAGGTCCAGAGGCAGACAGTAAATGCCCATTAATGGGACTATACATAGTCTAAAATAACTTTGACTTTGGGTCTGCAGCAGCGCACTTCTTTTTTTTTTATTTTATTAAATTATAAAAGTTTCCATTTCTGCCCCTCCTCCCAACACCCTCCCACCCACCCCCACTCCCTCTCCTCCTCCCTCTCCATCCCTAAGAGCAGTCAGGGTTTCCTGCCCTGTGGGAAGTTCAAGTTCCTCCCCCCTCCCTTCAGGTCCAGGGAAGGTGAGAATCCAACCAGACTGGATCGCCAAAATCCAGTATATGCAGAGGAAGCAAGTCCCAGTGTCATTGTCAATGGCTTTTCAGAAAGGCTCCGGGTCAGCCACATTCAGAGAATCCAGCCACATTCAGAGAATCTGGTTGGATCACATCCTTGTTCAGTCCCAGTCCAACTGGCCTTGGTGAACTCTCATTATATCAGTCCCCTTGTATCAGTGGGTGCTCGCATCCCTCGCGGTCCTGATTTCTTTTTTCATTTTCTTCATCCTTCTGCTCCTCATTTGGACCGTGGAGGGCTCAGTCCGGAGCTCCAATATGGGTCTCCGTCTGTATCGCCATACAACGTCGGATGAAGGTTTCCTCTGCTCTTGCCTTCTTTGCTCACGTTCTCTTTCCTTCTGCCTCTCGTTTGGACCTAGGGAGCTAGGTCCAGTGTTCCAACGTGGGTCTCCGCCTCCATCTCCATCCATCGCCAGATGAGGGTTCTATGGTTATATGCAAAATATTCATCAGTATGGTTGTGGGCCAAGGCCGGTTCAGGCACCCTCTCCTCTGTCCAGAGAACAATCTGGGGATCTCTCCTTGGACCTGGGATCCCCTTTATAAACAAGTCTCTTATAAACCCTAAAATGACTCCCTTAGTTGAGGTATATACTTCCCTGATCCCATATCCATCCTTCCTCCCTCCCCCATCCCAGTCCCCCAATCTTTCCCCATTCCTCCCCTACTCCCTTCTCTCTAACCCTCTCCCCTTCCAAAAGTCCCCCACCCCGCCATGCACCCGAGGTTACCTGGCACTCTTGTCTATTTCCAATCTCCAGAAGGATAGCTACATGATTTTCATCAGGTTCACCTTCTTATTTAGCTTCTCTAGGATCACGAATAATAGGCTCAAAGACCTTTAATTATGGTTAGAATCCACTTATGAGTGAATACATACCATATTCCTCTTTTTGGGTCTGGCTTACCTCACTCAGTAAAGCGTTTTCTATTTCCATCCATTTGCATGCAAAATTCAAGATGTCATTGTTTTTTACCGCTGAGTAAAACTCTAATGTGTATATGTTCCACACCTTTTTTAACCATTCTTCTATTGAGGGACACCTAGGTTGTTTCCAGGTTCTGGCTATTACAAATAGTGCTGCTATGAACATAGTTGAACAGATGATTTTGTAGTATGATAGAGCATCTCTTGGGTATATTCCCAAGAGTGGAATTGCTGGGTCCTGAGGGAGGTTGACTCCCAGTTTCCTGAGAAACCGCCACACTGATTTCCACAGTGACTGTACAAGTTTGCATTCCCACCAACAATGGATGAGTGTTCCCCTCATTCCACATCCTCTCCAGCATAGGATATCATTGGTGTTTTTGAGTTTGGCTATTCTGACAGGTGTAAGATGATATCTCAAAGTTGTTTTGATTTGCATTTCCCTGATCGCTAAGGAGGTTGAGCATGACCTTAAGTGCTTTTTAGCCATTCGAAGTTCATCTGTTGTGAATTCTCTGTTCAGTTCAGTACCCCATTTTTTAATTGGGTTAATTATCATCACAGAGTTTCAATTAGTGAGCCCAATAATTTTTACCATAGATTTTGTTTTCTGGAAATTTCAGTTGACGTGTGATACCCTACAAATATAAACAATTATTATGTGCTCATTTATAATTTGAAGTCTTTGAAAACCAACACGATGTTGGAATGCTTGGACCATCAGGTCTCAGCAACTAAACCAGACAGCCTGAGTTTGATACCCAAGACCTATGTTAGAAGGGAAAAATGACTTGTCCTCTCTCTCTCTCTCTCTCTCTCTCTCTCTCTCACACACACACACACACACACACACACACTTAAATCCATGATGCTTGTGTACTTTCAACATATACAATTTTGCCAGTTATATTACAGTAAAACTGAATAGAGAAAAAGCAGCTCCCTCTGACTCAACCCTCATTGGGGTCTCTTTGCCACAATCAGCAAATATCCTGAGAGGATGCGCAGGAGTTCAAAAAGAAGTGCTATCTACTGAGTAGGCACGCTCTTCTCTTCTAGGGCTCCCTGTATCATACTTGCTGTTTGGAAACCTAAGGGCTTTAGGTTCAGGTGGCCTGGGTGCTTTCCCCTAAAAGCCCAGCAGATCTCCCCAGATGTGGCACCCCTGTGAATAAAACATCTTCATTTCCTGACACCACCTCAAAGGTCCATGATCCCTCTCTTTCTTCCATCACAACTGGCTCAACTCTATGCTTACTTGTGCCCTGAAAAGTTTGATGAACACAGAGAAGCATTCACCATTGCCTTCCCTTTTCCCTTCGAGAGAGAATAATAACTTACTCTCCTGACCCCAGACTACTCATGCTCTGGTTTCCCCATCACTAACCCAATAAATTCCCTCTCAAGTTGAGCATTCAATAGACCCATTTCCTTGCTTTCATTTATGCAGATACAATGTTTCTGAATGGGAAAATTTATAGTTATAATTAATATAAATACCATAGTCTTTATTTACATCTCATTGGCTGTAATTTTTAGAGTAATGCTAAATATAAATTTCAAGCTTTGTTAAAGTTTCCATTTCTCATTCACTTCTAGCCATCATTCTTGTATTATTTTTGGAAAAGTCAGATATATTCTTCTCTTAGCTTAGTTATCTAGTTGTATAAGTCATAAAGCCAGTAGAAGTCAGAAAGAAGTTCAGGTTTAGTTGGGCATGGTGGCACATGCCCAGCAGAGGCAGGCAGATCTGTGAGTTTCAGACTAGCCTGCTCTACAGAGACAATTCTAGGACAGCCAGGGCTACATATAAGACCATCTCAAAAAACAAGCAAAAAAGTTCAGATTGAAATCTAAGTGTTTCCTGTCTGTTTAAATGCCCATACTAACTGTGACGGCCTGCAGAATTTAGGAGATTGAAAAAAGTCAATGAAATAGGAGTAGCATCAGCAAACCATTGTGAAAAATCAACATGAAAACATTTGCAGTGAGATTTATCTTACCATCATGTTTTTGACAAAAGCAAAAATGAACAAACAAAACCCCTTTTCATCTGAGCCAAATTATTTAGCCATTTTGCAAAGTGAAGAAAGAGTGAAATAAACTAGAGACAAATTTTAAAAAGAATTCAGGGTTGGAAAGATGGCTCAGTCTATCCATTGCTTCTTGCCACATGAGCATGAAGTCACGAACAGATCCTGGTGCCCACGTAAAAGCCAAGCAAGACAACAACACGCCCTTAACCCCACTGCTCAGAGAAGAGACACGGTGGTTTCTGAGGACTGTTAGCCAGTCTTTCTAGTCAAATCAGAAAGGTCTAGGTTCCATGAGGCACTCTGACTCAAAAAGTAAAGTAGAGGGAAATTGAAGAAGACATTTGAAGTAGACTTGTAGCCTCCACATGCATTAGACACATTAGACACACATGCACACACACGCACACACATGCACGCACACACACACACACACACACTCACACTCACATTCATTCCTCCATTATCCTAGATCTGTGATTAAAATCTGCTTCTAAGTCCAACACACAGCAAATTCACTGAGGAATTTGCCTGCTTTTTGATAGAATCCTGCAGAAATTCTAAAGTCAGCTTCCTTGATGTTTTAAACTATGACAAACCTCAAAGGAACCCAGTTAGCTATAAAAGCCCTGAACTTGAACTGAAAGGAGGCAGGATTTGAAAAAGAAATAAGAAAATAAACTTTTTTTTTGGTCAAAGATCAAAAGAATTGAAAGAATTGTGTGCATAACTGGGTTGGGCTGGCTTGATTCTGCGGATCGCTCTGTTGTCCTAGTCTCATCCCGCGTGAGGACTTACCTCGCTGGCCACGCTCTCATACATGGGAGGGGACACGTGTGGGGTGGGGTGCTGTGTTTATGACATGGAGGGGACACTAGCTTGCTCAAGGTGACTCTGCTACAAATTCATGGCATAGACTTTTATATCAGTGCATGAATTAGTAAGATTTATCATGCAGTCTGAGCATTTCAGTGATCTCTGTGGGGAATGAAAGGCTTTTATTGAGGAAACAAGGTCATCATTGGTAGTAAAGTTTGATTTAAGGGTCCTCCAATAAAGGACTAACTTGTCACTACTTGGAGTCCAAAACCAGTAGACTGGAGCCTTTGGGGTATCTTGGATATCAATCTCAGGCCTGGCAATGATAAACAGGGACAAACAAAAGGGAAAAAAAGAGAAATGTTATAGGGAGTTTCTGGGCTTGTACATATCCAGCCCCACCCCCAGGGTAGAGCAGCCATAACCTCTGTGACCAGTGAGGAAAGAGACACTCAAGTCTCTTGCCCTGTTTCCTCCCTTCAAGAGATGCCTGGCATAAATAAACATTTAGCTATGCCAACGAGGAAGAAAAGATGGGAAAGAAAAGTCTAGCTCAGACCCTACATGAGGTGGTTTAAGAGGCCACATTATATGTTTATACTGAGCACTTCCTGAGTGCCAGGCATTATTTGAGTGTTTTTCTTTTACTAACACCTATCAATTTTTATTTATTTACTTAATACTTTTTTATCTGTAAGTTTAACATGAAATTCTTAAAGCCGCTCCACTGTATTAGGTCAAATTCATTACAAGCGGAGGTTGGTTTTCTTGTGTGGGCAATTTATTGAAGAGGGAGATGAGGGGAACCTGTGAGAGTTCTAGATCATGACTGATACCACGGGCTGAACATATGGGAAGGATAGGGTCTAGCATTTTTTTGTTCCCTGTATCAGTCCATCTTTACCAGCAGGTAAGGCATGGAATTCAGTCAGAGCCAGAAATGAAGCAGTTATGAGATGTTAGCTCCTCATGTCCATCACTATGAACACACTTGGGTGTGTTTGCCTGGTGTGAGGTACCTGGGAGAAGCCAGGCGTGTCTAAAGTCACACAACTGGTACCTGGGCTTGACAGTTGTGTCTTCACTAATGTCACTCCATCAAGTCCCGGAATTGTTTCTGAAACACATCACACAGATTCCATGCCTCCTGATGAATGGCATGTGATGCCAAGAGCAGATCATAGTGCCAAGGAATTTAACTAAGGCATCGAAAATGCCATCCTCCAGGAAATACCATCAAGTATAGGGAAAGAATCAGCATTCTATTCTTAAAACAGAGACCCAATCATACTATCACTATCAGGAAAAACACCAGTCTCTCCACTGCTGATGGCACAATAGCTTTAATTCCTACAGCCCAAGCACAATCTGATTCTACCCACTGAACACCTGATCCAGGACACGCCCACACATCCAGGTTCAGGCACATCAGAATACTCCTCAGACTTGAAGCTTTCCTTGTGATGCTCCATCTGAGTCCATAACATGTCCTTGATGCTTACCTGCTGGCTTCCAGAGAACAGCTCATTCTGTTGGGCAGTTCTTTTGCCATTACCGCTTCTCTCACCGTTCTCAGCTGGGACACTAACCTTAGTTTACTGCTCCCTGAGAAAGGGCTGTGGGTACTATCCCCCAACCCACCTCCCACACCATAATCTCCCTTCCTCTGATAGCTGGGGATTTTCTCACAGGATGACTACATTCATTACAGTAGTAAAAAAATGGGTGTTCTTTTAGTCACAGAGAATAGAAACTCAAGCCATATCAGCTCAAGTTCAAGTATATATTGTTGGTTGCTAAGATGAGAGGCTGTTTCCAGACATGCCTCAGGATGTCAGTCTTCCACTTGGCTTTGGTTCTGTCTGCATGATGGTGAACATGGCCACAGAAGCTTTAGGCTGATGGTTACAGTTCAGATTTCCACTGGAAGAAGCTAGCTTTCCTCCCAACAAACATATGACCCTTAATTAACATTGATTCCAAGGGGAGAGAAGTCCTCTTCCCAGGACCTCAGTCATCCATAGGAGGCTCTGTACATCCTCCATGCAACACTGACAACTTGTGGACACACTTTGCTGATTGATTGACTTGGGGTGTGTGTCCAACTTCCATTTCATTAATGAACTGTCCGAGGCCCCATACCAAATAAAACAGAGGAGAGATGTTAACAAGACCCAGAAAAAAATGAGAGACAATCAAAATACATAGCCATCCACTCCAGCTATCAGTGCTATTACTCCTAAACGAGAAGAGCATTTAGGAAATCAACAACAGCAGAGGAAGGTGATGAAAAAGAGAAGGCACCACTGGGGGAAGGGAGAGGAGATGTGGTGATGTGGGGGGCCCACAGACAGGCTACCTAGCTGGCAGCCTGCAGAAACCTGGGAAATTAGGTCTAAGGTCTACAGGTCCTTATTCTGAAGACAAAAATGAATAGAAAGTTCCATCATGTTTTAGGACAAGTAACCTTGCTTTTCTGGGCTTCAGAATAAGATATCAAATAAAGCTTTCTGGAAAAGGGAAGAAAAGTTGTAAGGTTGCTAGCTTTAGCAAGTTGTTAAAATAATCATTTTTTAAGGACCTAATGATAAGTACTGAAGTTCAAGAAGACTTGATTTTGTCTTTTTTAATTTTCTTCTAACATAGAAGGGAAGGAAGAAAGCCAATGTAATAAATTCTTCAAATAGCAGAGCATTAACTGTTCTATATCTACAGTTTAATTTTTCTTTATCAATTTGTTTTTCTATTTTTTTTAAAGAATCATTGTCCACCACCAAAGCTCTGAGGAAGTTTCTTCTCAGTGCTACAGGACTTGTGTGTAAACAATGCTTAGTAATCACATGGCACTGTCACAACAAGCAGGAACCAACTGAGGTGTCACATACAATAGTGACGCTGTGACTCTCCATCGACAGGCCAGAAGCCCAGAGATGCCTTTGAAGGAGCAGAGACACTTCCCACACAATACAGTCTTGGCAAAGACTAAGGAAGACCTATGCAAGAGGTCTTATAAGCTGCATTATATCTTATTTATTATTGTAGAGATTGCACCTGCAACAAGAGTCTGCCACCTCCAATACAGAAGTGTAAATCTCAGTGCCACATGAGTTAATTTGCCTTCTTGATGCTATCAGATGATATGAAGTGTCACTACCTGATCAAGGTAAGCCAACAAATGCTATACTGCTATGGGAGCTGAAGAGTGGCTTTTAATCTTTATCAACACCCCCCCCACACACAATAATCAAACAGTCAAGTTTCTAAGCCCTCTTCTAACCAGATTGCTGTCTTTAAATGCTCTCATCTGGAAACTCTGGACGTACAAGCTTGATGTCTAAAAACAAAAACCCAGAAAATTCTAGAAATTTTCCAGTACCACCCTATCTACAACCATACTGTGCTGTTGTTGTTACTATGCCCTCTAAAGGTAATAAGATTTTAATGACATTTCAATGACATAAAACAGCTCGACTTTCTCTTTCAATGACTGACAGCATGGGCTGGTTCCTCATCTGAGGAAGCTGCCTTCACTGTTAATAACTAACCTCAGTCTCATTCTCCAGATTTTACATATACATTCTTTTCAGTGCACCTCAAACTTTACAGTGCCTTGAAATTCCCCAGAGAATAGTTTGAAATGCAAACTTTGGCTAAGTAGATGTAAAGCATACCTATAAATTACAATTTTAGACATCCGTCTAAATATTCAGAATATAGATAGTAGCAAAGTTGAAATCCCACTTGGAGAAATGATGGCTATAGTTGAAGGTTTAGGTTCCGGCAATGGGATAGGTCTAATTTCTGACTTGGTGTGAACCGTATGAATCCATTAAGCTAGATAATTATTTAACCATTAAGTAGTATGCCCCAGTTTTCCCTTATAACATATGGACATTATGGAATCTACTCTCACAAGTATGTTATGGGGAATCAAGGAGATTCAGTCCATTAAATATACTGTAAAATAACATAAACGTATGTGGTGATATTTGTTTGTGCTTTAACAAATAAAGCTTACATGAAAAACAGGTGGTAGAGCTGGTCACACTAGTCAGCCATAGAGGCCAGGCAGTGGTGGCATACACCTTTACTCCCAACAATCTGGAGACAGAGGCAGACAGATCTCTGTGAATTCAGGACCACCCTGGGCTACATGAGATTGGATCAGTCTGAGAGAGAAACAGAGCAGAGTGAAGGTGCTTTTAATTCCATCACTAGCAAGGTGGAGACAGAAAGTGATACATATGGCTAGGTGGAGAGAGGATTTAAGGTGGGAGGAGGCAGGAGCTCAGGGTTCAGTCTGAGAACTTGGGGAGGCAGCATTCAGTCTGAGGTGTATTATAGAGACAGGATACCACATTCGATCTGAGGGTTTCATGGAGGAAAGAACTAATGGCTGGCTGCTCTGTACTCTGATCTTCAGGCAGGCTTTATTTGTTAAAGCACAAACAAAATCTCACCACATATGTACTTATAACCACTTAATGCCAAAGCACACATTTGGTGCATGGCAGGTACTCTTAAATGTTTGCAGATCGTCGCATGAAGAAAAAATGTGCAATAAAGATAGCTCTGCATGTAGAGAAAATTCTCAGCAAAACCTCCATGACAACAAAGGAACAAAAAGTTCCATGTAGGGGCTGGAAGAGCAAGGCTGCTCAGGAGAGAGGAGGCAGGGCCCGGAGAGCCCGGTGAAAGCTTTGCAACCAAGAAACACTAATTGCAAGTGACTTCAAAGCATTGGTGGCTGGCAAAGGCTTCCAGTGACAATGCACAACCACAAGAGTGACTCCCTCTCAACCAAGACTGAATTGAAGTGGGGGAGAGTTGAATCAGAGTCTGCATATCCAAACTGAAATTAGAGGGACATGTGCTGTCATTCATAGTAAGAAAGTTTCACATATTACAAAATTAAAACCAAAGAACGAAATCCCAAAGTCCCCTGGATCCATATTAGAAATGTCACTGGGAGTAAAGATGCACTGTTGGAAATAATGATTAGTAAATAATGGTAGTTATAATTATATAATAAATATAATTAGTTATAATATGGGACACTAACTGCAGTTTTATGCTTTAGCTGTATCAGCAGTTCACTGCCTGATTTTCCTAAGCTCCTAAAAATGACCATTTTTCAATAAAGATTGTAACTATTTTCAGTAGGTCATATGCTTTAATTTACTCTGACTGAGATTTTTAATTACTTCTCATTAAGCACTTACTATGCATCAACCACTTCATGTTTATGATTTTACTTCTAATTCATAGGGAAAAAAAACTATGTAAGAGCAATCGCTCAGTTTCATAAACTACTCACAGGGCCTGATAAGGTTGCATGACCAACGCAACCCAAACCTCACAAGGACAAATGAACGGCTATTTCTTAGCCAAGAAATCCTGCTATTAAAACCTGCCTCTTGGGACTGACTGCTGTCCTTACCTACCTTGCCCAACTGGACCTCTGTGCCACAGCTTGCCTACTTCACACTTTACATTTCTGTCAGGATATTTTCTAAATTGTATTTTCAATTGAAGCATGATTAATAAAAACTCAGAGAGAGAGAGAGAGAGAGAGAGAGAGAGAGAGAGAGAGAGAGAGAGAGAGAGAAATTGGAGTTCAACCCAAAGATCCAAAAAGCAAAGCAGACAGCTGCAGGCTCTTATGTCTACCTTGGTCCGAAATGGTGATCCAGCCTCCAGGAATCTCAGAAGGAGAGTGAGCCTGAGAGCTGACACTTTTCACTTTATAATTCTCTCTAGTTCTGGAATTAAAGGTGTGCATCACTGGGATTAAAAGCCGGCATTGCCCAGCTTCTATGGCAACTAGTATGGCTACTGGGATTAATGGTGTGTTACCACTGCCTGGTCTGTAAGACTGACCAGTGGGGCTGTTTTACTCCCTGATCTTTGGGCAATCTTTATTTATTAAACTACAAATGAAATGCCAATACATTCAATATATTCAAGTTTGAAATTTCAAAATTTCTACCTTGAATTTTTAACTTTGACTTCTTGTAGAAATGTATTGAAATGGACAATAGCTCAGTTTATACATGTCTTTGAACAATGTACAGAACTGTTGAAATAACCAGGCTAACTAAGGATAAAACAATTATATTGTACTTGTTATAAGGGAAAGCCTCACAAAACAGGAAACAAGAAATCCAAACTTAGCACTGTTCCACGGGGAAAGGTGCAGAGAGAGCAAGCACCTGAAGGTACACATATTTTACATTGGGTCCCAGCGAAGCCACTCCTTAATTAAGACTCATCTCTTAAAGATGATTGGCTAACAAGGTTTCCATCATCTCCCCCTTTTGTCTAAACAAGAGTGATTCAAACCCAATACAAAACTATATACAATAGGAACAGATATCAAGTATAAAATTACAAACATAAGCAATATTCAGCAAGGAATACATGATAAATGTTTTAATAAACATTCTATTTCAAGGAGTCTAAATCTTACATCAGATTAAAGGAGTAAAGATAATAAAATAAATATTAAAAAGTAATAGAGTATAAATAAACATGCTACATAAAGATGGAGAATACACAGAGAACCTGGATTATGCATATCATTTTGTTTTCTTTGAATTTTTTGACTGTGAAGAAGCAGAGTACAGAGAGACATTTCATTGCATATACTGCTAAATTAAACCAACATAAAAATATCTTGACTTCAGAATTTGAGTTTAAGGATATGTTGTTTTGGAAAAGAGGTTCTTCTTTTGTTTCCATAGAGGATGAGACCTGTGGAATCCTTCTAGACTAATGTGGTTTGATGACCAAGACCTCCTGAAAGGTCACCTTGAACACCTCTCAAAAAATTACTTCGTCCAACTGCTGACTGAGATAAACTTAACACACAGGATACACCATAAAAGACCTGATTAACAGTGTCACCAATCAGCAGGAAGTAGTCTAAAAAACTATGCCCAAATTTCCAAATATTGTTTATAAATGTTTGATTACATTTAAAAAGGGATATGCTATAGAGATTTGCATTGGTATGAATATTGTTTATTGATACAAATTTAAGGTCAATTTTGTTATACTGTGTATATGCATTTCTGATCTTGATCAAGGTATTGTGTCTGTGTAGTTCATTTACAAATGTAATGCATAATTAAGAAAGATAGGTCTATAGATAATCATCTATAATAGTCAAACTTGTAGTCATGTTAGTTAGATTTTTTAGATATACAGAGATATATTTCAGGTGGATAAGCATTCTTCAAACCTTTCAGAGACTACAGAATATGGCATTTAAAATGTTTAAGAACTTAGGACTTTTCATGACAGTGAGACACTTCTGCTCCTATCAGCACCAAGCTAATTCAAGAGGAAGATGGGCATCGAAGAGGCTCCTCATGGAGTCTGTTAACCATTTGAGCAAGATATTGCTCTTGCCTGGACTGCTTCATGAACTGAACATGCAGGACCTGCGGAGAAATAACTGATGAACTTGCCAAAAGGTGAGATGATCTTTCAGGGATCCTGCTTCATGAAAGAGTTGGCTAGACATTCTGCAGGATACAGAAGAAAGTGAATGACAAACTGCCAATATAGGTGGAACTGCTTCATGGAACAGTCTGCCATATACTGCTTCATGGAACAGTCTGCCGTATACTATGGGCCTGTAGGCTGAAGATAGATACCCCAACAGTACAGAAGAACTTTGAGTGACTGTACAGGCAGTGAGATGTCTCTTTCAGTTCTAGAGTTTTGGAAGTTGCTTACAATGCACTTCCTATTTGCTTAGGTAATATTTTATTCTTCTGTAATCTTTGATGGGGTTCAAGAATTTATAGTTATAATTTTCCCTAGTTATGACAGAAGATAAAGTAGATATAAATATTGTAACTGTAATTCTTGCTTGATATGTTTTGTTATATGTAATTTTACTATGTTAAATTTGAAACCTTCATTTTTATTTAAACAAAAAAAAAGAGAGGTAATGTGCGATTTCCCTCTGTATTCTGTGAATATCATTGGTTAATAAAGGAAATGCTTTGGGCCTATAGCCAAATTATAGGGGAACAGAGATAGGTGGGGGAAATTAAATGGAATGCTGGGAGAAAGGAGGAGGAGTCAGAGATAAGCCATAGAGCCACTGCCAGAGACAGATATGCTGAAACTTTGCTGGTAGGTTACAACCTTGTGGTGATGCACAGATTAATGGAGATTGGTTAAATTAATATGTAAAGTTAACCAATAAGAATCTACAGCTAATGGACCAAGCAGTGTTTTAAATAATATAGTTTCTGGGCAGCAGGAACCAACAAGCAGTTCACTCTGTACTCCACAGAACCTAATTGTACATTAGTGATCCCAGAGACTGAGGCAATAGGAGCCTTATATCTGTGTCTACTACTTCCATTTCCTTATTTATAAAAAGAAAAAAGTGAAAAAAACTAAACACAAGTATTCAATAATAACAATACTATCAATGGGCATGATAATTAAAATATATTAAATATTTAGGTATGAGGCACATTGCATGTGATCTCAAAATTAGTTTACTTGGTGCTATGATGAAGTGTTATATCTGTCATAATAAGGAAAAAAAATTTATAGACTTTCAGGCACATTGACCAATGACCCTCAAACCAAAAGAGAGAACCAGAACAAAATGTTCATAGCATTATAGGTAATGTTACTAACACAAATGAGTTAAATGGGCAAGAGAGGGACCATGACAATTACTTTAATATAGTATTTTGAGTCTGAATATAGACCAAAGTCATTTTTATGTGAAATACCATAGGTAAAATTGTTAACATCTATTTATTTCAAATATGTTTCTTTAAGCATTTTGTGGGCCCCATAGACACTTCTGTGGACAGTGTGACCACACACTACCAAGAATCCAGAGCTTGTGCACTTAGACCCAAGCACACAGGGTACCACTGTCACCTCTGAACAGTTGTTTTCAAGTAAGTCATTTTTAGATCTATGTCTACCACTTCCTCCTTGGTTCTCAAAGACATGTCTGAGGACAGCAAGACAGAACTAAATGCAGCTAAAGACAGTCACATGTTTGGTAAAAGGCAGAGGTTCAGATCACCATTACCGTAATGGAGTATGCACCATTATTGCATAACCAGAATTCTTTGTCCCAAAGAGAAACTTTGTGTTGCTCTTACCCAAAGACTGATAGATATTTGTGTCTATGAAAGTAAAAGGGCCAACTTTTTCATTAAAGAAATATGAAAAAACAACAAAGAAACACCCTCAGAATGAGAGAAAATATTCATAAACTCTGTATCAGACAAGGGTCCATATCAAACACATAAAGAGTCAAACATCTTCATAACAATAAAAATCAAGTTATCCAGTCTTTTAATGCAGAATATACCTGAATATTCACTTTTAAATAGAAGACAAAAATGGCCAAAAAAAAAAAAAACCACACGAAAAATGTTCCACATTGTTAAACACTAGGAGATGTAAAACAAACAAACAAGTGAAACAAAACTAACAAAAAAACAATGGAATAGTTCTCTCTTGTTGATCACAGAACAAAAGATGACTAACAAAACAAAGTATTTCCAGTTCTTAAGAGACAGAAGCAGGAGGATTGCAAGTTTGAAACATTTTAGACCGTAACACAAAACAGCCTGGAATACAAAGGGTCAAAAACCATAAAATAAGCAAATGTGTTTACTTGTAAAATGTACCAAGTGCTTTCAAGAATAAAAGGAAGTAAGAAACTTTTCGCAGTATTAATGGGAGTATAAGCAAGTAGAGTCACTGGAGGGAACATTACGGAGGACCAGTAGAACTATAGAGTTATAGGAAACAATATGAAGAACCAATAGAGCCAGTATTAAGAAGAGTATGGGGGACCAGTAGAGCTAATTTAGGGAACAGTACAGGGGACCAGTAGAACTTTTATTGGGAACAATATAGAGGACCAGTAGAGCCAGTGTAGAGAACAGTATGGAAGACCAGTAAAGCCATTATAGGGAACAGATGAAAGACTGTCCAAAAAGAAGTTCAAAAATAGAAGGGTCACAGGATACACTAATTTTGTTACCAGGTATATATGCAGAAAAAAGTAAAATGAAGTCAAAGAGGACACCTTGAGGGATAGGCAATCAACACAGGTATAGATCAAGAAATGAATGGATCATGTAATTATAATTTAGTCAAAAAGAAAGTCAATCCTATCATTTGTGTTAATGCATGAACTGGAAGGACACTACGTTAAGTGAAACAAGCCCACTACAAAAAGGCAAATACACAATCTCACTTATTTGTGGAATCTAAAATGTTCTCATCAAAGTAGAATGTAGAATAATGGTTTCAGGGAAGGAGGTGGATGGAAGAGAAGGGTGGAACACAAAGGTCTAGCTAGACTGGAAGAGTATGTTCTCATATCCACAACACAGGAGGGAGACTTCAATCCACAACACTGTGTTATAGAATATTAGTTAAGATGCATTCCATTTGTTTATGTTGTGTAATGATTGTTTAATGATGTAAAGACATTGCATTTTTTTTATGTTACATTTGTTTAACTTTGTGAAGCTGTGTTACTTTGCCTGTCTAAACCATCTGATTGGGCTAACAAAGAACTGAATGGCCAATAGCAAGTCAGGAGAGAGAAGTTGGTGGGACTGGCAGGCAGAGACAATAATTAGAAGGAGCAGAAGAGCACAGGAAGAAGGAGCAAGAACAAAAAGAAGAGAAAGTAAAGGTACTAGTGACCCAGCTACACAACAAGCCATGGAATAAGAGTGAAAATAAGATATATAGAAGAAAAGGCAAAAGCCCATAGGGATTTTAAAGATAAGACAGGATAATTTAAGAAAAGCTGACAAGAAGCAAACCAAGCTAAGGTTGGACATTCATAAAAATAGAATCAGCCTTCATGTGTATTTACTTATTGGGAAGCTGGGTGGTGGGCCCCCCAAAGAGCAAACAGTAAAGAACCAAAAGAATAAAGAGTGCAAACAGCCAACAATACTATATTGTATATTTCAACATAGCTCGATGGGAGAGGGGCATGATGATATGTGTCTGTCGTCACAACACTCAACAAGCAAGAGTTGGAAAATGGCTGGGACTTGAGCCAATCTAGACTATATAGTGGGTTTCAGGTCAGTGACACCCTCAGACAAAACAAAATCTAGCTGGAAGTGTCATTTTAAATGTTCTGATTGTAAAGAAATGATACACACTTAAGGTATGAGTATGAAAATTACTTTAATTTGATCATTACACAAGTATAGCATGTATTAAACCACTACTTTAGCAGAATGGGGTGGCACACACTTGTAGTTTGGAGGCAGAGGCAGAAGAATCAAAAATTCAAAGTCATCCTGAGATACATTTAAAGATTTTAAAAATCACACTGTAGTTCCGAAATACATACGGCTCTTAGTTGAAGAAGAGAACGGAGCATGTGGTATCTTTTGGTGGCCACTTGCCTTGTAATTGGGAAATGCTGAGCAGGCTTTCAAAGATGGAATACCTAAGTTTGGGAGATGTAACCAACGCCCTTGCAGCTATCATTATTTTCAGAAAGCCACTTGTCTCCTGTCCTCTTGACATGCCTTGTTATTGTGGAAAAGTTGTGGCATGAAAATTGGCTCCCAGTAAGTTTCCATATTGGAATTCAATGCATTTTTTTCAATTGGCCCTCTCCTCTTGAAGGATTTTTTGCCCCCTCTGGGATATTGGGCTCTGGGCAACTTTAACCATCTTGAAGCAGATGAGGACAATCCACAAGCTGAGCAGAACCAGCCAGCAGCACTTCATGCATTTATTCTCCTTCCCACTCACGTTTATTAATATCTGGGCAGAAATGTGACAGGGTGAAGTCTGATGTGCACAGGAGGAAGGCTAACGCACACAGGCATCTCAGTTTAATGTGGCACCGACCAAGTGGGCTGTGCTGAGAAATGGAGAAAAATAGATCCGTGGTCTACTTTGCACAAAATAACTAACCACCAGCTGAAATCAGTAAATAAAATACAAAACAACGAGAAACCTAAGAACTCAGAGGATCCTCCCTCTGAGCGTGGTCTATGGACGTGGAAGTCATTTCTCTCTGGAAAGTTAAGACTACTTATTGGAATGAGATATTTTTTAAATAATAGAATTTTAGTAGATTAAAGCATCCACAGAACTAAACATTCTCTCAACTGTCACTCTATAACTACGAAGGAGAACAGCATCAGGCCATGAGTCTCCACAGCTTTTCTCCTCCTCCTTGTCCATAAAGTAAGAAAGGATCGATGGTCCCTCCCCTGCCTTATCCCACGTGAGCATTCTTCCACTGGGGATGCTGAATCAGGAGACAAGGCAAACAGAAGTCATGAAGGAAGTCTTACTTTCTAGAGCCCTGAGTAGGGGGCAGTTGCCTGCCTGGGAATCCTTTGGGTTGGAAGGCAGACTGGGGATGAAGAGGATGAATTTCAATAGGGAGATGGTACTCAATGAGATGGTACAAGGCTCCAAAACTTCTCAGTTCAAAGCAGAAAGCATATGGTTTTAATAATTTTGTCACATATGTTGCTGAAAGATGCCACAACTCATTAGAATTCCTTTTAGGGTGATGTTTACATTTCAAGTTTCTCATGGACTAAAGCAGATGGACCACGGTTCTAAGCTTTAATCAAGTTATACTTCGTGACGTTGACTGTTCAGCTGCTCCCTCTTCCTCTGTTATTTTTAATGAGGCTAAAGAGACATAGATATTTAAAGGCACAAAGACAAGGAACTACATTTTCTCATCTGGGAGTAAAGGACCCTTTCAAATAAATGTAAAATTCTTTCTAGATTGCAGAATATTCTGCATCTGGTGTATGCATCTAGATGTTCTATCAAGGGGTTTGGCATGATCTTTTTGGGAGATAGGCACCTATGTGGCTAGTGAGACATCAGTATGTAGACTTTCTTTAAACTTACTATTTATTCTAAATCAATAATGGCTCACAGGCCACCTCATGTCAAACACATGTCTTGATCCTGATGATAGAGCATTTAACAGAAACAAGAAACATTCGCACACAGATCTACGCTTCTTTAAACACATATATCTTTCTACAGAAACGGTTCCCACTAAATAGGCAAAGGAATGAGAGTAGGAAGCCATGAACTTGATGTTTAATATGTTTTCAAAATTCGAAGCACAGCCCAGCAACCCTGCTTTTAGAATTTCAGGAAACAAGGATTTCCTCCTTTCTCCAGCAACTGATAAACTCAAAACCAATCAAGAGCATCTTTCTTCAGCTTACCAGAGGCTGACATGATCATAACCAAGGAGCTGCAGGTCGGGGACAAGGCTGGAGTGTCTGTCAGGCCATGTTGGGTCCTAGCCAAGTGTCTGTGCCTCAGGTAATTTGTCGGCATAGGTCTGTATTAACTATCCCCCTAATCTGGGGCTGCTTCACTGGGGATGTTGTGTGGACTAGTTCACATAAATGACTTAACTCTGGAGGTCAGATAATAAACTCAGTTAACATTGTAATTTTTAATTGAAAAACAATTTTTTATATAATGTATTTTGTTAAATTTTCCCTTTCCCAACTCCTCCCAGATTCTCTTCACCTCCTTTCCTCCCCAATTCCCCATCCTTTTTTTCCTCTTAAAAAAGCAATCAGCCAGGTGGCAGTGACACACATACCTTTAATCCCAGCACTCAGGAGGCAGGGGCAAGTGGATCTCTATGAGTTCAAGACCAGCCTGTTCTACAAGAGCTGGTTCCAGGACAGGCTCCAAAGCTACAGAGAAACTCAAAGAAAACCTATCCATAGCAGCAATATTTTCAGAGAAAATGCATGCCAGCAGCTGATACGACACACTTTGGAATCAGACAGCTAGGTTTCCACTCCAATGTCTACAACTAGGCACATCTTTTCAAACTTGAGTTTAAAGATTTGCTTCATTTTCCTTCTGTTGAAAATGAATTATCTCAAAAGGATGAAACAAGTTACTATATTCTCAATAACTGAAAAATTATGCAATATATTCTGTGATCAACACACAGTCAGAAAACAGCTAAATAGAAGTGAAAGATGGCCCTGGATGATGAAACTTCAGAGAAGAGCTGTAACTGTCTGCCCTGTAACTTCCCAAGCCTGTGTGCTAAGGAGCAGAGAACTACAGTTGCTCAAAGAATTCACTGGACTGAAACCTACTTGACTGGAGCTTTAATGGAAAGCAAGACATCAGGTTGTCTTCATAAAGCACACACTGTCGGACACTGCAACGTAACTCATCCAGTTCCAGGATTCTTTGGATCACTTCTCTTGCAACAGAGCATCTTCGTCAAAGGTGAGACTATTATCCAAGTTCCTTTACCAGATCCATTTCCCCCTTATGAGTCAGCCAGGGACCTCCTCCCGTGCACCAAATGGATATTCTGTGGCTTGAAAGGATCTTTTTCCTTCCTTCCTCCTTCTTCAACATGACTCATCTATTTCTTCTTGCCTGTAGGACACTTCCTTTGTTCCTTCTCCAAAACATTCTTGTAAAGAAGGCAGTGAGAATATAAAAATAAACCACTGGGCACAGAAATGATGAGAGTCTGTTCTCTTGTAGTAGCCCAGCAGCACGGCTCTGGCTGGAGGGTTGCATACAATGAACAACTCTAATGAAATCAGACAGCCTCAGTTCACAGCCTTGCTTTACATGAGAGAGATAAACTGTTATCCAGGGAACATCGTTTCTCCTCTCTGCTTTTGTTTTCTTCTGTGTAAGCTGATGCTAAGACTGCTATCTCTTAGTATTTGGTAAAGAATGGAGGTGCAAACACAGAAAAAGCTGTTTGAGTCGTGAGAGCTAACCAGGATGTTTATTTCTGAGGTCACAATCAGCTCTGAGCTCTGACTGCATGCATGTGTGGATGAGGAGAGCTCAGAGACTCAAATGGAAAGCAAAGATGCATGGTGTCTACAGCCACCTATCCACTGTCTTATCTCCTTCTTTCCTCCCCACTACTATTTTAAAATTCATGGCTAATTTGAAGAAGGAACTTCTGCATTTCTCTCCCAACCCTTCTCTCTTTCAAGTGAAGTGGAATACTCTTTATTTTCCCACTAGGAACTCTAAAGCCTATGAGTTGATTTTGGTGAAGGAGGATTCAGAGAGAGAATAGTGTGACAAATTAAGTCCAGTTCTAGTCTGTGTCCTTATCCACCCAAAGCCTTTGCTTTCTTCCTTGACACCCTGGAGTTGAAGGGCACAGAGCTATGTTGCTGGAGAGAGTAAGGCTGTCAGCAGGTCAATGTGGTATGAACCATGGTCATCCCTTCTCCTTTTTAGTTACTTAGTTGCAAAGGAAGTAAAGTTTTGGAAAGAATTCATCATGTATTGACATCTGTGAATGGAGATATGAAAGAAAAAAGGCAGAATAGTCATCATCTACAGTGTGCAGCTCAATGAGTGATTAGAGATTTTCCAGGAGAGAGAGCATCACCTTCCGTGACTTTGCCCAGATCCTCTGGCAAACACGTTTCACAATTAGTGATGACTTTGACAGTTTCTGACGTCTCCTGATATTTGTGTTTCTCCAGGCCAGAGTGGCTGAAGTGACAGCCTGCATTTTCCTGGTTCCTGATGCCCAAGTACCAAAGAGCAAGAGCTGATTCTGCAGCTGAACTGCTCAAATAGTAGCTGGGGCAGAAAAGAGAACAGAGATGTCTCGGGCCTACTTCTCTTAGGATGGCCTGACACATTGACTTCACTCAGGTCACATGGAGATGCTGGGGAAGATGAATTGAGACTTTTCCTATGCATGTCTTCCTCCGTGCCAGAGGAGTACACCATCAAAGAATACAGTATGACTCTCTCCACCCTGAGCAGCTTGGCAGAAACATTCTGTAAGCAGCAATGGGGCCCGCAGTTTGCAGCAGCCTCTGCCACAGCAAATCAGTTGTGCTTTAAATGAAAAGCAGCCTGGGGTGTGACAATTACCCCATGCCACAGTGTTCCCCAAAACAAGAAACTTGATTTTTGCCTCCCAAGCATCAGTGACAGAGCTGATGAACCTTTGTTCCAAATGCTACCCTCTGCCATTAAAATTTGGTCACTTACTTTTTAAGCCTCCATACGGAACAAAAACAGTATGACTCCAGCCCAAGAGAAAGAGAGATTTGGCACTGGCACAGCAAACTAAGACAGCCAAGCTAAGACAAGAAGAAATGGGTCACACCAGGTAAAGCAATCTATTGTACTCCAAACTTTCTGGGTTGGTTCACCCAATGAAAGAACCACTTCTTCTTTCTCCTATAATAACTCAAAAGTCATCTGGATTATTTAACCTGTATGGTCAGCTTGTCAAGATATTTTTAGATTAGACATGAGCACCCCCACCTCCGAGTCTGAATAATCTACACGGTCTAAACTAATGAGCCTGCTGTCAGCTCCTCGATGAATGTGCCAACTCACCCATGGGAGGAGCATCAGGAAAAAGAGGGACAAGGGAAGGGTTTGTGCTGTGACTGAGCCTGTCAGAGGGCCAGCTGGAAAGCTGCTTCGGATGGGGCGACTTCATGTTTTTCTGGAGAACAGTGCAGGAGCTCAGCAAGCGCATATGAGCATATGTCCTCTATACTTCCAGTTGTGGGTCTAAGTTTGTCTGCTCAACGTTGCAGATGCAGAGATGCAAACTCTTTAACCTATGAAGCAAAGGCAGGGAACACTGGAAGGAGAGGAGCTCATCGAATACCAAGAAGAGGTCAGTCCTCTATGTGATGTCTGGTCTCTCTGTACTTTTGCTGGAATTTTCTAAGTGAGGAAAAATAAACCACACTGGTGTCATGCCATGCCATGAGACAAGTGGATACTTGTGTAGCTTTGGATGCCAACTAGCTGTGGAGTTTTTATCAAATTACTTTGCTTCTCCTAGCATCAGTTTCCATACCCATAAAATAAGTATAGGTGTCTAAAGAATGGGAATGGTGTGGGAATTAAACAAGCTAACATGCATAAAAAGCCTAGTGTAACGCTTGGCATAACATTTGGTGAATAATAATGGTAATTGGCAAGTGTTGCAGACTTATTACATTATATGTCAAACACTTGAAGCTTTACAATGTAATCTGAAACCCTTATGACAATCCTGTAAAGGAAGTGTTGTTATACCCTTTTGAGCGATGAGCCATGAATAGTAATTAAAGGTCAAACGACTATGGCTGTTGCTTCTAGCATGAGTGTCAGTCGGTTAATAAACACCTCTTTGGTACAGTCATTTGTAAGGATGAACTCTAGGGCTAGGGAGCCTTGGGTTTAATCTCTGCTCTGGGACATGTAACCTGGGTATGACCCTGAGCCTCACATTTGTATGTAAAAGGAGCAGTGTGCCGCTTCCTGCCGCCCACCCAGCTAACTTTACCTGAAATAATTACACGGAAACTATATTCTTTTAAACACTGCTGGCCCATTAGTTCCCACCCCTTATTGACTAACTCTCACATCTTGATTAACCCATCTCTAATAATCTGTGTAGCACCACGAGGTGGTGGCTTACCGGGAAGGATCTTAACCTGCATCCATCGTGGAGAGGAGAGCCATGGCGACTGCCTCATTGCCTTCTTCCCAACATTCTGCTCTGTCTACTCCACCCACCTATGTTTTGACCTATCAAGCTAAGCAGTTTCTTTATTAACCAATGAAAGTAACACATAGACAGATGACCTTCCTCCATCATTTGTAAGTGAGAAAGATTGGAGGAGCTGGTACTATGCTACCCCATCAAACAACTCAATGATTGTGCAGCCACTGGTCATTGACTTGCTATGTGATGTTTACCAAGTTACTTGATGCTTTTGAGTGCCTCTTGCCATAACTGATCATATAACATGGGTGCTTACCTCATGAAGGTTTTGAAGTGAGAATTAGTTAAGCCGACCCACTGAGGCATCTGTAGTTGCTCTCACTGCGTGCTGAACTCACTTGAATTTTAAAGCCATTTTCCATCCCTATACATTTTTAAATATCAGACTTCAATACATTCATGTGATGTAGGAGTCCCCTCTGTATGCTGGGATTGCCATTAATTAATAAAGAAACTGTTTTGAACCTATAGTAAGGAGAATTTAGGTAGGCAGGGAAAGATAGGCTGAATGCTGGGAGAAAGGAGGCAGAGTCGGGGAGATAACATGGAGCTGCTGCCAGAGTCAGACATGCCAAAACTTTGCCAGTAAGCCACTGCCACGTAGCGATACACTGATTAATGGAGATGGGTTAAGTTAATATGTAAGAGTTAGCCAATAAGAAGCTAAAGCTAATGGGCCAAGTTGTGATTCAAATAATATAGTTGTTGTGTGATTATTTTGGGGGCTAAGCTAGCTATGTGTCTGGGAAGAACAAGCGGTCTCCTCCAACAAATTGTGCTGGACTAAATCCATGTGAAACCTGAGAGGGCTTGGAAAGGAACTCTAGAAACAAGACAACAAAGTTTAGCCACATTTTTTTTTCAGCTGGTGGCTTGCTGCAACTCCTTTAAGAGAGGTTTTCCTGACTCAGTGGTAAAACAAAACAACAAAACCAACAAAAACAGCCTCACCATTTTGAAATGCAGGCTTTCTGGGCTCTCCTGCCAGCATGACCTCTGGCTCTTTTGGGAGACTGAATATTTGGATGGGTTTTGTGAGAAGCATGCTGCAGGTTGCTTGGTGGCAACATTGGCCAGTTGTGTGCCTGGAAGTAGGGCAGTGCATGGCTCAGAGGCACAGGCAGCTCTGCCATGTTGGACTGGGTAGGACAAACCAGAAGTACCGTATGTATGCTAGTAATGTCACAGCTTAGATTTTAAGTGCTTAACATTTTAAGAAGTGCTCTGATCAGAAAATAATTACAGATATGCAATAAAGACAAATTTAAGACCTTTAAATGGGTCACAATGTTGGATAAATGTACATAGGCTTGAGAGAGAGAAGGAAAAGAGTATAGAGAGTTGGAAAAGAAGTAAATCTTTAAAACAAAGTCTTTAAAAAGACAGGGTATAGATAGTAATAGATTAAAAGAAAAAGAAAAATAAGGCACATAACAATGGAAAATTCACAGAGGCTGTATTATGTATATTATTGTATTATTTTTGAATTTTTGACTGTGAATGAGTTAAGTACAGAGAGACATTTCATTGTATGGGCTGCAAAGCTAAGCTAGCAAGTATATTATAAAGGCTTTGGAATAGAGGTTTTTCTTTTGTTTCCACAGAGGATAAGAACGTATGGATTGCTTCCAGACTAATATAGTTTGATACAACAAGATCCCCCCTAAAGGTTGCTGTTAATACGCCCCAAAAGAAAATACTTTGCCCAATAAACAGCAGAAAGCAGTTTGGAGAGACTACGCCCATATTCCCAAATATTGTTTATAAATATTTCTTTACATTTAAGGGGGGATATTATATAAATATGAATAATTTGCATTGGTGTGGATCTTGGGTTATTGATACAAATTTAAGGTCAATTTTGTTATGTGTATATGTATTTCTGATCTTGATTAAGGTATTGTGTTTGTGTACTTCATTTAAAAATACAATGTATAATTAAAAAATATAGGTTAATATATTCATCTATAATAGTCAAGCATGTATTCATGCTAGTAAGATTTTCTAGATGTATAGAGACATATTTCAGTTAGATAGGTATTCTTCCAATCTTTCAGAGACCTTCAGAATATGGCATTTAAAATGTTTTAATAACTTAGAACTTTTCATGACAATGAGACACATCTACTCCTAACAGCACCAAACTACTTCAAGAGGATGATGGGCACCAAAGAGGCTTCTCATGGAGTCTGTTTGCCATTTGGGCAAGAAACTGCTCTTGCCTGGACTGCTTGATAAACTGGACATGCAGGACCTTCAGAGAAATGACTGTTGAACTTACGTAAAGGTGAGATGGTCCTTCAGGGTTCCTGCTACGTGAAAGAGTCTGCCACATGTTCTGGAGGACACAAAAGAAAGTAACTGACAAACTACTAATGTAAGTGGAACTGTCTTTGAAATTTCCTGATTCATGGAAAAGTCTGCTGGATACTATGGGCCAGTAGGCTGAAGATAGATGCCCCAAAGGTACAGAGAAACTTTGGGTGACTGTACAGGCAGCGAGATGCCTTTGTCAATTCTAGAGTTTTGGAACATGCTTACAATGTACTTCCTGTTTACTTAGGTAATATATTATTCTTCTGTAGTCTTTGATGGAGTTGAAGAATTTATAATTATAGTTATAATTTTTCTTAGTTGTGATAAAAAATAAAGTTGATGTAAATATTGTAACTGTAATTCTTTTTGATGCCTGTTTTGTTATGTGTGATTTAACTATGTTAAAGTTAAAACTTTCCTTTTTATTTAAACAGAAAAGGGGAGGTGATGTGGCAGTCCCCTCTGTGTTCTGTAATTACCATTAATGAATAAAGAAACTGCTTTGAACCTATAGCAAGGCATAATTTAGGTAGGCAGGGAAAGCTAGAAAAAAATGCTGAGAGAAAGAAGGGCAGAATCAGAGAGATTCCATGGAGCTGCTGCCAGAGTCAGACATATTTAAATAATATGGTTTCTGAGTGATTATTTCAGGTCTAAGCTAGCTGGGAAGCCAGGAAGAACAAGCAGCTCTCTCCTTACTACTTTCATGCACTTCTTGTCCTTGATTTTTATAGAGTCTCATCATAAAAAAACTACAAAGAATTTTTCATTTATTATGGAATTTACACAGAATGCATGATGACTGAGGCTATGAGACATTTAAAATTTTCAGTATGCCCCATTGAAGGCTAAAAGATACATTGGTTTGGATGTCCTAAAATATTTTTCCTGAAGGAAAGTTGTTTTGGAGCATTTGCATATTGTGCTCCATCAGTACTGACTTGGGCTTTTAGGTCTTGCTCTCCCTAACCTCACTTCACTAGACAACAGAGGTGTTTCTCCCCCTAGGCCAACTCTTGCATCCTCTGATCTTTAAAAACCTATAACATTTGTGCTGAGAATTTATATACTTATTATATAATTGAGAATTATAGAATCAGGAGTTTCATAGTTATTTCCTTATTGCCGTGATAAAACTTTATAGCCAAAGTGACTTTAAGATGAAAAATTTATTTGGGATCTATGATTCTGGAGAGGGAAGGTACATAGTGGTGTGAGGAGCAGGTGGGAGATATGGCAATTGAACTGAGAGCCGAGAGCTCATATCTCAAATCACAGGAAGGACACAGAAAAAGCCAACTCAAATTGGTGTAAGTCATTGAGCTTTTAAAACTTGCCTCCAGTGACATACTTCCTCCAGCAAGGCCACATCTCTCCAGTCCTGTCCAAACAGGCAATTTAAGCCCAAGTGTTCAGATGATCCAGCATGTGGGGGAAATGTAATTCAAACCACCACATTCCACTCCCTGTCTCCCATATGCAATACGCATCTAGTTCAGTTTTGAAATTCCCTGTGGTCTTTAAAAGTCTCAATACTGTTTAAAAGTCCAAAGTCTTTTCAGAGACCCAAATCAATCTCTTATTTGTAATCTCCTATAAAAAAATCAAATTACACACTTTAAACATATGGTACATAATATATGTTGCCATTTCAAAAGGGAAGAATATGGGCATAGTGAGGAATTATTGCATCAAAGTAATACTGAAAGAAAGCTGGGAAAACTCCATCTCATTTCATCTTATGTCATCTCATTCAAACCACCACAGACGTTCAATGTGATTTGACTATATTTATTCCCTAGGCCTTCCCTTTAAATTCCCCAAGATCCACTCCCATTTTTCCAACCCTTCCCCCTTCTTCCTTCTCTACCTCCTCTTCCTTCTCCTCTTCATTTTCTCCTTCTCCTATATAATACACTGAGTCCATTTGTGCTTCTCACATATTCATAGGTGTGAGACCATCTACTGGAGGTACCACATTCTTACTAAAGAAAACTGACTCTCCCAGAACCATCAACTTGCAGTAGCTCTTCAGCTCTTGCATGGGTCTTATGTAGACAAGCACAGCTGCTGTGGATTCATGAGCCCAGTGCTCCTTTTGTGCCCAGAGGACAACACTTTTCTCCACTACTTCCTATGGCTCTTTCAATCTCTCCACCCATACTCTAAGGTAGATCCTGAGCCTTGTGGAGAGTATATGACTTATAGATGTCATGTTTATGATTGATCACTTCATAGTCACACTGTATTTTGTTAATCTGTGAATTTCTATGTTAACTGCTCCTCACTGAACATCTCCTCTGATGACATCTGAGAGCTAGAATAATCTACGGTTATAGAAACAGAAATTTAAAGGGCAGTTTTTATTGCTATGCCAATTTAGCAAAATAATAGAAGTTAGGTTCGCCCCTGGGACCTGTGAATTTCCCAAACATGGGTTCTTGACCAGATTTACAGTACCATACATGTGTTTCCTCTTGTGAAGCAGGCCTTAAAATTATTCAGACAGTGATTGGCTATTCTCATAGCATTCATGCCACTATTGTACATATGGACACGTTATTCGAACTCACGGGTTCACAGCTGGATACAGCTATTGGTGATTTCCCTCCTAGGAAACTTCTATGAAAGCTACCCAGTATGGAAGAAATCTCCTGTTCAGTACCAACTTGATGTTTTCATGTCCTGTGACCATTGTGTGTGATATCTTTGGCTTGGAGTCTTAACATCAAGTTCTGGTGGGCAACCAAGAGCAATGGCAATATGCTACTCAACAAAAAAATGTCTTCATAGAGAAAAAGACTGTCTCTCCAACAAGACCCCAGAGTCTGGATAAAGAAACAAACTAGACTAAAACTGATTCCAGTATTTCTCTATGTGCCCAACCTTTTGTCGTTTTTAATTAAACTATTTTGGTTCTTCACTGTGGTGGTTTGAAAACAATGGACCCCAAAAGGAGTATCACTATTAGGAGTTGTGGCCTTGTTGAAGCAGGCGTTGCCTTGTTGGAGAAAGTGTGTCACTGGAGGGGCAGGCCTTGAGGTTTCTTTTGCTCAAGCTTTCCTCAGTATGACTTTCAGACCATCTCCTGTTGCCTGCAAGATGTAGGACCCTCAGCTACTCTGCCAGCACCATGTCTGCCTGCAGTCCTCCATGATGATAATGGCTGAACCTCTGAAACTGTAAGCCACCACCTCAATTAAATGTTTTCTTTTATAAGAGCTCCTGTGACCACAGTGTCTCTTCACAGCAATAGAAACCCTACCTATCACATTCATTCAGCATGTCTCAAAAGTTCAAAGAAGGATGTTGCACACAATGGAAAGTTTTAAAGAGTGGGACTATAGAGCACACCACAGCCTGGGAAGGAGTCTCTCACACTAGTGGAGAGAGTAGACTGTCTGACCACTCAAGTTGTGATGTAGGAGGGTCTTCTATCTATCGGTTGCTTGCATTGGTTAATTAATAAAGAAAACCGCTTGGCCTGATTGGTCAGATCATGGGTAGGTGGGGAAGACAGAACAGAATTGTGGAAGAAAGAAAGCAGAGGCAGTCAGTCACCATGAAGCTCTGGCCCAAGATGGACATAGGTTAGAATCTTCCTGGTAAGCCACCACTTCGTGGTGCCAAACATATTATTAGAAATGGGTTAATCAAGATGTGAGAATTAGCCAATAAGAGGCCAGAGCTAATGGACCAGGCAGTGTTTAAAAGAATACAGTTACCGTGTAATTATTTTGGGTAAAGTTAGCCGGGAGCTGGGTGGCAGGACGCTGCCCGCTGCTCCTTTTACTACAAAATTGCCTACATGGCAAGCATGAGGCCTCCAGGATGGCAGCTTTTGTTGCTCTTGCTGAGCTGGGCTTTTGACGATGCTGCTACCTTGAGTTGTTCCTATATCTACAAGTAAGCAATCTCCCAGCCATAGTCTTGCAGGCACTGCAGTAAACCCATTGGTCTGCCAAGTAGGCCTTTGGTAGAATTGTTATTTTGCTCAACAGAATAAAAATTAAAAAAAAAATCACATAACAGGATAAAAATAGGTTCCCTCAAATTTCACCACCACAGTTGTTTATACAAGAGGTGATTGGAGAGCACAGAAGTCGAATTGAAATAAAAGACTTCAGGAATCCTCCATAGGACTTTGTCTAATAGCTCAGGGGTTGTCCTTTTGGTCTATTGGGTGGTCAGAATGATTCTTGATTGTTTAGACTTCTGACAATGTGGGCTGATACTTCCCCTGGTTCATGACAGTTGCTGAAAGGGCTTTCTAAACCAAAGAGAGTTCTTCTCCTTTTCCTATCCCAAAGAATACACAAACTCTTCAAAGGATTTCTGAAAACAATATTTTTTAATGGACACACTGCTTACCCCAGTTCCCCACATTCTCTATGAAAGTTTTCATGTCGTCACCTGATCACCAAATGTCCTGTATAAAAAAGTGAAGCTCAACCATCTTGTTTGCGAACAATTTTGCAGCTGTGCAAACACTGTGTGTGTGAACACTAATCCATGTTTAAGGTGAGACTTTGTTCTTAAAATAGCAAATATCTAAGTGGAATGAGTTAGTATCTACATTAGAAAAGTCTTCACAAGTTCACATTCTAGATTTCATGGAAAACAAAATGAAAGTCTACTCAGTTCTCCTGGCTTCAGGGTTTTGGGATCTTGTCTAATTCTGACCTTTATCATGAAAGGTCTCAATAATTCTAGCCACTGAAGGTCATTTATTCAGAATTATTAATTGTTTAATGTGGGTCAGCATCAATAAAGAATGCTAAAGAAACAAAATTGAATGAGAACCAAGGAGTCTGGGGTCAATGTAAAAAGCAGATTTTTGAAATGATATTTACATTGGTTTATATATGTCATACATGATACTGGGATATTAAGGATATTTTTATATACAGACTCTTCAAGCATATTCCCATAACTCCTACTCTCTCAAATTCTTACTCCTCCCATTGGTCTTCTTTGTTCCCTTAGCAGATTTGTTTACAATTTGTCATAGGTACACATATGATTCTATATATTTGAGTAAAACTAGAATCCACAACTATAACAATACATATTATTTGTATTTCTGAGACTGATTTCATATGATTAATATGATTGGTTTTATTTGCATTCAGGTTCCTGCAGAGTACATGATGTCACTCCTCTTTAGTTCTGAAATCCTGTTGTGAATATATGTTAAATTTTCTTTATCCATTCCTCTGCTAATGGTTGATTCCAGTGCCTACTTCCTGCGAAATAGTGTAAACACCATTGTGTAAGTGTATCTGTGATATGATCACCTGGAGCCTTTCAGGTAAATACTCAGAGCTGAATATATTTTAGATTTATATTTCATGCTTTGAGAGTTCCCCATACTGTTTTCACAGTGGTTGTTTACATTCCCACTAGGGGAATATTAAGGGTACCAACCCTTTTGCTAACGTTTTTGCCAGCATTTGTTATTTGTTTTCTTAATGACCTATGTTGTAATGAAAAACCACTTGTTCATCCCAGCTGCTCGGCAGCTCAAACCTGAAATAATCACATAGAGATTATATCATTTGAATCACTGCTTGGCCCATTAGCTCTAGCTTCTTATTTGCTAACTCTTACATTTTAGTTTAACCCATCTCCATTAATCTGTACATCACCATGAAGTCATGGCCTACCAGCAAAGTTTCAGTGTGTCTTTCTCTGGCAGAGGCTCCATGGCTTCTCTCTGACCCAGCCTTTCTTTCTCCCCTTATTCAGTTTAGCTCCCCGCACCCCGGCCTACCACTATTCCCTGTGAAGACCCAAGACAATTTCTTTATTAACCAATGGTATTCACAGCATACAGAGGGGAATCCCACATCACCTCCCCTTTTCTGTTTAAATGAAAAGAAAGGTTTAAACTTTAACATAGTAAAATTATACAAAACAGTTCTCAAACAAGAATTACAGCTACAAAATTTATCTTTTATTATAACTATAAATTCTTCAACTTCATCAAAGACTATGGAATGATAATATATTGCCTAAGTAAACAGGAAGTGTCTTGTAAACAACTTTGACAGAGACTTCTTGCTGCCTGGACAGTTACCCAAAGTTCTTCTGTACCCTTGGGGCATCTATCTTTAGCTTACAGGCCCATAGTATACAGCAGACTTTTCCACGAAGCAGGAAATTTCAAAGACAGTTCTGCCTATATTGACAGTTTGTCAGTCATGTTTTTCTGTGTCCTGCAGAATGTCAGACTCTTTCATGAAGCAGGAACCCTGAAGGATCATCTCACCTTTATTCAAGTTCAGCAGTCATTTCTCTGCAGGTTCTGCATGTCCAGTTAGAAAGTCCAGACAAGAGCAGTTTCTTGCTCAAGTGTCTAACAGACTCTATGAGGAGCCTCTTCGGTTCCCATCATCCTCTTGAACTAGTTTGGTGTTGCCAGAAGATGTGTCTCATTGTCATGAAAAATCCTAAGTTCTTAAAATATTTTAAATGTCATATTCTGTAGTCTTTGAAAGGTTTGAAGAATACTTACCTAACTGAAATATATCTCTATATGTCTAGGAAGTCTTAGGAAGTCTAACTAACATGATGACAAGCTTGACTATTATAGACAACCCTCTTTTAACCTATATTTCTTAATTTTATACATTATATTTTTAAACACAATATCTTAATCAAGAGCAGAAATATACATATAACAAAGTTGACCTTAAATTTGTACCAATAAACCAAGATCAATATTCATGTAAATCTCTATAGCATATCCCCCATTAAATGTAAAGAAACATTTACAAACAATATTTGGGAATATGGGCATAGTTCTTCTCCAAACTGCTTCCTGCTGTTTATTGGGTGAAGTAGTTTGGCGGGGCTCAGCCCCCCATTACAACAGATCTACACTGGAGCAAAGTGAAAGAAATCTCAATGTAATTTAATTTTCATTTCTCTGATGGTTAACGATGTTGATAATTTTTATGTTTACTGACCATTTACATTTTATCTTTTGAGAACTGTTTATTCATTTGCCAATTTATTTAATTATTTATTGGATTTTCCTGTCTTTATATAGTCTAGAAGATATCAACCCTCTATCAGATATATATCTGGCAGATTATCTCCCCCCCCCACTCTGCAGACTTCTCACTGTTTCTTTTGAGGTGCAGAAGTGGCTTAATTTCAAGAGGGTCTGTCTGCCAATGTCAGCATTATTTCTTATTCAGAAGGCTCTTGCCTGTGTTTATATCTGATGATTTTTTCTTAGCTTTCCGTCTAACTGCTTTAGAGTTGCAGGTCTTGCATTAAGGCCTTTGACCCGTTTGGACTTTATTTTCCTACAGAGTGAGAAATGGGGGTTTGGTTTCACTCTCCTAGGTGTGGATGATCTGTTTTCCCAGCACTGTTCACTGAAGCTGCTCTTTCCTTAAGTGCACAGCTTAGCATCTTTCTAAAAATACTATGAAGTAGCTGTGGCTACGGGGCTTTGTAACTGGACCCTGTATTCTATTCCATCTCTCTGTGTTTCTAGTCTGGTACCAATGCCAAAATATCTTGTTTGTTAAGTCATATATTGTGATACCTCCAGACTGTTCTTGTCTGCATTGTTTTGTCTGTCCAGGACATTTTGTGATTCCACATAAATTTTAAGATTGCTTTCTCTATTCCTGTGAAGTACAACATTAGACTTTTCAGAAATCTTAATATTAAAACATTAAGTTTTTTGATCCATGATCATGGGTGGTCTTTCCACTTTCTAGTACCTTCTTGAATTTCTTTTTTGTGTATTTTAACGTTTTTAGTTTTAGAGGTCTTTCATTTTCTTGATTAGGTTTAATTCAAAGATTATTTTCTGAAGCAATTATGAATGAGATTTACCTTATTTCTTTCTCAAGGTGTTTGTTTTTGGTGTATAGGAAAGCTACTGATCTTTGTACATTAATTTTGTATCCAGCCATTTTCTGAAAGTACTTATTAGTTCTAAGAACGTTGTGGTGAAGCCTCTAGGGACTCTTAGGCATATAATCATGACATGAAAAGGCAGGTATTTTTAACTCACTGTGGTCGTATTTTGTGGTACACAAAGGGTGATAACCAAAGACCAGCTTTGGATGGGAGGCATGTTTCAGTGACAAGTCTCAGAAAAGAATATGCTTTAGCCTGCAGACTGAAGAATAGGAAGGGAAGTGAGGGGCCAGACTCTGAGATATAAAAAAAGATAGAAAAGGATCTGGGTCATATAGAAAGGCCAAGCCGAAGTGTGTGGAAAGATGAATAAGAGTCAAGTCTTGCCTGCCCAATCTAGCTGCATTGTGGAGCTATGAGGGCATTCTATCAGAACAGAAACTGTCTTTGTCTATCTCTGTAAAGATTCAGTTCTAGGTTCAGTGTAGAGAACAGAAAAAGCTATTAGACTTATTTCCTATGTCAGATAAGAAGTGGTTGCTGAGCTTCCTTCCTGGTATACCCAAAGATGGCAAAGACAGTTGCAAGAAGGGTTGCTAATCAAGGCAAGTGGTCTAGTTGTAATACTAACTCTTCAACTCTTCCTACAATCCTAACACTCGGAGATGTCACAGTTCCTAGTGGGAGCTGACTAGACTGAAATGTGTATGTGACTCCTGGCTGTGGCTTTAGGAACACATCACCCTGAGTGCTGGTCTGCCAACTTCCTGCTGTGTTTGTCTGTCCTTGAGGTCCTGAGTTCAGTGGGAAGGCCAAGTCACCCAATGAGGTCTGTTCTTCCTTTCATGGGCTTTGTCACATCTGATCTTTGGCTCTCTCCAGCATAGTGGATTTGAAACCATCATTTCCAAAATCTGGGAGACACCCGTGACTGCTCCCCATTCCTGGAGCTTCCTGAGTGCTCTTGGGAGAAGCTTCATCACAGGGAACTTCATTTCTCTTTCTGTACATGTAATCATTGTTCCAGTCTTTGGGGTTCCCAAAATTCTTGGATTAATTAAAGCAAGTCAGTGTTTTGTTAACTTCCTCAAATGAATTTCTAGCCAGAATTCTTGGCTCTCATGGAGGTCCCAAGAAACAACTTTTAAGATTGGGCTATTAGCTTCCTGTGAAGGGACTGGGACCCCAAACAAGCCACATAACCTCTGACCTACAGTTTTCCCTGCATATGATGGACCAAAGGTGGCACAGAAATTATGGGAGTAGACCATAATTTATATGGACGCAATGACTTGTCCAGCTTGAGACCCATGAAACTATGAGAGGGAGCCAACCCCTGACAATGCCTGAAGGGCCAGAAACCAGTAACTGGACAGTCCAGAAACCTAAGATAGAACCAACTATGACTGTCAAATAAAAAAGAAAAACCAAGTCAATGAAATGATTCCTAGTGATATTCTGTTATACTCATACATCATTGCCTAGCTCAGGTTTTTTTTTATGGATGTAGCTTCTGAGTCTGCTAAAAGATAAACTCTCACAGCAAAAGTCCCTGATCCTCTGGCTGTTACAGTCTTCCCACCCCTGCTTCCACAGTGTTTCCTGAGGCTTAGAGGCAGAAATAAATGTGATCCTTAGCCAACAGGGGGCGCTGTGAGAGAAAACTAGAAAGAAGCTATGCCTGAGGAGACTGCTTGACCAACTTAGTACTGTGGAGAGACTGGAATAATGTAGGTTCCGAGGCAAATCACTTTATCCTTGCTAGTTACAGCCCTTCAGAACAGCCATTGCTTACCCACTTCTGTTTAGGAACTTACGCCGTCTGATTAATAAATATAAAACATTTGGAATCTACTAACTTAGAAAGCTACCACACATCCAAAAGCTAAGAATGCCATCAGATAGCATCTTGAGACAAAAGCCAAACCAAACTAAAACAAAACCAGAAAAAGTCCAGTTTCCCTCATCTCACTCTATGTGCATCTCATGGACTCGCAAATGTATTCTAATTTTGCCTTGATTTGTGACTTTCTTTTTCCTGTAAAACTATAAAATCTTGTGAAATTGCTTCCATAGGAACATGGAATTTGGGGTAATCTAAATCTGGGTCATAGTCATTCAAACTGGCTCTAGGATAAGCTATCTCTTATTCCCTTTAAGACATAGATTTCGTGTTAATCATTATTGCATCCAACTGTATTGAAGAAAAGTCCTGAGGCCACAACCCTACACGAAGACCTAGAGGCACCCGAGGAGAGCTTGGAGCAGAAGAGGTGGTCTTTCCTAAGAAAGAGCACACCTATGGGTTGTCTAGTGTCAAATGGTTAGCACTGAAAACGTACAGTCAAGTAACATTGTATGGACTCAACAGATTGTATTTAGGAACATATATCCATATACAAATACATATATGCATGCAATAATGATTACTGAAAAAAGAAACTGTGAATCTGAAGAAGAGTGGGGAGGGGCATGGGGGAGGGCTTGGAGGGAGGAAAGGGAAAGGAGAAATGTAATTCAATTGTAATCTAAAAATAAATATGATTAATTAACTGATTAAAAAGATTGGATCTACTTTATCATTGTGTGTCACTGAGCCAAAAAGAAAAAAAAAAGCCTTAGTAAATAAAAAGAAACTTATCTGGAAATTGAGGATCTTTAGGAAACTGAATTAAGAAGTCACTCTCTGATTCCACCTTTGAGGCAATCTTTGTTGCAAAATATTACTTTAACTAAGCAAAGATGTGTTACATTTGTTTATACTGAGGAATATTACTTTAGGTAAAGATGTGTTAAATTTGTTTATGCTTCATTTGTTAACTATGTAAGGATATGTTATATTTGTGCTGTATTTTTTTAATTATGTAAAGATGTGTTCGTTTGTGTTGCCATGCCCACCTAAGGCACCTGCTTGGTCTAATAAGGAGATGAACAGCCAATAGCTAAGCAGGGAAAGGATAGGCAGAGATGGCAGACAAAATAAATAGGAGGAGAAATCTAGGCTTAGGAGAGAAGAACAAAAGGTGAGGAAAGGAGAGAATGAGAGAGATGCCTGGGGCCCGAAGTCAGGTAGTCGCCAACCAAACGGGAGAAAACAATGAAAGTAAGATATACAGAGGGAAAGAAAAGGTAAAAGGCCCTGAGGCAAAAGGCAGATAAAGAGAAACAGGCTAATTTAAGTTCAAATATCTAGCCAGAAATGAGTCTAAGCTAGGCCAAGCGTTCATAACTACTAAGAAGTCTCCATGTCCTGATTTGAGAGCTGGTTGGTGGCCCCTGAAAGAAAGTTTGGTACATATCTCCCTCACTCTGTGCTTTGCTTTTGCTACAAACAAGATAGGCATGGACATCAGCAGGCATTTGATTGACTTTGCATTCTGTGGCCTCTCTGCTCCTTCCAAAGGCTTCTCACTGAAAACAGAAAGGGAACAGGAAGCAGAAGAAAAGGAACCAGAGATGTAATGAAGTTGTCACCCTATACGCAGAAGCCATTCTGGGGGTTTCTACCCCTCCCAGATTCCTCCGGGCCAATTTGAAATCCTAATCTAGATAATTTTTCACTACTGTGGCAGCCTTGAACATAATCTTGATGTTCTTAAGGCTGCATACTGCTTGCCAGTGAGATAGGCCAGCAGCCTCTCTCCGAAAGTACCTAGTTCTGAAGCTTTCAAACCCATAAACCCAGTTAGAATGGAAAAGTCTTAAACTGTGTGGAGAGGAAGTGCTCTCTCAAGCCAGTGTTTTATAAGGGTTTTTATAAGGCTGAAAACAATTGACATTTTGCCAGTCTCCTAGGACCACCACACCAAAAAAAGTACTTTGATGAATATGTGTTTAACTTGAATAGAAAAAAGAAAAAGAAAAATCAAAAACAAATAGAGAAAACCTCCTGAGGTCAGGAATGAAAGAGAGCATTGTAAACTTTGCAGCTGCTGAATGCTTCAGGAGAATGAGACCAAAGGATGAGGCGGAGAAGGAACTGGATGGAAGAAGCTCAACCCCTTATTACTAGAATTCTTTTCTTCTTCTTTGAATGAAATGCTTCAAGTCTTTACTTTGAATTTTCAACCTATGCAACATGAAAACAAATGTTCTCAGGCCACAACAACAATACATCCATCTAAGACCCAATGAGAGACTTCCTAGGGTCTTAATGTAGCCGAAACGTTTAGTGTTTGTGAATACACACGTGCAAGCACTAGTTGACACTAGTGAGAGTCAGCATCATGAGGAATAGTAATCAGAGAGAAATGAATGGCTTCCCCTCTTAACGGACTATCCTTAATGCCTATTTCTTAGGAATAATGTAGTTTTAAGGAAGAATGGCCTTAACTTTGCTAATGACTACTTCATATTCACAGGTATACAGATCATATCTGTTATAGTTATAATTATGTTGGCCTGCCCTGTTACCTGGGTACCCTGTCCTTTTAAGAGAGAAGCTCCACCCACTTCCAATCCCCCCCTTTCCACTGAGGCAAGCTGGTCTCTACCCTCTTTCCCTTCTCTCTCTCCCTGCCTGCTGTTCATTTGAAGAGGCAGCTCCCTGCCTCCCTCCTTTCCTCCTTTCCTCCTTCTCCTCTCCCCTTTCCTCTCTCTGTCCCTGTATCTCCCTGTATCTCTCTCTCTCTCTCTCCCTCCCTCCTTCTCTCCCTCCCTCCCCCCCCGTCCCTCTATATTCTGCCTATCTTTATACCCTCCCAATACCAACTAAATAAACTCTCCATACCCAAACTCTCTCTGCATGGCATATATGTCCGTCCCCTTACCTGCCATAGTCTCCCACAAAAGCCATGGGATCTGCCAGGGTCACTCATGCTATAAATCATAACAATATCCACATTGAGCTTCCCCTATTTACCTTCTGTTACATGGCAACAGACCATCTTACCCAAGACTAGCATGAACCGTTCTATTTCAACTTCTTCAATGATTTTCTACAGCATTGACCTTTCATTCCCTAGATTCTGTAATCTCTTCTTTCTCTATTTGATGCCATCATATCCACATTCTCTCCAGCTCTTTTCTTCAGTTCAGTAGTGGAGAAGCTATGACTCTGCGCCCCATGCTAGCTTGCATGCTATAGCTCAAGGCTTTCTTCCTCTCCTTCCTTTTCACAACAGTCTCTCGCCAAATTGTCTTCTCATTTCTCCCATTGACTTCTGCTTTGTCAAGAATCTCAGAATCCTGTCCTAATGACCATTGAATAGACGATCCGCTCAAGTCAGCAGTGGCTTCAAAGTTACTAAGTGTGGTGAGCATTTTCAGCCCTTCCTGAAATCCTGTCTGTCATTAGACTCCAGGCAAAATCCTCTCTTAACAGCGTCCTCCCTTTTAGTGTAGTGTCACCAGAATCTCAGGTTTGCCTCCTATTCTTACAATTCTCAGTCCCTCTGCAGATGCCTCTTCCCCTTAATAACATCCCAGTCCCTCCTTTCTTTGCGCATCTTTTCTCTGGGTAGCATTCCACACCTGATTATGCTTATGAGTAGCCGTCTCCACTTGAACATCTCAGAGGCTATCCAAGCACACTACATCCAAACCATTCTCTGTCTCCTCAGCATGACATGCTTCTCCCGCAGAATCACTTGCATTCTCTATTAAATGACATCATTTTGTTCCCAAGTTCCCTTATCCAGAAACCTGGGGATCATCCTTGGTACCTTCTCTCTCATCTTCCTTATCCTATTGTTTGTTCCTTAATTGGTGCTCATTTAACCAACCCTCCTCCAACCTGTAAATAGATTTCCAGTCCAACCTCTTTCTTATCCTTACAACATCCTTATCTAGTAGTATTTCTTCAGGACTACTCTAGCAAGATACTCAGTCTCAGTTTTGCTCCCCAGTAGTCATGGCAACGCAGAACACAGCAGAAAACCCATGAAAATGCGTACTTTGTCTGGAAATCCATCCTCAAGTCAGACCACTCGTCTCCTCTATTCAACGATTATAAAAATTTCAAATCTTTCCTCCTCTGTGGTCCTCTTATATAAGAGCAACTGTAGCCTCAAATCTTAACCCTAACCCAACTCCAACCTGACCCTAATCCTAACACTATTCCTGATCCTCATCCAGCTCTGACCTTCACCCTCACCCTGCCTCCAAAGATAGTCCTGATTTGACTTCCTTCAGGGTCAGTGGAGCTGTCCTGAAGGGATATTTGAAAGAGGCAATGAAACAGGATCCGAGAAAAGAAAGCTAGAGAGAGATTGGAGGAGTCATTGAAATACTGACACAAAATGTAGTGAGGGAGTGGATGGGACACAATGTCTCCTCTGCTAGAACATAAGCTTAGAAAAGACGAGACAAATAACAAACTTGTGCTACATGGGATCCCTTCAGACTAGGACAGTGCTATATGCTTTGAAGTTGCTCACTTGGTTTGTTTTATAAGGAGTAAATGAACGTGCTGTATGGGAAAAGGCCGCTTGTTCATCTTGGCCGCCCGGCTAGTTTACACCTGAAATAACCACACAGAAACTGTATTAATTAAAACACTGTGTGGCCATTAGCTCTAACTTCTTATTGGCTAACTCTTACATATTAGTTTAACCCATCACCATTAATCTGTGTATCGCCACGTGGCAGTGTCTTACTGGAGATTCTAACCGGTGTTCATCTCCAGCAGAGGATCTATGGCTTCTTCCTCTCTGCCTGGACCCACCTTTGTACCATCTCTAACATTATAGCCATGCTTAAAATGCTGGACACAAAGGCTCCAACTAGAGTCAGAGAATGAAGAAATGTAGCGCGAAGAGCTGGTCCAGCTGTGAGGCTACAGAAAACCCAGATGCTGTAGAGAACGCAGAAGTGGAGGTACTTCTGTAATCTGTGTGCCCAGAGGGAATGCCTCTTTACAGTTTGTATAAGGACTCCCCTGAGTGTTAGCCATAGGCATGTGCCATCTTCAAACTTCTTAAACCCCTAGTTTAAAACTTGAGTCATGAAAAAAACTAGCAAGGGCTCTTAAGCCCTCATTTATAATGTGAACACTCAGAAAAATGGATATCATTGGCCACCAAGGGATCTATTTGAGCAACTTTAAATCCAATCAGTTCAGTAGAGATAGGGGTTTGTTTTACGTGGGCACTTTTGGGTTTTGTTTTGTTTGTTCTCTTGTCTATTACTAGCTTGTTTTGATTTTTATTTTTCTGTTTTGTTTTTATTTTGACAAAGATGGAGACAGTGGGCATGAAGTTTCGTGATGGGGGCTCTGGGAAAGGGCTGGGGGAGGAGGAAACGTGATTAACAATTTCTTAAAAGCTTGGCTGGTGTGAGAGGTCCTTCCATCTGTGTGTTGCCATTTGGGCAAGAAAATGCTCTTGCCTGGACTGTTTTGTAAACTGGACATGCAGGACCCACAGAGAAATGACTGCTAAGCTTGCCTAAAGTGAGATGATCCTTTGGGGTTCCTGCTAGACAAAAGAGTCTGTCAAACGTTCTGCAGAAACACAGAAAAAATGTGACAGACTAGCTGCCAATATATATGGAACTGTCCTTAAAATGTTCTGCTTTGCAAAAAAGTTTGCTGGATACTATGGGGCTGTAGGTTGAAGATGGATGCCCTAACAGTACAAAAGAACTTTTGGTGACTGTCCAGGCAGTGAGATGTCTCTGTCAATTCTAGAGTTTTGGAAGCTGCTTACAATGCATTTCCTATTTACTTAGGAATACTATTATATTCTATCATATACTATTATATACTATTACTTAGGAATACTATAATAATATTACCCAGGTAATATTATATCCTTCTGGAGTCTTTCACAGAGTTAAAGAATAGATAAGTATAGTTTTTCTTAGTTATGATAAAAGATAAATAAAAATATTGTAACTGTAATTCTTGCTTGATAACTGTTTTTTATATGTAACTTTACTATGTTAAAGTTAAAGCCTTCCTTTTTGTTTAAACAGAAAATAGGAAGTGGTTTGGGAGTTCCTTCTGTCTCTGTGTTGCTTTTATTGGTTAATGAATAAAGAACTGCTTTGGGCCTATGGCAAGGAAGAACAAAGCTAGGCAGGGAAAGTCAGGTTGTATGCTGGGAGAAAGAAGGGCAGAGTTAGAGAAAAGCAATGGAGCCGCTGGAGACAGACACTGGGAACTTTAGCCAGTAAGCCACTGTCGCAGATTAATAAAAATGGGCTAAATTAATATGTAAGAGATTAGCCAATAAGAAGCTAGAGCTAATGGGCCAAGCAGTGATTTAATTCATTCAGTTTCTGTGTGATTATTTCCTGGGCAGCCAGGAAGCAACAAGCGGCCTCCCTCCTCATACACTTTGGCTATAGATTGGAGTTTATTGCCTCTCCCATGAAGACTTAACCACCTCATTAGTTCTGTTTCTCTTCTAGCAGCAAATTTTAATAAAGAGATGAGTTAGTGGTGGCGCACACCTTCAATCCCAGCACTTGAGAGGCAGAGGCAGGCAGATCTCTGTGAGTTCAAGGCCAGCCTGGTCTACAACAGCTAGTTCCAGGACAGGCTGCAGAGCAAAGCCACAGAGAAACCCTGTACTGAAAAACCAAAAAAAAAAAAAAAAGAAAAAAGGAGAGATATGAATCATGTCTAGCATTCTTTTTGCATGATTTGAGGAGTGGGTGCAGGGCACAACATGAAGGGGTTTTTATTTTATTGTATAGATTTTATTTTCAGTTTTTCATCACTTAAATGAATTGTGTATAATATGCTTCCTGGGATGCCGAAATGCATTGTATGGAGAAATAGAAGTGTAAAGTAAATTTGAGAAATACTAAGTTAAACACATTTACACAGGATTCTTTATATTAAGATTCACTAAAAGCAAAATACGAATCTCCAAAGATGGGGAGTATTATAAACCATGTCCCAAATCGTAGACAAGAAACCTCTTCAGAATGCATTTCAAGGTCCATGTTCTACAGGCCTTCCCTGGAAAAAGCATTGTTCAAAAATCCCGTTCAGAATTGCTCCTAAACTGTTCACCCATGTGTCTAGAGAACTGTCATCCTGTCCTAAGACTTCCTTCTCCACGATAGTATGACACCAAACCAAATGGTATTTTGAAAATTTGATTTACTAAAAGGTAATTATTAGTGCTTTGTGGTAGACAATGGCAGGGACCTTCAGGCATGATGCAGTTTAGAATACAGCTGAACTTAGGAGGGCGGAGTAAAGTACCAGGTTTGACGGTGTTCCACCTTTTTCTTGATTAGTATAGTTTGTTGTTGTTGTTGTTGCTGCTGCTGCTACCCCACTGCCTCCTCTGCTCTCTTGTTTTCAATTTGGGGATTTTCTTTTGTTGTGCCTTAAAGCTCTCAGTGTTGTTTGTGATTATCTTTTTTTCTCCATTCTCCAGCATTAGAACTAATTTCTAATCTCCAGATGTCTGGGCTTCGGCTTTCCAAGGTCTCTGTAAACTGCTCCATCTTGTCTTAGAACGTATGGGAAGCACATTCAGAGACCCCTCGGGGAATCCATGAAGCCACAGGTAGTACTGACCCTTAGAATTAATACCTGTTTCTTAAGTGTTCATCTTGTACTACAATCCCAACTTTTAAAGTCTGAGATGTAATAGAAAAACTAACTCAGTTCATTTTTCCTTCTCTATAATTTCACAGATAGAAGATTTATTCTCAGCCACCTCGGCAGATGACTTTTCTTTCTTTGCATAAGTTGAAAGCTTTCATCTTTTCCCTTAAAGCAGCTCCTTGGGGCTTCTCTCTGGCTCCTCTGCATTGCAGCATCATTATTACTCCTGTGTTCTGGGGTCATGAGTTAGATAAGGATTCTTAAACACAACACTGATCCAATCTGATACTCAAGACAGATATTATGGACTGACAGGCAGGTAGCGTATACAATGTAGATGCATGGGCATTGTGGAATATATGTTGAAGATTCGTTACATTTGTTTATACTGTAGAAATTTTGCTTAATGATACGGAGATGTGTTGCATTCTTTTGTGTTGCATTTGTTTAACTCTGTGAAGCTGTGTTACTTTACCTGTCTAAAACACCTGATTGGTCTAATAAAGAACTGAATGACCAAGAGCTTAGGCACAAGAAAGGATACATGGGGATGGCAGGCAGAGAGAATAAACAGAAGGAGAAATTTGAGAAGAGAGATCTAGGAGCAAGGAAAAGGAGAAGGAGAGGATGACATCAGGGGTCAGCCACCCAGCACACAACCAGCCATGGAGTAAGAAGGAAAGAAAGATATACAGAAAGGTAAAATCCCAGAGGCAAAAGATCTGCATGATAATTAGTTAAGGAAAGCTGCTTAGAAACAAGCCAAGCTAAGGCTGGGCCGTCATAAGAAAGGATAAGGCTCCATGTGTTTATTTGGGAGCTGGGAAGTGGGTGGGCCCACAAAGAGTAGAGAATAGGAAAAAACCACATGGGGCTAAGGACTCACTCACCTCTCACAGAACAGGACCCTTTGCTGGGCTTCATCCCGCTGCTCAGAACAGAATGCAGCTCAAACATTATGAATTGTTTATTTCTGAAATTTTCCATTTAATATTTCTGAAGATAAATGAGCAGAGGTAAGTGAAGCAGCAGAATCTGAGACCACTGATAAAGGGTGGCTACTGTCTGAAAGAATTATGAGTCGGACTGGGGAGGAGGGTGGAGAGGGTGCTTAGCTGAAATGGGTGCTTAAACTTCTCAGGCCCCCTCAGCATCACGGATTGATTACATCAGAATCTGGGTGGGAGGATAATGATTCTCCATTCAGTCTTTACTCCCTTAGGTCTCTGTCAAGTTCCTCAGGCCATGATACCCAGGTACAGACAATCATTATTCTAATGTCATGTGATTAACACTGAAACAACACACTTGTAGTAAAGTGGTTACCCTCCACAAGATGGGCGGGGCCTCACCCCATCAGTGACGACAGAGTGTGTGTTGGGGGCAGGAGGGTGTCCATGACTCTATGAAGTCTAGAAGAGTGCATGGAGCTCCTGCTTTTTATCCTCAGGTTCCCTGCTCTATCCCTCTTTGCCTTATTCCTTTGAGGCAGGGTTTCTCACCGAACTTTAAGGTAGGCTGGCAGCCAGGAGACTGTTGTAACACTGTCTCCACTCCCTCCATAGCACTGGGGTTACAGGGAGTCCTGAGTCATGCCCGGATTTTAAAATAGATGCTGGGGAGATTTGAACTCAGGACCTCAGACTTGTCCAGGGAAAGCTTTTGTCCACTGAGCCAGCATCTCCTTCGTGTCGTCGCAGATGTATAATAGCATGCCTGGCTTTTTACAGCAGTGTTAGCATTATTAGGTTCTTGTGTTTGTGTGGTAAGCATTTTACCAATATTTCCCAAACACGCAAACTGACAGTTTTATGACAAAAGATGGCAGTAGTCAGGCAAATAAGGAATATTGTCTTTAAACTGATTTAGACTGTCACTGCCATTCCATGGCTCCCCAGCCGCTAGCCCTGAAGCTGCAAGAGTCGCCAGCCTCCACTATCACATGAGTGGATTCCTTAAAATAAACCTCCTAGAGGAAGCATAGATAAGCAAATAGACAGACAGACAGACAGACAGACAGACACACACACACACACACACACACACACACTTACTCACTCAACCCCATTGCTTCTGTTTTCCTAAGCCCGAATAACAGTTTTATACCCAGTCTTCCATAGTTTTATCAGAATTATGTTTTTTTAATCTGCTAATCCCAGTCTTCATTATAGTTTGAGAATAGAATAACTTTTATTTTTGCAGAGCGATACACCGAATTCATGCCATAGAACCTTTATAATTGAACAAGCAGAATAATACACTTTCACTTGACCAAATTAGCCTCTTAATTGCCCTTGCTCTTCCAGTTAAATGTATCATCTTGATCCTGAACATTTTTAATTAGGAGATTTATATTAGAGAGCAAGTGTTAAAATTGTTTTAACTGGAAAGGCTCAGTTTGCAATGGATTGGAATAGATTCTGGTGGGTGTTTCTGAACTACCAATAAGGATTAATTGAGACTCAAATGTTGTTTATTTTTTTTTAATTATGTAATTGCTATTCATCCAGCCGTCTTGACTTTCTATGTTAAATAATCATGCTTGTGTCTCACCCCAGCCTCTCTGTTTAGTTAACCAATTCATTAAGAATTGGGGGATATTCTGCATTCATTAGCATTCTAATGAGCAGATTGATTCCCAGTAGCCCAAATATCTACACGTGTTAAATGTTTGAGCGCATCTTTATTCCCTTGTAAGTGATTATCGTTCTTAATTGCAGATGCGAGAGGTTGAAAACCATGCCCTGAAACATGCAATCCAGTCCACCTTATGAAAGCTGCTCTTGAAAGCGAGGTTTGATGTTGGTACAAGCACCTCAAAGGATGGCACGTGCTCAAGGCTAGAGATCAAGGCTGAAGTCACCAGGGATTCCCAGGCTCTGGGCAGCTTTCACCAGGTGACTCAGCAGCAGGACTTGAGGTCTAACGGTCATGCAAAGTTTCTCTCTTCTCTTCTTTTCCAAGAGACTTCAAAATCAAAGCCCTCATCACCATTCACTAAATTGAAATGTATCAAATATTTTAAATTCAAGTATCATATTATGTGACGGTTTCTTTGTTTGTTTGTTTAAAGGTGTGAGCATACAACACAGCTTTGCAAAGTAGAGAAAAGAAATAGAATTCAAATATTTAAAGTGGTTTGCTTATCTGTAACCTTTGAATTACTGTGCTTTCTTTGGATTGGAAATAAAATCTATTTTTATTTCATTTTATTTAAATGTTCTTATAGGCTAATATTTCTCTATTGAGCACATTCCCTTTTCAACGCCTCGTCCCCACCTTCTTGCCTTTTTTCCGACCCTCTGCCCACTAAGCCGGGCTTCTCATCATGCCAGTGTATAATAACTTCTTGAAGAAAGCAGACGGGATGCTTTGATGCCGTGGTTTTTCTAGACGGAGTGGGTATCAGCAGAAGATAAGAGAGAAGGAAGACAAACTAGAAACAGGGTATTTCTCCAGCAGCACAGAGGAATTCTGATAAAGAAACTGCCTCCCCTTGGATTCTTAGCTGATCTTCTCTAGCTCCCTCTACTGGAAAGGTTAGGGCTACCCCATTGGGGCTAGCGTAGGGCCTTGCGCCTTACTCATTTTTTCTAGCAGTAGCTACAAATTTTGTAAATGACCTCACCTGTCTATTATAAGAACCCCAGTTCTGCTATTAAACTCCTTTTTCCTAGTCTATCATAAGCATGGAGTTCTCTTAGGATGGAAGACCCTCTGTAAACTGGAAGGGCTTAGCACAGCCATTTACTAAATCTTAGAAATCATGGGAGGAGCAGGGAAAATCATGGCTTTCCAAAGATCAGAGAGACACAGAAATGACACAAACAGTAGCCAACTGTATCAAACGGAAGAAATCACACTTTAGTTCACCAGAGCCAAAGCCATGAGAGTCAAGTCCAGACCACTGCCTGCACCGAGCCTGTTTATTATTGCTTAGAAGGGCTAAGAATTTCCCCCCTCACTGTGCCAATAGCTCCTGGGTGCTTCTCTTTGATAGGACCTCTTCTGGAGCCCTGCTTTCAGGGGACAGAAGAACCCATTAACCCCCAGCCTTTCCCCTAGGGGTGCAGAAAGAAGAGACAGAGAAAAGTGGTGCTGATCTGACGACAAAGAATCCACTTTTTGAGCACTCACTCAATAGCACATTTGCCCTGGAAAAATGCCCTAAAATTGTGATGTCTCCTTTTCCTCTCACTTTAGGCAGAGTAAACAATACCGGTTCTTGTTCTGCCCCAAGTAACAGAGTACAGGTTAAGCGATGATACTTGTAAAATATTTCTAAATTAGGCGCTGCTCATTCCATTTCTTTTTCTTCTTTTGAATTTTATCAGCTTTTTTGTTTTATTTTTAAATTTTTGTTTTGTTTTAATGTCATGCATTTCTTTGGGTCTCTGATTATGCCTACTAACCTCCTCTCATTAAAAGTGGGCAGCCTGCCTGCCTCTCCGGGAAGGGAGCACAGCCCTTCCCCCCTTAGCTTCTGCGGCAGGGTCTTCGGTGTTCCAAGGGACCCCTCCCCTCCCCCCACTGCTGCGGGCCCTTTGTCTCCTGAGTCCTGGGAAGACCAGCTAGCCCTGTTGCCCTGCTGAGCAGTTCTTCCCAGAGAGGTGAGTGGGTGCTAGCCTGGGCAGCCTGCCTGCCTCTCCGGGAAGGGAGCACAGCCCTTCCCCCCTCAGCTTCTGCGGCAGGGTCTTCGTGTTCCAAGGGACCCCTCCCCTCCCCCCACTGCTGCGGGCCCTTTGTCTCCCGGGTCCTGGGAAGACCAGCTAGCCCTGTTGCCCTGCTGAGGAGTTCTTCCCAGAGAGGGCTGAGGCGCTCTATCCAGAGAGTGCTGTGAAGTCCTACCCAGAGAGTGCTGAGGAGTTCTATCCAGAAAGTGCTGAGGAGTTTCATCCAGAGTGGGGGAGATGGGCAGGCGCCAATGCAAGAATTCCTCCAACAACCTGAAAGGCAACATGACATTGCCAGAATCCAGGGAGCTCGAAACTAGAAGAATTGAACACCCTACTCCAGAAGAAATAGAAGAAATCGACTCTAAGCGCTTCTTTATGAAAATAATAGAGGAACTTAAACAGGAGGTGAAAATCTGCCGTAAAGAAATGGAAGATAAGTATAACAAAAAAATTGAGGAAATGAGTAAAGAATTGGAAGAGAAATATACCAAAAAGTTTGAAGAAATGAGTAAATCCGTAAATGAAATTCTGGGAAACCAAGAAAAAACAATCAAACAGGTAATAGAAACAGTTCAAGATTTGAAAACTGAAATGGAGTCAATGAAGAAATCACAAACCGAGGGCCGGCTGGCTATGGAAAATCTGGGTAAACGAACAGAGACTTCAGAAACAAGCTTAACCAATAGAATACAAGAGATAGAAGAGAGAATCTCAGACTCTGAGGACACCATAGAGAAATTAAACACTCTGTCCAAAGAAAACAGCAAATCCAACAAATTCTCATCACAAAACATTCAGGAACTGTGGGACACAATAAAAAAACCAAATCTAAGAATAATAGGAGTAGAAGAAGGAGAAGAATTGCATTTCAAAGGTCCAGAAAATATACTCAACAAAATTATAGAAGAAAACTTTCCCATCCTAAAGAACGATATTCCTATGAAGGTTCAAGAAGCATACAGAACACCGAATAGACTGGATCAGAAAAAAACATCCCCTCGTCATATAATAATCAAAACACAAAGCATTCAGACTAAAGAAAGGATATTGAGAGCTGCAAAGGAAAAAGGTCAAGTAACTTATAAAGGTAAACCTATCAGACTTACACCAGACTTCTCGATGGAAACCATGAAAGCCAGAAGGTCCTGGATAGAGGTACTGCAGAAACTAAGAGACAATGGATGCAAACCCAGACTACTTTACCCAGCCAAGCTATTGTTCACTATCAACGGAGAAAACAAAATATTCCAGGATAAAAACAAATTTAAACAATACGTAGCTACTAATCCAGCCTTACAGAGAATACTAGAAGGAAAATCACAACCCAAGGAATCCAACATTCCCAACACTGCCTACATTAACTCAGACATCTAGCGACCCTTCACAAGCACAACTCAAAGAAGGAAAACACATACACGCTACTACCCAAAAAAATGACCGGAGTCATCGATCACTGGTCATTAATATCACTTAATATCAATGGTCTCAACTCACCTATAAAGAGGCACAGACTTAGAGATTGGATACGAAAACAGGATCCAACATTCTGCTGTCTACAAGAAACACACCTCAACCACAAAGACAGACACCTACTCAGAGTAAAGGGTTGGGAAAAGGTTTTCCAAGCAAATGGACCTAAGAAACAAGCAAGTGTGGCCATTCTAATATCTAACAAAATCGACTTCAAACTAAAATCAATCAGAAGAGATGGAGATGGACATTTCATACTCATAACAGGAATAATTCATCAGGAAGAAGTCTCAATCTTGAATATCTATGCCCCTAATATAAAGGCACCCACATATGTAAAAGAAACTCTTCTAGAACTCAAGGCAGTCATCAAACCACACACACTAATAGTAGGAGACTTCAACACTCCTCTCTCACCAATGGACAGGTCAAACAGACAGAAACCTAACAGAGAAATAAGAGATTTACTGGAGGTACTGAATCAAATGGACTTAACAGACATCTATAGAACACTCCACCCAAATAGGAAAGAGTATACCTTCTTCTCTGCAGCTCATGGAACCTTCTCGAAAATTGACCACATACTTGGTAACAAAGCAAACTTCCACAGATACAAAAAAATATTAGTGACCACCTGTGTCTTGTCAGATCACCATGGATTAAAATTAGAATTCAACAACAATGGTACCCCCAGGAAGCCAACAAACTCATGGAAGTTGAACAGTCAACTACTAAATCACCCCTGGGTCAAGGAAGAAATAAAGAAAGAAATTAAAGTCTTCCTTGAATATAATGAAAACAAAGACACAACGTATTCAAACCTATGGGACACTATGAAAGCAGTGCTAAGAGGAAAGTTCATAGCACTAAGTGCCCACCTAAAGAAAACAGAGAAAGCACACATTGGAGACTTAACAACACACTTGAAAGCTCTAGAAAAAAAAGAAGCTGATTTACCCAGGAGGAGTAGAAGACTGGAAATAATCAAACTGAGGGCTGAAATCAACAAAATAGAAACACAGAAAACAATTCAAAGAATCAATGAAGCAAAAAGCTGGTTCTTGGAGAAAATTAACAAGATTGACAAACCCCTATCCAAACTAATCAAACGGCAGAGAGAGAACTTGCAAATTAATAGGATCAGAAATGAAAAGGGGGACATAACCACAGACACAGAGGAAATTCAGAGAATCATTAGATCTTACTACGAAAGTTTATATGCCACAAAGTTGGAAAATGTAAAAGAAATGGACATTTTTTTAGATAAGTACCATATACCAAAGTTGAACCAAGACCAGGTGAACAATCTAAATAGACCTGTTAGTCGTGAAGAACTAGAAGCTGTTATCAAAAATCTTCCTACCAAAAAAAGCCCAGGACCAGATGGTTTCAATGCAGAATTCTACCAGAACTTTCAGGAAGAGCTAATACCTATACTCCTTAACGTATTCCACAATATAGAAACAGAAGAGTCATTGCCTAACTCCTTTTATGAAGCTACAGTTACCCTAATACCAAAACCACACAAAGACACAACCAAGAAAGAGAATTACAGGCCAATCTCACTCATGAACATCGACGCGAAAATTCTCAATAAAATACTGGCAAACCGAATCCAAGAGCACATTAGAAAAATTATCCATTATGATCAAGTCGGCTTCATTCCAGAGATGCAGGGCTGGTTCAACATACGCAAATCTATCAATGTAATCCATCATATAAATAAACTGAAAGAAAAAACCATATGATCATCTCACTAGATGCTGAAAAAGCATTTGACAAAATTCAACACCCATTTATGATAAAGGTGTTGGAGAGACTGGGGATACAAGGATCATACCCAAATATAATAAAAGCAATATACAGCAAGCCGACAGCTAACATCAAACTGAATGGAGAGAAACTCAAAGCCTTTCCACTAAAATCAGGAACGCGACAAGGCTGTCCACTCTCTCCATACCTCTTCAATATAGTGCTTGAAGTTCTAGCAATAGCAATAAGACAACATAAGGGGATCACGGGGATTCGAATTGGAAAGGATGAAGTTAAACTTTCGTTATTTGCTGACGATATGATAGTGTACATAAGCGACCCCAAAAACTCTACCAAAGAACTCCTACAGCTGATAAACACCTTTAGTAACGTGGCAGGATACAAGATCAACTCCAAAAAATCAGTGGCCCTCCTATACACAAAGGATAAAGAAGCAGAGAGGGAAATCAGAGAAGCATCACCCTTCATGATAGCCACAAATAGCATAAAATATCTTGGGGTTACTCTAACCAAGGAAGTAAAAGACCTATTTGACAAAAACTTTAAGTCTTTGAAGAAAGAAATTGAGGAGGATACCAGAAAATGGAAAGACCTCCCCTGCTCTTGGATTGGGAGAATCAACATAGTAAAAATGGCAATTCTACCAAAAGCAATCTATAGATTCAATGCAATCCCCATCAAAATCCCATCAAACTTCTTCACAGACCTTGAGAGAACAATAATCAAGTTTATATGGCAAAACAAAAAACCCAGGATAGCCAAAACAATCTTATACAATAAAAGAACTTCTGGAGGCATTACCATCCCTGACTTCAAACTCTATTATAGAGCTACAGTATTGAAAACAGCTTGGTATTGGCATAAGAACAGAGAAGTCGACTTATGGAATCGAATAGAAGACCCAGATATTAACCCACAAACTTATGAACACCTAATTTTCGACAAGGGAGCTAAAGGTATACAATGGAAGAAGGAAAGCATCTTTAACAAATGGTGCTGGCATAACTGGATGTCAACCTGTAAAAAAATGAAAGTAGATCCATATCTATCACCATGCACAAAAATCAAGTCCAAATGGATTAAAGACATCAACATTAATCCGTCCACTTTGAACCTGATAGAAGAGAAAGTGGGAAGTAGTCTACAAGATTTAGGCACAGGAGGCCTCTTCCTAAGTAGGACCCTAGCAGCACAGACAATAAGAGAAACAATGAATAAATGGGATCTACTGAAACTGGGAAGCTTCTGTAAAGCAAAGGACACTGTCAGTAGGACAAAAAGGCTGCCTTCTGACTGGGAGAAGATCTTCACCAACCCCTCATCAGACAAAGGTCTGATCTCCAAAATATACAAAGAACTCAAGAAACTAGGCACTAAAACTCTAATTAACCCAATTAAAAAATGGGGTACTGAACTTAACAGAGAACTCACAACAGATGAACTTCGAATGGCCAGAAGACACTTAAGGTCATGCTCAACCTCCCTAGCGATCAGGGAAATGCAAATCAAAACCACTTTGAGATACCATCTTACACCTGTCAGAATAGCTAAAGTCAATAACACCAACGATAGCCTATGCTGGAGAGGATGTGGGGTGAGGGGAACACTCATCCATTGTTGGTGGGAATGCAAACTCGTGCAGCCACTGTGGAAATCAGTGTGGCGGTTTCTCAGGAAACTGGGAGTCAACCTCCCTCAGGACCCAGCAATACCACTCTTGGGAATATACCCTAAAGATTCCCTAACATACTACAAAAGCATTTGTTCAACTATGTTCATAGCTGCACTATTTGTAATAGCCAGATCATGGAAACAACCTAGGTGCCCCTCAATAGAAGAATGGTTAAAAAAGGTGTGGAACATATATACATTAGAGTTTTACTCGGCGGTAAAAAACAATGACATCTTGAATTTTGCATGCAAATGGATGGAAATAGAAAACGCTTTACTGAGTGAGGTAAGCCAGACCCAAAAAGAGGAACACGGCATGTATTCACTCATAAGTGGATTCTAACCATAATTAAAGGTCTTTGAGCCTATTATTCGTGATCCTAGAGAAGCTAAATAAGAAGATGAACCTGATGAAGATTATTTAGCTATCCACCAGGAGGTAGGAAATATACATGAGTCCTAGGTAACCTCGGGTGCATGGGGGGGTGGGAGGGTCGATGGAGGGGGAGAGGACTAGAGAGAAGGGAGTAGGGGAGGAACGGGGAAAGCTTGGTGGCCGGGGATGGGGGGGGGAGGGAGGTAGGATGAATATGGGATCAGGGAACAATATATTTCAACTAAGGGAGCCATTTTAGGGTTTACAGGAGACTTGATTATATATGGGATCCCAGGTCCAAGGAGAAATCCCCCAGATTGCTCTCTGGACAGAGGAGAGGGTGCCTGAATCGGCCGTGGCCCATGACCATACTGATGTATATTTTGCTTATCACCATACATCCTTCCTCTGGCGAAGGACGGCTATGCAGTCGGAGGCCCACATTGGAGCACCGGATTGAGCCCCCCGAGGTCCGGAGGGGGAGCGGAAGGAGGAGGAACATGAAAAACGAAATCAGTACTGCGAGGGATGCTATCACCCACTGATACAAGGGAATGGATCTGATGAGAGTTTACCAGGGCCAGCCGGACTGGGACTGAACGAGGACGTGATCTAGCCAGATTCTCGGAATTTGGCCGGATTCTCTGACTGTGGCTGGCCCGGGGTCTTTCTGAAAAGCCATTGACTATGACACTGGGACCTGTTTCCTCTGCATATGCTGGATTTTGGGGATCCAGTCTGTTTGGACGCTCGCCTTCCTGGACCTGGAGGGAGGGGGAGGGAGCTGGAGCTTCCCACAGGGCAGGAAACCCTGACTGCCCTGGGGGACGGAGGGGAAGGAGGGGGGGAGTGGGGGGAGTGGGAGGGTGTTGGGAGGGGGGGCGGAAATGGAAACTTTTATAATTTAATAAAATTTACTAAAAAAAATAAAAAATAAAAAAATAAAAAAATAAAAAAATAAAAAAATAAAAAAATAAAAAAAAGTGTGTGTGTGTGATGAAATTAAGGATAATGTTTTGAAAGGAAACCAATTATATTTAAACACAATTATAAAAATATTTTCACTGTGGCAATAGCACACAGAAACAAATAAGATCTGTGCACATAAAATCTAATAGCAGTTCTGGTGATTATCATAACGTCTGGGTAGCAGACATCACAAACAATTTTCATGATTTTAAATTTAAAAGAGCCAATATTTTAAAGATGGTCTGAAAATGTGAGATTCCTTTGGTGGCAAAGATGTAACCACTGCTTATAAAACTGTGACTTACTGCCTAATTCTGTAATTAAACAGAATGCTAAATTAAACAAGGTAAGCATGTGTGATGGTTAATAGTAATTGTTGATTTAACAGAGTCTATAATCATGTGAAAGACAAATTTCTGGGCAAGACTGTGATGGATTATCTAGAAATATTTATTAAAATGGAAAAACACAGTGTAACTGTGGCGGTACTGTTCCATGGGATGGAGTCCCTAGCCTAAATTTAAAAAGAGAAAGCCAGCCAGGCATAAGAATTCATCACCCTCTACTTCAGACTACAGATGCATTTTTTTATTTCATTTTATTTATTTATTTATTTTGGTTTTTATTTTTTTGATGCAAGATTTCTCTGTGTAACTCTTACTGTCCTGGAACTCACTCTGTAGACCAGGCTGGCTCCGAACTCACGGAGATCTGCCTGTCTCTGTCTTCCTGAGTGCAGGGATTAAAGGCGTGCGGCACCACTGCCTGGCTACAGATGCAATTTGAACAATTGCCTGTAGCTTCTGCCACGGTGACGCCACTGCCACGATGGACTGTAACCTCAAACTGTAAGCCAAAATGCCCCTCTCCTTCCTTGGGTCTTGTGCCAGGCTATTCTCGTCACAGCATGAGGAAAGGAAGTAATACAACATGAAACCCAGTCTATTTTTTCCCTGTCTGTATGTCTAAGACCAAAAGGAAAATCAATTCACCTAAAGAAATTGAGGGAGTTCCTCTGAGGGCTGGACATTTGGTCCCTACTTATGGAAGGGAGAGTAGAATGATATTTCCATTGACTTCATCCTCTTCATCAGGCACATGACACTAGTTGTCTTCCTAAGATGAGGAAGGCGAAATCGGCCATTCTTCTTTTCCCCCTTCTGTGAATTATTTTACTCCCACAAGCAGTTTCCCACAGTGAAGAAGAATAACCACAATCATCACTAACAAACTCGAAGTGGCCCAACTACGGGAGACGACAATGGAAATCATGACAGTCTACACAACACTTGCCAGCAAATGAGAGCAAAGTAGCTACCACTGAGACCAAGGGCCAAACTATCCGAAGCAGAATTGGGTCCAGAGATTCCAGAGCTTCTGAGCTGTATGAGGCTAAGGCAGACAGTAGACCTTGGTGGAGGGTAAACTGGCAGGCTGGGCTTAGTCATGCTGCAGAGTTGGCTCTGTTACTTACTAATTATGTTTCAGGGCAGATGACTTCACATCCCCAAGCCTCAGTTTGCCCACTTGTAAAAGAGAGCAAGAGAGGATTATAGAACCAGCCACAGGGAGTTCTGGAGAGGATTACGTAGGATGAACCAATGGAAGATTTAGCACAATACTTGATAGATTTAAGTATTCAGTCCAGGTAGAAATAGCACCCCTATGTAAAGCCTTTTCTCTTCCCCGCGAGCCCTCTCTCTGTTCACACTGTGTGTGTAAGTGATCAGATGTAGCACAGCACCCGCCCAATCGTGCTGCTAAATTACATGTCCGACCATACTAAACAACCACGAGCTCACACTACCTCCGGTGCCACGTTGTGAAAGGAGAGCCAGCAGCTGTCCCCTCGGTGACAGCGGTGTCTAACAAAAGCCCTGGTCCATTGCAAGACTTCTGCCCTTGGGCTGAACAGACTACATTTTTGCTCCGCGTTGGACCTGTAAAATCCTGTCATAGCTGTCTGCTTCACAAATAGAGGCCGGTCCACTGCCAAACTCCAAAATAAGATGCTCAGTAGCTTTACCCAGCTGCTCCCTTCAGCGAGCGCATGCCAATACAAGTGAGGTCTATTATGGTTCAGTGATTTTCCATCACTTGTCAGTCAGCACAGCGTTTTCCCCGTTCCCTCACCCTCCCTGAACTTCTTAAAGAACTTCTTACCACTCTGCTCAGCTTCTGTTTCCCTGCTGCCTTCTTTTGCATTTGAATGTTTTATGAAAAAAAGCGGCAATACATCTGAACATTGGCCAGAAGAAGAAAGGCACACGAACTTAGAAATAGAAAAATACATATGGTCCCCTCAAAACAGAGCCTGAAACATCAGTTCCCTGAGAAACTACTGTTTACCTTCCCCACGTTTAGCCAATATGTCTGTGACCCAATGGTCTTTAGGTAAGACCCAATTTCAGAGCAACATCCAGAATGAAGCAAGTCATTTGAAAAATAACACCCAGGATTCACTATGTGTGTTTCGGGGAATGGTCTCTGTGGGCTGTGCCTTCCTCATTGCTTTGAGCCCACTTCACAATGAGTGCCCATGCCAAGGAGCCAAGGGTCCGCAGGATACAACCCCACACCTGCCAGAGTATAAATCCAAGAAGATTTAGAATTCACAGGAAATTTTCTTATGGTCTGGAGGCTGACAGATTCCCACAAACAACCCTGTCGGGCATAAGTAAATGGGTTTTGATTAGACATTATAATGTGGTCCGTAATGGCCTTAGCTACTTTAAGGATGCGAGAACCAAATCCTGGAGATGTTATGCTCTGTTCCAAGTCACGTGCTAAAAATGGCAGTGCCATCTCCATATTTTTTTTAATCATTACACAGAGGAGAAAGTGGCCATCCTGTCTGACCCAGATGATTATAATATTCAACTGAACCAATCCAAGGGTGTCAATCTACAGCATTTAGCTTTTCTTTTCTTTTTTTTTTCTCAGAATTAGAAAGGGCTGGAACTTATTGTCACATAGCCCCTCCCAAACAGAATCAGAGCTGACATGGTGAATTTACCCTTGGAATATCTCTAAGAAGGGCCTCCCTGCAGCCATCAATTGCCTCTCCAAGTCACCCACACGGTATGAAATCATTTGTTATTTCTGTTCATTGTTTTATTTTCTACTGTGTGCTATTGATGCATCTAAATATAAATCAAACTGCCTTTTAAAAATAGACGGTTTCACCTGTCCCCACCTGTAACTTCAGCATTCGGGATGTTGATGCTGGGGGATCTCAGGTTCAAGGACAATCAAGGATACACAGAGAGACTCTATCTTAAAAACAAACAAAAATAGGGGTGTATATTTCAAGCTCTGAATAAATTTTTTCTATCACCACTTTCAAAGTAGCAGTGAGGCCGAAAGACACAAGTAATTAGCCGCCAGCTTACCCTTCCCTTTGCCTTGTATGGGTTGCTTTCCTGGTTACAGAATCTCATTTGAGAAACTAGACAGCTATTTCTTCTCTTTCTCTGTAAAAAAAAAAAAAAGTAACTATTTATGGAATACCCACTGGGTCCTACGTCATCTTCTAGGACCTGAACACAATAACGAACACGATTGGATCTGTAGTTTCATACAGCATATAGTTCAAATCACATAAAAGTAAATATTCAAGATAACTACAGTTGTTGAAAGGTGCTGTGAAATAAATAAAACACGGTGACTATGATAACGTATGCTTTGCAGATGCCTCATAAAGAAGAAAAAAATCATTACTTGCAGATATTGGAACAAACTCTTTCAGAAGGTACAGCAAACGGGGGATTCTGAGCGAACAGTGAATATGTGAGGACCAGGCAGAAGGCAAAGAGAAGGGAGTGCAGGGAAATGAAGTAAGGCAATGTAAAGGAGTGAGCAGGGACAAATCATTCACGGATAAAGAGCTTACATTCCTAATTTTCCATTGGTATCCGTGGATGTCTGGATTCAGAACCCACACAGATTCCAAAACCCATGTGCACACAAAACTCCAGCAGGACATAGCATCATGTTTGCATAGAACCTGCATACATAGCCTTCTATTCCCTAAATCGTATATACATTGTCTATAATATCTAGACCAGTATGAGAGCCATGCAAAGGATTATGTGCTGATGTTTAAAGAAAGATAAAGGAAAATGTCTTTAAGTGCCCAGTGCAGATGCAATTGTTTACAAGTCATTTCAATCCATAGCTGATTGAATTCATGAATATAGACTCTATGCAATATGGAAATCTAATTGTATTTGAATTTATATTAAAGCTGCCACAGGACTTTGAGTAGAAGAAGGATCTAGAATGATTTAATATCTAGAAAATCATCAAAAAGAAGAAGGCACAATTGCTGTTCTCAGAAGCTGGCGGCCCACGTGACTGATGCAGTACAGAGCAGAAACCGAAGAGTGTTGAATGGAGACTGTACTTAACTCTCCACATGCCTCGGCATCCAGCCAGTGATAGTATTTGTAGATATATCAACATATTCATGGCCTACCTCAGGAGTTCAAGAGCACAATTAGCTGAACTTGAAAAGAAATGGTTGTCTGTTTTCTTTTTGACGTGCAATACTGCCTTTCAGAGAGCAAAACCCCTCTTTTCAGTCCCTTCAGCAAGGGCTGGAACAAGTCCCGACATCCAGTCTTTCATCTGTTTGATCTGTGGGAAAGGAAAGTAACCCTCCCAGCATCACACACTCAATGCAAACTCTCTTTTGTATTTGCTGATGGGGTTTTTTTAAAAGGAATATTTAAAAAAAACTTAATTCCAGTTAATGAAAAGTCATCGTCAATGTATGACTTTCAGGCACGGGCTAGGCATGCCTACAAAAGCAATGTTCCTGGGATCAGTATTTCTGGGTTCTTGCAGTTTCTCAGCAACCTTGAATAAACATTTTGTCACAAAGAGTTGGCCTTGGTTTCTTATAGCCAAACTGAAGGGCTTGATTTTAAACCATCCCTAGGTTTTTCTACGTCAGCTTTTACTTACAGTGATCCGCTAATCCTCCTGCACTGTGTTGATATTGAAGAGTATCATGCTGGCAATGGTCCTGTGCACTGAGCAATGACTGGGATAATTGATTTGGGGCACACTAGCTCTCCTCTGCTGTAAAGGGAGGGTGTGTAAGATCCTCAGTAGGGCAACCGTTAGAAGGAGGAGACAGACAACAATGCCTGTGCCAAGTGGTTGTGGTGTTCAGGAAGGCTGTCATTAGCTTTTAAACATTTGGACACTGAAAGGCATATGAAAGCATCCAAGAAATCAAGGCCCATCTTAGGAGGTAAGACGTAAACAGATGAGAGTTAAAATAACACAGAGCAGCCACAGTAAGACCTAGAAAAGATACTCCATGAGGAGTCACATGATCAGCTCTATGAAATGAAAAAGTATGGAGCAAAATAAACTTAGGAAAATTTGAGCTCATAACTTGCTGGTTGTTTTTTATTCCTTTTACTCTTTGGTCTTTGGGGAATCTGACATCCAGTTCCCAAACAAATACACATGGAGACTTATTATTACTTATAAATGCCTGGCCTTAGATAGATTTGTTTCCTGCCATCTTTTCTTAACTTTAATTATTTCTTCCATCTTTTGCCTCTGGGCTTTCATCTTTCTCTATTTCTGTATATCTTTCTTTCTGTGACTTGTGTAGCTGGTTGACTTCTCCCCGAGTATTCCTCTCCTCATCTTGCTCATTGTTTGATCCCTTCTGCCCAGATTTCTTCTTCCATTTATTTGTTTTACCTGCCAGCTCTGCCTATCCTTTGTCCTGCCTACCTATTGACCATTCAGCTCTTTATTAGACCAATCAGATGTTTTAGACACGCAGAGCAACACAGCTTCACAGAGTTAAATAAATGCAATGTAAAGAAATGCAACAATTCTTTGCACCATTAAACAAACATTCTCAACATAAACAAACGTAGCACATCTTTAACTAATATTTACAACACATACCCTCAGACAGATGTGTCCATTGATCTACCCAATTGACTCAGTTGTCTAAGAGCTAATGGCATAATCCCTTTGCCAACTGATCTGCTAGCCCTGGAAAAGAGGTGGCAGGCCAAGGTAGTCATAGTGCTGGATAGATGTGCATCAACTGCTAGAACTTTTGGAAGGGGCTAATTCCTACTGAGATTCTGGAATTTTCCTCTCACACTTGCCACCAGAAAGACGTGGGTAGATCAGACTGTGAACCAAAGCTTCCCCCACTGTCACCAATTACTCCTTTTATTCTAATGCTCCCTCCAAGGAGCACATATCCTCAACTCTAGGGAGAAATTGCCCATTTCTATAAATACATTTTAAAAGGGTAATTTAAAGATAATAATTGAGACTTCATTTCCCTTATAACATAAAAGATGGCGTGCCACGCAGAATAAAGGTAGACCACAACAAGCCCTCTTTAACTCCATTTGTCCCTCCAGCAGAGGCTGCTACTGTGTTCTTCATGTCATACCCTCCATGTCACTTTAATCAAGGAAACCTGTAGCTATTTCCCTGAGGTTTATCTCAGTTCTTGCTTCACCCGTTGGCATGAACTGGTTTTCCGGTGAACCACATTTTCTAGTTGCTAATGACTTCTGAGACTCTGAAGGATCTCTGAAAACAGAGAAAGTGATTTGCATATTTTTGGAAACCCATCATTTTGCTCCACTTATTTCTTGGAGTAACTTCCATGACAAGGTTGACTTTTACTCATTAAGTCGGTGTCTACTACATGGCAGGCACTCTGCTGTGCAGCAAGAATACAGTGGTGTTCACTCCCTGTTCACTCACTTAATTACAAGAAAGACCCGCCCACACCAGTAGGCTCTTGTATGTCATTGGCTCTTAGGCACTGGCACAGTGCTTAGTCATGGCCTCCTGACACAGCTGCTCATTGTCAGGGATTCATACATGTCCCCCGGGTCTGGGATCTACCATACCATACAGCTGACACTCTTCTGTATTAGCTGTCTTCACCTCATGGAGGCCAGGTGACCACCAGCCCCGCTGAGACCAGCTCTTCCAGCAGTGGCAGAGGACAGAATCACAATCCCTAAAAGCCCATGGAAGTCCATGAAAGTCCTATGATCCAATTTCCTGGGCCCACATTGGGCCACATACACATTTCTGTATCAGTTCCAGTCTAGTTGAAGAATAAAGACATATAATAGACCAGGCCTGACCCACATCCTTCATCAGGGTAGAAGATGAAGTAGGTCCATTCTCTAAATCCAGAAACCAAGCAGACAGAATTAGTAGGAATCTGGAAGTAAATTGGGAAATGGATGTTGGCAGGCAGCACTAGCAGATGCCCTCTCTAGGGAGAAATCCTTTTCTAAAGTAGGTTTACATGTTTACAACACCTTGAAAGAGCAGTTTTTCAGGTGGGGGAAAAACATCATATTTAGTTGTTTTTTGTTTGTTTGTTTTTGTTTGTTTGTTTGTTTGTTTCCTGCACCAGGCCCTGGGGAAAGCTCAGGTCTTTGGGTTTATGATTCAACTGACCCTTTATAAACAGTTCCATTTTAAAAGTCACTCATATCACTTGTGAGATCTAGTACTAAATGAAAATACAGGCTCCATATTAAGATATATATTGAGACGTTCAGCAAGTTCAGAAGTTCAGCAGAACACCACGCAAGTGCATAGATAATGTTCACACGAAGCGGGCTGTCCTCAGCCAACTTTTCTTCTGTAGATTGTACAGTATTTACCAGAGGATAGCATTACCAAGGAGTATAGCAGGAGACGTTGCCTTCAGTTCTGCTTAGCTTTCAGTCGGGGTAGAAATGGACGAGTGACACCAGATACCAAGAAAGAGATGACTTTGGAGAGACACCTAACAGAAGGTACTTTTCTGCCAACAATCCTAACAAGTGAGTGGTTTCTGGGGCTGAACAAATATTGTATAGATTAGAGGAAGAAGGGAATGCAGTCCTGTCTGTTTAGTGTTTGCTAATCCTAATGAATGAATGGTATTGCATTAAGTTCTAGCCGCCAGTTGCCTTGATAACATTTTTTAAGGTTTGAGTTCAGAAACTAATCCTTCTGGTGCCAGGGTTTTGAACTACCAGCTTTCAGAACAGTGGGAAGATAAATTTCTGCTGAAGCTGCACAGACTATGGTATTTTGTTATAGCAATACTGGGAAATAATCGTAACATTCAGTCAATGTATGCCTAACAAATTAAAGAGTCTTCTGAGGAATTGGGGAATCCAGATGAGAGATTATAAGTAAGCATTAGAATTGTCAGCAGTCCAGATGTACTCTGTGATCCCTAGAAGACTCGCGAACAGACAAATTGCGAGAAGCTTCAGTCAACAACTAAACATTATTGTAATTCTTCAGGATAAACTTTATAAACCTCTAGAGTCTAAAGAGCAGTTTAAAGAGCCCAGTTGCAGGGGAAAGCCAGTTGGCAGTCTGATCTCATCAAAGCTAAATGCAAGTGCTCCTGGGAAACAAAATGGAGGCAAGATCTGCCTCTAAGACATGTGCGTGAGAGGAAAGGCCATGTGGGGACATGGCCAAGGCAGATGCAGCAAGCTGAGGAGAGGGGGCTTCTCATGAAGGCCTCCTTTCTGAGACTTGGAAGAAATGTGAAGATTATATATTCCTTAAAATAGTGGGCAGTAAATCAATTTGCAAAGGAAATGACTTGAGCTAAGACAGGACTACACAGAATTATATAGAGCTTAAAATAAGAGAGCTATAATGTAAGTTTTCAAAAAAAAGCATAGCTTAAGTATTTGGCACAATTTCACTGTGCTCTATCCTGGAATAGTCTTATTAATAGTAAAGAGACACATTACATTGCACTGATATGAATAGACTTCAAGAAGCACACACACATACCATTGGGACATTTATTTGTTAATCCCAAACCTCTGTTTTAGTTTCTTTTCCTAATGCTGCGATAATATACCCTGACATCAGAAACTTAGGGATGATGTGTTGTTTAGTTCATGGTTCTAGGATACGGTCATCACAAAGGGGAAGCTAGTCTCATCAGATCCAGAGTCAAGTGAACTATTGATCAGGGCTTGTGCTCAGCTCCGTTTACATCCCCCCAGGTCCGGCCCACAATTAAGATGGTCCTTCCTGCATCAGTGAACACACTAAGACAATCCATCTCGCAGGTCTGTCTAGATGTCAAATTGACAATTAAAATCACCCTTCATACCATGTCAGAGGAAGTACAACTAACTGCCCGGCAATGCGAGGAGACTAAAAAGTACAATCATAGGGTAGTGATTTCAACCTTTTACCATTTACTCCAACTCTTTATGAGGTTGAAAATATCTTGTATTTCCATGTTAATGAATAAAGGAAAGAACAGTCTGAGGGGCCAAAGCAGGAACGGGAGGAAGGTCTGGTGAGGCCACATCCTACTCACAAATCATTTGAGTTAATTCCATCATCACCTAGTCCAAAAAAAGACAAATAACTAATCTATCTTTTTTTCTTCCAAACATTCTGCCAATCCACTAAGACAGCTCCATACCATAAATGACATATGAGTCACATGGCTAACTTTAATTTGTAGTAGCCACATTGAAATGTTTGAAAAAAGAAACAGGAGAAATTCGTTCTGGTATCGTATCTCATTTAATTCCCCTTCATGTATAATCAATACAACTTCTCTAGTGTGATATTTCACACTCCATGTGGTAAATAACCCTACTAATGCAAGTGTGAATGAATCTGGGAATCAGAAATTTTTGTAACAGAGACTCAGGGTGTCTGTAGTCTCACTAGCATCATCATTACAGCCTCCTCAGAGACCCTGAGGAAGAAGACTCACCTACTCTGTGTCCAGACCCTTAAGCTGTGGAAACTATGAGACAGAAAACGTTACTGTTTTAAGACACTAAATCCTCAGGGTCATTGTTGTGCAACAGTAGGTAACTATTACATGAACCACCAGGACAGGGGAAAGAGGGAAGCCAGCATGTCTTCCTCCATTTGTGAGGCCTTTCCAGAAATACCAGAGTATTGGCATAGATATGTCATTGGGTAGAACTCAGTTACGAGAACACACAACTGCAAGGGAGGTCAGGAAATGCCATATCCAGGTAGTAATTTTCTCTGTTGTGTATTAGAGTTCTGTTATTAAAAAGAAGAAAGGAATGGGAAAATGAGAATAGACATAAACAGTCTCTGCCAATGCTATCAACAAAAGGAGTCTCAAAAAAGACCGTTAAAGAAGATTAAATTTAGTGCAATTTCACAAGTTCTTAGCTTGAGAGTAAAGAAGTTGTAGTGAGTCTTCATGTTTTGGGTATATAGTTTTGAGAAGTCTAGTAAATTATTTGACAAAACTTTCATACAACCTAAAGCTAATCACTCATGCATTTTTTTCATACACATTAAGACTAAAGGTGTAACTAACAATGTCTACAGATTTGTATTTCAAGTGTTTTCTCAATCATTTTGAAAAGAAGAGAATTTTACAGGAAACCTGATTGCACCATTCTGATTCATTTTAGACTAGGTAGTCTAAACACAGAATTGTATTTCCTGAGCATTCTAGAGGTTAGAAGTCTCTGATCAGGGTACCAGTGTGGTGAGGTCCTGTTAAAGACCCTCTGAATTCTAGAAAGTTGTCTTCTCATTCTGTTCTTTTGCGGTGATGGAGAGGAGAGAGAGAGAAGGAGAGAGAGAGAGAGAGAGAGAGAGAGAGAGAGAGAGAGAGAGAGAGAATACTTTTGACAAGGATCCAGTCCTTTCTAATTATATTTCTATGGTTATAATTTCATTTAGCCATGATTGCCTTCTAAAGAGCCTACCATGAAATACAGTCACATGTGGGGTAGAGCTGAAACACAGAAAATAGGAGCACACATTTTGAACCAAAGCAGAGATGTAAATTTATAATGTTGATGAAGAGCTTCCACTATGACAAGAAGTGACCACCGCTTTCCTATTTATTGGTATTTGCATTAAGAATTATTTTAATATTCTTCAAAAGCATCTATTAAAGCCATTCATCATGAGTCCCATTGTTAACTCCAAACCCCCCTTTTCCTTTAATGCTTGGAATGTGTTTCCCAAGCTTCTTCCATGATCTCTGAAGGTCCACGCATGACAAGAAACATCAATATGTTCAATGCCAACAAGTCCTATTTGTAGATAAAGCTATGGAAACTCCAGTATTTTCTTTATGATCCTAAAATATTTTGTATGATAGCTTGAAGAACAGTATTATGATGGTGTTAGGCTTCTTCAGTAGAGTCCATGGGTTTTTAGAAAGTCCAGGACCCATCTGAAATTTTGTGCAGAGATCTTGCTTGTATGCTGCAGGCAGTGGTGGTGATCAGTAGCACCCACCGGCTTTGTAGAATTATTTGAAACTTTGAATGAGAAAATCAACTCAAACTGCAGAGCCTAGATTCTACCACAAAGCAAACTCTCTACAGCTGTTGACTCAGAACAAATGAGCATGCCACTCAGCACCGAGGTGAGCTGACCGTGTATCATTTTGCTAAAGGGAAGTTGGGAGAATGGCCAGACCCTCTCAGGTGATTATGAGGCCCTGGGTGCAAAGGAACACTGGGAGTTTCCATTCCAATTCCTGACAGTGTAGGTTAGATCCCCAAATAACTTCACTCTTGTTTCAAAAAGATGATATTCATCACTTGTTTTGTTTTGGGCTTTGACTAAATACTGACATACATGATGGTGTGGTGGGAAATGTGGTCCTTGTTGCTGTGGGGTGTCCTTTACCTCATGAAGACTCATGAAGGACACGAGTAAGAGGCTGGAATGGAGGCTGTGGATTTTGCCTAAGGAAGAGTGACCCGGAAAGGCTTCTTTGAGAAGGCAGCTTTTAAATTGAAACCTAAGAGAAGAGAAATGACTGAGCGAAGTAAAACTTTAGGGAAGAGCGTAGGCAAAACCATATGGTTGTGGAGAGCTTGGCATTTTTGAAATCCATTTACCAGCTTGGTCGTGGCACCGCACCGTAGCCGAGGAGGGAAGTTTTATAAGATGCCTGGAAGAAGAGAGTGAAGAGGAGAAAGTCTGTGGCTTCTGTTACATGTAACTGGATGGGTTTATTTTAGGGTCAATTTCTATGCTGCATGGAGAATGATTAAAGAAAGATCCAGTGGATGACGTTATCCAAATGAGAATTTATGTTCCTAAACTGAGTAATGTCAACCGAGATGGCCTTGGCGGACAGATAAAAATTTTTCTTAGAGATGAAATTGTCCAGACTTCAAATGGGCTTAACATGTGAAGGAAAGATGATCACCTGGATACTGGCTAAAATCATACATGTAGATGATGGTACAGTTTGATGACATGTTGATGATCAAGTGAGGATAGAAACAAATGGAAAAAATGAAAAATTCCATCTGGCTAATTAAATTCAAGATTCCTGTGGGACACAAAAGTGAGCAAAAATAACGAAGCCAAGATGAGTATTTAGAATGAATATCTCATTTGGATATAATTTGCATAAACATGGTATTTAAATCAAATCAATGGGAACTAATAAAGGCACGAGAGAGAGAGAGGGAGAGAGAGAGAGAGAGAGAGAGAGAGAGAGAGAGAAGTTGAACATATAGACATAGAGGACCAAGCCCTAGGGACCATGAGCTTATGCACGCAATAAGGGTCAATTGCAATGAAAGTTGAGAAAGAACAGCTTATGGAGAAGAAGACAAGCCAAGAAATGACAGCATCATGAAAGCCAAGAGGAGAAAGCATGTTTAAATAGAAACAATGTCATGCTGGATGACATTGTTTGACAATGCTAACATCAACTGTGATAAAGATACTGCTTTGGTCAAACGAAAGTCACCAAAGATTTTGGTAAACAGCTTAAGTGGCATGTTATCAATTAATAAGAGGGAGCTAAAAGTTAGGGAGTGTTAGCAGATAATGTACACAACTCTTTTGGGGGAACCCAGCATTAAAGAAAATAGAGAGATAGAGTCATATCTAGAAGAATACACGGGCCAAGGAAAGGTTTTAGTTCTGTTGATGTTAGAGTGGGATGTATTGGAACTTGGTGGTGGTGGTTTCTGATTTTTTAATGCAGCGTGAGGGAGCTTTGGTAGTACAAGAATATGCGAGGCATGAGGAGACGGAATGAAGTCCAACACAGTATTCTGAACATGCAGGTTAGGGAAAGTCAAACCTCCTGGAGAAGCAGGGTGGATGTTGGACAGCACTGTGAGCCTCATGGAAGAAAAATATGCATTAAAGGGAAACCATGTTCTCTTGCGGGCTTAGCTGGTAACAGGCATCAGCTCACTTGTAAGCCTGAAGAAGGCAGGTGAGATTCATCTGAGTTCATGTGTTTCCAGAAGGTGGAGAAATGAATGGGAAGCAGTGGAGCTAAGTGTACTGAAGGCAATCTAGGAAAGGCTATTTAAGGAGGTTTTAGGGAAATAGGGTTAATTCAATTATAGTCTACTGAGTGTCTGAAATAGATAGACACTGCCTTCAGTTGGAGGTTAACCATCAGACAGCACTTTTGCCTGTTCTTGTGCCTACATTGGAGTTTCCTTTGGCGTGTTTGCTTACCAACTCACACAATGGCATCAGAACTTGTTTGCCAACAATTTAACAATTAGTCATTTGCTTCCCATCACTCGTGTCAAGGTGAAGACTTCACTGTTGATATATGAGCAATGCTTCCTAATTCAGACTTTCCCTTTGCTTATAGAAAGCATTGAAATTCAAAGGAACCCCAAAGCCATCTGTTTACACCTTTCTGCTTAATGCTTACGGTGGGCAACAAGCTGAAGAGCTCCCATGAGCAAGGTACGCAGATGCCCTGGGTATCTGAACTTCATTTACCCATTTACAGTTTCTGTCAGCCAACAGTGTTCAAGGACTGACAACAACCATGCCCACCTGTGACTTGAAGCTAAATTAAACACGCTAATGCCATTTGACGCTACCTTACATGAAACTTTGACTCCCACACTTTTTCTCTAAAGGGCAACAATTTTAGACCTGGTTATCCTGCAGGAAGCAGCTGAAAATAAGGATGAACTGGTAATCAATTATTCCTTCAAACTTCTGTTTTCCAAGCCTCCAGTAACTGAACTTGGACCTCATTCAAAAGAGGCGCAAATCTTATGGGAAAAGCACATCGTTTGAGTTGGGTCCTACCCAATCGCTTGAAAGCAGTTGGACAAGCTTGTACCATGCTCTGGTATTGCATAAAAAGTCATTCCCTGACATTCACTCTAACTAGGGTCATCATCCCGACCTGGTCCAGGCTGTGTTGACCCCTTAGCCTGGGTTTGCCATGACCACGTGTGTGGAGAGACAGCATGCACTTTGCCAATACTTTTAGCCAGGAACTGAAAAATAAAGAAACAACTCTTTGTCAACTTCCAGGAGTGGATTTTATGGGCATTAGCCCAAGGCCTAAGCAGTACCTGCCATACAGAAGCTGCTCAAAAAACCCCTGAGTGTGTAATAACAATGGAAAACAGAAACTGTTTACTATATGATGGTCATATGTATGGCTTGTGGTGGTGTTGTATAATTTATTATTTATTAACCTTTGTACCAACTCCTAGAAAGAGGTAGTATAATACCTTCAGTTATTATGCTACTACAAGACTGAGTAAGGTTTTGACTCCAACATCTCACTTCTAGTCAGAAGACCAGTCTTTAGAGAGATTTGTGTCTGGTTTTAGAATCTGCTGATTGCTCAGTTATAACCCTGTACAATGTAACAAACACAACCCTGAGGATAGATTAGGTGTCAGGAAATCTAAGGCCCAGTATACATAGCTCACATGCATTGAACACTTGCCATACCCTAGGTTCCAAGCAGACACTAAACAAGCGCTTTTAACCCATACCTTCACGTCTGAGTATTGTTCTCCCAGTTTTAAAGTTAAGTCAAACAGGGCTTCAAGAGGTAAGTAATTCATCCAAGGTTACTGAGTAATCTGTGGGGTTACTCTTTTTTTTAAAAAAAAAAGATTTATTTATTTATTATGTATACAACATTCTGCCTCCATGTATGCCTGCAGGCCAGAAGAGGCACCAGATATCATTACAGATGGCTGTGAGCCACCATGTGGTTGTTGGGAATTGAACTTAGGGCCTCTGGAAGAGCAGTCAGTGCTCTTAACCTCTGAGCTATCTCTCCAGCCCTGTGGGGTTACTCTTGACCTCAGGTCAACGTGCCTCTGAAGCCATTGTCCTTAACCAGTCTGCTCCACTTAAGCAGTTGGAAGAGGTCAGATAATCAGATTCCCACCGATGCACTGTTTATTCTACCTTCTGTTTGGGTCAAACAGTGAGTTGGTTTAGAAATAATCTCACCAGGTAAGAATCCTGTCAGTTCTAAGAAAACAGAGAACTGAGGGCTCCTCATTCAATGTTGTGCTTCTCTGAAGCAAGTTCTGGAGCTGAGATGAATGACATAAACTCTGAGTCTTCCTTAGTGAAAGAAAAGGGCCATCAACTGAGCTTCTAAGCTCAGACTACACAGGCATCCACTAGTGTAGGCATCCACTTCCTGTTTCAGAAGATAATGTTCCTCTGCCTGGATTCCATGGCCACCTGGATTTCTCTCTCCAAGCTCTCTACCTGAGGTCCTCATACTCCTTGAACATCCAATAGACCAATTCCTGCTTCTCTACCTTTTTATACCCAGCCCACCAACTTCCTCAAATGTGCCTGACAACCCTCCCACCTATGAATCCAGTTTCTCAATGAGTGGCTAAAGGCACACACTATATGGTTCACAAAGCCTAGATCACATCTCAAAGTGTGTACTTACTATGTGCCTTGAAGTAATGAATTGAACTTCCCCCAGACGTCATCAGTGATACTGTGAGTCATCAAACCACTTTAGTTCTTATTACAAAGCTTAAAAGAAATGGTGAATCAGAATATTTGAGCCAGGGTCTCATGTTCATCACATAGTTATTATGTATTTTTAGAATCCTTTGTGATAAGGATATATAAGGAACATGAACATATTCGTTTTCCTGTCATATTAGGAACATGAACAAGTAACTAAGACTGCTCCCCTGTGTGTTTGCTACTGAGAAGGGTGGATGTCTAGGGTAGCCATTTCCAAGAAGGTTTATATGAGTCTGTTTTCCCTATATTCACATGCCATCCCACCATCTCATGATGGAGTTCACGACTTCCTTATTCCTCCCGAGGCGTGGTTAGCATGAATGAACCACAAAAGACAGAAAAAGTGACGTACTTATGCCAGTGAAGACAGGTACTAGACATTTTCATAGCTTTTTTTCCCCAGGTTTCTTGGACTACTTGCTTTTAGGGCAGTGATTATAAGAGAAGTTGGCAAGAATGTGTATTCTATATGCCCTGTTATAAGAGGCTCAGCCTCCATATCTTATGGAGATACCTGAGTGCTCAGACAATACTATGAGGTAGTATCTTAGTTATGGTTTTTATTACTGTGATAAAACACCATGTCCAAAAGCAACATGGGGAGGAAAGTGTTAACTTAAGCTTACAATTCCACATCACAGTCGATCATCAAAGGAAGTCAGCCTAGGAACTCAAGGCAGCGACTGAAGCAGTGGCCATGAAGGAGTTGGCGCTGCTTACTGGTTTGCTCCTCACAGCTTGCTCAGCCTGCTTTCCTGCAACACTCAGGACCACCTTCCAGGAATGAAATAGCCCGTGGTGGGTGGAGCCTCCCAAATAAATCAGCAGTCAAGGAAATGCCCCCACAGACCAGCCTGGTGGAAGCATCGTTTTAAATTGAGGTTCTCTCTTTCCAAACAACTCTAGTTTGCATCAAGTTGACATAGAACAAACCAGAACAGATATGAAGAGAGAAGGCCCCAGGGAGCGTAGAAACTACAGTAAAGTAGATGAAGATGGCCTCTTTAAAGTGGGTCCTACAGACCCAGATGTCCTATTGGACACAGTAGTTCAGAAGCAAATCACTCATCCACACTTATCCTAAATGCATAGCCCATAAAATCATTACCAAACTGAAAAGGCTGTTTTAAGCTACTGTGTTGGGGGGCAGCTAAGCAATATCAGATTGTTGAGCAGTCTTAGCTTTCTGTGATCAAGGCTGAGAATACAGTTCAGTTATACAGCATGTTCCTGGCATGTATAGGGCCTGAGTTCCTAGCTCAGCACTGTAAAGAAAGGTAGAACACTGAAAAGACAGAGTTGTATTGGGTGCTACCTTTTTGGCTGATACAGAAAACCAAACGGGATCAGTTACTACCACTCTCCCCCACCTGAAACTGTCCTGGCCTTGCTCTTCTCCTTTTTAGGAATGGCCTGAGGATATTACTTTCTGTTTTATAATGATATTTTAATGTGAAATGAAAACATTGGAGAATGAAGTTAGGTTCTAAAATACAGGGACTTTCTTCAGTCATGTACTGAGTTACTCAGGTTCCAGTGGATAGCTTCCTACCTATGGCTAAGCAGTCTGTCTTAGTTAAATCCAGTGGGTCATAAAGCAAAAACAGAAACAAAACAAGAAGATGTGAAAGTAAGATGGTAGAAGGAAGGAGAGAGGTTGACGGGAAGAGGATAAGAAAGTATGGAGGAGTTATGGGGACCTTAATATACAATGGCTTAAGTTGTCAAAAATTACGTTAAGATGAACAATGTTGCACAGAGTAAAGCAGTAAGTAATGACTCTCACTATTTGTGCACTTACATTTCCATGACGAGTCGCTATACTCTAGCACTTGGCAGCAGAAAATCTTGAACATAATGCCAAATCTTTAGAAAAGACAGTCTAATTTCTGTTAACCCTGGATGCCAAAACATCTAAGTAGTGTTTTCTTATGCTGAAAAGCCAAGGATCTGGTCGTTGTTCAGACTAAGAGTCTAAATGGATTCCTCAGTCCCAATCTAGTGCTGGAGTAGTAGAGGAGTCCTAGAAAGCTGTTGGTCTTTACTCTGTTATAATGCTGAAGACAAGTAAAGAAAGAGCTCAGCGTGAGGATAGATGGATTTGCTTAGCTGGAGTACGGTCACACAGGCAAAGAGCAGAAGCTTCCTTCTTCCATGCCCTCTAAGTGGTCTGCCTCCTGAAGGTGTGGCCCAGATTTAAAGTGGGTCTTCGCACCTCAAATGATCTGATCAAGAAAACCCTTCATAGGCACATCCACCTGGCAACTTGGGTTGGAAATGATCTCAAATGTAGTCAAGATTAGCTATCAGATTTGGTTTTTAAAAAAGAGTCATGAAATGCTATCCTCTGGACATGTCATAACTATTATACGCATGAAGTTACAGCAACTGTGGGTCACTGGCAAAAGCCCTGCATGAGATCAAGCCAGTTGAGAATTCCAGAATGCAGTGGGAGGGGGTTCCAAGGCCACACCTCTAGCTGAGGAGCTAGTAGCAGTTCATGTTTGCTGAGGGATGGGAGAGTCACTTTTCTCGGGGTTTGAGACCACTGATAGATTGTCCATGATCCAGTGGACTACCCTATTGGACTCAGTGTGTGTGTGTGTGTGTGTGTGTGTGTGTGTGTGTGTGTGTGTGTGTGTGCGTATAATCATGGCGTACATGAAGTTAAGAGAAAGATGGGAAGATGTGATGGGACATCTTGGGAATGAGTTGAAGGGAGGTGATGGGTGGATATGATCAAGGTACATTTACACAAACATGAAAATTTAAAAGAATAAAAATAAATTATGAAATTATTCCAAAGTGCTAAAATTATTTTAGAGCTTGAGAATGAGATTGTCTTACTAGTTGCTAACACAAAGAATAGATACCTAACGGGCCATGAAGGTATATAGATGTTTCCCCCATATGTTTTTCCCCACATGTTAGAAGAAATGACATTATTCCAACTGACACAGCTTTTCCTAAATGCCTAACCAGTTTTTAGTTCACCCACCAAACTATGATGTAGAGTCTCAGGACAGGTTTTATTGAGTGTTTATTGTGTGTCAACTCTCTTCTAAGCCTTTTCCACTTTAGCTGCCCTTGTTACCAATGAGTAGAGAAGCTCAAGGAAATTTGGAATCCAGATAGAAGAAAGGAAGGTGGTTGAGTGGGAATTAAACACATCTAACTGGCTCAGAATCCTTCCCTCTGCTCTTTACAGTGTCACAGTGGGGTGCACAGAAGAAAGACACCTTAAAATAAGGCAGGCTCTTGCAAAGAACCGTAGGCACGCATGGATTCATACAGCATTTACAGTGTACATGAGTGCTCCACCGAGAGGAAATCAGATGATTAGAACCAGATGGTCTTATAAGAGAGAGGTTTTTATGCAGCCCTGCAGGGGGTGGAGAAGCCAGCTCTATAGACAGCAGTGTTGCCTGCAAACACATCCTTGCTCTTTATTGCTGTGTCCTGTGCTGATTCCTTAGCAAAATATTTACCCAGAGCACACTGGGGTAGGAATGAAGTTGATATCTTTTTGATATGCTCAAACGTATCCAGAACACAATAGGTACTTGTTGCTCTCATGGACACCCTATGAGAAATAAGCAGACTTATCTAACAAACGTTAGTTCTTAAGAAAGATAGACATAAAATCATCTCTCTTCTTCACCTCTAGAATCTGAGAAATAGACCACTTGGAAATGGTGAACTTCATAGAAATAGTTAAACAGATTTGAGACATCGTTTTTGGTTGCTTTATTTACCAATTAAGAGGCATGGTAAATTAATAAGTACAAAGATGCGGGTAATGTAATATCATGATCGTGCTGTTTTTCAGTCAACTTGCATTTAAAATAACTTTATTAAAAATGCTGCTGGAGACCTGCTTAAGCTTCTCTATCCAGCCAGCAGGCAAGTTTCCTGTAGGTAGCATGCTCCGGCATCCCATCTCCATCAATCCTGCAAGCTACAAGTCCCATTCTGCCCCCGAACCTTCCTATCCCCCATGACCTCAGAGGAACTCTGAAACAGAGGCTGCAACTACACAGACAGGACCAAGAGGTAAGGGATCACCTGCTCAGAGGTCAACCTACTGTCTAGGCCCTCCATGCCAGGGCAAACCCAGGACCCTTCTCCCACCTGCCTCAGTTTTTCTATTCATCCAGCCAGTAAGCCCTCCGCAAGTAGGCTACTCAAAAAAACACGCCCCATTGACTGAACCCTATAAACTACAAGTCCCACTCTACTTCCAAGCCCTCCTATCCCTCACCACCTCAGAGGAACTCTGAAGCACAGGCTGTGACTGCGCAGAGTGGATCAAGAAAGCGAACCAAGAGAGAAAACCAAGAGAGTGGACCAATAGAGCAGGCCAAGGGAGACCTCAAGGGCTCCCTGAGTCACAGACAGTGACAGTACAGAGTAGACCAAGAACAGTTCCCAAAGACACAGAGAGCAACTGCAGGGATTGGACCAAGAAGCAAAAACACTGCCCCCACCAATTAAAGGAAGAGAATGCAAAAACTCATGCAACTACCGCAAAAGCAATATGGCAACACCAGAACACAGTGTTCATACAACAGGAAGACTTGATCATCCTAACCCAGAAGAAGCAGAAGAAAACAATTTTAGATGTAACCTTACGAGGATGATAAAGATAAAATGAAAATTCCCTTAAAGAAATGGGGGAAAAGATAAACAAAAATTGGAAAAAAAATCAATAAATCTCTTAAAGAACCCCCCCCCCAAAAAAACAAGAAAAAAATCACACAGGTGAAGTAAGCAGTTCAAACAGTTCAAGACTTGAAGACTGAAATAGAGGCAATAAAAAAACACAAACTAAGGGGATTCTGGAAATGGAAAATCTGGGTGAATGAACAGGAACTACAGAGGCAAGCATAATCAACAGAATACAAGAGATGAAAGAGAGAATTTCAAGTATTGAAGAAACTATAGAGGAAACAGATTTATTGGTCAAACAAAACATTAAATCCAGCAAAATCTTAACACAAACATCAAGGAAATCTGGGACACTGTGAAAAGACCAAACCTAAGAAGAAGAGAGATAGAAAAAGGAGAAGAAATCCATCTCAAAGGCACAGAAAATATAATCAACAAAATCATAAAAGAAAACTTTCCCAACCTAAAGAAGGATATCCTTATGAGGGTACAAGAAGCTTACAGAACACCAAATAGACTGGATTAAAGAAAATCCCCTTGCCATATAATAATCAAAACATGAAACATACAGAATAAAGAAAGAATTATAAGAGCTGCAAAGGAAAAAGGTCAAGTAACATATAAAGCAGACCTATCAGAATTATACCCAACTTCTCAATGAAAACCATAAAAGCCAGAAGGTCCTAGGCAGATGTGCTGCAGACACTAAGAGACCACAGATGCAAACCCAGACTACTACACCCAGCAAAGCTTTATTTAACAGACAGTTTGATCAACGGTATTGAACCAAGGCCCTAAATATTAATCCACATACCTATAAACACCTGATTTTTGACAAAGAAGCTAAAATTATACAATGGAAAAAAGAAAGCACCTTTAACAAATGGTGCAGGCATAAGTGAATGTCAATATGTAAAAGAATGTAAATAGATCCATATATATGCCCGTGCACAAAACTCAAGTCCAAATGGATTAAAGACCTCAATATCAATCTTCCACACTGAATACAATAGAAGAGAAAGTAGCTTCAATGTATGGGCACAGAAGACCACTTCCTAAATATAACGCCAGTAGTACAGACACGGAGAGCAACAATAAATAAATGGAGCATCCTGAAACTGAGAAGCTTCTGTAAAGCAAAGGACACAGTCAATAAGACAAAAAAGGCAACCTACTGAATGGGAAAAGATCTTCATCAACCCCCACATAAGAGAGAAGGCTTATTTCCAAAATATACAAAGAACTCAAGAAATTAGACACCAAAATTCCAAATAATCCAATTAAAAAATATGGTACAGATCTAAACAGAGAATTTTCAACATAAGAATCTCAAATGACCAAAATATATTTAGGGAAATGTTCAACATCCTTAGCCATCTGGAAAATGCAAATCAAAAAGACTCTGTGATACTGTCTTACACTTGCCAAAATGGCTAAGATCAAAAACTTCAATGATAATTTATGCTGGAGAGAATGTTAAGTAAAAGGAACACTCCCCCATTGCTGGTAGAAATGCAAACTTGTACAACCACTTTGGCAATCACTATGGTGATATCTCCGAAAACTGGGAATCAACCTACCTCAGGACCCAACAATACCACTCTTGGGCATATACCCAAATGATGCTCAATACAAGGACATTTGTCCAACTATGTTCATAGCAGCATTATTTGTAATAGCTAGAACCTGGAAATAACCTAGATGCCTCTCAACTAGAGTACTACTCAGTAGTGAAAAAGAATGACATCTTAAAATTTGCACACAAATAGATGGAACTAGAAAAAAAATCATCCTGAGTGAGGTTATCCAAACCCAGAAAGATGAACATGACATATACTCACTCACAAATGGATACCAGCTGTAAAGCAATGGATAATGAGCCTATCTATAGTCCACGACCCTAGAGAAGCTAAGTAACAAGCTTCCCTAAGAGAAACATATATAGATACCCCTGGGAAGGGGAAATAAAGAAGACCCTCTGACAAAATTGGGAGCGTGGGGATGGGGGCAGAAAGGAAGGCAGAATGGGAGGAGTAAGGGAAGAGAACTTGAAGGAACAGGATAGTTGAGATGGGGAAGGACAGAGACAGAGAACAAGGAAAAAGATATTTTGATTGATGGAGCCATCATGGGGCTAGCAAGAAACCTGGCACTAGAGAAATTTCCAGGAATCCACAAGGATGACCCTAGCTAAGACCCTAAGCAATAGTGGAGAGGGTGCCTCAAGTGGCCTTGCCTGTAGTCAGATTGATGACTATTTTAAATGTCACCATAGAACCTTCATTCTGCAACTGACAGAGACAAGGGCAGAGACTTGCAGCGGAGAACTGGGCTGAGCTCCCAAAAGTCTGGTTGAAGAGTGTGAGAAGTGAGAATATGAGCAAAGAGGTCAAGACCATGATGGGGATACCCACTGAAACAGCTAACCTGAGTTAATGGGAGCTAGCAACTCTGACTGGACAGGGAAGAAAACAGCATATTACCAAGCTAAAGCCTCGGAAGGTGGGTGACAGTTGTATGACTGGGGTAGACTGCGGGGCCACTGGCAGTGGCACTGAGATTGGTCCCTGCTGCCTGTACAGGCTTTTTGGAACCATTTCTCTTTGAATGGATACCTTCCTCAGCCTGGATATAGTGGGGAGGGCCTTGGTCCTTCCTCGGAGCAATGTGCCTTGCCTACTCTGGGGAGTAGATGGGGGTGGAGGTGGGGGGAGGATAGAGGGAATGGAAGGAGGGGAGAGATGGAAACTGGCATTGGTAGGTAAAATGAAAAAAAATAAGATGGTTTTTCGTTTTTAAAAAAATAAAAAATGTGCTGCTGGAGGAGAAAGGTAAGCCTGAATCTCTATCAACTCTGAAACCTGCTTGTTGCAGCAATGACTGGTATGATAAGTTTGGCCCACTGTTACAAAAGTGACATGAACATTATGGGAGTAACCAATCACTTTCTGATCAAAGGCCTACTGGAAGATATTGGAATCCATATCTGGCACTATAAGAAAGGACAAAACTTGTGGCTTGGTAGATCACAGATCCTGTGCTAAATGGACATAGTTTTAAAATGACTCCCAATGAACAATTATTATATCTACAGATTAGATTATCCTACAATTTCATTAGAGAAGCTCCTCTTTGCAAAAGATGACAATTAATATAGAAACCCCCCTCAAACTACTCAATACACAGAGAATAAGACTGTAGAGAGCTCAGTCCCAAACTGAACATTCATATCTCACCCCAAGTCTGCAGTAGAGGAGGTGGAAAAATGCTAAAGCCAGAAGTGGCAGATAACTTCAAAAAAAAAAGTGATTTCCAGACATAGCTTGGAAAGTACAAAGATAAACTCACAGCGATGGTGACAGTATAAATAAGACGTGTCCAAAGCTACATCCAGAGAAAATTCCAGAATAGAGGGCTGGAAGATAGACATGTAATCCCACCATTTGCTGAGAAGCTGTTAGTACTTAATGGGGCTGGGAAAGGAGGAGTGGGATCTTTTCTTTTCAAATAATATGACCCCTTGGCAGCTCATCACAACAGGCCCCAAGCCCATGACTTGCTGGGCATCACAAACTGAATTCACTGGGAAAAGAAGAAACCATACCCTTGGGTCTTCAGTTTTATATTTTTATAAAGTTAAAGGTGCCAAGTGGTGCTACAGCATTAGGCTCCTCTTATAATCGTCTCTTACAGAAAAGAATGAGCTGGGCAGTGTTGGTGCACACCTTTAATCCCAGCACTCAGGAGGCAGAAGTAGGCAAATCTCTGAGTTCAAGGCCAGACTGGTCTAAAGAATAAGTTTCAGGACATACAGGGCCACACAGAGAAACCCCTTTTGAGAGAGAGAGAGAGACAGACAGACAGACAGACAGACACACACGCACACACACACACACACACACACACACACACAGAGAGAGAGAGAGAGAGAGAGAGAGAGAGAGAGAGAGAGAGAGGAAAAACCAAAGCATGAACACCAGAAGGAAAAGCCTTCTAGTTCCTGCTCCACCCTGCACAACCCACCATGTATTTCCATTAGCATCCTACAGTTCACTTGCAATGAAAATAGTGTTACTCAAAGGGCAGCTCAGCCCATTCCTGAAGAGTGGCTGCTGTGCCTACTACCGGCTGAGGCACTGTGAGGACACAAAAGGTGCTGGTGGATCACATTTTCCGTTAGCGTAATACAACCCAATCCTACAACAACCTTTGGAGGTAGTTCTGGTGTGCGCGGAAGTTCTTTTCTAGAGGAGGCAACTGAAGCTCAGAGAACTTGGTCAGTGACTTCAAGGTGACGGCATCAGGGGTAGTGGACCTGGGACTAGAAATGGGTCTGAGAGTCCGTAGCATATACCCCCACAACAACTGTGCTGTGTGGCTTATCACACACCTGACTGTGTTTAGATACCACTAGGCTACAACAATGTCACCTAAGCTAAAGAAAAGAATACTCAGTGATAAATGAGTGACTGGAGCCTACATAGGTCTGGCCCCAAAGTCATTCTCATCCTACATAACACGTTCAGATATCTGTATCTCCAAGATGTGTTTGGTAGAAGGCTGGATTCCTTGCTGGTTTCTGTAAGTTCTGATTACCACGGGAAACGTGTGGTCCATCTATAGCCCAGTACCTCAACAAGGAACAGTTAGACAGTGACTGCTTTTTCTGAGACCAAAAGATGATGTTTGACTCTCTCCACTCAAGAATAAAAGGTTCATTTATTTCCAGTGAAGTCCAATAAGTACCAAACTGGGTCATAGTGACTTTATCTTATTTTCCTACATGGCAAAAAATATCAACTGTGCTCTCCGCCGCAAATCAGCAAACAACCAAAGACAAACATATTTCCTTGAGTTCTTGTGACACAAAATCAAGAGAAGCACTTGGGAAACTCGAGGGCTGACAGTAGGCCATCAATCTTCAGCTCTTGGAGGATGAACTCATAACATTTTATTAGATGCTCCCACACAGGGAGCAAGCCTGCTCCTCGTCATCTACCAGCTCCAGCACAGGGCCTGCAGCAGACACTGCTGTTCTCCCCACCCCACTGTGTTTCCCCCTCCATCAGGGTTGTTACGGTTGTTCTTATGGGCTGGGCCCCTAATATCCCAGAGCTGACTTCCGAGGGGAACTGACGAACACTGCTTCTAGATGATTCCCCTCACGGAGCTCAGGAATAAAAACAAAAAACAAAAAAAAACAAAAACAGGTTTTGACATCAAATGAAAAGACAGACTGTCCTCTCCACCACTACCACCAAGTTTGGGGGGAAAAAAAAACCATGTTCTAAAGAAAACATTGCAGAAGTCAGAGCAAAGGCCTGCATGAGATGCCCTGTGTAACTTCCCCGACTCCTAAAACCTCGGCTGCTTCCACATTTCATGTAAAAATGGTCTCCAGTGGATTGTCTCCACACTCAGCATACTTCCTTTCTGTAACTGTAAGAATACCTGGGACAAGTGTGATGGTAAATGCTATTATTTTTTATGACATTTAGAAATACCTTGGGGGGGGGTACTTCTGGGTGAGGGGTTCTCTGAACTGAAGTACTTGAGGTGGGAAGACTCACGCTAAATGCGGCTGGCACCATTTCATGGATTGAGGTTTGGTGTGGGAGAATTGTCTGTATTCTGTCAATCATGTTTTAAATAATCACTGATTGGCCAGGTGGGAAGTATAGGTGGGTCAACCAGACAGGAAGTAGAGGCAGGGCGATGAGAATAGGAGTATTCTGGGAAGAAGGAAGCTCTTCCCACATTCCTGCATAGACCAAGGAGAAGCAAGATGTAACCTGCCCCGCTGGAAAAGGTACTGAGCCACGTGGATAAAAATAATGGGTTAATATAATTTACAAGAGCTAATAAGAAGACTGAGCTAATGGGTCAATCAGTTTATAACCTAATGTAGACTCTGTGTGATTTTTTGGGGAGCTTGCTGGCTGTGGGGTACTGGGTGGGACAGATACCCCAACGAGCAGGTCTCTCATGTTACAGAGATTCCAGACCGAACAACAGTGAGAAAGGTAGCTAAGAGTCAGCACTTTTCACTCCTTGTTTTCTGACTGCAGACAGGATGTGATGTCATGTTCCTCACATGCCACGTCCTCCATGAGGAACTGCACTCTCAGACTGCAAGCAGAAATAAACCCGTCTCTCCTGAAGTTAGTCTTGCCAGGAGTCCTGTGGCAGCATGAGAAATTTAACACAATAATCAGTATACCAAGAAAGGGGTTGCTGGGACTCATGATTTTAAGGTATCTGCCTATCATCAATCAGGCAGGGCTATTGTTTTTAGGTTTCTGGAGATAGGCCGAGGCGTAGGGGTGACACATCACCGCAGGTATGTGCAGTGTGGTGAAGCTATTTATCTACGGGCCAGGAGGTCAAAAGAGAAAGAGGCTGAGACCTGTCCCGCTATCTCCTTCAGGAGCATGCCTTCAATGACCCAGAAGTCCTCCCTGCAGGACCCACCCCTTAAAGGTTCTAACAATGGCTAAGGATGAAACTTTCCAGTCAGGAGGCTTCAATGGGCATTCCACATGCAAATCATAGTTCATCTCTTAATCAACCATGCTGGAGATCCCTACTGCCAAAAGCAGGGTTTAAAGCAGCAGCGGTGTACAGAAACTGGTATAATCTAATAGAATTAATGGGGAATTATGTATTTGTCTAACAGTGTATCTGCCCAACAACAGTGCACTCTAGTTTCTAGAGAAGACATTATTTAAAAAAGCATCAAATCCCTGCGTTCAATAAAAATACCTGTGTCCAATAAGAGCCCTATGTAGATTGCGAAGATTTTTTTATTAATATTCCCTAAATATCCTTTCTTAAACTAGGTGGAATTTTATATTATTTTTCTAGCAGCCCAAAGCTCCCATTACACTGTAAGTTGTACATTGTAGGCCAATGAAAACTATTTAAACGGAAGGAAATACTACCCATTGGAAGTAATCACAGCTCTTGGACGAGCCATTTGTTCATAAGGCATAGTGGCAATATGTGCCTATTGTACCCTTTCCTAATAAGAGTCCAGAGAGCAGGCATTCACTCTGTTGCCCTGAGCTCAGCCCATATTTACTATACTAACCGTCCCACATTGCACATTCACGGGCAATTACCCAGATTCTCACAATGTCCACCCATTCTCCAGGGGAAAGGAAATCCAAACACAACACTAGGCGCCGAGTAATCATTCAACAAACACTGCCAATTGGCTGCTTAATTGACGGGAAACTGCTTTCCTCTGATCCAGCAAAGAAGGTACTCATTAGCACGGCGGGCCAAGGAATCACTAAACTTCAGTAAGGCTGGGATTCACTTTGCGTGCACTTTCATGGGCTTACCCACCTGCTAGAAACTGGCTTAGGTAGGAAAAACACCATATGTCTCAACTAGTGTTAAATAGTAAATTTGAAAGAAGAAATGGACATACAACATTTGGTCTGCTGTTAACTGTATGGTAATTGGATCACCATGGAATAAATTAGGAACTTTTATCCCAAGACAAAGGGGTCGTGTTTTTCACTTGGGTTTACCTTCAACTGTTCCATAGCAAACCAGCACCTGGTTCAGGACTGACATACAATATTTAATAGGTAATTGTTGAATGAATCTGTTGTTAGTGAATGAACCAAGCAACAAACCAATGTATTGAGCACAGTTTGTTCTTCAATAGCATTTTCATCCATACACAAATCTCCTCAGGGGTTAGTCACGTGATTTTGGCATTGCAATGGTGCCCTGAGGGGGGAAAAAGTTTCACACCTAAAGCAGATATGACTTGTGACCCACAAGTGAAACGCAAACCCACCAGAAAAACAAGTACAGCTATCACATCCTGCAGACATAATAGGATGAAATGAATTTTTTATTTATGTGTAAGAGATTTTTTTACCACTGATGTCAGGCCTTCCTTACAGGTAAAACAAAAGAGATTAATGCCTGTCAAACTGGTATATGAATCTGTAGACCTTGGGTAAATATTAGCACAGTGCTCTTAAGATTTCTTTGCTTCCCTGTAAATGCCTCAGAAAATAAAAGTACGTTATTGTTTTATAATTCATGAGAAACACTAAATTTACCATAATCTTTAATCTCTCTGGATGTTTGATTCTGGAACTGATGAGCCCGACTTTTTTTTTTTTTTTTTTTTTTTTTTTTTTTTTTTTTTTTTTTTTTTGCTGGTTTCCAAGAATAATCACGGCCTGCCATGTTTGCTGTGAGCACACAGGAATCAGAGAGAAGTGCCACCAGGAAGATTTTGTCGATGTAAACAGTGAGGGACATTTCAGAGGTGGAGTCAAATGTGATGTACATGGTTAATCTTTGCAGGACCTGATTTCAAAGCCTGTGCCTGCCCGTGTGCAGTGCATTGGCTTTGCTGGGAAACTGCTTTTCTTTTCAACTATCAACACAGCTTCCTAATTGTCTTGCTATTAATTAGCTAATGATGCAGTGTAAGTGAGATCAAAGTATTCAAGATGAAAGGCAGATTTTTTTTATTTAAAAGAGGAAAGAGGCTAATTAGCTTCCTATAGTCCATTATTTCATTTCTTCTTAGTGGATATAACAAGACAGAAATCAGAGTTGATCAAATAATCAGATAGGGAGAATTAGAAACCCCTTTTAGGTTGTTAAATGGCAACTAGAGAGTCTAAAGGGCACCTGCATTGAGGGTGGGGAATCCTACTCAGAGAGAGCAGGGACACAAGCTACCAAAGAGGGTCTTGAAAAAAGTTTAAGAGTTTCCTTGAATACGCTGTCCTTTCATGGTGAAGAGTTCAAGTCAGTGACAAAAGTCAGTCATTAATCACATTTCAAAGACATGGTGTGTGTGTGTGTGTGTGTGTGTGTGTGTGTGTGTGTGAGAGAGAGAGAGAGAGAGAGAGAGAGAGAGAGAGAGAGTCCACTCCTCTTTGGTCCATTCAACAGGTCTTCAATAATTAGTCTTTTCTTTAACTCTCACATACAAGCAAGTATTTTTTCTTTATGTTTTTTTTCCATTTAAATATTTACACTTTCTCCTCTCCTCTCATTCCCCTCCTGCTCCCCCACTCACCCTCCTCCCTCCCCCTCCCTCCATAAGAGAGGGCAGGGAACCCTGCCCTGTGGGACGTTCAAGCCCCCCCTGCTACATCCAGGCCTAGAAAGCTTTGCATCCAAATAGACTAGGGTTCCAAAAAGCCAGTATGTGTAGAAGAAACAAGTCCCGGTGCCTTTATCAATGGCTTCTCAGTCAGCCCCCATTGTCAGCCACATTCAGAGAGTTCGGTGTGATCGCATGCTCATTCAGTCCTGGCCCAGCTGGATTTATTGAGCTCCCATTAGAACAGGCACACTGTCTCAGTGGGTGGACCAACCCCTCCTGATCCTGACTTCCTTGCTCATCTTCTCCCTCCTTCTGCTCTTCAACTGGACCTTGGGAGCTCAGTCCATTGCTCTGATGAGGGTCTCTGTCTCTATCTCCATCTGTAGCCGGATGAAGATTCTGTGGTGATATTTGAGATAATCATCAGTGTGATAGTGGGGCAAGGACAGTTCAGGCACCCTCTGCTCTGCTGCCCAATGACTTAACTGGGGACATCCCCATGGACACCTGGGATCCCCTCTAGAGCCAAATCTCTTGTCAACCCTAAATGGCTCCCTTAGTGTAGATATCTTCTTCCCTGCTCCTATATCTGCCCTACCTCCATCTCCACCCTCCCACTCCCCCAAGCTCTCTTCAATCTTTCCTTTCTCCCTTCTCTCTCCCCCTCTCCCCCTCTCCCCCTCTCCCCTTCCCCCAACCCCACTCCCATCCCCTACCCCCACCCCCATGCTCCCAACTTTTGCCCAGCAATCTTGTTTGCTTCCAATTTCCAGGAGGCCATTAAAGGCTAGGCTCACAAGCAAGAATCAAAGACACCAATTAACGCAGACGACCCTGTTTGCTTATTTGTAAATTAGAAAGCTTTGCTTCCACATCAAGTATATACCCATGCAAACACAGGGACCCCCAGGCATTGAGTTTTGATGTGTGGAGTAAGTGTATTTGCCTACTCACCTGAAACAGGTCCTCTAGGAGGCAGTTCCACAACCGTCCTACTGTCTGGCCAATTTCAGTTCCTAGAAAAATGGATGCCCCATAAGATGAAGTGTATCCAGCCTAACTGGAGTGACTGAGGCAACGCCTCTTCTCCTGATCCTAGCTGACGCCACACTGTGTCTATTCAGGAACTTTTCAGACCTTCATTTCCCAGTCATGTCTGCCTTGGCAGCACCTTGAGAATTTCCTATGACCCTAACCTCGGCCCAGACATACAACTAAAACATCTGTCAAATAGGTAGGCAACACAATGTTAGCATGTTCCTGAGACCTGAGCCTGACAGTGACGCCACTATTGATTGATGTTTTGCCTTTAACAAATGCTGCTCTCCAGAGAGGCAGCACCAAGACTATTTTTGCATCGTTATCCTGTACTTGATCACAGGCCTAAATAAAGGACTCTACTTTGGGGGACTAATTCGGCCATATGTGCCTGGCAATCTGTAACTTTCCTGCCTGGATCATAACAAAACAATAGACGTGAGTTTTATGAGGAAAGGATGAATAAGAAACGTAATCGTTTGAAGTTGAAGTGAAGAATTCAACTCATTCATTTTTAGCAGTTAAAAAACCTGAATTCTTACCACGGTTCAGACTCTGGAAGACGCTAAAAGCTTTGCCTACACCGTCTCTCAAGTATATTAAATTCTCAGCAAAATATTACCTGGAAATTATTGACAGTAGAGGCCATAAAACTTAGAAGGAACAGAAAAGGACAGTGAAGCAGTCGAGGACATGAGAAGTACTGACCAAACTCTCACAGACTAAGCTCTCTCTTCTGAGGAGGATTCGCTCAGCTGCGACCACACATCCTCAGCCCTCCCTCTCTCTCTCTCTCTCCGCGCTTTTCTTGACATCCCTAGAAGTTTCACAGACCCAAGAAAGTGCAATAGCCAAACGGGATACGATTTGGTCATTTGGTGGCCTTAGTCACTTTTTAGTTTAATTGGTCCTCCCCTCAAAAAGTTTAAAGTGTCCTTCATATGTCAAACATGGCATTAGGGATTCAATAGTTTACCAGAGGCACCTGTTTTTGTGCCGTGGGGTATCCCCTAATAAGACAGCGAGACCTGTGGGTTGGTAAAGGGCACAGAGATAAACCGCTCTGGAAATGGTTTCAGAAAACAGTGTCTGCACTGAGCAATGAGCAACCACGTAGACAGAGCAACTGCACATGCGCAGTCACTTACATAGCGGAAGCTACGGACTGTGACCCGTCAGCACATCACCTCGAACTGGATGGTGAGCACTCATCCCAATACACTGCTCTCTGCAGGAGAAACACACGAAAGGAGATAGGAGAATACGCCCTCATCTGCAAGCCAGCTTCCAGTTACTCAAGTTACTTCAGAATTCAGCGTTCTGATTTCAGGCGTGTGTCATGCTTCTTACTTAGAAGTGCAGTGTGCCAAGTAGGCTGGCCTCGAGGTCACGCCTGCATTTGCTACTACATTTCTGCCCGTGGGCTGTTCTAGGGAAGGGGAAGTATACAAAGTTTGTAAGTTGTCTCGCAACAGGGAAGCTACAACGGCAAACACACCAGTGTGACCGTGGAAAGAAAAATAGTGACACACAGCCCAAAGGTGCCAAGCGGGGAGCCCAGAAGGTCGGTGAAATATGGCTGGTTATTTTCTAAAACAAAACCTTGACATTTTGGAATAATTATAGATTTATAGGAAAGTTACAAAAATAGTATCCAGTGCCTATGCATCCCTGAGACACTTGTCCCCAGTATTGACATCTTACATGGCCATGGCTCTTTGTTAAAACTAGGGGATTTACAGGGGTGTAACACTTTAAGGTTTAATCATTTATAGTTCATCGTGTTTAAACATCTGCTTCCTATTCTAGGACCAATTTAATGTATTATTAATTTTGACGAAGGTGTAAACGTGATTAAATGAAGAAAAATAATCTCCCCTCTCTCTTCACAGATGGTAACAGAACAAACAGAAACACGCAAAGAAGAGCAGACCTAGACGGAGCGCCACAGCTTACGTGGAGAACTTGATGCAGGGCATAGATGAGAATGTAAGCTGTGAGTCCTCCAAATTCTGAAGAAAACAGGTCTTGGTGTCCTGAGACTAGGTAGGATGGTCTTCAGAGCAAACTGTCAATGAAAACATGGATGCATGGAAGTTCATCAAAATTAAAAATAGTTCTTTTCAAAAGACATGGCTAAGAAAATGAAAGGAATATTTTATTATTTCTATTAATTAATTTTGTCATTTATTTTACATACCCACCAAAGTTTTCTCTCCTGCCTCTCCTCTGGTTCCTTCCCCTATCCCATCTACCCACCTTCCCATCCACTCCTCCTCCAACTCTGTCTCCTTTCAGAAAGGGCAGGCCTCCCATGGGTGTCAACACAGCATAGCAATCAAGTCGAGGCAGGAGAAAGGAATATTTTAAATGGCATAGCCTGCAAAAGGGCATATCAAAAGTACAGGCAGAAGTCTCAAATTTTTAAAGCAAGAAAACCAATTACCCAAATTAAAACAAAAGCATACACATAAAGCCATGAATTGCTCAGAGAGTTCAGTAAAGAGAGTATAGATTTAGAAACTACGATGCTCAACATCCTTAGCCCTCACAGGAATGCACACCAATGTCATGGGCTACCTAGCAGAGTGATTAAACTTAAAGACAACGACATTCACAAGGGCCAACAAGGAGGAAGGTGTAAACACACACAGTGGAATATCCTGAAAGACAGCCTCCTCTGTTTACAAAGTTAAAATGAATGCATTATGCCAGCCAGCAGTCCCATTCCTGGGCATTTTACTACAGATTATGGCTTGGCAAACAATGGCCAACAGACCATTGGCCAACAGGGCTAACCCACTGCCTATTTTGTACATAAATGTTTATCGGAGCTCAGCCATGTGTTTGACCTGTTTAGTGCCTATGCCGCTTTCACACTGCTTAGTCCTTGTCTTATTGATGGTTCAATATGACTTACTGGATTTATGATTGCAGAAACTGTGCTTGGTACAGACCACACACACACACGCACACACACACATACACACACACACACACACACACACACACACACGGGACTTTGAATTTTGTATCTTTTCACAGCCTCTTCATTTGTAGCAAGTGCTCTTTGAGGCTGAATGGCAGCCTCAGGCTAAAGTTCCAGTTAACAACCAATATTCCACTGAACAGTTTGCTGCTAAATTAGCATATTTGGAAAATTAAGTGCAGTAAACACTGTTGTGGTTAGAATATAAAATGCTCTCCCCTGTGGGCTGGTGTGTTTGAACTCTTAGTTCCCAGCTGATGGTGCTGTTTTGGAAGGTTGTGGAACCTTTAGAAAATGGAACTGGCCCTACTTCCTGTCTGCACAGGAAGAAGGAGAGGCGTCCGGACTCCAACTGCCTACCACCACAGAGCTGCTTGCGGCCCTGCCTTCCCCTCCAAGAACAGCAGGGTCCCCTCAAACTGACAAATCAAGTCAACCCTCCCTTCAGTTGGCTCTTGTTGGGGTATTTGATCCCACACATCAACAGAGAAGACACTAATATAAATGCATTTCTAGCTTTTCAAAGTTTTAACTGCTGGTAGCTCCAAGTCCATAGTGCAGCAAGGCATAGCTGTGGTCGCAACACAGGCTGTACACTCCACAGTTACTATTTGCCTGCTACAGAGTTGACATCTTGCTTCAAAGAAATGATCACATACACACACACACACACACACACACACACACACACAGAGAGAGAGAGAGAGAGAGAGAGAGAGAATGCATACAAATAATCATCAAAAATGCACCAAACACCCTGTATGGTATGGCTAATCAGAACATGACATATACGTTTAACGATAATTTTTAAAAGAAACTTTTTAAAAAGAGAACAAATATTAATATAGACTAAACCCTGGAGAGTCTCAAGAGAATTTTACCAAGAGGAAGAAGCCAGTTTCAAAAGATTGCAAGCTATCGATAAATGCAGGTTTAGAAAAGATGAATAGTCAGTAACAGGTGGTCACCAAGGGTTCTGGGTGGTGAAAGGACATGCTTATCAAAGAAAGAGCATAGGGGGTGTCTATGAAGTCATAGAGCTATTCTGTATCCTATCTGTAGCCATGACTTCATGACTCCATATACGGAGAGAACTCACCTGCAATATATCGTGCGTACTCTAGGCTCAGGCACAGGTGTGGTTTTTGGCAGAGCCTAGAGTGCGCGTGCTACATTTCAGATGCGTTCTCCACACTTCCACACAGACAGACTTATACTTGACTTGAACGTTACTATCACTACCCCAAAACTGGGACACATTAGACTGGAAATTGTTTGCCCATATTTTGTAACCAAGAAAACAGAAGCAAAGAAGGCTAGTTTGAGCAATTTCCCCAGAGTTACAGGAGAATGCTTACAGAACTTACAGAACGAGATTCTAGAGCTGGATTCTAGAGTTCTTTCCAGTACGCTTGGCCTTGTTAAGATAAGGAATGGGGGAAAAAAAAATAAGGAATGGAGGTATTTGCAAAGTTGATTTTTTCTAAAGTGTAGCTGAGAAGGAAACCTCATTGATAACTGCTGCTTTTCTGAGTACAGAGTATAAACCCACCTGCTAATTTGCTGAGCTCTGCAGGGTCAAAGGTCACAGGCTTTATTTATCAACTCAAGGTCATTTGAGAAGTCCATCATCTTATAGACCACAGCAAATCAACTCTTGAGGGCTCATTGTTCTTAAAGTAGGAAGTTGGGTCATCTAGATAATCAGTTCTGACTTATTTAGTATGACTTTTAATGTTTTTTTTTAAAAAAAATGCTCTCAAATTACTCATTAAATTTAGTCAGCGTGCCCTTACTATCTTTGAGTTTCATTGTCAGTCCCCCGCCCCCGCCGTCTTCGCAGACTTACATCTGAACGTGTTTTTCACAGAATATTTAAATCTTGGATTAGCGTGAGTCCCTCACACATGAAGCAGCAGACACTCACACAAATAGTCAAGTCTGTTTGAAGACATGAAGGAGTCATATAGTGTCACCCAACAAACCTAGATGCTTTTAATTTGATTAGAAAATTAAAAGAGAAAGAAGTGCAAGTGTAATTAAAAGACTATATAGAAAAAATAAAAACATCTAGGAGACTTTTATTAATCACTGCTCCCCGCCTCTGGACTCCTCTCTGTCCCCTTCTCCCATACCACCCAGAAAGGAGAACAGATAAATGGGGAACAGTCTGGGAAGGGTAATTTCCTGAGTGCTGAAGAGAGAGCAGGTTCGCTCCACAAGCTAGCTGCACAATCAAGAGATGTGTGCATCGTGAGCCAGACTGACTGTAATTCTAGCTCACTGCTGCTCTGAGGGTGCCGAATGTCTGCAGCTTCCCCTGGGCGAATGATTCAGCACCTTCCACATCAAAAGGCAGCGATGACTGAAACTTCATTCTGTGTGATCAGATTATTGCTGCTGAGTCAAAAGGAGATAGGGTGCTGCATGTGTCTGTCAGAGTGCCTCTGCATGGGTTTTCTTTTTTTCAGTGGGATGCTTATTTTTTGCATGTGCACATTTTCCTTTACCTTCTTATGTAGAGACTATGCAAGATACTGGCTCATTATTTCTCATTCTGACAAGATATTGGTTCATTATTTTTGACTCTTGTGACATCTGTTCATTTAATTCACCCTTGAGGGCCTCTTTCCAGTCATTGCTAGAGGTAGAAGCAGAGAAGAATAACACAGAGAGAATGATTTCTGGTTTTAATTTTAATGGCAACTGCCAGCTCTTTCCCTGCTCAATTATTTTCCTTGGAAATAATTCCTGAGTGCCTAGTTTCAGGAGGAAACTCTCAGCAAATAAACAGAATATCAAGTTTGTGTTCATGTGATGAGATGGTATGTATTAATGAGTCTTGTTACCCAGACTTACGATGTATAAGGAAAGGAGTTAAAATTTACTGTTATAAGTTCCCTGGATGAACTTAGATTTCACACAGATATGTAAAGTTGCGTGTGTGTGTGTGTGTGCATGCACTCAAGGGAAAATGAGATGAGTTCCCTGTATATGATATGGTATGATACTCAGCCAACCAACATAGGACCATTGTTAATTTGATGGCTATATGTGGTCAGATGTGGCAGCAATAACAGATGTAGATGATGCTAGGTTATGAAAAGATAACAAATGACATGAGATATAAACTGCTGCTCTTTTTCCCATGAAGGATTTTTGGAACATCTGTAATATACTAGGTGCCAAGACTCCAATAACAGAAAGGCCAAATCCCCACCTTCCCGCAAGACTTATTCTCATGTACAAAGAAACAAGATAATGACAGTGATTGCTGCCATCAAGGGAACTAATAGAAAAATATGAAGAAGAATAAGAAAGAATGGATGATGTTGTGGGTGGGGCTATTTTAGACAGGATGGTTATTCTGAGATGTCTCTACTGATAGGAAGATGGGAGAGCTGGCTATGCAGGAAGAGTATTACAGACACGGAGAGCCAAGCATGCAAACCCAAAGCACAGCTTTGCTGGGGCCACAAAAGTGGGAACAAGCTGGTTGAAATGTGGAGAGCCAGAGACGTGGATATGCAGTGAGACCGATGCCACCCAGAGATGTGTTGGCCAGAGGAGGGGCTGGGATACTGAAAGAGCAATGAGAAAGATTTTAACTGAGATGGATCTGCCCTCTGCCATCAGCACATTCTGGCTGCTGGAACTAGAGAGAATCTGAAGAATTTCGCAGGAGAGAGGAAACAGGGACAGCTATTAGCAGACAACTGAGTCATCGGAGAAAGCTAGGCAGCAGTTGAGATGGAGTGTGGTGGGTAGACGCATGATATAGAATCCTAAAGAACCCATGTGCCTGCTGGATGTGAAGGCAAGGGGGATTGAAAGACGGCTCCTGGCTCCATTCTGAATTACTTTCAGCTGATGCTCTAAGCAGTGAGGGTGCCTTCTTAGGATAATTTGAATGTTATGGTAAGTACAATGACTGTTCTTGCTGAAGAGAAACGGTCTCAGGATGATTGCAATGTAAATGTTATGAAGCCAAAGTCAGTGTTTGGCTGTGCAGTCTCAGGCCTGAACCTGCCCCTCTGAGAGCCTCTGACCACTGTCGTCTGAGCTCCAGCTTCCTTGGGGATAGTGGTTGTGTTGATGGAAATGGCCGTTCCCAAGGACGAGGACACGAGAGGAAATGAGTCAAATGCCATCAGTGGAGTTCTCTCTCTCTCTCTCTCTCTCTTTCTCTCTCTCTCTCTCTCTCTCTCTCTCTCTCTCTCTCTCTCTCTCTCTCTCTCTCTCTCTCTCTCTCTCTCTCTCTCTCTCTCTCTCTCTGCTCCCTTGTCTTCAGAGTCCCTCCTGACTGGAGTTCTTTCTCCATCAATTCTTTGTGCCTTAATGTCAGGACTCCAGAAGGGCCCATGCAGGAAAAGGGGTAGCCTAAACTGTTACCAGCAGAGGGCAGCATGGAGCCACATACTCATGGCCCAATACCTGAGGCGCTTAGTCCCTTGGGGAGCGGGCAAACCAACCCACTAGTGAAGTAAAGCTGTGTGGGGAGCCAGTGGAGAATCATTGCTACCTAAGCAAGCCGTGAAGGGAAATGCCCTTTTCAGTCAAGATACCAAGAAAAGCACGCCATTGTTGCTGCCCAAATGACGAGCCCTCAGTTGAAGTGTGGACTGCCCTGTCCAGAGAGCAGATAAAGTTTCCTTCTCCTCTCCAGTTACCACATATGAAATACTGTGACCCTGGCTCTGACAGATGGCTGTATAAATCATCTCACCTCAGCTTCACAGCTGCCCCGTGAACTCTGTCCTTGGTCTTGTCCTTGTCATACGCATGAGTAGGTAATTACTGAAGATCGTTGGTGCAGGGTACTAACTACGAAAGTTTTGTTTAAACAGAAAACCTCCCCGGAGGCTGCTACACATTGCGCATGACTTTCCCGCTGTTTTTCTGGATCCTCCAGGCACTCAAAGGGAGGACTGCATATGTTTTATATAGAGAACTTGGCTCTTATCCCTTAACTATATTCTTTCAGAGTGGACTGCATAAATTAAACAGTGAAGGAAGCATGTAAACACGTGTGTATGACCCAGAGCACAACAGCGTGAGAAAACTGTCTTTACAACTCTCTACCACCAGGACTTTTCACTTGTGCCGCACAAACCACTGTGAGCAGAGTCGCCTTCTGGGGTAAAAAAGATGCATGAGAAACAGTAAGGGGCAATCACATATCTGTCGTTCACTTGTTTGTTCGTTCATTCATTCATTCACCACTCCTAAGTACTCTACCTGTCACAGGCACAGGATTTCACACAGAACATTATAGTTCCGGCCTCAGAAAGGGTGTAGTCTAGTTTGGGTGGTGAAAACAGTAACAACAACAACAACAACAACAACAAAAAAGACACACATGAGGGAGTGCTATTTTATGTTCGGCAAAAGATGGGTCCAGTGGTTATCTACTATCCCCGCATCCTCTGCTCTAAGCCAGTAGGTTTCTTATTCTCTCTTGAGCCTTATGGCCTCCAGCTCCAGTCCTGCCACTAGGGAATTCTATTTCAAACATATCTTCCCTTCTGTGCCACTGACATTTTCAAATTCTCCAGTCCCGCCCTTGAGAACATCGGTCCTTAGCTCCTAGCCAGCTCTTCTCTGCTCAGACTAGATCCTTTCTTGCCTGTTCTAGACTCCATGGCATGCCAAGTTTTCAGCCATGAAGTCCTGGTCTGTCTCTATGCCTGCTTCGACAAATCCCAGCTCCCCTACTCTCCTCCCTTTTCCCCAGCACTGGCTTGGTGGTCAGTGATCCTCTGCCATGGGCCCCGAAAGATGCTGCACAGACCTTTTAGGGAGACCTCACTCTGTTTCGTTCTCCATGGGCCCAGGCCAAGTTTTTTCTATAGTTTTCAACCCCTGAACCCAATATTTCCTCTCCACCAATCCTTAGCAAACTAGATAAATGGGACATCATCACCTTCTATTGTCTTCATCTCCAAATAAAACATTTTTCCTCCCTTCCTTTTCTTCCTCTTCCCTTCCCTCTCTTCTCTTCTCTTTCCTTACCATTCCTTTCTTCCCCTTCTCTTCTGATCTCTAAGTAAAGAGCACAGTTTCTTGTCCTTGTAGGCATTCCTTGACAAAGCCGAAAGCCCGTGAGAAGGATCTTGTAGAGCTGGCCCACTCCTTTATGCCCACCAGCCTGTAATCCCACAGCATCCAACAGGTATGTATTGAGCACCAACTGTGTTCCAGCTTCATAGCTGGCACCAAGATAGCACCCTCTGAACAAGAGAAGCATGTCAGTAAGACTGGGGCATCACAGGAGAAAAGACTGTCTTGGTACAAGGTAAGGCCAGAGAGACATGATCCCTACTCTGCAGGAATGCTCCTGTTTTGAACATATTCCAAAACGTATTCCAAAAGAGTGAGGCTAAGCAGAAATGTAGTCAGATCTGAAATTTCCCCCAAACCTACTTGTCTCTTGTGTGGGTAAGAGGACCAGGTAAGAATGGCCCAGGGTGGGGTGGGAAATAACAGTTAAGGCTGAACCCTGGAATGACCCTGGAGACAAGGAATGACTTCCTGAGCATGTAGCTCCTCCCTGAGTTCCAAATCCCCTTCTTCCTCAGCAGTCGCTGGACTTGGTGACTCTACGCATGCTCAGAAGCAGCGCATAGCTCCAGCTGGTGCTCCCTCTACAATCTGTCTCATGCCGAGCACCTCGTGCCCCTGCTGCCTGCCATGCTCTAGCTGCGATGAGCTGCCCTCTGTACCCTGGATATTCTGACATGCTCCCCCTCCAGGCTTTTGGTCAAGCTGTTCGCTCAGCCTGAGTGTCCCTCTCATTTCTCGGTTTGCTAAACTGTTCTAGAAAGTTCACTTCAATAAACAGATGGACTAGTTCTTCTCAAAACTTTGTGAATATAACGTCTTCTGTCATGATTGCAGGGTTTCCAGTCATCAGTTCCCACTGCCCCCTCTACTGCGTCTTGTAAGAAAGAGGACATGTTTCGTCTGAATTTTTATCCTCTTCTTCAACCCCATACTGCCTGTGCAGTGGGAAAGATATCTTAGTGGAAGTTAAGCGTTCATTGTATCAAATCACACAGAATCCAGTTCAGTCCATAGTAATCTATTCTAGTCCAAAACAACTCAATTTAATATCTGTATATTAGTTAATTCCTTTACAGGTTATGAAAACTATTGCTTACAGTTTTATTTCATTGTGTCCTGCTCCCACCACATAGCGGGCACTTGATATATGCAGAATGGTTGGTTAACATAAAATAGATCCTTGTGTTTCCCTCATTTTAAAAAGGGATTGGAGAAATGGCCCACTGGTTAAGAGCATGTGTTCCTCTTCTAGAGGACCTGGGTCTGATTCTCAGCACTCACATGGTAGGTAATTGCCATCTGTAACTCCAATTCCAGGGGAACCAGCATCATCTTCTGCTCTCTAGGGGCACTAGGCACTCTTGTGGTCTGCATGCAGGCAAAATACTCATATGTATAAAGTGAAAGATTTTTAAATCTCTAAAAAAATTGATTTAATAGAGGGCATTAAGTGTTTCTTGAGCCAAATATGCAATATATGTGAAGCCTGAACATTATAATGCTATACAATTAAATTTTCAGAAACTGTAATGTGGACTTGTAAAGAATTCGAGTCCATGTCTGTTAGGATACGTGAGCTGAGGCGAGCATGCATACAAGCAGCAATATACTGCCCATGCTATTGCTGACAGGCAGCTTCCAGAAGGAACAAAGTTAATCCTTACTGAGAGGGAGGCTGCAGGAAAAATGACAGAGCCTGAGAAACCATAGAAGACCTCCTTCCAAACCTCTGCATCCCAAGGGAATCTCCAGAGAGACTCCCAGCAGAAAGTGGCCTCCGTGAACTTCGTTACTCACAGGCATCACTACAACTCCAGATGCATTAGAGGCCCTAACACACTGACTTCATGGGCACTGCATTCTGGGGTTCTGTAGCATGGCTCAGTCTGCCCCAGCACTCTTACCTTTCAGGCTATTTCTTATACAATAGAACTATCCTTATAAAGAGCATCAAATATGTTTCTTGTAATAGAATGAGTATAACATAAAGTTTATCTTTTAACCATCTTGAATGTAATTCGGTGTCACTAAATATATTCCAAAGGCTGTGCCATCAACACTGCCCTTCATCTTCAGCACACTCTCAGCACCCTCCAATTAAACTCTGTGACCCACTGTACTATTTTTAAATAGTAAAAGATATCTCCTAGCGGCACGAAGGGTTTTTAAAGCCCTAAGAAGTGTGTTAAACAAATAGCATAATCTCTCTGTTCTAATCTGTATCTACTTTTTACTAATAACTGCTGAGTAATTGCTGGGAATTTTTCGTGTGCCTAAAACATTCATATCACATTGATAAGTTCATCGAAATATTTTAGTTTACAAAAATCATGCCGCAAAATGCATTGTTTCTTTTTTTTTTTTCCACAGACATTCTCCCGTGTTCAGTTTATGACCTGCTCCTTTTGCTATCTGCATAGTACTTTCTGGTACAAATATCCTCTACTTTAACTAATGCCCTAATGATAGATATTGCTCTGTCTTTATGGATTTTCTTTTTCACTTTCAGAAGCAGAGTTACAATAAAAAGCCTGGTGCCCTCAAGTAAGCATTCCTGTGGGACACGCTTCTAAAGGTTAAATTCTTAAGTATAAATATTTGTACATTTTTAAAAAGTTGATGTGTACTGACTCCCACATCAGCCTGTGCAAACATAGCAGCTGCTTGTCTCCCAGGAGGCTGATGTGGAGAAAGGCACTGGGCTTTGGCCATCAGGAGTTCACATGCTGGTGTGGACTGGTGGAGTTACTTCCCTCTCCGAGAGGACGTTGGATGCTCTCAGAGGCAATGCAAACAGAAAATAAAGGAAGCATCCAGGAAAACAGTTGACTCATCAGCCTTGGCAGCTTGCCTCTGTTTGGAAAGAATGGAAGAAGCAGGGGCTCAACTGTGGGTGCCTCACTTCCTATGAGGCACGAGGTGTGAGTTCTAATCGCTGACATCATCTTCCTCAAGTTGAGCCTTGTCCTCCCTCATTCCCACAAAACGCTGGCTGTCCAGGCTGATCCCCGCTATAGTGTCAATGTCCCTGAGAGAAGAGCTGGATCTCAGATGCACATCATGTGCAGCTTCATCAAATTCAGACTCTTCCAAATCTGCAGAGGGATAGCTAAGAAGAATGGCCTAGAGCTGGGAGTGTAACTCAGTGGTGGAGCACTTGCCTAATATTCAATATTCATGCAGCCCTAGTATGGGTCCTAAGCGCATACACACACACACACACACACACACACACACACACACACACACACACATCAGAGAGATAGAGAGTTAAGAATTGAACTTAAAACTTCTCAGTCTACTCTGTGCTTAGTGTTAGCAAACTAGAAAGAAGAACAAAACTGTCATTGTGTGAGGCAAAGCACATTTGTGGTGTCGCTAGAGATTAGTACTTGTAGCAAGGCACATTGCCTTGATGTTGACATAATATAAATTTATATTCATTTTAAAAACATAATTTCAAAATTTGGATCTGGAGAGATGGCTCAACAGGATGGGCAGGGGCTGGTCTCCCAGAGGACACAGGTTCAGTTCCCAGTAACCACATAGGGGCTCATAGCCATCTAGAACTCCAGTTTCAGGAGATCCAGTGCTCTTTTCTGGTTCCTGTGGACAGCAAGCACACATGTGGTATACAGACCTATATGTAGGCAAAACACTGATAATGCATAAAAATAATTAAAATTTAACAAATCGTGTAATCCACTTAATTTCTCAGTAAAATGAGTTTTTTTAAGGAAGAAACTAAGAATTTCTAAGACTTAGAGAGGCATATTTTGTCAATAAAAGACCATGCTGAGTCCTGTGAAAATCTAATCACACAGGCTACATTAATCAGAGGGCAATCAATCATATATACAAGAGGAAGCCAGACTGCTAAACTAGAGAGACGTAAATAACACAGCTCTGAAAATAATTGTTGAATAACAGAAAGGAACCAAGCCAGTATTCCTCCTGGTATAGTATATTCCATGGCAGATCTCCATAGCAACACCATGAAAAGGGCCTTTTACCTTAATGCCAACCCTAGCTGAAGCATGATGATTCTGTTAAGAACGGGTTTCCAGTGGCCCAGGTTAAAGGGACAGACTTTCTGATCTCACATTCACCCTAACTAAGTCGAGGAAAGGGTCTTGAGAAAGCTTGTTCTGCAGCTGTGAGTCTGGGTGCCTAGAGCCAACAGAAAGCTTCAGAGCTGGTAAACACAAATGCCCACATACAGACGTTGGCATGTGGGTGTTTCCACTGTGGCTCCTCACAGAGCTATTGGAGGCTTTTCAAACGGGGACAAGGATTTCCCCCAGGTGCCCACAGAGAGACCTGCAGCATGGTGTAGATTCTTACAAGTCTCAGCAGCACCCAGGACTGCTGGTTGGAGTTCTAACTCTGGATCCCTCATAGCCAGGTTTTTATATTGTGTAGTTCTGGTGAGCAAATGGTAAAGGGGAAAAAAAAAAAAAGATATGGGCCGAGACAGGGATCCCTGGGGCTGGTGCATTCCTAAAGACTGGCGGATGGCCCTCTGTCCTGACCATGGGCACTGTCACTTTGTATGATGTCAACCTGAATAGAATTCTGTGATTTGCAGCAAAAGTTCTAGCTAATGGGTATCTAATATCATGTATAAGGAGAGAGCACACAGATGTGGAGGTCAAGAAAGAAAACAATGTGAAAAAAAAGCAATTACACGTCCTGCATATGTCACAAATTTGTTAATGACTTCTAAATTACCCTAATTACTCCTCCAAGGGTGTAAAAATAGATGATATTTCCCCACTGCCACCTCTGCATGGTTCCTGGTAAGAGATCAGGAAGTCGGGGTTTTCACCTTTAGTCACATTTAGCTAGTGTTACATCTGGACTTTGCCTTGAAACTTGGGCCACTAGGATGGGCTTGATCTGATAATGCTTCATATCAGTCATTTGGACACTTTTGTGCACTTGTGTTAGTTAGCTGATTCACTTTACTGAACAGATATTAATGTCCTCTATGTCCCCTGCAGATGCTGTAGTGGCTGGGCTGAGGATGTGTTATACCCAAGCTCCCTTAGATGCTTTTCCAAACTGTGCCCACCTTCATCCCGGTCTTACCATTCCCAAACCAGTTGTGTGGGTAGGAGGGATATGCAACAGAGCTAGGATTTTAATCTAGAGTCACAAAACCACTATATCACTACTATGCCGCTGTCTCCTGTCTTACTGATCAACTGGAACTCAGAAGCTCAATTGTTTCTCTAAATGGCCTGTATCTTAACTGCGTCTCACTCTGAATGTTTGTACACACACACACACAACACACACATATATATATATATACTTCCTGAATGGTGGAGTTTTTATTGTGCATTAAACGTGTCTTGAATGGCTTTTGTTTTTATTCGTTTGTTTGTTTGTTTGTTTGGCTAGTTTTTCAAGACAGGTTTTCTTTGTGTAGCCCTGGAACTCACTCTGTAGACCAGGTTGGCCTCAAACTCACAGAGATCTGCCTACCTCTGCCTCCTTGAGTGCTGGGACTAAAGGCATGCACCATCACTTCCCAGTATATCTTGAAGTTTTAAATGATTTCTACTCCTTGTTTTCAGTAGACCCGTTTCCTAAAGAAAGCCACACCCTCACCATTTTCTGTTAGGACCCCCTGCTCTCCATAACTCCTCCGGTCCTGATCATCCAGTTTTCCTAAAAGTTTTGATTACATTATGTGAACAATTAGAAAACTGAATGTAAGGAATATGATACAAAAGTTGTGACTCAGGGGGAGTCCAGTCAAAGTGATTGATATTTGGTGATCTTGGTAAGTGAGATCCATCACATTTGAACTCGAAGCATTTGTAGACAAACTCTCTTTAGAAACATGATACGTGGCTCTTCCAGTTGTGGGTTCTTGTGTTAAGAAGTGTATGTGAACTGAAATGTCAGTGCACTGCTCCTCAACCAACTGAGCTTCAATTGTGAAAGAAAAACAAATTATCATGCCGGTATTTTTAAACTGAAATTGCATCATGTCCATCTGGGAAGATTGCCTTTAATAATATTTGGTCTTCTAATCAATGAACATAGTATACTTTTCTCTTGTTTCAAAAGTTTTTTAGTTTATCTTTTAGCACTGCTTTATAGTTTGCAAAATAGAATTTTTGCTAACTGTTGAATATTCATATCTTTATTCAAATGGTATTATGCTAAGGTTTAATAGTATGGTCTAGTATATATAAATGGAATGCATTTTCACAAAATAACTTTATTTCCTGAGACCTTTTTATAGTATTTATTTATTAATTAAAACTCGGGGAGACTTTCAGACCTGAGAAATATTACTTTGATGTCCCAGTAAATAAGGGTACTTGGTAGGGAGGACAACAGTAGCATTACCAGCCACGCCAGTGTGCACAGCCACAGGACATGTGAATATGTTAGGGTATGTGTTATCTGATACGGTTCCTAAAACTGGCAATTTATGGTACACTATCGTGGGATAAGGTAAGAGAACGCCTGTTTTCCCCCAGTGAAAACTCCTTGACAGCGCAGACTTCCCCTTGCTGCTAGAGATCATGCCGCTGTTTTTTTGTTTGTTTTTGTTTGGTTTGGGTTTTTTGTTTGTTTTTATTTTTTAACTCTTGCGTTGTTTGGGGGCCTGCCACCCAGCTCCCAAATAAATTCACGTGGAGGCTTATTATTTCCTGCAAATGTGCAGCCTTAGCTTGTCTTGTTTCCAGCCAGCTTTCCCAACTTAAACTATCCCATCTACTTTTTACCTTCAGGCTCCCATCTTTTCCCACTCTATCCATCCTTCTTTACTTCTCACTCCGTGGTCTGCTGTGTAGCTGTGAGCCTGGCCCCAATATTCTCCTCTCTTCCTTTTCTCGTTATTTCAGCCCTTCCCTCATATTTCTTCTCCTATTTATTCTCTCTGCCTGCCAGCCCCGCCTATCCTTTCTCCTGCCTTGCTACTGGCCGTTCAGCTTTTTATTAGACTGATCAGGTGTTTTAGACAGGCAAAGTAACACAGTTTCACAGAGTTAAGCAAATGCAACGTAAAAGATGCAACGCATCTTTGCATCATTAAAACAAATGTTCTACAGCATGAACAAATGTAGCACATCTTAAAGTAATATTCCACAACATACCACAAAGTTGGCAGCTTAAGCCAACTCAAGTCATTGCTCTACATTCCCGAAAGTCGGAGGGGCTGAAAGAGACCTCTGTCACCCAAGTGAGCATGGGGCTATGGTTTCACCTGGAGGTTCTAGAGAAGAATCATTTTTTTTCCTTTTCTAGATATTAGTTGTTTGTTTATTGCGTGATAATGCGTGTGTGGTGAGTGTGCACATGAGGAAAATGTCAACGATATACTTTTATCTTGTATGTCTGTCAGCGAGAATTATGCTTTGAAGGTTCAGTGAAAATGGAATTGGAACTGTAAAGACTAAATCATCAAGTGAATTTTCAATGTTACCCATAGCAACATGTGCCATCCAATATTTGCCTCTAAAATTTTATATCTGTGCTTATTCAGTACTGTGGTTGGTCACCTCGTTTCTACTGTTTACAGAGCAAAGCCTGAGGTTCAAAGATGCACATAAAAAGCACAGACACCCATGTATGCTTTCTTACATTATATCCTCAAAGAATGAGATGTTGGAGCTCACAGAAGCTAATCTTATAACTTATATCATTGCAAAATTCTTCTGGTTGTTACCTCCAAAGAAATCTCTAAGTTGCACGGGTAAGAGGGCATGATGGTAAAGTGTGGCCCCGTGACCATGACAGTATGAGTTCTGACTCCAAGAAGCCACATAATAAAAAACAGAGCATGGAGTACTGAGTACTGTGTCTGTCACCACAGCCTTGAGAGAGATCCAGGAGGAGCCCTGAAGCTCTTTGGCCAGCCAGGCTAGGAGAATCTATCAGCCCTGTTTTAGGGAGATATGCTACCTTAAAAAGTAAAGATAAAGAACATTTAAGGAAAGATACTCAGTGTGGATTTAGATTTCTTCAGAGGTGCCCACACATGTGCACACACACATACCCCACACCTACATTCACACATGAAGAAGGGAAATTCGTTTGCTCTTTGGTTCAACAGAAAATGTGTATATGTGCTTGAGAGATTGACCATATCTTTCTTTGCTGGAGTTTTAGAGTTGGGGTAATAAAGTCACAAGAAGCCCATTTATCCTGACTCTGGAGCTTTCCTCAGCTCAGTGAGCAGTGACTGGGGGCTTCTGCAGTGGAGGAGTGCTGCAGACCCAAATTCAAGACCACAAGGCACCAAAGAAGGAGTAATTTATATTGCATGGAAAGAAAGAAAATCTCTTCTAGAAGAGATGTTATTTAAAAAGGACCTTGGAGGAAAAGGAGAGGGGCTGCTAATTCTATACTTTTAACAATGCAACAGCACAAAACTAAAAGAAATCTGTGAGCTACCACTGCAGTTGGGAGACTCTGGCTTGGCTGGGGCAAAATGTCAGCTAGACAGAGTAAAGGTTGTCCTGAGCCTCACCTGGCACCTAGCATCCTCAGGGAGTGTGAAGACATCACGTCTCCCAGGAATGTGCCATCAACAACTCTTAAAGAGTCTGCCAAGACTCTGAGTTGCCTTTTTAGGAGTAAAGAGATGACAACAGAGACTTTTGGCCACTTCCTGGCTCTGGAAGATGTTAGCGAGTTAATCCCAGGGAGAATATAAAGTGGGGAAAGTCACAGGGCCCTCCAGTGTTTTGTGAGGATAAAAGAGAGGAATACAGGAAGACCCCAGCTCATGATCCAGAGAAGTGGCAGCACGCTGGTGGTGGCGCTGGTGATAGCAGATATACACGGTGTGCCCGTCCCAGGACTGCCCTAGGATGACAGAGTCTCCCAAGAGGTGGACGAGAACAATGTGATCTCAACTAACCTGGTTCCGACCCCGGGGACTTCCTGCACATCTGCACTTCCCCTGCCGTTGTTCCTTTGACTCAGGTGGTGCTGGCAGCTGCTCCAACTGCTGCCCTGGGTGCCCAGTGTGCTGCGGTGAACCAGGCAATGGTCTACTACACCAAACCTCAACTAGAAAACATCAGCCCAGCTAACCCAGCAACAAGGCTCCCTCCATCCTCTCCTTCATCTCGCAGCCTGATCCCATTCATCTTCATCTCTCATCATTTTCCTCTCTCCGCACTTTGGTTTCTCTTGACTGTTTCTGCCTCTGTCCTCACTCCTCCCTCATCTGTCTTTCCTGCCTTACAGTCTTCCTCCTCCTCCTCCGGTCACTGTAATAGATGCTAGCAGACCAGAAAGTTTAGACACTACCCAGTTTCTAGGCAAGCCGCTTTCTCCCCCGGGACCTGGTCTCCTCATCTGCAGAATTAAAGGGGTTGAACCAGAATGTGCCTGCAGTGTCCTTTCTGCCTGAGAGTCCCATCCTTTGCTCATATTTGTCTTTTGTGCCTACTTTTCCTGTTCCGTCTGACTCACTGTCCGCCTGCATCTCTCACCGGCACCCCGATCTCCACTGTTCAGTCCATAACGCCAGCATCTCTTCCAACATCCATGTATTAGTTTCCCTGCTGCTCATTTCCCCCTTCTGTTCTTATCCACACCCCCTCACCCCACACGCTGCCTACACAGCAGGCAAAGCAGCTTTTGAAAATACAGATGAGACTGCTCAGTCTCCCGTTAAATTTCCCCACATGCCCGCACAGTCATATCACCCTGCTTATTTTCTTCAGAGCAACCACTGCTTGCACAAACTTATCTTTATTTACCCTTTATGGTGTCCCTTCCCTACTAGTTGGGGCTCCATGAGGGAGGGACTTCGCCCTCTGATTCACACAGTGTTCTAGTCAAATGGGCCAGGTTTCGCATGCAGTAGTCTTTCCATAGACTTCAGCCTAGGACCCATCTTTGCCCTTTAGGAAACCATTCTCTTCTGACTGAAAAGCGCCTCATCCATCAATTCTGAGATACTTCCTTTCCATTTTTCCACCCCCAATGCCCTACCTTCTCACGGGATGTAAGGTAGAACAACGACATCTAGGACACCAGCTTTGCTGGCCCTTTAACTTCAGCCCTTACAGATATGGATAATGAGTAACAACTTTTGCACTGTAGTCTAAAGAGCTGATGGGCAATGTCAAGGAATAAACTTCTTCGAGAATGCTATTAAAATCTTCAACAGTCTGTGCTTGTTTCTGAGGACTGCGTTAGGAATGCTTGCTTTCTTAAAAAGCAAATCTTCTCAATCAATGATGCTATGCTTGGGGTGAGGTCACAGAGATAGCAGGGCCTGAATGGAAGCAATGCGATGTTAATAGCAAACAACTCATCACCATGCTGTCCTTTCATTGTCTAGCTGAGAATATCGCCCCAACTAAGCTTCATCACGTGAGATTTGTAAGTCTCGTGTTGTCTAGCATCAATTTCCCCAACGTTCTGTGTCTGCTTCCTTCCATTAAAACACCAACATCACCTTCCATGGCACATCAGACCCGCCAGGACAGGTCTGCCTCAGACAGAGCTGACACTCAGCAGTGTTGGCTAAATGCATGGACGGTTTGCTGGTAGGTTCTGCGCTGTACTCGAAAACCTGATCATTCTGGGTGCAGAACTCTAGTTTTGTGACAGAGGCACCAAAAGTGCATCTGACTTTGGCATAAATTCATCTTTTGAGAGAATTTTTGATCTTTGCAATTAGCCAAACCTGTTCAAGATGGCATCTTTGTCAAAAAAAGAAATATGGATGGGGAGAGATGGCTCAGCAGTTAAGAACATTAGTTCTGGCAGAGGATCTCGGTTTGATTCCCAGCATCTGCGTGGAAGTTCACAAGTGTCTATAACTCCAGGGTCAAGGATTGTGATGCTCCCTTCTTACCTTCTGGATACCAGGCAAGCATATAGTGCACAGATATACATGAGCAAAGCACACACATACAATAATATAAACAAATCTAAAAATGTGGCTGTAAAGCACTATCATTGTCTTTCTTCTGCTAGAGTTGGGCCTGTTTGCTGATGAGCTAAACTCCCATGTTTGTGAAGCATTCACATTCAGAAAAGCACCTGAATGCCACCTCAAATTAAATTTTAAGACCATCTAAGAAAATGTACAGGGCTGTAAAGGAGTCAATTACACCGGATATATTTGTCAGAATATCAAACTTGTCATCCAGGAAATTGCTTGCTTCTTTAACACACTAAGCAGAAAGCGCTAAGGTGTCTACTCTCCAAAATCCCAACTCAGAAACGTGATAAGGAAATGACCACATAAGAAGAGGCTTGGAATTTCTGTTGGGTATGAAATTATAAGCGTTACTGACACTTTCATAACTGGAGAGAAAATGAAAGTTCATGTAGACATTGCTAGTAATTTGTTTTTCCTCCAAGTCTGTCATGCTGTAGGAGGTCACTTGTTTGTTTCCCGGCAGCCTGGCAGCTCAGACCAGAAATAACCACAGAGAAACTGTATTAACTAAATCACTGCTTGGCCAATTACTTAAGCATATTGCTAGCTAGCTCTTACATCTAGAATTAACCCATCTTCATTTTTTTTATATATTTTACCCTGAGGCTTGTGACCTACTGACAAGATTTCAGCCTGTCTATCTCTGACTGTGGCTCCATGGTTTCTCTTTGACTCCTCCTTCTTTCTCCCAGCATTCAGTTTAGTTCTCCCCACCTAGCTCTACTTTACCCTATCACAGGCCTAAGACAGTTTCTTTATTAACCAATGGTATTCACAGGGGGAATCCCACATCACTGTGGGTCCTCTGAATTTTACCCACAATCTCACTGGACCCCAGTAGTAAATCCTCTTTTGGAAAACCCCAAGCAGGATCATCAGTAGCACCTGCTCCCTGAGGGGGCTGCTGCGGGGGTCATGTTTATCTGCTGCACAAGTTCTGATGCTTGTTTTGAAGTCAAGGCTCCTAGTTTCCATAGTCTCAGGCACATTTTAGCTATTATTAATGAGCCTGGTTGTTCTTTTCATATTGATGTTTTTTACAAAAAAGTGAGAATTCTGAACAAGGCCTAACTCTTTAGCACATGACTAGTTTTTAATATGTTGATGCCCAAGATTAAAGCAGTCAGTACGTTCAAAACACCTTAATCTTTAAAAATATGAAGAAATGGTGTCTTTTAACACAAATTACAGCATATTACTTCCTATTTTCTTGTCTGATTTTTTTTTTATTTAATGGTATGTCTAGATACTAGTGATTAAGAACTGTATTTCTTTCTGTGGCTGCACAGTCTATTGTAAGTATGAATTCCAGATATTTGACCATTCCTTTGTTGATGGATCTTAAGTTTCTTCTAGATGATTTGTTAGTTGGAAAACAAATGAGAAACAAAAACATGTTGGTTTGTGATGGACATCACAGACATTCATATAGCCTGAGCCTGAAATCATACAATCCAAACAAATACGTACATCATGAGATTTGTGCTGTACAAAGGTTAATATGTCATCAATCATAAGATAATAAACACTTCTCCATGAGATTGAGAGGGAGAACAAGACACCATCATTTTTTTCCCAGTGTTCTAGCATATGTTGAGTGTGTTTTAGGACTCCAAGAAGGAATAATTGGAAGTAAGGAAGACAGTCATGCCCTGTTTAAGAACCCGTTTTGAGGAAATCTGAGAATTAAGCAACTTATTTATTCATTTGTTTGTGATAGATTTGGGACAGATATTTGAATTAGTAACACTCTGATTCATGGTACAATATTACCACTGGTCCTTGAAAAAATGCTTTTTTGTGATGTATGTATTTCTACTTAATCCTGTTTCTAATTGCTGGTCTTTTCCAATTATTCTAACTGAATGTATTTAATTTGCATATTTTCTTCACATGTAAAATAATATAATAACATTTGTATGTGTGGTGGTATTAGACTTACGTAGATTGTCTTGGATTATAACTTGTTCATTTATTATTTTATTGCTCCAAATAAACATCCAATCTGTTTCCTGTAATTGCTGTGTGATCACATTTCTGTCATTGTGTCCCTCATCTTTTTCAATGATGGACAACCAGGGTTCCTTCGGATCATTGCCACCACAAATAAGACTATCTTCCCATCTTTATATACAAACCTTTATAGATCTTTTTGAGAATATGTTTTTCCATGAGCATTTTTAATAGACTTACTTAATAATAGAATTATATAGACTTGGTTTGACCAAATTGTGCTATGTGACTTCCCTGACTGTCTTGTCAGTCAGCAATATCAGAAGTCAGGATTTCCCACACCACCAGCTTTGAAACTCCTCTGAGTTAAATTTTTTCCAGTTAACTAATACATCATAACCAAAGCAAGATTGAGCATGTTTTCCATGCTATGGTCTTTTCAGTACCTTTCTGAGGTGGTCTATTCATATTTATGTTCTTTGGGGGGTCTGCGATTGTTATCTTGATGATATGTAAGATTTTTTTTGATAACATAAGTCAGAAATATCTTGCCAATTTCAGTTTGACAAATACTTTCCTACTTATCATCTAAGTATTCATGTTGCTCTTCACTAAACAGAAATTATCATTTTTAAGATAAATGCAGTAATCTTTTTTAGAAATTTCTCATTATGCCTTTGACATTTTGTTCAATAAGCACTTTCTTACCCTAGGCAACAAAAATATTTTTTTTACATTTTCTTCCATTGCATTGTCAGAGCTAGGGTTTCTACTGCTGGAATAAAAGCTATGACCGAAAGCAACTTGAGTAGGAAAGCCTTTATTCCAGCTATAGTTCCACATCTCTGTCCATCAGTCAGGGCAGGAATCCAAAAGGAGCGGAACCCTGGAGGCAGGAACTTAAGTTGAGGCCATGGAAGGGTGCTACTTCTGGTTTGCGCCTGTAAAATCAAACAATAGGTTAAATATTTCCTCATTTCAAGAGCACAGTCAAAATCAAGTCAAAGAAAAATCACTGTCTAACAGTGTTAAACATTCAGTACTTATTGCCTGGGAACCACTCAGGTCCTCTGAGCTCCAAAGAGTCCTATTTCTCCAGTTCTGCCATCCATAGCATGGGCAGTTTTGCTTGTTCACAGCTGCCGCTGTTCTTGATGGTCACCCCATGGTACTGACAGCTCCATAATTCTGGGGTCTCTCCTGCAACTGGGCTACTTTCTCCTGCAATCTCTTCAGAGACTCAGTCACAAAGTATCAAGCCTCAACTTCTCTCCATGATTCCTTCAATCCTAGCTGGGCTATATTTCCCCCTCATATCTTCAGGACCAGTACAACCTGGGAGACTCTTACACATTATAAAGATCAGCTATCCACACAGTGCACAGATGTGGCCCCATCTGGACCATAGCTTCCAGGCACTGACCCTGACAAAACATTTCCCAAAATTTTTACCTCAATAAAGCTGGTACTTTGTTGTTATGTTTTGGTTTTGTTTATTTTTTATTTTTTATTTTTTTGAGTTTCTCTGTGTATCCCTGAGTGTCCTAGATTTAGCTCTATAAACTAGTCTGGCCTTGAAATCACAGAAATCCTCCTACCTCTGTCTCCCTAGTGCTGGGATTAAAGGCATGGGTCACCACTGCCTGTCAATGAGTTTTTTTTTAAATTTTTATTTCATTAGTGACCTGCCTGCATGTTTATCTATGTAGAGTGTTGGATTCCTTAGAACTAGAGTTATAGACAGTTGTGAGCTGTCATGTAGGTGCTGGGAATTGAACCCAGGTCCTCTAGAAGAGCAGTCAATGCTTTTAACTGTTGAGTCATCTCTCCAGTGCTGGTAGTCTCTTCTTAATCATCACTACCTCTTAGTCCTAGCTGACCAGTATGTATGGTCCCAGCAAAGAAAAGGTTTCACTTTAGTGTCTCTTAGTTCAGAATATCACACAAAGGCCCTAGTAGAGTCTTTGCCTCCCTCTGAAATGTCACAAGCCAGGCCTCCATTATCCACATTGCTCTCAACATTCTTACCTCCTAAGCTTCCCTATATCAGCCCATTGAGCTCTGAGCACTCAATGGTTTTTCCAGCACAAAGTTCAAATGCTACTGTACTTCTCCAGAGAACCTAAGGTTTTATATATAGCACACCCATGATCCTGGTACCAGTTTCTGCCTTAGGGTTTCCATTGCATGACTAAAAACAACTTGTAGAGGGAAGGGTTTCTTTCAGCTGGAACTTCCATGTCACAGCCAAGACAGAAACGCAAACAGGACAAGAATCTGAAGGCAGAAATGGAATCAGAGGCCATAGAAAATGCTGCTGACTGGCTTGTTCCTCATGACTTGCTCATCTTGCTTTCTTCTAGCACCCAGGGTGGGTTCTGATAGCACCAGAATGGACTGGGTCTAGTGCATCCATCGTTAATCAAGAAAATCTCCAAAATACTGCCCACAGGCCAACCTGGTGGGGGCTCCTTCACAGCAGAGGTCCCCTCTTCCTAAAGGACCCTATCTTGTGAAAGTTGATGAAACCCTAGCTAGCACATACGTTTATCATTTCCTCCCGCATGGATGTAAATCTGTCTAGACTCTATCTCTAAGAACAGCATTAGGAAGAAATTCCGTTCCATTTTTCTCTAGACGTGATAGAAGATTTAGGCACATACATATAAGAGAAGCAGAATATGCCTCCTGGAAGAGATGGCAAAGAAGCAAAAAGCAGACTCCCTGAGATGCACAGGAAGGGCAGATTCCACAGGTCCCATCTTTTATCAACTTCTCTCACCACCTACAATGTACTTGCCGACCTGAAGCCTTTAAGGAAATATGGAAAATCCTGTTGTGAAGTGTACTTTTGAAGAAGGAATACCCCAGCAAAACTTGAGTTCTCCTATTTGACTTTAAAAGATACTGCATATTCAATCAAAGTACCTTCCCAAGTGGAAAAGAGTTTGTCTAGGGAAAAGGAGGGAGATGGCAGAGAAATGAGGCCAGCACATTCACAGGCAGGCAGCTGAGACTTGGTGGGACCACAGGGGGACAGTTTCCAATTCTGACCTTTAAACATGGAAATTAACCCATTTAGGAGGAGCAACTGCCTCTCAGTATCTGAGTCTCAACATCTCCTATTTCCAGTTTATTATCAACTGAGTACAGTTTATCCAAGTGGGCCTGTGAATAAACTCGGTCAAAAGTCCAAGAAACATAATTGAAACAAATTATCAGCAGATGCTGGAATTCCACGTCAATGATCCATATGTGGTTTAATAAATATAGTCAACGTGTGTGTGTGTGTGTGTGTGTGTGTGTGTGTGTGTGTGTGTGTACAGGCTCGTGTGCATGGGTATGCTTGTCTGTATCTCTAATCATGTGCTTCATGAATGAGCTTGTCTGTCAGCCTCTCAAGTTCCTCTGTGGCTTTACTGTGGTTGGGAATATGCATCACAGATTAAATTTCTCTAAGACCATAGGTCAAGGGTAAGAAAAATAAAAAATAAAAATAATAAATTTGAGGGAAAAGGAAAGCAAAAATTATTTCTCTATTCAAATCTGTAGAAATGGTACAAAAGATCTGGCATTTTCTTGAGCAAAAGCATTGATGACCATGTGGGAGGAAAAGGCAGGAAGGAAATAAAAGGTCATAGGGACAGAATGTGGGCCTTGGTTCTGCCTTCAGTACTTTTTTTATGCAGGAGAAATTCAATTCACCATCTTTAATCCTCCTACCAGCCTTCTCCTGTGGGTCCCTTCAGAACTGGAGCTCTTCCCACGGACGCCATCGTCCAGCTTCTCCACACACTCAGTGATGTACTGCACCTCTAGCTTTGAAATATGAAGAGGGCTGTATTGGGGCCTATGTTTGCAAAAACAGTTGCACACAGAAACACAGCTTCTCAAATAAAACACCATGTCCCACAATGGCGCACAACCTCAGGGCCCTTGGGTTAAACCTTAGGAACCATCCTGGGGTTAAGTCCTCATTCTTAGTTTTGCATATACAAGGGTTATGGTGATTTACTTGTTCTTTGTAAACCTTGGCTTCCTCACTCATAAACTGAGATAGTAAAAAATAAGAACACAACACTGTCTGGGGAGATGGTTTGTTGGTAAAGTGCTTGCCATGCAAGAATGACGATCTGAATTTAACTCCCAGAACCCCACATAAAAATGCCCAGAGTGTCTACAAGTGCTAGTAAACCCAGGACTGGGGAGATGGAGACCTGGGTCTCTGGAGCTGGATACCTGGAGTTTCCTGGCCAACCAGCCTAGTATTCTTGGCAAACTCCAGGTCAGTAAGACATCCTGTAGACTTGTCTTATAGAGCAAAAGTGAAGAACACTTGTGATTGTCCTCTGGCCTCCACGGAGATGCACACATAGACTGTCACACATACACACAAACACACATGCACATGTGTGCACACATGTGCACAGGCACACAGACATGCACGTACACACACATGTGCACACATACACAAAGTGTTGTGTGCCTCAAGTGTTGATAAAGATACAGAACACCTAGTACTTTCCTACATTCCTGGGAGGAATTCAAACTGGAACAGGCACTTTGGAAAATAATTTGATAAATTCTTCTATGTAAACTTACAAGGTGACCCAACATTCACACTCTTAAAAGTGAAGTGAATACTTATGCCCATAGGAAAATTGTAGGCAAAGGTTTACAGCAGTCTCATTTATAGTGGCCCTGAAATTGGGAAAATCACAAGAGAAACTGGAGAATGAAGTAACTGTCATATCCACACAAAAAGTATCACTAGATAATCGAAGAAGATGAATTACCTGTAAACACAGCCAAAGACATTGCACTAGGTCAAAGAAATGAAACAGAATCATACACTATTTATACAAAATTCAGAAAACAAACTCCAGTGATAGATTGGATCATTGGTTGTCATTATTTCTATTATATCTGGGTTCTGGAACTCCCACCCTCAATATAGTCCTTCTCAGGAGAATTCATTTCAGTGATCAATTGCTTTCTTGATCATTAATTATAAAAAGTGCTCGGGAGGTTGAATGACATCATATGTTGAATTGCTCCACATATGGGGAACCATCAGTGAGAACCATCAGAGTTTATTTTATAGTGGGACTTGAAGTGTTAGGTGCAAGGGTAAGAACTGGAGTGTAGGAGGGGCTAGCAGGGAACCAATAACTGTGACATATTTGCCATTGCAGTGTATTCAGCAAAAGGAGTCATGGCGCTCGGCAATGGCATCAACATTCTCCTCTTGAGTCAAATGCAGTTTACAGGTCCATGTTACCAGAAGAATGGGGCTACTCTTGCACCCCATCCTTAGCACACATATGCAAGCTTTTGAGTGTCCTTAGATACAGCAGGAAATCTTCACCACTTGATAAGGAGGGGATTCCCTTTCCATCTCATTGTTGCTGACTTCATCAAGCAGGAAGTCTGAGTTTGGAGTTAAGTTTTTAACATTTGATAATAATGCCAGCCTCTACCTAAAATAAGTAGTAGATAAGCTTGGGATCTTAGGGGAACACCCAATAAATCAAATTCATTCTTTTACATTTGTCTTTATAGGACTGTTTCACATTTTAAATAATAATGTAAGATTTCCTTTTAAATAAGCTTTAGTCAAAAGAGGAGGTGTCAAGTGAATAGAAATATTAAAAATGAGGATAAAAGCACTTAATATTGAAAATTTGACAAAAAATATCATAGCCATAATACTAAAATGACCAAAATTTGAAGATTACAGTTATAATCAAAGGAACCGTGGCTGTCCTACATGGTCACATGGTGTCTTGGCCTTAATTCTGAAGTTCATTTGCAAATTCATTGGCTCATTCAATTGTATTTATCAAATAGTTGGTCGCTTTTTGACATCAGACTTAACCTTCTACAACCTACCCATGAATTTATTTGGAGCCATCCTGATAATTTACCCGTGCTGTTCCACCCACTAAACCACAGTATCAGATGTGCTATTCACCCCGCCTTCCTGTGAAATGCTCTCCAAATATGCTTGCTCACGGCATGCACCAGGCAGGCAAATGCTCTCTGAGGGGAGCTGGGCAGGTTGAGGACGCTGTGGAAAGCAAGCTTCTCCACGAGAGAAATGCCCCTAGAAACTACTTCCTCCTTTTTTCTCTCTATGGAAGGAAACTAGGACAGAGGAGGAAAGAGTGGCTGTTTCGGCACCGGATGGCCTTTAAAACCCTTTCTCTCTGTCTGTTCAATGGTTTAGATGGAAGCTTTTTCTGCACAGCTTACTGTGGAAGCAATGTGTCTTGTCCTAAAGCATAGAAGGAAAAGAACTAAGTGTTGTTGGGCAGAAGCCTCCTCCAAGTAGCTTCCCCCTGCAGTTTTTACTGAGAAAATCAGTTCAAATTACTGTCTGACTTCCTCTAATTGGGCTCTTCAAACACCTGTTTCTTAACTCTTCACACCCTTCTTGGGGACCTGCTTGAGACTTTTACCTGTACTCATTTAGTTTGCATTTCAGAGTTCTTGTTAGCCTCTCTCTTCAACGTTCTTTGATGAACATTTCAGTCTTAACTCTTTTTCTCTTTCAAAAGTTGATTTTTAAGATATTTTTCTGATACCTTCTTTCTGTCTCCATTCCCTGCTCCCTCCACGGAAGTACTAAATGGATTTCTGGATCAGCAGAAATACAAGACTCAAAACATGAATGTGGGAAAGGATAGAAATTGTGTGTATTCTTTCAATTATTATTTAAAATTTATTTAAATAATATTTTAATTATTATTTAAAATTTATTTAAATAATATTTATTATTACTTTTCTGGAGTAATAATATATTATTGTATCAGTGATTAGCAATTATATTGACTAATAGTGTTGTACTGATGAATGTATTAATGCAACATATTTATCAAGTGTCCATTGTATGCATGAAAGTATGATAACGTTTGGTGGCAAAGTGATAAGAGAAAGCACAGAGTCTGTTTTGGAGCAAGAATGATTGTACATTCAAATATAAGTTGCCATTAACACCAAATAGGATATACCTTTGGGTATATACATAACCAACTAGTATCAATTTCTCCCATTAAGCATGAGCATGTAGCTTATTGATAGAGTTAGCTCTGGTATGCAATGAAATAATATTTAACAATTCTTCCCAGAATGAATCAATAAAGAACAGAGCTAGGGAGAAAAGTCTCTTGACTGTTCAGTTACAATGATATGAATTAGGCATTTTGGTGGCTCTGTAGATGGGACACAGATAATAATGAAATATCAACAATAAGAAGACTTAGGACTGATGTTTTTAAGGCATAGATCAAGAGAATCCAGAGGCAAAAACCAAGTATATTTACAAAGCTTTGAATTTTTATTATATATGCATATGAATTATGCATATATTTATACATATGCATATACAACTGGTGTAGGAGGGTCTTCTTTCTATGTGTTGCTTTCATTGGTTAAATAATTGGGTGCCACTCTGTAGTAAAGAAGAGTGGTGGGCTGCTACCCACCACCTGGCTCCCGGCTAGCTTTACTTGAAATAATTAACGGAAATTATTCATTTAAACACTGCCTGGTCCATTATATCTTATTTGCTAACTCTCACATATTAGATTAACCCATTTCTAATAATCTGTATTGCCACTTGACTGTGGCTTACTGGCATGAGTGTAACCAGTGTCTGTCTCAGAGAGGAGAACCATGGCGTCAGCCTGACTCTGCTTTCTTTCTCCCAGCATTCTGTTCTGTCTACTCCACCTATATAAGCTGCTGTCCTATCAAAAGGCCAAGGCAGCCTCTTTATTTAACCAATGAAAGCAACACATAGAAAGAAGACCCTCCTACACCATAAAACACCTAATTCTTTGTTGATTCTTTGGGAATGCTACATCATTCACCTCAATTCTGCTCACCTCTCAATCCTTCCCTATTTGTCCCTCACCCCTGTAGCATCCCCAAGGAAACTCCCCTAAAATTTGTTAAAACAAAACAAACACAAAAACCACATTGCTCTCCTGTGTTTCCCATCTCTCCGACACCTCTTCATTCTTCCTAGTGGCACTGGCTGTTGAGGTGTGACACACAGTCTACCCTTTCGTGCAGTCAGTCCCCCATACAAATGCTCATTGCAATGAGTCATTGGTCTGGTTCAAGGCCTCTGACACACAATCACTTGACCCTCGCCTAAACTCCTCTTAGATAGTCTGCTGTTATCTCGAGTCATGGGGATCCCACCACTATCATTCCTCAGGACCAATATCTTCAAACAGGTCATTGATGGGGTAGATACCAGTTGGGACAACCTAAGGCCCAGGATGTGTTTCTGCATAGTAGTTGAATTGGTCAGTCTGGGCTACTGGGCCTGCCCCCTCAGTTGTGGGGTGGAGCCAACTCTCCTAGGCCAGTGGTGAGGAGTGGGGTCATCTCTCCCATAGTGTGTGGGGAGGAATAGCTCTCCCATGAGGGTTTTGCATTTTTAATACCAGCTAAATCAAACTGATCAGTGGCTAGAGAACTCTTGCAATAAGAAATGACTGCTTCATTGGTTTGTCCTGTTTTACTACCAAGGAAGTGACATGTACAAAAGACATGGAATGGTCTATAGGTGAAAAACTAAGACCAAACCAACCAAATCTGAGGCTTCACAGTTATTAGAATCTTTTAGAACTGGCAACTTAAAAACATTAGAGGCATTTAAAATAGAGTATTTCTTCTCTACACTTAGCTACCACGTTATCACTAAAGAAAGTTACAGGCCCAAATCTCTCACACTAAGAAGCTTGTCTCTGGTTTTGTGTGTGTGGTCAATACACACACACACTTGCATTGCTGATATAGACTCTCTGATGATGGTTTGAGACAGCTACCTCTGTCATCTCTCCATTCTCTTTGGACAGGGAGCCTTGGATAACATTAAATTTAAGGCCAAGATGCCATGTGACCATGTAGGACAGCTACAGCTTCTTTGATTATATGGTTTCTAAGCTTTGATTATTTTAATATTACGGCTAGGATTTTTTTAAATTTTAAACAACAAACCATATTATCTTTATTTTTTAAAATACTTGTATAATGTTTATATTCATTTGAAACCTCCTCTTTTGACTAAAGCTTATTTAAAAGGAAATCTTATATTATTATTTTATTTAGTAAACAGTTCTATAAACCAAATATAAAAGAATAAATTTGATTTATTGGGTGTCCCCCTAAGATCCTAAGTTTATCCACTGCTTATTTTAGGTAGAGGCTGGCATTATTATCAAATGTTAAAAACTTAACTCCAAACTCAGACTTCCTGCTTGATGAAGTCAGCAACAATGAGATGGAAAGGGAATCCCCTCCTTATCAAGTGGTGAAGGCTTCCTGCTGTATCTATGGACACTCAAAAGCTTGCATATGTGTGCTAAGGCTGGGGTGCAAGATTAGCCCCATTTTTCTGGTAACATGGACCTGTAAACTCTATGTGGCTCAAGCAGAGAATGTTGATGCTATTGCCAAGTGCCATGACTCCTTTTGCTGAATACACTGCAATGGCAAATATGTCACAGTTATTGGTTCCCTGCTAGCCCCTCCTACACTCCAGTTCTTACCCTTGCACCTAACACTTCAATTTCCACCATAAAATAAACTCTGATAATTCTCACTGATGGTTCCCCATATGTGGTGCAATTCAACATATGATGTCATTCAACCTTCCAAGCACTTTTTATAATTAGTGATCAAGAACGCAATTGATCACTGAAATGAATTCTCCAGAGAAGTACTGACTATCTTGTGGGTTGGAGTTCCAGCACCCAGATATAAATAGAAATAAGGATATTTTTCAGCTAATTAAGTCAAACAGACAAAACAAACCATATTTACCTCAATTATCTGAATTCTGGCTCACCACTATTAACATTTGGCTCAGAAATTCTAGTCTTCTCGTTTCTAGGAACAGTTGTGTTTTGTTTTGGCTCGGGTTATCTGGCTTATTGCCTGGGTTCTCTCATCGGCGACTACCACAGTAGGGTTATTCAGAGAAGTGTTTCATAAGCACAGACCGAGAAGGGGAAAAAAAGAAAGGGAGAGAGTTGAGTGAGGATGAAAGACAGACAGAGAAAGAGAGAGAGAGAGTCAGGAGAGGGAGGAGAATGCTGCTCACTGAGCAAACACCTCAGAGTTGATCTGTGCCAAAGGATTGCTACTGAGCCTTACCTCGTTCTGGCCCTTTCTGCCCTGTAGTTTGCTGAGTTTCTATTTCCCTCTAACCCTGAAGTGGAACTTACAGTATTATCCCCGCCCTTCTAAGAGGACTGTGTGACAGTCTGAGGAGAACATGTTCCCAGAAGCGCTGTACCCATAAATACATTACTTCAAATGAGGTGTTGCTTATTCTTGGAGATCTAGTAGGAGGCCCTGACCTTGTCGGAAGACCCAGCTGTCTGGGATCCCACAGAGTTACAATCTCATTCGGCTTGATGCTTTTTAGTTTCCATGCCTCATGTTTGAGCGTGTGGGGATGCAGAAACATCACTTTCAACTCCATTATCTCCTAGAACAGCCAGCCAGCCACTCTGACTGGATATGAGATCATTTTGTTTTTTTATTTAAATCCAAATATTGACACTGAACCAAATAGAATAAGATGTGTTCCCCCAAAATGAAAAAGCTTTACCTCAAACATTCAATGTAGCAATCTGGAGATCAATAATTAATTAGAGGGGTGAACCCCAAGCCCCCCAAAATGGTGGGGCAAGCATCTCCATTTTCTGATTCAGTGTGTGTGAGTGTGTGTGTGTGTGTGTGTGTGTGATCATCTTCCTTTCTGTCTGAATGTTTTTAACACAGCACCCACTGAAATAGTATAATCTTTGCAAACAAGATGTTTAACCCTTAACTCTTTTCCATTTAGTTGAAAAGCCTCTCGAGTGGCTGAGTACATACAAGGCCTATGTGGCTCTTGTGTATTTAAGGGCATACTAGCACAATAAGACCTCAGCTTTGTAGTTACAACGTTTATTAAAGTTGCCCTTTAACTCTTCATTTAGACTTACAGAATTTACTGATTTTTCTTTCCTGACTCAGAACTGAAGAAATGCCGAGTCTGCTGAGTTTGGGCTTCCTAATGTCTATTGTCTGTGTCAGGGGCCTCTGAGTTTGCTGGGATGTTTAGCTCTAGTGCCTGCGGGTGAACACGACACATCCGAACAACCTCAGGCCCCTGTGCAATCAATGACTGCGAGAAACAAGGCCTGAACTTTTCCAGTAGAGATCTTGTAAGTGAAGAAGGGAGATAAATTAAAGACATATTTTATCCGGTAAGTCTTCGTGTTTTACATTATGTAACTGGAATTGAATACAGGACTTGACCACAAATATCTTTGAAATTCCTGTAAGAGAACAATAGTCCCCTAGTTGGTAACCCCAACACCATTCCTACCTTCCTCTATCTCAACAGCCAAAGAGATACGATTTACTATTTTCAATTGTGCGTAAGTATGGGGTTCTGTGTGTGGGTATGTGGTCATGAACGCAGTACCCGCAGGAGTCGGAAGAAGGTGCCCCTGGATCTAGAGTTACAGGCATTTGAGCCGCTTGATGAGGGTGCTGGGAATCAAACTTGAGTTCTATACAAAGGGAGTGCTTTTAACCGATGAGCCATCTCTTCAGGCACAGCCAACAGGATTTTGAAAAGATGGCTCTAAGTATGTCATTTTCCTAGCAAAAGGACAGACAGTGGCTTCTTAAAACCTCATCAAAAACCTCAGCAGCCCCCAGCCATTCCCCTCTGCGTATTCATCGCATCCAGCCTCCCATACTTGCCATGTTTCCTATGCTTCAGCCTCAGAAGTCCGTGCCTGCTGTAGTGCCTCCCTCTTCAGCGACACGAAGGGCAGAGACTGGCACATGCATGTAAGTACCATTTCTGAAAAAAACAGTGTCTACGTTTACATTAAAGTGTTCTTAAGTTAGTAGAAGAAAAACAGTCCAAAACCCAGTACGCAGCCACACTCCGTGAGTGATAACTGTTACTGGGGATTGCGCACCTTTCTTCTGTCAGCCCCGACCGACGGATCTTCTGCGGGAAGGCCTCTGAAATTCTCCAGGACAAATTCAGGTGCACCCAGTCGACGCACTCAGATCGCTGCGCTTGTTTGTGATACTTGATTATTTTAGAGCTCGGTATTGGGGGCAGCGTTGGGAGTAATCTCAGTCTCCGGGCTAAGCTGTTTTCACAATGGGATGAGGGTAGCCAGTAAGCTCACCGTTTGTTCCAAGCCTCTGATGCCGTGCCTGACGTCTACTGGGTAGTCAATAGCTATTGGCGCAAGAGCCGACGAAATGAAGAGGTGGTGGAAGGATGGATGGAAGGATGAATAGATAAATGAATGAACGTGTCTTGTCAACTGTCAAAATTTGTTAAGATAAATATCAAAAAGATTGTAGAGCTCTAAGTACGATCTGGGTGCTGTGAAAAGGGGACAGTTGTCAATGAGAACACATGACTGATCACTTAACGAAGGCGCAGTATCTAAAATTTCTAAGATTTTTTTTTTTTACAAATACTTACTTCTGGTGTGTGTGTGGGGGGGTTCTGGTGAGGCCTTCCAGGGCTAGAGTGGGGTGGCAGGAAGAGAGTGGGATTGGAGCAATGCCTCACAGCACAGGCCCGAAACACACAGGCCCTAACGTCTACCACCTGAGCTAAGCCCGGTCTCTGCCAACCCCCAGCTGTCAAAAGCAACTTAGCTACTTCCTCAAACTCCAGTTTGTCTCTTTGTAACAGGGAAACAGCAATGGCCTTCAGATGGGGTGTTAGGAAACTTAAGTCAAATTTGATAGTGAAGTGATCCATCTGTTCAATGCCTACAGCAGAGAAATAATAATAATAAATAAATGGCATGCTGCCCCCAATCTCAGAATATTCTAAGGAGGAACACAGGTTGTGCTGCTATGTTGTCAGAAACAGGGGAGCTGTGAGTCCCCAAGAAAATCTGTTTCTGCAAACCATCAGAGCAAACAGCAGAACTCAGAGAGATGTGTTCTCCATATATCTGGGTTTTCCCATCTTACCCATCCTTCTGCCCCTGATTATGTACCTAGTGTCTCAGAAGACATTATCATAGATGAAACTAGCTTCCTAATTACTTCAATTATTATCATCTGAATGTTTTCAAATGTGAATAAGTCTATAGAAGCTACTCATTTTTTCTCATGCAAAAAAAAAAAAAAATCAAGCCCTAAAATAATCTGGTTGTACAGCGTCTCCTAGGCCACACTGAAAAGAATGCGGAATGTGTACTTCCTAAGTGTCTCGTGTCTCCTTTATTTCCTCATTCACCGGGGGAAAATTTAATAATAGGCCCAATACAATTCACACCGAGGGGAGAAAATCTCCCACACTAGTCCTCGGGGAAGAGACATGAGGCTGATTGAAGAGTGGAAATTTAATAGCTGCCTGACCTTCTGAAGCAAAGGCGATCTGCGCCATTCGTGCAATCATGCCTTTAGCAGAGGAATGATTGTGTTAGCCCTGCTGGAAAAGAATGCCGAGTGGCAACATCCGGGAACCACCAACACCCTGCGGCTCCCAGGCAAGCAAAGAGTTGGTTTCTCCTTTGTGTAGTACAGACTGTGTGACCACGACTGGTGGGCTCCATCTGTTTGCACCTTGATGCTCTACATAGTGAAGGGCCTGATACAGCCTTTCATAGTAGGAAGAGACCCAAAATCCACTGGAAGTTATCCCTGGTGATGCTGAGCAGGAAAGACCAAGGATCGCCTCTAAACTACTGTCTGGAGAACACCTTTTCTGGCTTTCTGTTCTTTTCCTTTATTTGGTATGCCATACTGGCTTCTTTTAAGATTCATTTTTTTCCCATAAAGAATAGAAATCTTTTCTCTTTTTCTTCCTGAGAATCATTGCCCACATGATAGGAAAGGAAAGGAACAGATGAAGCTGGGGTGAGAGTTTATTGTGATGGCGGCCTATAGGTTAGACACCATGAATACATATGGAGAGCAAAAGGGTCACTAAACTTCACTACCACACTGAGAGCGCCTTTTCCCATCGTGTGGCCTTACTGTAGAGCCTGGCCCTGTGTACTCTGGGCTCTGTGCTGTGGGCTTAGTCCTGTGCACAGTTAGGAACAAGTAAATAAAAAAAATCCCCAAATAAACAAGGAACTCGTCTTGGTGCTAGACAGGATCTGTAAGGTTCTCTTCTAAGGACAAGATAGCACAGTGTGTTTCACCCTGTGGCCATACTCTCGGCCATGGCTGCATGTGAGAAAGCACCCAGAAGCTGGGTATGGGGCTGTGCACCTGCAGGGACAGCACTTGAGAAGCAGAGACCGAGGACTGCAGTAAGAACAGGAGCCGGACTGATCTACACACCAAGTTATCAACCAGGGAGGGCATAGAGGTCCTAGAGGAGGAGGAGGAAGAGAAGGAGAAGGAGGCAGCTGCATTGGCAGCAGCATTCAGAGCCCCTGAAAATGAAAACGAAACCGGCTGTGCCCTGCTTCTGACCTGCAGGATTGGAAGACTGTTGATGCACCAGAAAGCCACATGTACAAAGTGTCTCAGATGACAAGCCACTTTGAAGAACTCCCACTTCAAAGGCCAACTGGTGAGTTCCTTGTACAGATAACCCCACCAATTCGATTACATAACTAACGAATTGCTTCTGGGTTATCTAGCAAGGCGTCATAGAGAAACCGCTCAGGATTCCTGTTTTACGACCAAAGAGAATGCCAGAGCTGTGCAGAGCTTGGCCCAGGGATGCGTGCTTGATGGGTGGTAGAAGGATGATTGCCTCCCAGGTTTTTTGGCACCTAATTTTCTCCATCATAGTGATAACTGTCTCCCTAACAATTTGGGCACTGCACTTCAAAAATCTCACAGGTCTTTGAACGCCCAGAACTTTCTACCGTTTCCCAAAAATCTATGAGAAATAAAAGGAAAGCACTTAGAAATATAACCAGTAGTTGATTTACCAAGGCAAGTTTTAGTTTTAAAAGGCTGTGTATTTATTGGGCTCAAACAACCAATGATTTCAATGATATGCTTTTGTTTTTTAATTCTTCTCTCATACATTACTCTCCAACCAGACCGCAGTTTCTCCTCCCTCCAATCCTGTCAGTCCCCCTCCCCTCTATGCTCACAACCAAAACTATTATCTTCATGTTATAAGCAGATAACGGAAGTTAGGAGGACCTGAAGGACCTGCCTTCGGTCCTCTAGACAGAAATGGATAAGACTCAGGTTCCAACCCAGCTCCTCGCCTGCACGATCCTCCCTGGCTCAGGCTTGCCACCCATTCTCAGATCTCAGAGTAGTAACAGCTCCTTTATTTCTCACTCCCTTTCTTGTCTGGTCACTTAGACACTGTTCCTTCCTGCTTCCTGACGAAGGGTACAAGCACGGGTGGCCAGGAGCCTGATGGACAAGCCTGTTATTCTGCCACAATCATCGTCCCGACAGCATTCTCAGAGAATAAATCACAGGAGAGAGGAGAGAGAGCTGCTTTTATTTTGTTTTAAGCAATAATAGATGTTCAAGTTGCTGTCAGTGGGTGAAATTTCTCATCTCCTCTGTAATGTCTGCTGACCTCCTAGGCTGAGGACCCTGCATAATTACTGACTTCGGTAGAAGTCGAGTTTGCATGTTATGGTAGGGACATAGTTCTGACTGCGTTGGGAACAGTGAGTATGAGACATCATTACCAGGCGGTCTGGCGGGGGATGGTGCTGCCCACTGTCCTGGGCAAATGGCAATGGATAAGCTAATATCAAGGCCAGAAAGTAATTTAAGCTGAACACACTTGGTTTCCAGATCAAACCAGAAGAATTTTTGTTTCCAACAAATAGAAGAGACAGATCCCCAGGGGTCACAGAAGATTTCCTTGCTGTGTCTCTCTGTCTGTGACAGTGATCATGCCAGCAAAAGCCAATGTACATTGCCCATAACCATTTTTTTCCTAAGTTTGATAGAAAACCATGAAGCTCCTCTATTTTGTTCTAAAATTAAGGAGCCGCTTAGAACTAATGGGCATATTAACCCACTGACTGCACCCTAACATAGTGTCTGATTCTAGCTCATGTATTTAAAAGTATTTGCCAAATACTTGCTATATGTAAAGTATTATTTATTGGTAGTGCTAAGGCTACAGTTGAGAATAGCATAAACAACACCCTGGCCCTTGTTAGGCTTGCATTCTGGATAAGGAGCTGAGAAAAAATGTAGTAAAAATAACAATGTCTCTATAGCCACACTGATGAATATCTTGCATATCACCATAGAACCTTCATCTGGCGATGGATGGAGATAGAGACAGAGACCCACAGTGGAGCACTGGACTGAGCTCTCAAGGTCCAAATGAGGAGCAGAAGGAGGAAGAACATGAGCAAGGAAGTCAGGACCGCGAGACAGTGGGGCTGATCTAATGGGAGCTCACCAAGGCCAGCTGGACTGGGACTGATGGAGCATGTGATCAAACCGGACTCTCTGAATGTGACTAACAATGAGGGCTGACTGAGAAGCCAAGGACAATGGCACTGGGTTCTGATTCTACTGCATGGTCTGGCTTTGTGGGAGCCTGGTCTGTTTGGATGCTCACCTTCCTAGACTTGGATGGAGGGGGAAGGACCTTGGACTTCCCACAGGGCAGGGAACCCTGACTGCTCTTTGAACTGGGGGGGGGGGAGAGAAAATGTAAGGAGGGGAGGAGGTGGAAATTTTTAATAATAATAAATAAATAAATAATACCAAAAATAAATAATTAAAAATAACAATGTCCGTGAGTTTTCGGAAAGCCTTTCTGATTGGGCAGCCACTGGCTCTGCACGTAAGACTAGAAAGAAATCTTTTCTATGGTGTTCTTGAAAGAGCACACCAAAGCTCAAGCAGGCAGGAGCTGGACTGCTTGAGAAGCAGAAAGGAAATTGAAATCGCCGTGGGATGTTTAGCAAGAGTGCGTGGGGCAGGATAAAAGTGGAAGAAGGGAAGCAGTGAGCGTGGACACAGATGGGAACCTACTTGTGTTGTCGTTAAAACTCAGAGTGCTGAAGATGGCGCCGTCTTGCAGTATCTGTATCTCCCCACCTTGCTAGCCTTCCTTGGACAGGCGTAGCTTTGTCCTGTTCCTCTGAGGTGGGGCTGGGTTCTCCATACTTCTTTGAATCTTCTTCTTAAGAAAGACCCATGTTCTGTGAGATAAACATGGACAGTTCTAGTTCGGGAGGTCATAGGACAGCTCCTAGTTGCTGAGTGGAAACCTGACTTAGTTTTGTCTCCCAAAATGCTCCAGAAATATTTTTCTTTAACTAGTTCGATCATGACCTGACTTTTTCTTCTGCATCTTGTGACTCCCTGCAATGTAGGGAGAGTTTGACTAAGTCATACAGTGATGGTGGTCCCTCCAACGGGAGAAGATTTATAAACACCTAATATTGGATTAGTCGATTTGACTTTTATGCACTCTCTATAACTAAGAATTACAAATCCAGAGGACCTTGTGGAAGAGGTAAGCGCTGCCTCTCAGTTTCCCCACTGATCTCCTAGGCAACTGCTCCTCACCATTCAGGCCTTTTCACTTGCCAGAGAAATCCCAACTTACTACTGAGGATTTGTTTGATTTCACCCCATGTTCTGGTCTTTTCCTTTGTCTCTCATTGCAGTAGTTATAATCATATGTAAATATGTCACTGCCATTCTCACTAGACAGAAGATGCCAGGGCTGTGTGCATTGTCTCTGATGCATGCACTCAACAAACAAAGACGCATTAAGCAAATACCACGGGTCAGGCAAGAAGTACAGTAATCAGTAATAGATCCGATCTATGCTCTGAAGCGCATATCCTGTTTGAAAGGCTCAACTACCCCTGGACTGTATTCTTCCATTATTCTTTCTCATCCTTTCCTTCCTTTTTTTCTTCTAGAAATACTCATGAAACACCTGATATGCGCCAGGCCTTTAATTCACTTCTGCAATGCAATGATGACCAAGACAATCTATGGACTAGTTTGCTTTATAATAATGTCTGAAAGGGGAGAGAAAGAAGTCAAAATTGTTAGCTGGTGTCATATACCTATGGTTAAAGCTCAAAATCAAACTTTACAAGGACTTACTTATCAACCTCATAAATATAATTCAGATTTGGTTCTATTCCTTGAAGAGACTGGAGTCACCAAACTGTTAACAACTAGAAATGGTTTATTAATTTAATATAGACACGGAGTCATGGAAGAAGCAGTGGGGTGATGATCTATATTCTTTTCCACCTTTACCAAGACTTTTCCAAAGAAAATCAAGAAAATCAACTTTTCATTTGGTATGTTTTGTGCTCTCTCCTGGTGGCAAAACACAAAACCACCCACATTGTGAGACGGTAGTAGAGCAAATGCCATCAGAAAACACTGGGCATTGTTTCAAAAGTTATTCATGCAAAATTTCTTGTCTTGTCTCTCCCTCCATCTCCCCGAAACAAGAACAGGGCCCCTACAAACATGTTGGGCAAGTACTCTTGCACTAATCTGCATGACTTCCCTCCTCTTTTATACTGGTAAGAGTCATGAAATCTGATCATCTTGAGAAATCAAAAAAAAAAAAATTGTGATCCTTAAAAGCATCCCCCAAACAAACAAGCAAAAAACCTAATGGATTTGAGCTTAACTGTCGTATTAGTGACATAGGACAAAGAATTTAGATCAGGCCCATAGGATTTCCAGACCATAGGAAATGATCTTGAGTCCAGAGACAGCAAGGGGGCTATAATTCATAGAATAGACAACCAGTGATGAGTATGGAAAAGGATGAGTACCCAAAATATATGCTGATGTTCCCCCACCAAGTATTCAGAAAGGTAATGACTATTCACCACATGTATGTGAAAAAATCTCTAAGAATGGAGAATTAGATCACACAAAAGGGTTAGAGAAACTTATATTCAGGCTGCACACAGGCCGGATAGAGTGCCTGTTTCTAGCAACTAGATAAAAAAATTGCAAGATTCATGAGTTATTTTGTCAATTTGTCTTAACCAGACCTTGCTTTGGAAGTTGTGAATAACAACCCCAGCGTAGGTTGCTGCCTCATAAAACTTAGGGACACACAACAACAAACCCCAAGCTGTCAGGCTGTTTTCAGGTCACTGTGACCCTGAACAAAGTCCAGAAATGTTTACACAAGCACAAAAGTATCAACCCAACAAAGTAAGATTTAAAATGTCTCGAATACAAAAATTACTAAACATAAAAAGAAAAATAAAATACTTACCTTATATTCAGACAAAAGCAGTAAGTAATCAATTCAGAACTGACCTATATTCTATAAATAGCAGGTAGAACACTAAAAGTTATATCTACCATATGTCCTTATTTTCCAAATATTAGAGGCCAAGAAGATATGTATATGACTGAAATCATAGATCAGATGACCACAGTGATTGAGGAGAACATGCTGATGGATGAATAACAGTTTTGAAGTTGCATATGAAACATTTTATGACCCTGAATACAGAAATAGAAGCAACAAGGAGCTAGTGTAGGAAAGGGTTTTGAAACCAGAAAGGCATGAAACGCTGGGACAGCTTCACAAAGCCTAATAATATATTCATTTGAAGTCTCTGAGAGAAAATGGAAAAGAGAGATAACATAAAAATATTAAATAAATTTTAATAAATAAGAATAAAATTCAGCAACATATATTTCTGAAAATGTCATAAAATCCATCATTGAACATGCTAACTTAAAAAGCAATTGAAAGTGCACATCACAAATTTTACTTTATAAAATCCCAAATCTAAGAAATGAAGTTGAAACTAGATCAGGGCATATCATAATCAAATTGACAAAAAGAAAATCTTTAAAGTTTTAGGGAGAAACAGGACACTTTCTTGGAGGAATCCACAAACAGGAGGACAGAAGCATAGCATCTTTAAAACGCTGAAGTGTTGTAGCCTGGAAACCAGAACCACACAAAAATGACTCCCAGACATAAAGGAGTGTACAGATGCTTCCACCTGAGCGATTCATCAGCAACAGAATTCTCTAGGAGAAATATTCTGAGGACCCTTCAGGGAAAAGAAGAGCACTAAGTAGAAATGTTCTTACCCTCAAAGAACGAAAACTATTTGAGTGCTAGATACAAAGGAAAAAGAAGTAGAAGTTTTCTTATTATGTAGCTTTGTCTGACACATAACTGACTATTTAAATATAAATCATAAAATAATATCAGGTTAGGTTCACTAAATATGTAAAAGTGAAGGCAACCGTAATAGAGTAAGAAAAGAAGAGCAAAATTGTAATATTGCAATGTTATTGTATTATCTGCCATGTAGAATAATGGTACTCACAGAAGAGCATGAAAAGTTAACAGGGTATGTTATAAATCACAAATCGAATAATAAAACAGCAACATCAAAAATATATTACTAATAATTCAAAAAGGAAATAAATAGAATGGTAAGAAAATTATTGGGAGAGAACAGAGAAAATAAGTGGGAAAAGGAAGAGATAAGATGAATGCAAAATAAACAAGATAATGGATTTAAACATAACTGTACCAATCATTTTAATAAACGTAAATGGTCTAAACATAACCTACATTTCCTCAAACAAATAAGTTGAAAGCAAAAAGATTGGTTTTGTTAACCTTAATCAATAGTAGGCCAACAGTTTGTCTTAACTTAAGGGAAGTTAGGGTTTCCGTTGCTGTGAAGAGATACCATGATCATGGCAACTCTTATAAAGGAAAACATTTAATTGGGGCTGGCTTACAGTTTCAGAGGTTTAGTCCACTATTATCATGGCAGGAAGCAAGGCAGTACATAGGCAGACTTGGTGCTGGAGAAGGAGCTAAGGGTTTTACATCTTGATACTCAGGCAACAGGAAGTAAACTGTGTTCCACACTGAAAATAGGTTGAGAATATGAGACCTCAAAGCCTGCTCCCACAATGGCATGCTTCTTTCAATAAAGCCACACCTACTCCCACAAGGACACATCTCCTAATAGTGCCCCTCCCTATAGGTCAAGCATAAAAACACATGATTCTGGGAGGGGCGGGTGGCATACTTATTCAAACAACACTCCCTGGCCACCATAGGTGTAGAATCATAACATAATGCAAAATGCATTTAGTTTAGCAACTTCAAAAGGTCCCATAATCTATCACAATCTCAGCAATGTTTAAAAGTTCAGTCTCTTCTGAGATTCATGAAATCTCTTAACTGAAATCCCTGTTATTGTTTGTTGTCAGTTATAGGTGCCATAGTAGACAGAGAAACTCACCATGATGCTAAGCCTTCATTTTCTGAAGGAGAGGAGGGGTTCAGACTTCTTGGAAAAGACTGACACCCAGGTAACTCACTCCAGTTACTTTACTGAAATATGTACAAGATTAATAGGGGTGGGAAAGGTTTCAACTACCAAAGTCTAACTCTTGCTGCCTATGAGAGCAGACAACCCACACAAATCTCAGGAGCTGCAGGTTTGCCAGGCGTGTCTTAGGACCAAGGTCACAGTAGCTGCAAGCTCTCACACAGCACCAGGTGCAGATGCTCCAGGGAGACATTTCTTTAAGACCTAAACAGTCTGAAAACAATTTCTCATCCTCTATTGATTAACCCAAACATAGCAAAGTCTTTTCTGAAACATTTAATCCAAAGGCTTTACTATACATTTCACTTAAAGCCAGACACAAAGTCTTTCCATGTCACTATATCCTATGAAATCAAACATTCCATTCTATAATCTGTTCATCTCCTTGAACATAGGACTTAGCTCCATTTCACTTCCTGGTGCTCCTTTTCTCCTCAAATTGTACATTTTGTAGTTTTCCTTTCACATCCTGCTCTTTTCATTGTGACTCTTCATTAGAGTTAACACTAAACACCATACAACAGAGTCTATGCTAGGCTGTTTTGGGATTTCCTCTGCCAATGAAATTGATCCAAATCTCTTTACTTTAGTTTCAGGCAGACTCTTTGGAAAAGGGCCAAAACGTAGCCACATTCTTTACCAAAATACCACAAGAACAATCTCTAGACAACATACTAAAATTTTTCTCAGAAACCTCCTGAGCCCAGCATCCACAGTTCAAATCATCCTCAGCACCACTGTCTTCCATGTTCTTCGTAGTAAGGCCCATTAAGCAGTACTTAAAGCATTCCACTGCTTTCCTAAGCCAAAGTCCCCAAAACATGGTCAGGCCTATCACAGCAATACCCCAGGCCCTGGTACCACCTACTATCTTAGTTAGCCTTTCTGTTGCTGTGAAAAAATCTCATGACCATGGCAACCCTTATAAAGTAAAACATTTAATTGAAGAGGCAGTTTATAGTTCAGTGGTTTAGTCTGTTATCATCATACCAACATGCAGGCAGACATGGTGCTGGCTCAATATTGGTCAAAAGGCAACATTAAGTGATCTAAATATAATCCACATTTCCTCAAGGAACCAAATAAGATAAAAGTAAAAAAGACAGGTTTTATTAACCTTAGTCAATAGTAGGCTAACAGTAAGGAGTAAGTTGAGCATAGGAAGTAACATACTTCCTTCAACAAGGCCAAACCTCCTCCCATAAGGCCACACCTCTTAATAGTGATGCTCTCTATAGGTCAAGCATTCAAACATACAATTCTATGGGGGGCCATACCTATTCAAACCACCATGCAGATATACTAAGATAGACAATAGATATTAGAGAAAAATAAATTATTAGAGATAAAATAGATATTATCATTTGGAATTTAAAAGGTTCAATTTATCAGAAGCATATTGAAAATCCTAGATGTTTATATATCTGATAATTGTTCAAATAATGAGTATAAAAAGCTTCCCCATGCAATAACGTATACCCCAAAATTAAATATGACATTCAGCTTAACGATGAGCATATAATACTTCCCACTGATATCAAGGACAAGAAAGGATGTCTGCTCTTCCCACCTTTATGCAGCAGAGCCCTGCTGGTTATAACTGACAAGAAGGGAAACATCTAGAATAAAAAGAAATAGAACTGTCTTTAATAGCAAGCAATGCTATGCTGGGGTCTGGGAACACTGCTTAGTGGGTAAAGTCAGAACTGCACAAGTATGAACCAGAGTTCAGTCTTCAGCATCCACATAAAGGCTGGGAGCAGTGATGTACACCTATAACTCTGATGCTGGGAGGTAGAGACAGGAGGATCATGGAAGTTCACTCACCAGCTAGCCTTGCCAAAACAGTGAGCCTCAAGTTTACTGAGAACCCCTGTCCCCCCAAATAAGATGAACACACATATACGTGCTCACGCATGTACAGATTCCCTGTAGAACTCTCAACTGAGAAAATGCCCCTGTAAGACTAACCTATAGGCAAGTCCATTAGGAATTTTCTTGACTAAGGATTGATTGGGAGGGTCCAAACCAGGCAATACCACCTCTGGGTAGGTTGTTCTGGTTTCTATAAGAAATAAGGCGTAGCAAGCCATGAGGAACAAGCTAGTAAGTAGCATTTCTCTCTGAAACTTGTTTCAGTTTCTGCCTCCAGTGACAGACTGTGATCCTGAAGTATAAGATGAAATAAACACTTTCTTCCCCACGTTGCTTTTGGTCATCGTCTTTAATACAGCAACAAGCAAGTAACTAATACAAAAGATAACAAAGTTTAAAGGCCAATTTGTAAAGCAAATTTCCTTTATATACCCATTAGTCAAAGTTGTACTCTAAATTCTAAAAACTTCCATGAATATTAGAATCAAAAATCTTTAAAATATAGGGATAAATAATCACAATCACATTTGTTAATGGTATGCAAATAGAGTTCCTTGGGAGCAGTGAAAAACTAGCTGGACAAGAGGAGGGAGATCTATCTGGTTCAATAGGCTCAATGTTATTAGGAAATCACTTCTCCAAATTGATTTATAGATTCAAAGCAGTTTAAACAAACCCTATCCTGTCTTACCATGGACTGACAACCTGGCTCTATAGTTTATAGGAAAATGAAATGGTGTCTAGAAACGCCAGAGCAGCAGCAACAAAGTTGGAGATGAAGATGTTCTGAAGCCATAGTGCTGGGCTGTGGAAACCGAGAGAGTGTGCGGCAGGCATAGCAGACACAGATCCCAGGAACAGAACAGAATGCAGACCAGACCCATATTCACGTGGGCAGTGGATTCCTAACAAAGGAATAGAGCTGATTCAGTAAGGAAGCCACACTTAGTCACTGAATCATGCTGAGGCAATTGTAGGTAAATGCAAAACGATCCACACTTTAATCCACATATCACACAATATGCAAAAATTAACACGAAGTCGGTCCTCATTATAAACTTAGAATTTAACAAGATAAGATTTCTGCATGATGCACCAGGGTGGATTAATTTAAACAGATTGACTACAGAAGGCAGCACCCATATATGCCCTGGGAATTATCATAAAGTGGTACCTTCACTTTGAAAATCAGCTAGAAACTTTATGTGAAACCTACCCCTGTTTATGATTTCCTAAGTTGAATATGCATTCGATGTCTGGTTAAGTCATTCCACTCCCGGACATTCACAGAGATTTGAATGGGAGTGTGCCTACATTCTTTACTTTTGGCAATCAAATACTTGTGTGTGGGGAACCAAATGTATATCTACAAGTTAATGGATACATAAATTATAGTACATCCTACAAGGGGCTACTAAATCAATATTGGTGTTCTTAAAACAAAGAACTTATTATCCTGTAGCCAGGTCTCTGCCCCCGACAGGGGAGACATTATGTTATCCCATTGTCATAAACCTCTCAAAGATACAACTTCATCTGTAACAGCAGAAAGGTCAGCCATTGCCTGGGGATGAGGTGGAACCAGGAGTGGAAAGAAATCACGAACAAATTTAAAGGGTGACTATGGCGATGGTTCTATGGATATAGAGACATGTCAAAACTTCGAATGATGCACTTTTAATATTGTATCATGTTAATTATCCATCCACAAATCTTTCAAAAGTATCCTGTTGCCTAATTGAGACCTGCCTTTCCTATGATAAAACAGACTATCTCAGATTAGAAAGTGCCATTGGCATAATGGGACAGAGACTTTAACCTTGATGCACAAGGGAACCGTGAGAGAATTCTAAAGGAAATCACCTCACACTCGACAATTGGAATCAATTTTATCGGACACTCTCTGTGGACCACTTTAAACCGCTTCGTCTACCAGCATCTCAAGCATCCCACACGGTGGGACACGTTACACCAGGACGGACATGGCACAGCATACGACGTGTTACCAGGTGGCTCTGTTTAACAAATCTTGAACTGAACCTGGAGTCTCATGTCTTCCTCAACTGGGATGCGACAGGGGATATGGGCCATCACTGCTTAAGTGCGGATCCCGAGCTGACTTCCCAGGTTCCTATTGAGCCCTCTTAATTGAGTGACTATGGCTTCTCAGAGTTTGCCTACACCCTGACATTCAGTAGATACTTACTGACTGTTGAATGTTCTGCAGATGCAAGACTTGATTTCAAGTCAAGATCTGTCACAAATGGCAAAACATGGAAACAGGCATCTTCAAAAGTAGTGGAGGAAGACTGGGATAGTCACGAGAAGGTGGTGGGCGTGGGCAGTGCTCTGACAAAAAGCAGAAAGGTGACACATTACCCTTTGGTTGCTGCTGCACTGGATGGAATGACATCCTAAATCAATGGGCCTCATTCCATCGTCTATAGCAATGATTCTCAACCTTCCTAATGCTGCAACCCTTTAATATACTTCCTCAGGTTGTGGTAACCCCCCAACATTGAAATTTTTCAGTACTATTTCATAGCAATAATATTGTTACTTTTATGAATCATAACATAAATATCTGATATGCAAGATATGGAACTCCTGTGAATGGGTCATTTGACCCCCCAAAGGGGTCAAGATCCTCAGGTTGAGAACTGCTGGTCTATGGGAACATGGTATCCCCAACAACAGGTACCCCACAGTCTTGAAAATCTGAGTTGAAAGTAGGAGTCATTGTGGTTATGTGTCCAAAGCAAGACAGGAAGAGGACTATACCTAATGTACCTAGATGAGCTAGGTACTCTGAAGTGCTTGTCCTATAAGACAAAAGGTTGTCTGTGGTGTTGTATCCCATTTCTATTTATGCTATAATGTGGACTACAGGGGTCTAAAAAGAAACACATCAAATTATTATCTCCCAGCTCTAGAGATCAAAGGCTGACACAATTCCATTCAGCTAGATCTAAGATGTGGGCAGAGCTGCATCCCATTCTTAAAGGGTGTAGGTAGGAATCGACTTACTTCTCTTTCCCCACTTATAAAGATGGTCTGCACTTCTTGGGCTTAAGGCACTTTCCTCCATTATCAATGACAGTAATGACAGGCTCAGTCCTCTTCAAGATGCGGCACTTTGACCATCTCTTCTGTCACCACACTCCTCATGTGTCCCTCCTCCACTCTCACAGATCACTGTTGCAACACTGGGCTTACACAGATCAAAGAGATCCCAGGTCAAGAGCCTAAACTGAAATTGCAGGTAGAAGGTAATGTTTTGTCATGTGATCTCACACAGCCCTGAAGCCAGGGGTAGGGGATAAGAATAATGATCTCGGGATGCTACAGCAGGATTTCTGGGGTGGAAATGAAACAAATCCTGACATAGTGACCTCAGAAGTGACCAGAACATTGAGCAAGTGGGAGAACCCTCCTGTCGGGGAGGGCTTGGAGCTGAGCAAGAAAGGCATGATGGAAATGGGGGCAGTTTGGGGATGAGAAGAAACATGTTGCCTCGAGGCTCACACTTCCTAGAGACTTTTCACCACACTGCAAACTTGCTTTGGCCAACACATGAGCCTGTGGTGTAACACTTGCAGAAGTTTGGTTTCTGCATCTTGATGAACATGTGCTGCCATCTAGATGAAGATCAAAGGGTCAAGAGGCCACCTTAGAGCTGTCTAAAGTGAGAATTTGAGGCCTTGTTCATGTCTCTGTGTTGAAAACTCACCCCAATCCAAATGCCAACACTTCCCCAAATTCTCTCGTGAAAATGCCAAAGGCACTGTGTTTTTTGCTTAATTTTACACCCAGTGGACTTTGTGTCCCCTCTGGATGTGACAATACCTTGAGCTGTCATTATTGTGAAAGAAGTAGATTGTCTTCTCTTGTCTCTGTCATTTCCATCCATCTCTATGCATAACCTGAAAGCTGAGAGGGCCTATTTTAGAGCATGGGTCTCACTTCTGATTTCCCGAGAGTCTGAACACATGCTCCATTCATGTTCTAGCACTCAGGATCAGAATCCAAAGGTCTGGGCTGTGTGTCACTTCCCATGTGTCCCTCTACTTTCTCAGTCTCACTCTTCCTCTTCCCTTCACTAGGTCTTTAACATTTCCAACTCTGAACCACACACTTCAACACTCATATGCATACATATAACATATACACTTAAACCACACACACATACACAAACCATACTACACGCATGCATACACACATACACCACACATACTCACATACTATAGCACACACATGTATACCACAACACACAATACAACACACACACACACAGTCTCATTTATTGAGTAACTTGTGTCCCCCAGAAAAGGGGGGAACAGGCTGTTTAAGGTCTTTGTGCTTTGCTTTCCTCATCTTTAGCCCTGAGTGACTGTGGTATACATCAAGTAGGAATGATATGGATATTAAATGAGATTATATCTGTGAGGTAAGTAGAAAAAATTCTAGTATCTATAGTAAACATGTTGGTGTTAATTTTAAATGTGTTTCTGTTTTCTTAGCTCCTTTCTCTATCACTTCATTGAATTTTTTTCATTACCTGCTTAGGTACCTGTCTCTTCTATGAAGATATAGATCCCTTGAGAACAGGAATTTTGTCACACTTATCTTTATCCCTAGCTCTGGGCTAGTCTCTGACATGCAAGCATTCAGTAAGTCACCAAATAAAACCTATTAAATTGGCTCCATTTGAAGTCAGGGAGGTTTGGAGTAAGGACTGTATAAAAATGCTGAAGTATAGTCTTTTTGTTTGCTCGTTTGTTTGTTTGCTATCTAAAAACAAAGTGTGAAAGGCAATCTACCAGAGTGTTAGGAATGTCCATCCTTAGCTAGTGAGATCCTCCTTAGCATCTACTTTCTCTGTACTTTTCTAAGTTTCCTTTCATGGGAGAGTGGAATGTGGGAAAGTTGAGTATACACAACAAGGCCATCGGCATATAAAGACTGAACCCCGCTCTCGCCAAAGACACATAAAATACAGAAATAGAAGATACATAAAATAGAGAAGATGACATTAGCTTGGGAATTTTGGTATCTTTATACAAATAGAAACATTTTTGTGGTTGTATCTTCAGAGATGTAAGTTTTTGCAAGTATTCCATACCATTATTCATTGACCTAATCTCAATGGGTCCTGCCATCATTAGATGCTTTCCATGTTACCATGGTCTCAGCATCTCTCTAATAAAGAAGGAAGTGGGGCTTGAGGAGGCTGAAAGAGGAGAAAGCATCTGGTGAGCTCAGTTCTGTCTGCATTCTCCTGGTTTAGACTCAGTGCCATGCCTCACTCGCCGAGAGAAGCTGGAGGTTCTGCCCAGCTACGTGTCACGATGGAAAATGTGTGCTTTGATGAACAGGCAGATGGAGCCTCCCCAACACTACTCTGGTAACTTTCTCCTCTTCTTGCTGGGTTGCCTCCTCCCTTTTCAAATACATTCGTCATGTCACGTGCATTATTAGTTCTCTATTACTGGAAAAGGTTGAGTCGTGTAGTGGTTTATGGCAGAGCTGAGGCTGTGTCCCAGGTCTCCATAATGATGCATGAACTCATTCTGTAGCACCAGAATTTGGTTCAAAAGATTTGTTTCATTAATTTATTTCTTTTTAGGCATAGTTTTACTACCAAAGAGGGATTATTGTAATAACACAATATGAAATAAATTTAAAGACGATTTTTGGAATAGTGTGTAGTTAATAGGATATGAGGCTCATTATTTATCATCGAAGAGACTGGGAATGGATTGCTCGCAAAATGCTGGGTAAATAACAGTTGGTCCACTAGCAGCATATCAGCTATCTGAACACTAGTGATAGGTTTTCCCCTAGCCTTCCCATTTGTTACCCAGATTCTCACCTCTCCAACCCACTGTAACAGATTCAGCTTTCTAAGTGAAGGGACTATACTTTAATCAGTGACCACACCAGCAAGATCTTTCCCAGAATTAACCCCAAAAGAGAGATATCATTTTCACCAAAGCATAAGTTGGAATGAATTGACATTATGGTCAAGAGGTCAAGAAATCATGATTAGCTTAATCTACTTTATACAGACTGATGATTTTGCCCTTCATAGAATGGCTTCTGATCTCAGCAGAACCAGAAAACCTTAATGGTGGTTTGCTGTTGAGTATTCAAAGGCTAGAACTTTATTATTCATCTATTTTAAGAATGGTCATTGGGTTGGAGAGATGGCTTGGTAGTTAAGAGCACTTGATGCTCTTCAAGAGGATCCAAGTTCAGTTCCTAGCATCTACATTAGTCTTCTCATGACTGTCTGTAACTCTAACGCCAGGGAGTGCAACACCTCAGGCTTCCATGGGTACTCATGGAACCCATTGCCACTCATGACATATCCACCAGCAAAGGCACACCGTTTTAGTTAGGGTTTCTATTGCTGCAATGAAATAACGTGATCAAAGCAACTTGGGGAGAAAAGGTTTAATTTGGCCTGCACCTCCACTGTTCATTACTAGAGGAAATCAGGATAGGAACTCAAACAGAGTAGGAACCTGGAAGCAAGAGCTGATGCAGAGGTCATCGAGGGGAGCTGCTGACTGGCTTGCTCAGCCTGTTTTCCTATAGAACCCAGCACCACAGCCTAGGTGTGACTCCACCTACAATGGGCTGAGCCCTCTCCCATCAATCACTAATTAAGAAAATGCCCTCTAGACTTGCCTGAAACCCAGTCTTATAAAGGCACTTTTCTCAATTGAGATTCCTTCTTCTCAGAAGACTACAGATGTGTCAAATTGACGTAAAAACTCTCCAGCACACACACATACACATACTAAAAGTCTTAAAATTAATAAGAATGATGTGATATTGGAGGCATACAGCAGGCTCAACATCTTCCTTTCCACCTCTCTCCTTACTCTCCTTCCTTACTTTCCTTCCCTACTCTCCTTCCTTACTCTCCTTCCTTACTCTCCTCTTCTCTACTGAGACTGTACTTTAGTGTTTTCATACAACAATAGCTCTAAACATCCTTGCCTTCAAATGTAGCCCACTTTACACTTATTTTAGTGGCTTATTTGGACATTCGATGTTCACTGAATTCAATAGTGTCAGGGACTAGCTCAAAGCTACAAATTGAAAAAAAGACATTGCTGTATGTGGTATCTTAAATGAGAGTGTCTCCTATAGGCTCATATGTTTGAATACTCAATTCCTTAGTTAGTGGAACTGTTTGGAAATAATTAAGAGGTGTAGTCTTGTTGAAGAAGGCATGCCACTGCTTTGAGGTTTCTAAAGCCCACACCAGACCCAATCCCCCCCCTCTCTCTCCTGCAACTTGCAGATCAGAAGATGTGAACTCTCAGCTACTGCTACAGCAACACACTTGCCTGTCTACCACCCTACTCCCATACTTCCCGCCCTGGTGATCATGTACTAACCCTGGGAAACTGTAAGCATGTCCCCAATTAAATGCTTCTTTTGTAAGAGTTGCTTAGGTCATGCTGTATCTTCACAGCAGTAGACCACTAACCATATTTGGTTTACTCTCCTGTCAAAGAAATGAAAGTACTATGTGAAACCAATGATGAAAAGGTCAGACTACCAGGGCTGGGATGCTTTTTTCTGATTTCTATGAGACTCCAGAAACTCAAGACATACAGAGCTTGTAAAACTGTGGGCTTAGGCAGAAAAGAGATGCGACGAAGAAGATGGGGGTGGGGGTGAGTAGCAGGCATTTTCTTGAGTCAGTTCACCCAAGAGGCAACCATTGTATAGCCCCAGTCTCCTTGAGGAACACAAATCCATTTCTAACACTTAATCAGAGCTACAAATTATTTCATGCAAAAAAAATTCCTGATTCTAAATTAATTGAATTTTTTTGATGGTTTAAACCAAAGAGCAATTTCCTCAGGCCAGGCTCCCGTTGGGTGGCTCAGAGACTCCCTGAGGCCTTTCTCACTGGCAGGAAGGCTCCTGGTCAGTCAATCCCTGATGGAAAAGGTAACATTTGAAAATAGAGCTGTGAGATTTGGAGAAAGGGCAAAGCTTACTTTTGCCTTTACTTTAAAGCATTTAACTCTGTCCGTCCCAGCAAAAGTCCTTCCAGTGGCCCAGCCTGGGTCCAGAGTATCAACATCATTTTCTGTTTCTGCTGAATTTTTCCCAAGACACTCTAGAAGAGTGATACATCAAGAATCATCGGTTCAAAGTCTCCACCTCCTTTTGCAAAATTATCTGCAGGAAATCTTGGTATTCTTCTAAAATCTACTGAAAGTGGGCAGAAAGTGAGGATTAACCTGTCAGACAGTCAGTGTGAATCTCATGTCTACTCCATAGACAGCAATATAGCTCATTTGTTTACACAGTAGACATCTACCCACACAACAACCATTCCGGGAAATGTCCTTTCACTATTAAAACTGCAGTGATCTTTTTTAGAGAAATGTTCTATACAGTTGCCACCTGTAAAATCTGAAGGTTCAAACTTCCTGTGTAGAATTAGAATTAAAGAGGACTAATTGCTCATTACAGGGACCTCAAAATACTTCATACAGTCTTTGATTTCATAGATTTCATGTAATTAAAAATATCCCACATTCTGGCATTCAGCCTGTCCTTTTATCTCTCTATGCAGTTAATAACTTCTTAATAGGAAACTCTCTTGCTGAATGTAACTCCAGTGTGCTTAACGAACCAGCCAAATGTGTGGTGTTCATTACCAATAATGTCGAAGCCATAAGCTCTATTATGCCATTTATTGAGCACCTAATATGTGTAACTCTGTGTGCTAATGAAAATAAATCACTAATTGATGTCTTCTTTTTTTTCTAAAAAGTATTCAACAAAGCTACTATCAGAGGGAATCTTTGAGTAAGATCATTTACTGTCTGTGAGTACAGTCTCACTCCCTAATGTGGAACTGCAATCCTGATTCCCTTGAAGGAGCATTGAAGGATCCAGCAGGATTTTCCTAATGATCTTGTATGGCCTTGACTTTGCACCTAAGGTCTGTGTCAGAGTTCAATGGTCTTGAACAAGCCTTCTTCAAACATCATTTTTCTCATCTATTAAATGGAACTAGCTGTGCTATTAATCTCATTGTGACTAAGAATGAAATGAGATAGCCCTCATCCTTCACCCAGCGCTTGTCACATGGGACACACCACCATCCCTCCAAAACGTTGACTGGTAAAACCCCAACACTGAAATAGACAGAGTTTATTGAAGGAAGCCTGGTTTACTGAGCAAAAGCTGTGTCTGCTGGTTCTGCTTCTGTGATTCCTGCTGGGACGCTTGATTTACCTATGTAAATAAGAGGCTTGTGCTGGCATTGATGAGGTTCAACTACTCTTCTCTATAACCCAGAATAGGCTTTGAGCGCTCCTGACAATTCTGAGCTCTGTGTTTCTATCTAGGTTAACTAACCTCAGTGCAAGGATGTGGGTTAAAATGAAGTCCTGGGCAGTGAGAAAATTAGCTACAGATAATATAACACTTGATATTTCTATAGAAACTTACCCTAAACAGGAAAAGTGTGGGAGAAGCACTTGCACCTCAGCCTTCCTGTTCCTTTCTCATCTTCCTCTCACTTTGCCTCCCCAAGCAGCTGAGATGGAAGGGGGAACGGGGTGATGGGTTTGACCTTCTCCCAGGAGGAACATCACTGGCCCAGGCTGTATATTAAGTGTTTTTCCTTGTAAGAGGGTCATGGCTGCCTCCCTCTGCCTTTGCTACTTGGTTGGTGGGCTTAATTCCGATAGAAAACTATTGGCAGCTACAAATCCAGGCTGTTTTAAATGCAACTTTATCGGTAGAACTCGGATTTTGATCTTTAGCCATCTCATTTCCATCAGTACCTTTCTCAGTGAGGTCGAAAACTAGATGGGGAAGTGTGCTATTATTTATGTGATCCCTGAAAGTCTCCATAAATATTTTAGGGTCTATTTGAATTGCTTAGAAGCAAAATACGAGAGCCCAGTATGTCTATTGACAGGAAGATGCAATACTGTATCCAGGCCAGACCACACAGATCCAAATTTTCCAAGAACCTATAAAGAGATATTCCTGGTTAAAAGGTAGGAGACTTCGGAGTCCAGCTCTGCAGCCACCGCTTGCTGAGCCAAACCTCTCTGGCTGGGGACGTTTCCACAAGAATGCGGCTGCCTGAACAGTTCCACCATGCCTCAGGTAAAAGCTTCTCTGTTCTGGCTCCGACACCCTGAGGAGCTCTCCATCTTGTTCTTATTTAAACATTCTTGACACTAAATAACTTGGAGGATGAAAGGGGGTCTTATTTCAGCTCCCCCGGACTGTTTCGCATGGCTACAAACATATTCTGTGAGCTATGCTTTACCACTCATTGGGAAACTCCACCAGCCTTCCCAGCTCGGCACTGGCACTTTGAGCATCCTACCTACTCCACAGCCGGCGTGACTGCACCCACCCCTGCAGGTTATTATAGCTCATGTCTTTCCACTCTTCCTGTTAGTCTCTGCAAGCAGATTGGAGATGGGTTTGAAGTTCCAGATAAGGAGCATATTAGGCTGTCTAGATGCTGAAAGTAGTGCTTGTTTTCCTATGAAATATGAATGCCATTCCTCCCCTTGCATCGGAGCCACCATGATGTCTTTACCCAGGATCGTGTACTGGCCTAGAAAGTTAGGCTCTGGCTTAGCCACCTTGGCAATAATGGTGTCTGAAAGAAATAAAAATGATGTTTTTGAGCTATGGCTGGTGGGCTCTGCTAAGCATCCATTGATTTCACAAATGGTTTCTTTCCCAATTTGTAAAAGAAGCTGATATGCCATTTCCTTTAACCCCCGCCCCACTTCAGAAATAGTCTCTCCTCCTTCCTGCTCATCTATTTTCTTCACTCTGAGCCCTCACTCCAGCCTCAGGCAAGAGAGAAATTTCTTTCAGAACACTTCAAAACCCTTCACATAACCCTGGCCAGGTCCAAAGAAGCATAGTTTTTCCTGCCTGGATTTTACCTTTCCCAACATTAAGGCTCCTTCATTAGCTATTGAGAAAGGAGGGTTATTGGATGGGAAGTCAGGCAATGCGTATCTATCACTCAAGTTCTCTTTGGAACCATGGAGCTCAGCAGCTGCTGTTTGAGGATGATATTTCCCTGATCGTACCAGATAACCCTGCAGAAGAAGCATGAGTGGTGGCCTAGTTCAGAAAGACTTCATTTGAGTTGCTTGTACTTATGGAGTATGCTAGCATTTATGTTCAAATATTAAAAAATGATAAATCTGAAGACCAGTGACAGTTTTACCCTCCAAACCCATTGCCTCTATCTGTCTCTGTTTCTTCCGGCCTGCTTGTGTCTGTCTGTCTCTCTGTGTCTGTCTCTGTCTCTATTTCTGTCTCTCTTTGTCTCTTACACACACACACACACACACACACACACACACACAATATCATTTTTTCAGAGTTCTGGCATTCATGTGCATCTAAGCAGAACATGGTCAGAAGCAGTGTGTCTCACCAAACCAAGAGCTAGTGAAATAGCCTCCCAGGTACAGGAACAGCAGAAGACTCTCCACACTTTTCAGCTCAGGATCCACAGAGTTTAGTCACAGGAGACCAGTGACCCAATGCGTAAAGGTCTGATATACTTTTGATGAAAATAATATCCTAATGATTACAAAGGAAATACAAAATACTCTAACATCTGCAAAGGAAGGACAACAGTTAGTGATGAGCCTGTCAGTCACAATGAACTGTATTTCTGGATACTTCAGTATCCCTTATTTAAATAAATAGACACCAGCACTATAAGGAAGTTGATACCTTTCATTATACCCTTAGAAACATTTATCTCTCTCTAATTTCAGAACACAAACACTTACTCCAAATGGAAACTATATCGGATCTACTCTTGACAGCCTATGTATCTACAAAGCTGTATATACTTATAATGTTTGTACAGTATTACTGTGTGTACCACTTCTAGATCCAATAAGTAGCATTGAATTTTAATCTTTTATCTCATTAATGATCTGTCCACATTGCCAAGTGAGAATATTCATTTAATTTTGGTATCCTGCAGCATGCCATTTTCATCAATGCATCACAAGTTAGTGCCTTTTTCTCACTTGTGAACTTTTGAACCATTGCCTGATCTTTTTACTGAAGATAATATTGCACAGAGAACTCCTTGGCATGTTATTCTGTTGCACAAGTTTGAAAAGCTTTTACTAGGATGGAAGTCCAGAAATTCAATTAAGGACCCCAAGCTTTGTGTACTCCCAATTTTCCATAACACATACCAGTAGCCAGTCTTTATTTTCAGACTTTCTTATATCACTTGCTCCCAAATAATGACACAGAAAGTTCTTATTAATAATGAAGGCTTGACCTCAGCTTAGGGTTGTTCCCAATTAGCTCGTATATCTTAAATTAACCAATTTATATTAATCTATATTCTTCCACATCGTTCTTTACCTCTTCTCCATTCTGAGTGTCCAACTTTCTCCATGGACGGCTAGCTTAATTCCCCTCACACCTCAGATTCTTCCCCAATTCCTATCTCTGCCCAGAAGTCCCACTTCTTCTTTTCTGCTTGTCTATTGGTCATTCAACTCTTTATTAAACCAATCAGCAGGCGCCTTAGGCAGAAACACATCTGCAGTGTACTAAAAAGGCTATCCCACAACACATAGTAGTCACACACCAACATTAGTGCTGTAGACCATGTTTGTGCTACTGATGACTCTGCCAGTACTTTATGTGATCAAACTGTGTTCTACCAATTAATGGTTGCAACATATGTGGTTGTTTTAATTTACATTTCTTAGGACAGTAGTGAGACCAAGTGTCCCTTTGATGCTTATTGGTCACTTGGATTTCTTCTTCAGACAATTTCACCTTTTATTTTTTGCCATTAGTCTGCATAGTTGTTTACCTTAATTTCAGTGCTTTCTTGGTTCCTTAGATACTCTGTTGAGTCTTTATTTTCTTTTCTATTCTCATGCATACATTGTTTTTTTATACAAGTCTAGTGTGACTCAAAGATTAATTAAGACAATCAGATTTGGGGTTGTAGCTCAGTGGTAGAATGCTCAGTCGAAGCTAGTATACACAAGATATTGAGTTCAATCCCCAGCACTGGAACACAGAACACACAGAACAGGGATGTTAAGAACTCCATTGATCTGGGAAGCATAACTCTCAAAAGGACCCAAATAAGTTGAAGGACAAGGTCAGAATCTAGGGGTTTGATGAAGAGTCCCATGGCTGCAGTCTGTTGTGATCTCAGCAGTACAAAGTAATGAGCTAACTAGAATAGATTTTCTCGGAAAGTGTCTAGAATCTAAACTCACTCCTCTGAGCATTTTAAGTCACGAACTGACAATTGCTCAGCCTGTGTAAGGGAGTGCTGGTCCCCCTTTCCCAACATATTCCCAGGCAGCTTTGCCTTTGAAGGAGAAGGTCACTATGACTCACTGACCTGGAACAATGAGTCCCAAGAGGGCGTTCTACCTGAACCTGCTGCTGAAGAGTGAACAGCAGATTCTCAAGTAATATCGTGATTGAAATTGTTAGGTTGGTTGGGAAAACATTTATTTTAAAAGCTGTATTTCCACAAACTTTCAATGATTGCTTTGCTCAGTGGTGGGGGGTGGGGTAATTCTACTTTAAATTGTAGGATGGCAATTCAACAATAATTAACTTTAGTTAAGTATTTATTAACAGGCAGAATCCATCTACAGCCTGTAAATTAGGGAAGGGTTGAATTGGATTTCTTTTCCTTCCTACTAGAAGAAATGGAGAATTACCCATTAGGGACCATTTCTCCACCAAGGGATGGCAATTTTCTGAGCAGTTCCTTCAGGGAGGTTAAATATCAGTGCAACCCATTAAAGGAAAACTCCAGAGTGACTATCACCTCCTGAACACAGGAGTACTCTTCCACGATATCAGTGAGAGCAGGCAGGGACTTGGGAACTGGGAAGCAAAATGTGGACACAGCTGTTTCAACGGTCAGGACACTCTTGCTTCTACAGCTTCGCCAAGCACAAGGGAAGAAACAGACCACAGAGAAAGAGGTTCCTCTGCTCTCTCTGCATCCCTGAATCCTTATCCATCCCCCAAACAGGCAGCGTCCTCACTGAAACAGCCTAAAAACCTATGCCAGCTAAACCGTCCAGCCTAAACACTGAGGTGACACCATTAGGCCACTTGAAGGATGCTAGAATCTAAGACCATACAAAACCTGCCCTCCCATTTCAAACTTAATAACAGGCTTCAATCAATCTCTTCATGATCAAAAACAGACAAACCACACAGAATCTATTACAGCATTCTGCAAATCAAAGGTAGATAGCTCTGTAATCAAGAACTGGAGGAAGGGCAGCCACTTGAAAAAACTACTATATTAAATCAGCAATAAAGTTCTGATAGCAGCTGCTCTGTTCTCATAACAAAATTCAATAAGGCAGCCTCCGAGACAGAGGAGAAGGATTAGATCTTCATCTTATGCCAGGAAATAAAGGGAACTAGACAGATAGTGGAATATGAAGGAACCAATATTACTATAATTAAAACTTCACTGTGATTAATAATGAAAATCAGGATTACTAAAGAAACTGTATTGGCAGCTCCAGGGAAGAGAAAGAGTCACTCTCCCAGATCAGAACCACAGACAGGAAAGAGAAGCATGAGAAATCAAAATAAAAATTGGACACAATAGAAAGGTACTTACTTGCCTGAGCTGAAGATCTGAATTTGCAAATCAAAGGTGCCTATCGTGCAGCAAGCAAAACTGTTCAAGGGCAGTCAGCACTTAGTTGTAGCCTGGTTAAATATTTGAGTTTCCAAAGTAAAGAGGAGTTCTTATAAAGAATCAAGCAGAGGGGGTTGAGCTGTGAGGCTGAGCACATTACAAACAAAGGGGAAAGAGAGCTGGGCTGTGACGGTCTTTTCTGCACATCAAGGGTCAAGAACAGTACGTAAAATACAATTCTCAAAATACTTAAAGATAAAATTAATTAAAATAGCAAAAAACCACAGACATTCAAAGGTGGAAGTCTTTAGAACCATTTTGAAGAAATTATCTGAAGAGCCTAAACAAATTATTTCACTTCTTCAAACTAAAGTTTAGACCAGGCTTGGCACATGCTTTTTACCCCCGCATGCAGGAGGCAGAGGAAGACTGAGGGGACTCTGTGAGTTCCAAGCCAACCAGAGCTTGTCTCATACATAAGTAAATAAACGTTCAAATTAATGACCTTCTTCTACAGAATTGCCTATATAATTACTTTGTATTTATCACTACAAATCAGGAATGGGATTTGAATAACCTTTGACAAAGAAAGTATATCATACAAAAAATTAAAAACCCACAAGATTAAATTGAGTCTATGATCTCAGAAGCACAAAGAACTGTAGAAGGATCTTGGGGGTAATTAGAGAAATCAGAGGGTTTCTGAATTGGTATAAGGGATCCTAACACAGATGGTTTTGTCTGGAGTGTTGATAATTATACTTTGTAGTACTTAAGGATGGGATGATTCAAATCAAGATATATGCCATTATTTGGAAAGAAAATGTGAAGGAGAAGAGTCTTTCACTCTACCTCCCACTAGACTAACCCAGTGTCTGCTATAATTAAGAATATTAGGTCACATATAAAAGTAACATATAGGTAGCCATGTCTCTATAAGAACATACATAACATACCAAAAGCTATATTGAATATTTTCACAGGAAACACCAGCAAGAGCTGGTTAGGATCTAAGGAAATCCTTTAATCTTTATAAATAAGCTCAAATAGGTATCAAAAACTTCCTATGGTTTTTCTGAATTTAAAGCTTACAAATATACTTAGCCCCCACTAATGATTCACTGAACTTACATTCCTTCTGACAAGTTTTTGGCATTGAGTGTTATTTATCCAGGATGCCTTTAGTAAGTAAAATTACCCCACCAATGTCATGGGCTGGAATTAGATTAACGTTTTTAGTCAAAATAATTTAAGAAGCAGCATCAAATGGGCACCCATTAAATTAATTTGAAATAATACACCATAAATTAAAGGCTCAACTTCCACATTCATAAATCTGTGTCCACAGATACGGTACTCAGTGTATTCACTGTGTAAAGGGGTTCTCTGTCTTTGTTTTGTGAGTCTTTTCTGTCAATGAGAGAAACCTCAGATTACCTCCTACTTAGATGATGGAAGTTGATCACTCAGAATGTAAAATCTTTAACAAGCATTTGATGCATGTGCATTTTCTAAAGCAGATGGATCTGTAGTATGGGGGAAGCAATTATGCACACACACACACACACATACACACACACACACACACACACACACACCTCTAAAGATCAGAGAGATGAAAAGGTAATGGCACCTCATCACTGAGTTTATAACCTATGTGGGCATCCCAGATAAAGTGCTGTAAAAATGGGCTAGAGGCTGTGACCATCCTGTTGCCTGTGGTATGTATGTGTCCAATGATAGCTATGAAAGTGGCCCATCCAAGCTTTAGATTATAACTGTGAGATATTTTTTATCACCATTATATATGTTATTATTTTATATTATGAACATCAACACTGTTTGACAAGGTAATCGAATGCCAAATGAGGAACATTTTTTCTATTATTATTATTATTATTATTTACCTACAAGGTAGTGGGGGTGAAGAGAGGAAGTAGATGATGGGAGCCAAACCCAGATCCTGCCACACAAGTGAGGCAAAACTCTAGCCAAATGACTGGGATTAGCTTTTCTTGGGTGTCTTCTAGATGGCAAGCATGCCAGGTACTTCTGTCATCTTTCCCATCTAATCATTGGTCTCCATGGCTCCTAATTTTCTTGTTTTCCAATAGGGCAGCAAAGGTTCATCGAAAGTAACAAAATTGCCTGTAGCTTGGCTAATTCTCTAAAATTTGATTCCTGATTCACAGCACTGTGCATTCCCTTTCGCTATGCTTATGCCTAAAACTACAGGACCCTGGAGAACTAGTCACAAACTTTGTTTGAAAAGTTTAAGCAAGCCCAGCTCAATAGTGAGCAATAACACAATAATTCATACTCTTTGAACAGAAATCTCTAGGGAAAAGCGATGTAAGTTTTCATGACAGCGACGTCAGCATCAATATCACTTTAGGATTGTTTTTGCAGGATCAAAGAAGCTGTAGATTTGAAGGACTTTAAACTCTATTACAACCCTAGTGGTTGCTCTGTTTGTAAAAAAATGACCACAGTTAAGGAAGAGGAGGAGGAGAATGAGAAGGGAGAAGAGGAAGGAAAGGAAGAAGAAGCAAGACTTGAAACTTCCTAAGCCCTGAGTTTGGGGTTAAATATGGACTATTAACTTCCAGTACTGCAAAAGAATAAACCAGCCTGCCTCTAAGACATTAAACTTGTGTTAAGTTGTCACAACAATAAAAATACGACAATAGCCAGAACTGAAATATCTACTTCAGCATGTTTTCTTCAGAACAATCCTCTTAAGAAAAGTGATGCTTAAACAGCAATTCATAGCATGGATTTTGTAGTTGCTAAGTTCATAAAACAGAACAGGAGCAGGAACCTCTTTTCTGATACTGCAGTAACATGGCAGCTTCCAGCCTGGCTGTGACTGTTTCTCCACTTGTTTGGAAGGAAACACCTTCTCTTTAAACCTGAGCTTCAGTCTGACTCCGGACTCGTGTTTCTGATTGCCCACAGGGCTGGCTTTGTTCCTGGAAATTCTGCCACTACCCAGGTTTCACGGACCAAGTCCAGTCCCAATATCTCCCGTGGAAGTATACCCTCACTGTCTTATAACCACTGGTCCATTAGCCACAGGAACTGCTCACAAAGGTTACACCTCTGTCTCCTTACCCTCATTATTTCCCTCTTGACTGACCCTATATCATCAACCAAAACAAAAGACCAAGCCACCTTTGGTAGCTTTTTCTGGTATCACTGATGTGAGATTCCCCTCAGTATACTGTGAAAACCATTGGTGATACTGCCTTGGCCTGTTGATAGGGCAGAACTTAGGTAGGTGGGGAAAACTAAACTGAATGCTGGGAGAAAGAAGGACAGAGTCAGAGAGAAGCCATGGAGCCGCCATTGGAGAAAGATGTGTTGAAACTTTGCTGGTAGGCCATGACCTCATGGTTATGCCCAGATTAATAGAAGTGGATTGAATGAATATGGAAGAGTTAGCCAATAAGAAGCTAGAGCTAATGGACCAAGCAGTGATTTAATTAATATAGTTTCTGTGTGATTATTTCTGGGCTAAGCAGCTGGGCATAAACAAGTGGCCTCTCTCTCCTTGCAATAGAACACTTTATATTTCATAAATTTCTAGGCATTTTCACTTCCTTGGCCAGCCAACTTAAAGTTCCAAAATCCTACCTCACACTACTGATCCTTTCACAACTCTGAGCTTCAGTCTCTGATGAAGATGCCACATTTCTAGGGGCACAATTGCAATGATGTTGTCACACTGACTTCCTTTATAAAGCTGTTTTATCCACACACACGTGTGTATACAAACACACACACACACACACATATTCACAATAACCTTTCACCTCCTCCTTCTTTTCCTATTTGTCTTTGTTCCTTGGTCTGACATGGCTTCTCTTAGTGAGGCAGTTTGCTGGCATTTCTGTATGTTTGCTTCATTGTTCCCAAAAGAATAATTTCCCTAGTCCCTGCAAGTGGAAATATTGCCAGGCAAAGTAGGGTTAGAAGATACTTGCCTTTAAAATGTGCATCTTGGCAGAAGGTGGAATCCATTTCTTTTTATCTCCATTATAAATTCAGACTAATGCTTGAATGTATAGTCAGAATATGGTGGAAAGAATACTGAAAACTGGGTCATAATAAGTAATATAGTGTCTGTCTCTCCTCTCTTCTCTTACCCTCCTCTCCTCTCTTCCCCTTCTCCTTTTTCTCCTCCTCCACATCCACTGAGAGTCTAGGAGCTGAGGTCTTCTACCATGTGAGTAAGCCATGCTAAAAGGCATCATCCATCTCCAACAAGCGCTTGGATGACAGGAGAGCCTTCTCCAGAAGCATCTGGTTAAGCCACTCTCCAAGTCCTAATACAGAGAAACTGTGAAATGAGGAATGTTTTGCTTTGCAGTTGTGGGATTTGAGAGTAAACTGGTCACATGTTGTTAGGTAATAATAAATCTTTTGTTTTATAATATTTTTTAATTTTTTAAGATTTCATGATTTTCCTCTTTCCTTCAACCATTTCCATGTGACCGTCCCTTGATATCTCTCAAATACATGGTGTCTTTTTCTTTAGTTGTTTATAACTCTGTGTTTTTTCACAAATATATAAATACAACTTGCTCTGTCTGTACAATATTACTTACATGTCTAGATTTCAGAGATGCCCACTTGGTGTTGAATACCCAGTCGGTGTGCTCTTCCCAGGGAAGGATTTTCTCCCACTCTCAGTGTTCCTTAGTTCCAAAAGAGTACCTTTGAGTTGTTGCCTGCAACTCTTAGAGTAGGATCCTACTTCCCCTCCCCATGTTAGTATGTATATTAATAATATCCTTGTTCATGGTTTTTTTACTTCAATAGGAATCTCTTGAATGTATTTGGCACGTTGGATATGGACCCGAGGCTGGGGATGCAGGGATGAACTTATAAATAAGGTACCTGCTCTTAAGCTAACTATAGTCTCAGGCAAAGAAAAAAATATTAAACAAGTAATTATGTACCCAGTTACCTAATTGCCATTAGGACATGGTATATGATAAGAAACTGCGAGGCCATGAGAGGACTAACTTACCTGCTTTTGCAGAACTGAACCGGCTTGTAGAAAAGGAGGCAACTATGTGGCAGATGAGGAGATGAGGGCAGTAAAGATGCCTTTAAGCATAGTTCTTGGTACGTAGTTCTTTCCTCTCTGAACTTCCGCTTCCACAGTTACAGTCCATGAATGGATCATTAATGAGCTAAAACAATGCCCGACGCACAATATGTACTCATCAGAAACTGGATCCCATGTTTGAGCTTTTCTGCCTGACGGGAGCTCTTTGGATTCTAAACCAATCAGGTCAATCCATCACTCTGAGCCCTACCTATAGCTCACTACGATGAGAAGCATGAATTATGTCTCCTGTGTTGTTAACCCAGTGACCTAAGAGACTGCCCTCACCCGGGCGGTGGTGGCACATACCTTTAGTCCCAGCACTTGGGAGGCAGAGGCAGAGGCAGACACTTCTCTGAGTTCAAGAACACCCTGGCTTACAGAGCAAGTTCTGGGACAAGCTCCAAAGCTACACAGAGAAACCCCATCTGGAAAAACAAAATGAAGAAATGAAAAAGAAACTACTGTCCCAGAATACATTTTTAAGATGATATACCAAGTTGCTATCTGGGATTGAGGGTTGTTAGCGTGATAGATGCAGAAGAGTAGTGAGTACATCCTTAAAAAAGTTTTTCTGTGACACAAGCTTGGGAAGACACTCACACCATTGTCAGAAATTCTTTGCCTTCGGAGTCATTCAACTAACTCTGACAGTATGTTAGTAAGTCTGAAAGACTTAAACTGCTGACAGACCGGGATGTTTCCAGATAGATTTTTTTTTCTTCCATCATGGTAATTTTCCCTAAACAGAATAAAATGTAGTAGGGCACAGAAAACAAAACAAAAGGTCTAGTCTAGTTGCGAATCTTTCGATCTACACCAATGAACTGAGATGTATTTCGAGAGGAACTACCAGCTCTGAACCAGCCAGAAGTGTAGCGAGTCAGCAACAGCATCATGTAAGTCACATGGGGCAAACAGCATCCCCAACAGCCAGAACAGTAACTGTCAAACATGCTAAAGTTGGTGTATGTGACTGCAGCCGCAGGATGAAGACACATGTACCAACAGCGGCGGGGGTGGAAAAGTCACCCGAGCATGTCTTGGCATTGCATATCTTGTGTGTGTGACTCATGTCGAGTCAGTTGTCCTCTCCTTGGTTTTGCTCTCGCCTTCAGCCTTGCTACCCTTGGAATTAGGACAAGTCATTAATACTCCCGGGGAAACAGAAGCTCAGATATGATCTTAGGCTGCTGAGTTGCTGACTTTTCCCTATCTGTATTGGTTGCCAGCTTCTCTTCTCTCACCTCCTATGGTAGCAGCCATTCCCTGCTGCATGGCAGATCTTCCCTTGTGTGTGATCCCAAATGATTGTCATTGATGGAATAAGGAGATATCGCTGTTTTTCTATTCAAAACAATTTCCAGATGAACACCCCGGATGAACACATGTAGCATGTGTGACCGGCTTTCCTAGGCATTTTTGGCAGCAAAGAGAGTCAACAAAGATGATGTTAAGGCCATCAGATGCATTGAGGCATTTGCTGAAATTAACCACACCACCACACTTGACATGCAAAATGAACATAATTTATTAGCTCGTTTTCTTCAGGAGAGCTGAAAATATTTTTTAAAAATTAGAGATTTCAGGACTTGAAAAAGGCTCAGCATTGAAGAGCACTGGCTGTTCTGACAGAAGACCTACATGGCCCATTACTGTCTACAGCTCCAATTCAAAGGGAGCTTTAACTCCCCCTTCTGGCCTCTGTTGGGAACTGCACACAGGTGGTGCACTTTCACACATGCTACCAAACACCCACACACATAAAATAAAAACAATATTCTTAAAAGAAATTAAAGTTTTCTTTGTGAAAATACAAAATATAATTTTTAGTTAAGTTTAATTCTCCTTTTCTAGGTTGTTCCCTAGAAAGGGAGCTAAAAGTTGTCAAGAAGCATTCTTCCCAAGATGCTCTACATTACTTGATGTGCATGACCATTTTTCCCACATAGAAGTATTACCTGAGTTGCTAGGGAGACCCAACAAGCTGGACTTGGCCAACTATCCTCTCTAGGACAATTAAACAAACAAGTAATGGAGAAAATCAAGAAAAAAAAAGAGCTTTGTTCAATTTGGCCACATTGGGAATAATGACAAAGAGATTCAGTGACTGTCCACTGCCAAGGCTGCTTACGGGCTGGAGTGAAGATGGATATTTCTGTCCCACCTGATGCTGTAGCTGTTTGTTCTCAGAAAAACACACAGAGGCTTATATTAATTATAAACTGTTTAGCCTCTTGTTCAAACATTTTATTAACTAGCTCTAACAATTTAATTTAACCCATAATTGTTGTCTATGTTTAGCCACGTGGCTTGGTGTCTTATCTCAGTAAGGCATTCTCATCTTGCTTCCTCTGAATATGGCTGGTAACTATGTGTCTGCCTTTCCTTTTCTAAGAATTCTCCTAGTCTGGTTGCCCTGCCTAGACTTCCTGCCTGGCTACTGGCTAATCAGCATTTTATTAATCCAATACAAGTGACAAAACTTTACAGTATACAAAGCGATTATCCCACAGCACTGAAGTGATAGCTGAGTGGTTAAAATACAAGGTGGTAGGACCTGAGTTCAGTTCCCAGCATTGGTCTCTGAAGCGCGCAACCTCCTGCAATGCTGGTTTCAATGGATCTGACACTTTTTTCTGGCCTCCTCAGACACCTGCGCACACATGGTTTACACATAAATAATAGTAAAAAAGTAAATATTTTTAAAAAGACTGTTCCCTCCAAAGAAGTAGAAATTCAAGTTGGCAGAAATAAGAATGAAGGATTAAAGATCACAGCATTGATTTGAGCCTCAGGTCACACGCAGCTGGCCCTAAAAGAACCGGACCCAGTTCTAAGAAGCCAACTCTTTCCTCCAGGTCCTGGGAGAGTTGCCTTAGCAACAGAATCTTTGTTTTAGCAGTGGCAACAGCTGAAGCACATTGTATAGTTTTCCTAACATATGTAAAATCAACTTCATTGCACCCCCATCATAACATCCCCAGCACCCGTTGACTGACGCCTTCCCAGAAGACTAACTAACTAAAGCACAGGGAAGATGAGTCAACTTTCAGCTCAGAATTCTGAGACACAGCCCTAAAGATCTTCCTGCAGAGTTCCGAGATGTATTTACTAAGTCCAGCTCTGGCCCTGGGTCTTCCAACCCTAAGGGAGATTGCTGTTCCCCACAGAAAGCCGTAGCTTTGAAGTTTTCTCCTTTCATCTTTTTGGCTATGTACTTGACACCTTCATGAGTAGTTAATAGTTCTTTCTGCTAAGTTATTTTTAATTCAAATACAGACTGGTTTTCTGTCTCATTGGTACCTTGAGGGATACATGTCCATTACTGATCTGCATTTCTGAGAACACTTTGGTAAATCAGACATACTACACCATTGGGTTAATTGCAGTCAATGTGGCAAAGGCCTACACACTAAGCACCATGAGGAGAGGCTTCTTTTGGTTATTTCAGTCGTTGGTCATAATAGTCCACCGAGAGCTGCGATACAGCCACCCTGGCTTTTACCGAGGCAGTAACTGAGGTATAGGGAACTGTCATGGCTGCCACAAGGCAGAAGACAACTATTTCATAGCGACTAAGACTCAAGTTGTAGCTCTCATCTTTGTTTCTTTCAGTCAGCTAGCCTGGCAGGTAGGCATGACGGAAGAGGGAATCTGTCTCACAGAAGTTTCCTCAAACTGTGAGAGCAGAGACGAGGGTGTTATCTGGTTTTAAATGCACATTGTAGTCACTCACTATTAAAAATGTTGAAAGCTTGAAGCTTGAAAAAGTAGATTCAGGGAACTTGAAAAGACAGTAACTCATGAAGAGAAGCCTAGTCCTCAAGCTATTTGGGGGTATCCAATTAAAATGGCTTCAAAAGGTCTGCCATCTAAACAGAAGGATCTGGAAGAGGAAAATCCTCATGAGATGCTCTGTGTGCAGCACTTAAGTGAGTTCTAAGAAAATGGTGTCAGCCTAGGAACGATGATGCTGAATTCATTGAGGAAAATGACTGCCCTGGCCGGAAGCTACAAAAGTCTGGAAAGCTGGTACCCATATTAACTTGAGGACACACAACTTGCCTAATATAATTTTTATCCTGAAATGTCCTCATACAGTAATTGGTCTGCTTTTATAGGGTCATACAAGGAACTCTTTGCACTCCATTTGTTGGGAAATAAGCTCTAATTCCTGGAAAGTACTAGCCATTTCCGAAACTGTAGTGACATTGGCAGGAATCTTTCATTCGAGGATTACCAGGGGCTTGGACCACTTTTGTTGCACATTTTGTCTGGAGGACAGTAAGAACTCTACACTGGCAGGTCTTATTGGTGCAATACCAGTATGTTATATGCTGGGAGTTTAAACACCACATCCAAAACACAAGCGATGTAGACAATCAATGAGTCGTCTATTTTTTCAGTGAAAATTTCCTATGATAACAAGTATACCAAAATATTTATTTAGAAATGGAGGGGGGGATTCATTCAGAACGCTGACAAAGCATCTCTGCTGAAGCACTCAGTCTGGTAACTTCCTTCCCTTCCTCTCATACTTACCTGTAACATGAGGGGCCGGCTTGTTGGGGTATCTGTTCCCGCCCAGTACCCCACAACCAGCAAGTCCCAGAGAAAATCAATCACACAGAGATCTCTATAAGTTATAAAGCTGATTGGCCCATTAGGTCAGGCTACTTATTAGGTCTTATAACTTATGTTACCTTATTATCCTTATCTACTTTAGCACATTGCTCAGTACCTTTTCCAGTGGGGCAGCTTACATCTTTTCTCTCCGGTGGTCTGAGCAGAACTGCGGAGGGAGCTTCCTGCTTTCCAGAATACTCCCAGTCTCTTTGCTCCACCTCCACTTCCTGTCTGGCTTTCCCATCTATACTGCCTGCCTGGCCAAATAGCGTTTTATTAAAATACATGATTGACAGAATACAGACAATTCTCCCGCACCATATCCCTCTCTTTTTTTAACATAGGAAAATACCCATAATCCATTTGCTGGGAATGTGGACGTAGCATTCCAGGCTACTTCCTGCTGATTGGGGGCGCTGATGATCTTATGGGGACCTAAAGAAAATTTAGAGTTATAATCAAGTCCTGACTGGAGTATCCTGGGAGTCTCGATCATCTCAGGCAGCAGTCTTGAATCTGTTCTGGATGTAGAATTCTGTCATCTGGGCCATCTGTTCCTATCGGAGATTTCTAAGGTGGTCGTCCTTTTTTGAACCTGATTTTTCTTAACTCAGAATGAATCCACAGCTTCTCATTTTCTGTGGAAACAAAAGCAACATCTCTTCTCCAAAGTAACATACCTTTTGACTTCAGTTTTGAAGCCAAGGTATTTTCAAAATACCTATCTTGGGTTAGTTCAGCAGCATTTATAAACAAAAATCTTTTAGCAGCTGTTGCTCCTTCTTCAGCATTCAAACAATTCAAAGAGAGCATAATAGCATACAGTATCAAGATTCTCTGTGTATTTTCCATCTTTATGTGGCTTTACTTTAACCTCTATTTCTTATATTTTTACTTTTACTTTTAGAGGCAGGTTCTCTGTTTATCTTTGTCCTGGAATAACTCTGTAGACCAGGCTGTCCTTGAACTCACAGAGATCCACTTGCCTCTGCTTCTCAAGTGCTGGGATCAAAGGTGTATGCTAACACACCTTGAACTCACAGAGATCTGTCTGTCTCTGTCTCCCAGGCATTGGTATTAAAGGTGTGTTCTACCATACCTTGAAGTCACAGAGGTCAACTACCTCTGTCCCTTAAAGTGTCAGAGTTCAATTTACCTCTGCCTCTGAAGTGTTGGGATTAAAAGTGTGTACCACCACATCCAACTACTCTCTTTCTTTCTTTACTTTAAGAACTTTAACTTTTAGCCTGCATATATTTTTAGCACACTGTAAACCATTTAGAGGTTTTCTTCCTCTCTGAATCTCTCTTTACTGTATATCTCTCTTTTTCTGACCACATGAGTCTTCAATGAGTAGGTCTAAAACCGTAGCTTTGACACTTAGACCCAGACCATTCCTTAGCTTTCCAGCCTCATGGCTGAGATACCAGCCAGAGCTGTGTTCACTGCCACAACTCTATGGTGTTTCAAGGTCCTTGCCAGCAAGCAAGCTGCAGCATTCTGCTCACAGACCACACTCAGTCAGACTGCCTGCCTGAAGGAGTCAGAGTTTGTCCTGGCAGGACAGCTCAGAAAGCCCGCATTTTAAAACAGCACAGCTTTTTCCTGCTATGGCTGAAAGCCAAAAAGCATGCGTTCAGCTTTTCATCAACACCGTTTAAGTGTTTCATGGCAGGACCTCTTAATGAGCTGCAAAGTTTTGAAGCTAAAGCTGAGTCAGGAAGCCTCTCTTAGATGAGAGCATTTGCTTGCCTCTAGCAAGCAGAGCAGACCCGAGAAATTGCTGCCACCAAGAAAACATGCTTTACTCTATTCTTTCCTAAGCTTTCGCAAACTTTCTGTGGATTCAGTTACCCATGTCTGGGCGCCATATGTAACATGAGGGACCGGCTTGTTAGGGTATCTGTTCCTGCCCAGTACCCCACAGCTGGCAAGTACTAGAGAAAATCAATCACACAGAGATCTCTATAAGTTATAAAGCTGATTGGCCCATTAGGTCAGGCTACTTATTAGCTCTTATAACTTATGTTACCCCATTATCCTTATCTACTTTAGCACGTGGCTCAGTACCTTTTCCAGCAGGGCAGCTTACATCTTTCCTCTCCGGTGGTCTGGGCAGAACTGTGGAGGGAGCTTCCTGCTTTCCAGAATACTCCCAGTCTCTTTGCTCCACCTCCACTTCCTATCTGGCTCTCCCGCCTATACTGCCTGCCTGGCCAAATAGCGTTTTATTAAAATACATGATTGACAGAATACAGACAATTCTCCCGCACCACTTACCCATGTGGCACTGCTCACCGGAAGGTTCGCGCAGTTTTGGCCTATGTCTGCTCAGAACCTTGAAGTGTTCCAGATTTCCAAACCAAACTTCTAGGCATAGAAGACTTGTATCTTGGGTTGATTTCCTGGGGAGCACTTCAGTCCCAGAAAATTTGTCTGTCTGCCTGTTTGTTTTGAGTCAGTGTCTCCCTCTGCAGCCTGGCTATCCTGGTACTCCCAATGTAGACAAGGCTGGCCTCCATCACACAGACATCTGCTCGTGTCTGCCTCCCAAGTGCTTGAATCATTGTTTTCATTGTCCAATAAGCTATAAATCTCTCTCTTATGAATTCTTCATTTGTATTTCCTATGGAAATACATAATGCAAAAATAAATGTAAAAGTTTAAGCTGAGGTATGATATCCAAAAATGTATCCAAACTCAAGCAAAGTGACCTTCATAACCCATCTTTCGCACTGCTCTTGGCTTCTGTTTCCCGACGGACAAAGTACAGGACACATGAAATAATAAAGCAAATTGCAGCTCTGGTGACCGTCTCTCCAAATGCCAAGTGCTACAGTAATAGTCTACGGAGAGTAGGAATCTACATACTGACAATTGAAACTGTGTACAAGGTTTTAGAAAGATCTGGGGCGCAGTCAGATGGTACAGACAAGTTTATGCTGTGGTGTACCATTTTAGTAAGGAAATGAGAACTTGGTTAAGCATTGGGTTAGAAAAATATCAAGCATCCTAGTGAACACTGAGAATTCATTTGCTATTAAAACTCTCCTTTGAAGTCTTCTTGATTCCAGTGTCTACGATATGCATATCCAGGGACTATGAACTGTACAGTTCATACTATATTTTACTATTTAGCTAGCTAAATCATTAGGCCCAATTATTAATATCATCTTAAACCATTTTCCACAGGGGAAAAAAAGAAGAGAATTCTTAATATCAGTCAGTTGGTCCTCATCCTGCCAGTCATCTTAAACATTTGCTTGCAAAAAAAAAAATATGTTCATCCTGATGACACCTCAAAGGTATCCACAAATGTCTTCCTACTTTGTAGTAACCACCAAGCTTACTGATTTTGTTGGTTTTAGGTTTTTAGGTTGGGTTATTTGTTTGTTTTGTTTTGTTTTGTTTTGTTGAGACAGGATTAGCCCTGGCTGTTCTGCTGTAGACCAGGTTGTCTTAAACTCAAAAATCTGACTGCCTCTGCCTTCCCTGTGTGCCACCACCGCCCAGCCACTTATTGACGTTTTAAAAATACATGTTGAGGGATTGTCTCAACTTTGACTAATTAAATAAGAAGGTCATAATAAACCTGATTCTTCCCTGTTGTTCTTGCCTGCAACAATAACAATGGGGCATTTTAAGGTATCAAAAGTTAAAAGAAAAAAACACAAAAAATGATATTGGAAGTTAGATCCCTAAAATGACCCATTATGAAAATGACTGTTTCTTAAAGTCTCATAAAATACCTTAGGTTACAGTGTGTCAGTGCATGTTTTCACAGAGTAAATAAGGTCAATATTAGCAAGGACTGGGGAAAATATCCATCAGCCTCCTCACTCTAATTGTCTGATTAGGCAACACTGTGACATTGTTAACCAAATTACCCCTTTGTCCTGGAATTGTCAATTAGAACCTTTCAGTTTAGGTAAACAACTTGTTTCCTAAGAAGATGCTGGCTCCCTAAACGACATCATGATAAAAAGATCTCAAATTGCCAGTTTCACAATATGATGGTCATTGAGCTTCCATGTTGGGTCAAACTGTCACATGAATGTATTTCTCCCTGGACTCCAAGTCCTTACTACCCTACCATACACTCTCAGCCACTCAGACCCAGTGCCCCTCCATCACTGGGGCACAGCCCTCGGGTATGCATGTTGGTATCAAGACAATTCCCGGTCTACTGTTGCTTAAATGTAAATGTTTTTGAGTTAGGTGCTTCTTTATGGCTTGTTAAGAATACAATGAACATAGAACAATCTAGAAAAAAAAAAGAAAGTTTGCGGTCAAAAACAAAGGCTGCTCATGTGGCCATTCTCTGAATTTAGGGGCACACAGTTCCCTGTGACACACGCACTTATCCATCTCTGTCTTCAAGTGTTATGCTCACAGTAGCCCACTTAAAATGCAGGGGGAAAGTTGTTTAGCATCCCTGGGATCCTCTGAGACCTAGGGATTCGAGATGATGCCTTCACATGACCCTGACATTGTACCATCTCTATTTTATGAACAAGGAGACAGACTTGGAGAACTATATGTTAAAACATTGTTAATAAGTGCTCTAAATCTGGATCCAAGTTAAATAAAACTAAATGTTGTTCTCTGGATAGTTATCTGGGATGATGAAAAATGGTACTCAAATGTGCATCAAGGCATCAAAGCACTGGGCATTTTTGTAGTGTTCAGTACAACCTGTAAATGAGGGTATTTTGACTTACCATGTTTCTTTGAAAGTTGTCTTTCCTGTTTTCTCAAAAATTCCATGAGTAAGATTTTTTTTGGGGGGGGGTCATCTATCAATGTATTCTCAGTAAGTGATCAGGAAACATGCTTTGTCTGTGTTGTATGCTCAATATCCCTCAGTAACTTTTGCAGAGACGTTATCTAAGCAAGTAGGTGCACAGGCAGACTATGTTCATATGTATTACCCACAGAGTTCTCTACAGTTTTAATCTTATGGCTAATTAATGGTGAGTGTATCTTTTGGAAGTCAACTGGATTCAGCTGTTTTAAAATCAGCTAGAAGTGTTTTCAAGTAGAATAACAAGCATTGAACTCTAACTACAGGTCTGGCAATTGAGATTCTACAAATTATGACTTCCTTCCAAGACTAGATATTATTGTATCACCTGGTTTATAGCACCTAAGATTAGAATTTACAGAGGTTACATTAACTGTCCTAGAAGGAAGAGTTACCAAGAATGGAAAGGTTAAAACACACCATGAGAGGACTAGAAGCCTCACCAGGAAGGAAGGAAAACCCAGAAACATGGAATTCTAGCTTCTCTGCCTTGTAACCACAGTGCTCTATTCCCTCATTTTCCCATGGCTGCCTCAGGGTGTCCCGATGTACCCCAAGTCCTCCCTTGGAAGGCACCCACAGTCCCCCACTCCAGAGTGTTTGATGCTCAGACAGCCTTGAGGAAATGCCTCTAGTCCCTGTCTCTGGCATTCTTCCCTTCTCACAAAGCAGCATTTGGTAGTGGCAAAAGCCATAGAATTGTCAAAGAATTTCTAAATTGGCACCAGATTTCTTTCCACTATGTTTTCTTGCCCTGAACCTTGTATCATGAAGAAAAAAAAAAAGAGTCCTGAGAAAGACCAGGATTCATCCTTTAGGTTCTACTTGTGGAGAAACCACAAAAATACTCTACTTTCCAAGGTCCAGGACTCTACACATAAACCTTCCAAACTCTTCTCATGGAATAGATGAAGACATTCTTACCTTGTGGCTGATTAGCGGCCCTGCAGCACCTCAACCTTCTATCAACACAGTTCCCAACCACGTTTCCTTGCAAAATGGAAGGCAACCATCACAGGCCAGTTGTTTCTTCATGATCCACTGAACTAAAGGCAGGGACTTGAACTAACAACTGTTTGGTTATTTTTCATGATTCCGACTGTTGGCTGGCTTTAGCTTCATGATTTAGTTTGGTTACTGTTGGGTTTTGCTTTCTTTTTCTTTTCTTTTCTCTTATGTATTCCTGAACCTTCTGTTGGTTCTCTTATTCGTTCATAGTAAGCTAGGAACTAGGCTGGCATGTGGAGAATTAATTCACCCCATCCCTCTAGGGCCACTTCCATTTGTCCCCTACAGCTCCCTGCAGAAGTGCTGTCAACTGCTAGAAAATGCATCTGATTCCTAGCCGAAGTCTGCTCCTTTAGACTCTGAAATTGTTGTTATAACCTTTATCTGGTTTCTTGTTCGTTTCACTCACAAGTTATGAATGTCCAAGGGCAGGTCCAGGTCCCATTTATTCATTATTGTCTTCAGTAAAATAGATGTGCTCTCCCTGCAATGCATCTAATATACTTCAACGAGTACATGGCCACACCAAAGCCACACTGAAGGTTCAGAGTTGTCACTTCTCCCAATGCCAAACACCTTGTATGTTTTCTAGATGCTTTCTAAAAATTACTTAATTTTTGAGGTTATTATATAATGATATCACTTCTGCTTTTCTTTTCCTTCCCCTATACCCTCCATATGTCCTTCCTTGGTCTTTTTCAAGTTCATGTCTTCTTTTTACATTGATTATTGCTACATGTATATACATATCTCTTCCTTTTTTACATACATATCTATTCTTAAATACACAAGTACAGCCCTCTCAGTCTCTATAATGTTATTCATATGTATGTTTGCAGGGCTGACCATCTGGTACTGGATAGCCAGTTGGTATACTCTTTCCTGGGGAAGACATGTCTCGAACCTCAGTATTCCTTTGTTACCTATAGTTCTTCATTAATAGTTGAGGTGTCCAGGGCTTTCCCTGCTCCATGTTAGCATGCATTTTCTTGTTGGTCTTGTTCAGCTCGTTATCTAGGCAACCATGCCGATAAAACTGTGGGTAGATAGATTCTGATATTCCTGGGAGACACAATGTCACACAATGTCAGCAGACTTCCTGATCTTCTGGCACATCTTGTCACCCCTCTTCCACAACGGTCCCTGAGGCTTAGCTGAAGGGCTTGTATTATAAATATATCTGTTGGGACTGGGCGCCACAACTCCACATTTTGATTAGCTGTGGTTTTCTGCTTTCTAGGTTCTGGAAAACAGACCTTCAGGAAGCAAAAGAGAAGAATGGAATACCACCTGAATGCTGCAGCAATAGTACAAATCTCTCTTCTCTAAATTACATATAAAATTCACATATGAAGGTAAAGATAGCATGTATACAATTCCTTCAGTTAACAACCAGCTAATTTGTTTGCCTATCTAAACAGGCAGACAAATGCTTGTACTTGATAAAGCTAGGTTTTTAAGAACCTAATTCGCACAACCAGCAGGAAGTCTCAAGAGAACAATAACATCTGTAGCTAAAACTGTGTATCCTTGTAGAACTTGGAAACAGCTCAGTCCATAAAGCGCCTTCCAGACAAGCATGAGAACTTGAGTTTGATCCTATCACACAAAGTTGGACATGGTAGCACATCCATATGATACCATTAGTAGGGAAGCAGAGAGAGGAGGATCTCTAGGGCTCACTGGCCAGTCAGCCTAGCCTAGCTGAAGACAACTAGGTCCCAGTGAAAGACTGTGTCAAAACAAGGTAGATAACGCCTAAAGAGAAACACTAAAAGCTGATCTTTGGTCTCCACATACACATGTACATGAACATGTACACACACATGAGTGTGCACACACATGCACACACACACACACCTTCTTAATCCAAGTGTTGACTTTTACAGTTTCCAGCTTTGCCTCCTGAAATGACCAGGAACCATTTAATTTAATGTTCACTGAGACCAATGTCACGCTCTGCCTTGGGAAGTGTTAAATCATATGGAGAGGTGACTTATCATTTTGCTTTGGTGATTTCATCCAAACTATTGACTTTTTTTGTTGAGAATTTTATTCTTATAAGGCTCCATACAAAAGATGAAGTCAAGCAGAGAAGCTGTTTCTTAATTACCATAGGACTCAGGTGTCTTATCTTTCTTTTGCCGAGGACATTTAGATATGAAGACGCCATCTTTAATCTTTGTATATACTGTCAGCCTTGCTTTTAGTCCTTATTACCTCCTAAATGTGAAATGTTGCTACTGGAATATTTTTACCGACTTATTTATTCCAGTTGGAATTCTCTTTAAAACCCATCCTGGGAAGTCCCGTTACTAATGTAGCATCGGTGAGCCACATGTGTAATTCCATCACAGAAGCCAGTTCCGCATATCAGTTACTAACTCAGGAAACACATGACTAAAAGCTGGAGACCCATACATGAAGACCAGCAGTCTCATAGCACCCAATCAAGAGTCACCTAGGCTCACCCACACCTGCAGGTTTTTGAACTAACATCTTCACTAGTATCCTTACTTTGCTGACTCATCTTTCTTTCCTGTTGCTGATTTTTCCTACCTGGCTTTCCAGGAAGCCTATGACATTTTGCCCTGTTCTTTGAAGATAGGGCTGTTTTGTGTTTTAGATTTGGCTCTGTGCACTATATATTTCCATACCTCTACTTTGAATGTACATATGAGAAGCACTAAATTTATTATTAGAGCTACACATAAGAATCGAGGGAAATTGTCTTTTCAAGTCCTTACTGCGTTTCTAGCAGCTAAAAAAAACTATCCAGTACAATATAATACTCTGTAGAGATCCAGTGATACCATTTTATGAAGAAATGTAACTTTCAGTTACAAAGGTGGAAAGATTGTCTTCATCAAGGACGTCATAAATGTGTCAAACAAGAAATGGGATTCACAAGAGTGAATACATTTCACCATCACTTGTCATTTCCTAGCTGAACAGACTATATCACAAGTTCCAGTGGCCAAATAAAATACCATTAAATATTCAGCCTCTTCTATGAGTCGGAAGATTTTAGATGAAATGACGGAAAGAGAATGGACTTCAGTTCCAGATCTGCTTTAAAAGGAAGGGTTTATAAAGCCCAGCACTGGTCCTTGACCCACTTTAATTTGCTATTACTTACACATTTTAATCTCCATCTATTAATAGCCAAGGCACAAGCAAAGATGGAGTTCTGGTATACAGAAATGGACCCTTGAGCGTTAGTCAAAGCTATCATCTCAGATGAATCCACGAAGAGCTCTTGTCTCCCATCCCCCACTCTTCATTTCAACAGGGTTTAGAACAAAAGGCCAATGACAAACTGGCCCAGACTGCTAATGACTGTCTTCCAAAGTCTAAGGCATAAGATGTGGAGGGATAATTTGAAGATAAATCTGAGCCAAAATTGCATTATTTTATTTGATCAATTTTACAAAATGAATTAGATACCAATAAAGAAAGGCAATAGGATACAAGACCCTAGTATCTCTTTCTCCTCTCCTCTCCCTTCCTCTCCCCTTCCTTCCCCTAACCTCTCCTCCTCTTCCTTCTGCTCACTCCTTCCCTTCCTCCTATTTCCTTCCCCTTCCTTTCCCTTTTTTTAAACCTTTGGTCTCTCTCTTCATTCTTTCCTGGCTACTTTTGTCTTTGTTAAGAGAAGAAAAAGGAAAAAAGAAAAAAGATACCGCAACCTTGGTACTAAACATTGCCGATTTCTGTAGCAATAGTTGATGTTGAGGTACTAATTTCAGAAGTCTACTTTTATGTTGTGTTGACTTCCATGAAATGTAAATAAGACCCACTTCTCCTCTAAGGTCCCAACAACAAGCTAAGGTGGGATTCCACCTAAGTTCACTTCAGGGAATCACTTCTTTGTATTAGGCTTACTTACGGAGCAATGGGAGAGGGATCACAGGTAGGAGCTTGGCCCGCCTGAAAGCAGTCACACTCAAAGCTCTGCACCAAACATAAATGATGACTTCCACCTCTGTCTTAGGCCTTCCCAAAGATTTACCTGTTATTAGGACAGAATTGCTCACAACTGGTTGGGAGGGACAGCTGGATATGCAGGTGAGAACCCCATAACCTTCATCACTCCTTCATTTATTCCAAAAGGAAATGACGGAAGTCAGCAAACCCAGCTGTGATGACCACTGGAAAGCCAGCCCAGCCAAACTCCTGAAGGTAGCAGCAGTTCATCTTGGAGCATAGTCTCATTCAATATGTTGTTTAAGATTTTCATTGTCCACAATCAGTTGGCATCACCAAGGACTGATGGCATCATTGTTACCCACTGCATGCCATCTCATCATGTAAGCACTGTGGTATTTTTACAACATCCCAGCAAGACAGGAAATTCAGATAATGTGAGATATTTTGAAAGGCCATGTCTGTTTAGCCAATCATATTTTGTCCGTGGGGCGTGTTGTCCTAAGGCAAAAATTTACCTATAAATCTGGCAGGTGCGCTTCCCCGCCCTCTCTTGGCCCCTGCGTTCTTGGATGGATCGTTGGGACTCTGGGGTAAGTTTTGTTTTTTCTGTTTATTAAAGCTGTATCTTCTATATTAAGCTAGTCTGGTTTATTTTTAATTACTGATCGACCTCACCCAATATATTGGTATTTGTGAGTTAAAATTGTATTGATGTTGATTTTTATACATTGATATATTAAATATATGTGAGTATGCTTCTACCTCTATTTATTGTATGAGAGTATGCTTCTACCTCTATTTGTATTGATATATATACATATATTTACATTTCTACTTCTGATTAAGATATTTATATATGTAATGATATACATTGTTTACATTTGGAAGTCATTGTCCTCATTCATTGCACAGTTGTTTATTCTCTTAGTCTTCAAGTTAGATAGATATAAATCAATAGTCATATATGTTTGTCATACTTGTATTTAGGCTAATCAGGTTATTTAGGTACATAGAGATCATATTTAATATCGATAGTATAATCTTCAACCTCTTCGAAGAGTTGTAGAAAATGGCCTTTAATCTAATCTAGAGTTCCGTACTAATGAGGCACAATCACTCCTGACAACACCACTCTACTCCCAAGAAAATGTTAAGCATCAAAGACACTCCACTTAGAGCTTGTCTTCTTCCTGGCAGAACTGGCCTTTGGGCAAGAAAAAGCCCATGCCTCAACCACTGACAAAATTACAAAATATTCGTAAATGGATAAAAACAGGATTATCTTATCTTGTCAAGACCGGGTAAGAGAGTTCTAAAAGGTTCCTTGCCTTTGAAAATGACATGTCAGTTAGATTAGGCCTTAGCCAAAATTGGTTGACTCAACATTACAAACAAGACTTTGGGTGATTGCCCAGGTAATCAGTTGTCTCTTCCATTTGTTGCACATTTAGGAAGTTTCTTGCTTGTACTTCCGGGCTGCTTGAGCGAAATTATTTCCTTTCTCAGATCTTTGATGGAGTTAAAGATTAGATAGTTGTAGTGAAGGACCCCAACTCGTTTTAACCACAATTATACCATTTAGCTTAATTCAGGGCCTCCGGAATGCTGAACAAATAACAAGCTCAGGGCCTCCGGAATGCTAAGCAAAGACACCCGAGATTAGAGCAAGGACAGCCTTATCTGGCTGCAAGACAGGGATTTATGGACTGGCCATAGAAACAAAGAAAGAGAGGATTGCGAGGCCTGAGTCACGTATAAAGCGGGGCTCTCACGAGTCAGGGGCTGTGCAATCAGACATCTAGTCGCCAGCCAGGAAAGGGGGGCAGGATAAGAGAAACAGTAAACCGCTGAATAGTCCCCTCATTGTTATTTAGGATAAGAATTTACCACCCTGCATCTTGCTTCTGTAAACCTCGCTTTTTGCTCTCCTATAAGAACCCCTCACCCCCAACCTGCAGGCGCGCAAGTCCTCCGAGAGACTTGTCGCCCCAGGTACCTGCGTATCCAATAAACCTCCTGCTGTTTGCATCCGGCTGCGTGTTTTCGACTGATCTTTGGGTACGGGGTCTCTCCCGAAGGAAGACGCCCACGGGAGTCTTTCAGTAGTTACCCTCTACATTATTTAGACTCCTTAAAATAAAATGTTTAGTAAAACTTTTATTATATGTTTCTTGCTTAATATTGTTTGTTGTTTATAATTTTATATTTATTATTTGTTTCTATTGGATATAGTTGTATTTGGTTTTGTTCTGTCTTATTTTAGACAAAAGGGGGAAATGATAGGGGAGTTCAGCCAATCACATTCTGTCCATGGGGTGTGTTGCCCTAAGGCAAAAATTTAGCTATAAACCTGGCGGTGTGCTTCCCCACCCTCTCTTGGCCCCTGCATTCCCGGATGAACTGTTGGGACTCTGGTGTAAGTTTTCCTTCTGTTTATTAAACCTGTATCTTTTATATTAAGCTAGTCTGGTTGATTTTAAATTACCGATCGACCTCACCCCATCAGCATATTTTGTAATTATTATATTACTGATTATTGTTAATCTCTTGCTATCCCCAAGCCAGTCCTCTGGCTGAGTGTTATCCAGTTTTCTCTGAAAATATGGAAGTACTCTACCTGAGGCTCTGTCTGTATAGTTGAGGGTATTCTGCAGCAACTGGCTGATGTCCTGATAAACCAAGCTGAGTGTTTCAGGGTGAATTCTTGAATGAATGAATACAAATGATGAGCTTGGAGCAAAATAGAAAAACCAGATTAATGTTAAGAGAAGAGAAAAATCAAGCTTCTTGATGTTCATAGTGACTACCTTTATTGAGCATGGATTACACACTCACAGGTATCTGTTCTCTCTCTCTCTCTCTCTCTCTCTCTCTCTCTCTCTCAGACACACACACACACACACACACACACACTCATACAAATAGTGTGCACAAAACTGCACCGTCTTCTTTGAGACACATTCAGGGGCTTTCTTGTTACTTTTAGATAAATTTATTTATTTCCTTATTTTCTTGATCTCTTAAATTCTTTCTTCATTTACATTACGTATGATATAATGATCTTTAAATATTATGAGTGTGAAATTAGAAATTAATGCCTAGGTGTATAGAAATTCCAAAATATTTAAACCCTGTAGGGTGAAAGGTGCCAAGGGAAAAAAATGCCCTGACCCAGACTAGACCCAAGAACAAGGCCAAGGGGAAACACCCCGGCCCTGACTTGACCCCCAGGACCAGGGCTTGAAATCCCACCAATCCCTGAGCGTGCCCCAGAGTCAGGCTTCAGAATCCCACCAAATTCTGAGGTCTTTGAGCTCAAAAACTCACCAATCCCTGGTCTTGCCCCAGAATCAGATCACAAAATTCCACCAATCCCAAGCGACCCTGGAAAACTCCACCTTTCTCCTGCCCCACTGAAATCCTATATATGGCCTGTTTCATTTGCTTCTGTTTCTCACCTAAGACAGCCGTCCTCCTCTTCCTTCCCAAAAAATCGCAAATGAGGTTTTCGTTTGTTGGTTTCTTTGTTTTGTTTTGTTTGCTTCCAAAACCTGGTTTCTCTGTAGCTTTGGAGGAGTGAAATTTTCTGAATGTGACATTTTTCAACCCATCCCTGCTGAACTAGAGCTGTTACACATGCCTTGGGTAAATACTGCCCTGAAGCAGGGTTGTAAACTGTTATTCCTTGGCCCCCTACTGTCAGGATAACTTTCTATCCAAGCTCTGATATTTACATATCCCACTTACAGTTCTAGTCAAATACAAACAAAATGGCAGAAACGATAGAACTCCAATAGCTAATTACTAATTTACTACTCCATGATATTTGGTCCTGTTGGAATATGCATCAACCCCATATGTATACTTACTACTTGTTACAGTGAGGAGTTTTGGAGAAAATCACACTGTATTAGCTCATCATCTCTCCTACGAAGTCTCTGGAATAAACTCTTGAAGGCTTACCATATCAAAGGCTTTTCAAGGCCCACTTCAGTCCTAGTTACTTTTCTTTCCTTTTTTTTTTTTAACAATTTATTTTTACTTTATGTGAATTGGTGTCTTGCCTGCAAATATGTCTATGTGAGGGTGCCAAATCCCCTGGAACTGGGGTTACAGACAATTGTGAGCTGCCATATGGGTGCTGGTGAAAGACCCCAAATGTTAGGGGGTCTCACTTGGAGTACTCTGTCCAAGAACCAGTTCACTGGATACAAGAGCAAGAGGCAATTTATTGAATACACAGGCACCTGTGGATGCTTCAGCAGCGTAGCTGACTGAGTATGCCAGGCTGAAGGTACATTATGTATTTATAGGGATTTAAGAGTTACATAAGAGGCTGCATAGCAACAAGCATTTCATTGGTTCTCAAATTGGCGGGCTTAGCTCACCCCGGGAATGGCCCCTTGTCTATTCCTGAATTTCTCTGAAAAGCCACAAAGCTAGATAGAGAACCCTGCAGCAAGTTGACAGTCTTGATAGAATGCCTTGGGGGTGGGGTACTCCCTCTCTTCAGCCTAGTCAACCAGTCTGCAACCCATAGATATCCTGTTTTAGCATCAGCTGGGCCCGGGGGACTTTCCTTCTATGGTCCAGCTAAATATTGCAGAGTCATTAGCTGAGCCTGGGGGCTTTCTTTCTATGGCTCAGTTAAGTTTCAGCAGAGTTTAACATAGTATGTGGACATGGGGGTCTTTCAAGTTTGGGGGGCCCGTCACTGGGAATGGAACCTGGGTCCTCTGGAGGAACAACCGGTGTTCTTAACCACTGAACCACCTCTTCAGACGCCCTAGTTGCTTTTCAATGCTGAAAAAAATGCTAAGTGGAAATAATTTGTATCTATAAAGATATCCATGTGGTTCTCTAAGACATGTGACAGTTCTCCATCTCCCTGATCTCCCTCCAATACCTCAGTCCTTGTTAGGGAGACTGTGAAACAACCAAACCTAGATCTTCAAGGGTCTTGTAACTCAAACTTTTCACCGGCTGGCTTCCTTTCACTGGGATGAATTGATGAGAGTTTCTCTTGGTGTATAGGATGTCATTGCTTAAAGTGGGCACATCACAAGTAGAGGCTCTATACCATGTCCCATATTCACGATGGGATTAGGACACTTGAATGCTACAGATGCTGGTAATTTGCGTGCGTTTAAATAACAATACTCTCAGCCATTTGTCCTGCATTTATTCACTGGCATAGAGGAAACTGCTTGAAGATGGAAGGGGGAAGAGGCCTTGGGGTAACCCTTAAACTCTGTGTTAACAGAGTGATTTCATGTGATTTAAATCTGCCCACTAGTGAACTTGTCTACTTCACCTGGCTAAAGCAAAAGTGGAACCCTGTAGAGAAAGGAGCCGTGGCTTTTCAGAAGACCCTTTGATTACTCAGTGTGATTGAATGTGCTCTTGCAAGCATCCCCTACCCACCCCGTCACCCCCGCATGTGTTATTAGCGTATCCATTCACCAAAGTACTGTGGACTGTGACTCATGTTGTTGAATGTGTCCTGACATTTGGTGACCTTTTTGGTTGGCACCACCCAGAAGTCTAGGCTGCACCAACACTGAGCTCTTCCAGAAACTCATGAAAAGATCTCTCTATGAAATAAGGAACTCCATATTTCAAGTGTATTTTGGTACTTTTATTTATTTATTTATTTTAAATTTTGACACAGAATCTCACTGTGTGGTCATGTCTGGCCTAGAACTCACCATGTAGACCAGGTTGACTTCAATTTGTGTTGCTCCTCCCTGTTTTCTTTCCACACACTTTGAGACTACAACTAAGACCCACTTTGCCCATCTCTATTGTGCAATATTCTGAAATAAAATATTCATCCCCAAATCCTGATAGAGTTTTCCTCTGACAAAGGGTTTCTGTAGCTGACTTCCACTATTGGCTTCTCTCTTTCTTGGTGGTTGTTTGCTCAATGCTGGAGACATAAAGATAAATTGCTCAGGCTCCAAATTCACCCTTCTGGGTTGTGCTGAACATTGATTGCACGTTGACAAAATTCCCTGCTTGAACAACAATAATATTATGAACCTTTACACATTCACTTTTAAAAAGTTGATGACAAGTGTCACTTTTATTCCAGGTTGCTCAGTGGGGCTCCTTAGTGACGCACTCATTTCACAACCAAGAAAAGGTCTAGAGAACTTATGTGGAATCTGAGTTTTAATGCAATCCTGTATCTCAGTATCTTAAGGCAGAGTGCTGTTTGAAAAGCTGCAAGTTTCACCCAGGCAGCTTAGGGTTCGCCTCTATATCTTCCATTACAAAGACAGCCATGGATCAAAAATGTCTTTTTCTAATTCTAAAAGGTTTAGACTATAGAGAGAAATAGCATCACAAAAGAATTCCCAAGATAAAGAGAAAAATGAAACTGTCCTTAAAACACTTAGCCTTGCTTTCTTTTTCAAATTTGGAATGGTTCAAATACAGAGTAGTGTAAATGTGGAAGGCAGGGCTCAGGGGAGTTGTGAAAAAGTTTAGTATTTGATTATTACTGTCGTAGAAAATGCAATTCTAACTCCTTATTCCACTGGAAATAATGTTGATAAGGAAGCAGAGGGGTCTTTCAGAGACCTCTGGAAGATGGGTGGGGATGCTGGCGTGGAAGGGGTGGAGGATGGCAGGTAAGAGACGACAATTTTAGTGACGTAGCTGAGCCCAAGACAGGGTGGCCCTGGGTGCTCCAGTCTGCAGAAGCTTAGCATTTCATCCTGAAGACTACAAATTTATCTCATAAATGCTTTTCTCACTAACAGAAAAGTTTAGTGCTAATAACCCACTAAGGAAATTTACTTTAATCCTCAGCTACTAGAAATTTGTAAGATTTTTACCATGGACTATAAATGAACCATTTATTTCCTCCTTTGATCTTCTACATATGATATTCTTGGCGTTCAATACTAGATCTCTTCATTTCACTTAATCATTATCTAACATAAAACTTGAAATAAACAGAAACTAAAGTAGATACCCTTGCACCGAAATCTCTCAAGGGTTTTTGAAGGTCGTCTTCAATTATATACACATTGCAGAGAAATCTTTTCTATTTATTCCTTTAAAACAGTCTGCCAGAGTGATACCCTCACCTCTATGTAAACTGAGCTCCTCCTCAACTATCAGTTCCAATCAACTCAAAGAACAGCTTTGGCTTCTCGTCCTGTGACACGTCTTGGGTCAAGGACTGAGACGGAGAATTGAAGGTGCCATCCGTGAAACTCATACCACAGCCCCACTGTCCTGACATGAATGTCTTGCATCTGAGATTGGGTTACAAGTTTAGCGGTTGAGTCAGCCATGGAAGTCTTGGCTGAATGAATATGCTCATTTAATTTTGCAAGGGATACACCGTTGCTTCTCTCTCTGTTGCCACTACAGGGCTGTGTAACTGTGGGAACCTGAAATTAAGCTTTCTCGTCCTGAAAAAGAAGAAGCTGCTTCTTCTGACCTCCCCTTCAGTTTTCTAAATTCCATTCATCAGAACCTTCTCTCTCTGAGTCATCTTAAACCTTGATCTCCCATAATCCCAGAAGTCACCTAAAAGTTGGAGAATGTTGCATGTGTACCAGGGAAGGTCCATTTCCAAATCCTACTAAATTCTTTCTAAAAAGTAAGAAGTCACAAGAGACTCCAGTTGAAAGGAAATGAGGAAATTGTTATTCCAAAAATGTTGTAGTAGAGGAACAGATGATGTCCAAAAAAAGGGAGGAACACAAATTAATTTTTGCCCTGGCTAAGGAAAGTTGATGCTAATAGAGGGGAGAGAACTTCAGACAGGGAAATGAAGCCAACATGCTTCTGGCTTAATGAGGAAACCCCCCTGGGTTAATTAATTACCTGCAAGGGGATTATGAAGTAAGTTGTGAACTTCTCCATGAAAGGAAGAACCACAGTGTGAATCTTATTTCTGGGAGTTGGAAATTGACTTTGGAGAGAAATTGCTGAGATACTGGAAATGAAAGAAAAACCAAAGGGTCAGTTATTGACATTACTAAAACTAGAAGAAAACTACTTAAAATTTTTAACAGCCTTTGAGATGGCTCCTGCAGTCACAGCTGGACCCAGTAAGTCATGGATTTCTTTATCCCTTGCTCTTTACTTCTTTCCCCCACCCTTCCTTCCCTTCTATCTTTCCTTTCTCTCATACTTAGTGGTTAAAACTGTTATGTGATGGCTACTGTCCCATGCTAGAGAAAATGGAATGAAATTCTTTCAACAAAAGTGAAGTTAAAAAGAAATGACACAGAGAAAGTTACTTACAGCAAATTTCTCCTAAGAAAGCGAGAGTTCAAAAATGACTTATACAAAATCTGGAGGACTGGATGGGGTCAAAAATGAGAGGTTTGTATATAGCTCAGGACTAAAAATGAATTAGTTATAGTGGCAAAGAAATATAGAGGAGAAAGCCTCTCCTCTAACCCTAGGAAATTCACAGAGATCAACCAACCATGGTCAGGTTACCTGAAGAAAAATGCATCCCAACATATTCCTGTGCACAGGGACATCACAGGAAGTGAGTGCCCAGCAGTACAGTGGGTTCAAGGGCTTACCTTCGCATCTTCACAGAGGAGGTGAGTTGTATGTGTAGAGCATCCCAAAGTATGAGAGAAGCAGAGATATCAGCACAGAGCGTCAAGGAAGCATGGAAAACATGACGAGTCTATTGAGCATCATGGAAAAGGGTTTGTATATCACAAGCCAAAATTGGAATTTCAGATGCATCTGACAGATATCAATGCACTTCTAGGTTTTATGAAGTCTTAAACTCAATTGTTCACAAGAGTACATTTAAAAGTCCATTAACCTTTCTATATGAGGATAGAAACAATATATACTGCAAAGTCCAACCCACTTGAAAGTGGATCAATAATATTGTTCATAGAAAATAGATTATGTCATATTTAATGAAAGCTCATGGCTCCCATGTCTGCATAGTCATAAAGAGATTCAATAAACTCCATGAAATTATACCCAAAATATTATATTTATTATATTATTATATATTCATACATATATAAATATTTAGGAAGATTGCCCCTAACTATCTGGATATGGTAACACATACCTATAATTCAAACACTCAGAAAACTGAAGTCTGAGGATTGTTTGACACCAGCCCAGACAGCCCAAGATGAACCCTGAGATAGATAATGACAGTCTGTATATCAAAATAAATCATTCACAAAATTTGTAAAAGTCAAATAGTTCCTGATGAAAGAAACTAGCATTTCTTGAGTACTTTCTGGCTATTAGTATACTATGAGTTTGGTATACGATTGTCTTATGCTCATGACAACATGAGAAAAAAAAAACCCAAGTAAAAAACCAAAAATACCCTATGCTGAAAATCAGGAACTTGGAGAAAGATTTCCCAGGTCATACTACAAGTTTGTAACAAAATAGAGATGCATACATATCTCAGAGTTGTTAGCCTGGGCTTCTCTAGACACGCTCTGAACTGGGATAGATCCTGGGTCAGATTCTATTACCATCTTGTATGTTTTCCCCAGCAAGGAAGTTTAGAAAAATGACAATACATGCTTAGCAGTGCTCAACTGGACTACTATTTTCTGGGGTTCTGGACAAATTTTCACATATGATACGCCATACTCTCTCATGCCTTCCCCCTACGAAAGCAACATGAATATTTCTCATGCTGCTTGATCATATAGTAGTTGATCATGTTTGACTTAGAACAGTGGAGTGGGGAGCTTCGTACCCGGAACTTGTTCTTCACTCCTCTGTGGCTCAGTCTCAAAACTACAGTAGAAGGTTTCTAAAAGGCCAAGGTTTAGAGTTGTTTGTTTCAGCTCCTAGTTGGTGGATACTGAGTTGAAGGATAATCTTGCAAAATTCAATCTAGCAAATCAACTTGCAGATTAGGATCCTACAAAATGGCTCTCAGGCATAGCTTTCTAGCTAGTGGTGGAGATATATAGAATATGTGTAATATACCAAGCCAGAATAAAGCCAGTTGACACTTATAACCAGGGTTAGGTCGCCTGCTAAATTATCCTACAAGAATTGTCGTCACACGTATAGGGTCTTGTTGCTTGCTTGACCGTGTGGGTGCTCTTTCAGATACCTATGGGAAGCTTAGTGGGCCCCACACAAAGGCCTTGAGGCAGATAAAAGGAGGTTCAGCAGAATTATATCTTCTTTACAAAATAACTTATTCTCACCCCTGTGATGGGTGTGGATGCTTCTAAAAAGCATATAAGATGCTCACAGGTCAATCAATGAAAAGGCCAATGTACACCTGTGTCCTGGATGTTCCAAGAAGAAAGTTCAAAAGATTCCCTGCCTCCAATGAAGGTTCTATTATTAACTTAAGGTCTTGGTGGTCCAAGTATGGCTCCCTAGTCCAACAGCAACAAGTATCATCTGTGAAGTGTCAGAACCAATTTCCCAGACTGGTTCTGCGTCAAAAGTTCTCGAAGTAAAACCAGGTCATCTGTTTTAAGCAACATCAAGGTGATTTTAAAGTTTGGGAATCATTAGACCAACTGTTTAAGCAATGGGCCTGAGCAATTTCAGTCCTGACACTCTTCTGTTATAAGCCACATACTCGTGAGCATTAACCCATCTCATTTCCACGTGAAGCCCATGAGTAACAGGTGAGAATTCAGTTATTAAGTACCAAGATCACTGGAGAGATATAGTCACCTAGAACTGATAACACATGGAGTCCATGAACATTCTGCTCGTAAGAGAAAGGATATTCTGGTCAGTTTTCCACTTACTTGTTCATCTTTAATGCTTACTAATTGTCCAAGTTTTGATGTGTGGTGTGGGCTTAAATGTTTGCAAAGCATTCTGTGTTCGTGGTTATTTTATGCATCATGACGTAGCTACATTGCCCTTTAAAAACGAAGACCACTCCATTGTTAGAGGCAAAAGCAGCACACTCATGAATACAAAGGACTTGCCACTTAATCTTCCTTCAAGCCTCGTCAGGGAAATGATTTCATCAATTTCTGTGGTGCAGGAGCAAGCCATCTCTGCAGTACCCCGGTTCACTAATGCCTGTTATTTTGGAGTAATTGCCCTTTGCTTGTTAATATGCAGTTGTTCGTGTGTGATCTCAAGAATGTGCTCCATTAGGGCTCTTTGTTCTCACAGTGTACCTGAGAGAATTAACCATGCCTCCAAAGCCTCTCTACTGGTGTTCCTTTCTGAGACAAGTAGAAATGCTTAGAATCTGAGCACAGTGTGGACTGCTGCCTACCAGTGATTGATTTGTAAGAGCTCATAAATTGGCTGCTAGGCTTTCTGGGTGATGTGCAATAGAGAAAGAAGCATCAAGGGTAACTCAAAGCACAGAGGATATTTTCTCCCATTTATTCCGGAGTTCATTGTACTCGATAATGAATTAGACTGTATTTGCTATAAATGTTTGCATATGTCTTCGGTTTCTGAAAACCATGTAAAGGAAATTACCTGTGCATACAAATTTAAATGGATATATACAAACTTCTTTCATAATCATAATACACTTGTATATAAATGGATCAATTAGTACGTTAAGAACAACTACAGTAAGTTTGTAATGAACTACTATAAATCTCCTTGGATTGGGGAACTCTCAGGAAATGAGGGAATTTCCTCACCATGCCTGGCACTTGCTGAGTCTTCCCTTAGTTTTCTATCAAAAGGGCTGCTCTACTAGAGGCAAGTGTTGCTTAAAGTCTTTAACATTTAAGTATTCTTCTTTCTTTTCTAGTCATACAATAGTTGTCAGCTGCCAAATTAGAAAATATTTACTAAGAATCTCCATTGTGTCAAGTGTTGGGTTGAGCAGAGGGTTTTTAACAGGGACAAGACTGAACATGTAAGTGGAGATCACTATCGGATCACTGAGCTCTGTAGCATTTCCTTCCTAAGATTTGGGTTTGCAGGTAATGTCGTGCCATGTGGCCCAGTCTTACTAAGCAGAAGAGCAGGGTATGAATAACTGAACTTTAAATTATTCCAGACCAAACACTGAACCTTCCTGTGTACTGTTCTCCACACATACTTTTGTGCTTTGAGACAGGGTTTCTCTGTGTAGCTTTGGTGCCTGTCCTGGAACTAGCTCTTATAGATCAGGCTGGCCTTGAACTCACAGAGATCCACCTGCCTCTGCCTCCAGAGTGCTGGAATTAAAGGCATGCACCACTGCTTCTGGGCTCTTTCTAGACCTCTTTAACCAAAAAGACAATAGAAGAACTGTTGAAAATTTTCTGAAAGATAGCATAAGATGTTGAGAATGACCTTGGGTGTGGGATCCTTAAGTCTCAGCAAAGTCCCTAGAAGTGATTTAAATAAAAAAAGAAAGAAAGAAAGAAAGAGAAAAGGGAGAGAGATGGGAGTGGGAGAGAAAGTAAATCTCTTCATTTTTAATGGTTATTAGCTTTTTTGTTTCTTTTTTATTATTACTTAAAAAATACCAATCCAAATTCCCACTTTCTCCCCTCCTCCTAGTCCCCTCCCTCTCCCTCCACAAACCCTTCCCCACCCCTCCAACCCTAAGGGAGTACCATGCACCCTGCCCTGTGGAAAGTCCAAGGCCCTCCCTGCTACATCTAGGTTGAGCAAGGTTTACATCCAAAGAGAATAGGATCACATGAAGTTGGTATATGCAGTAGGGACACATCCCAGTGTCACTATCAGTCTATCCCAGTTGTCAGCCCCCTTCAGAGGGGCTTGGTTTTTCCCATGCTCATTTGCTCCCAGCCCAGTTGGAGTTGGTGAGCTCCCATTAGCTCAAGCAAACAGTCTCAGTGGATGACCACCTCATGGTCTTGAATTCCTTGCTCATACTCTCACTCCTTCCACTCTTCAACTGGATTTTGGGAGCTCAGTCCAGTGTTCTGATGTGGGTAATGGCCTCTGTTCCATCTGTTGTTGGATGAAGATTCTATGGTGGTATTTATGATAATCATCAGTCTGATTACAGGGTAAGGACAGTTCAGATACCCTCTCCTCTACTGCTTAGGGTCTTAGATGGGGTCATCCCTGTGGGTTCTTGGGCATTTTTCTAGAGCCAGGTTTCTTGCTAACTCCATAATGGCTCCCTCAATCAAGATATCTCTTTCCTTGGTCTCATATCTGTCTTTCTGCCATCTCAACTATCCCATTCCCTCAAGTTTTCCTCAACCCCCCTTCTCCCCTTCTTTCTACCCCCTGCTCACCTGCTCCCAAATTTTTGTCTGATTCTAATTTCTAGGTGGGTCTATATATGTTTTTCTTTGGGTTCACTTTATTACTTAGTTTCTCTAGGATCCTGAACTATAGGCTCATTGCCCTTTGTTTATGACTAGTATTCACTTATGAGTGAGTACATACCATATTCATTTTTTTTTTGGTTTGGGTTACCTCACTCAGGATAATGTTTTCTAATTATGTCCATTTGCATGGAAAATTCAAGATGTTATTATTATTATTATTATTATTTTACTGCTGAGTAGTTCTCTGATGTGTAGATTGCCACAGTTTCTTTATCCATTCTTCAGTTGAGAGACATCTAGGTTATTTCCAGGTTCTGGCTATTACAGATAATGCTGCTATGAACTTAGTTGAACAAATGCTCTTGTAGTCTGATTGAGCATCTCTTGGGTATATTCCCAAGAGTGGAATTGCTGGATCCTGAGGTAGGTTGATTCCCAGTTTTCTGAGAAACCGCCACACTGATTTCCAAAGTGGTTGCACAAGTTTGTATTCCCACCAGCAGTGGATGAGTGTTCCCCTTGCTCTACAACCTCTCCAGCATAAGCTATCATCAGTGTTTTTGATCTTAGCCATTCTGACAGGTGTAAGATGGTATCTCAAAGTTGTTTTGATTTGCATTTCCCTGATAGCTAAGGAAGAAGAAAATGTCCTTAAGTATCTTTTGGCCATTTGAAATTCTTCTGTTGAGGATTCTCTGTTTAATCAGTACACCACTTTTAAATTGAGTTATTTAGAATTTTAATGTCTAATTTCTTGAGTTCTTTATATATTTTGAAGATCTGTCCTTTGTCTGATGTGGGGTTGGTGAAGATTTTTGCCCATTCAGTAGGTTGCCTTTTTGTCTTATTGACTATGTCCTTTGCTTTACAAAAAACTTCTCAGTTTCAGGAGGCCCCATTTATTTATTGATGCTCTTATTGTCTGTGCCACTGGGGTTATATTTAGGAAGTGGTCTCCTGTGTCCATGCATTGAAGGTTACTTCCCACTTTCTCCTCTAGCAGATTCAGTGAGATCAGATTTATATTGAGGTTTTTAATCCATTTGGACTTGAGTTTTGTGCATGGTGACAGATATGGATCCATTTTCATTCTTCTACAGGTTGACATCCAGTTATGCCAGCACCATTAGTTGAAAATGCTTTCTTTTTTCCATTGTATCTTTTTTTTGCTTCTTCATTAAAAATCAGGTGTTCATAAATGTGTGAATTAATATCCGGGTCTTCAATTCGATTCCAAAGGTCAATGTCTCTGTTTTTATGTCAGTACCAAGTTGTTTTCATTACTGTAGTTCTGTAATAGAGCTTGATGTCATACCTGAGAAAAACATCAAAAAGACTCAGCTGGATACAATGGAAACATGCCTTAAAACCCATGGGAAGTGTGATATTACACAGACCCTAGAAAAAGAAGTTAATTTCTTTAATCGATTTGTATAGCACAGAAGTGAATGGTTAGTGTGAAAGACAATACTAACGTATTTGGCAACCTTAATGTCACATGAGAGTAACTGCAATGATGTCTGTTGTGGAATATTTGTACTGTGTATAAAGATGTATTGTTGTAGTTGGTGTAATAAGAAACTAAATTGCCAGTATCTAGGCAGGAAGACATTAGGTAGGACTTTCAGAGACATAGAGGACTCTGGGAAGAAGAAAGATAGAGTTGCCAGCCAGATGCAAGAGAAGCAGGACATGCAGGAGGAGAGGTAACAACCATGAGCCTTGTGGCAGGGCATAGATAGAAAGAAATGGGTTAAGTTATAAGAGCTAGTTGAGAACAAGCCTAAGCTATAGGCCAAGCTTTAATAATTAATAAGAATTCTCCATGTCATTATTGGAGAGCATTTCTAGTGGAACAGAGAAAGACTTGGTTCATATGGTTTCCAACATGGAGGCATGTATTTCTACATCAGACCTGAAAAGCTTTTTAAAAAGTTCTAAACACACAAACATAGAGCCAGATGCAGCACAGCCCACAGAGATGCAGCTACAGCTAGAGCTAATCAGCTCCATGAAAGGTCTAAGGCTCGGCTCACGCATTCAGAAAAGGCTTCAAGTGTGTAGTAAATTGGTCCAGACTGAGAAAATTGTAACATGAGGGTCGACTTGTTAGGGTATCTGTCCTGCCCAGTACCCCACAACCGGCAAGCCCCAAAGAAAATCACACATAGGACTCCATAAGATTATAAACTGATTGGCCCATTAGCTCAGCCTTCTTATTAACTAATTCTTACATCTTACAGTAACCCATAATTCTTGTCTGTGTTAGCCATATGGCTTGGTACCTTTTTCAGCTGTCGCTCACATGTTGCTTCTTCTGTAATTTGGGCAGGAATGGTGGAGGGAGCTTCCTACTTCTCAGAATTCTCCTGTTCTCATTGCATCACCTCTACTTCCTGTCTAGTTTTCCCGCCTATACTTCCTGCCTGGCCAATCACCATTTATTTAAAATATGATTGACAGATTACAGACAATTCTACTGCTGAAACAGGTACAGTAACAAAAATGGGTATAAACAGCCATTAAAAATTAATAGTTTAGAAAAGTCTTTAAAGAAAGAGTAAAGTAATATAAAAAGAATAAGTCATTTTTAAGAATGGGAAATATACAAGACGTTTGGATCCTGTATGATATTTTGTTGACTTTGTAATTTTTAAAATGCTGATAAGCAAATGGCAGCTGCTGAGAAACTGGGTTGTGGAAGGTACTGCTGAATTAAGCCAATCTATATACTTTATAGATGTCTTGACTTCAAAATGTAACTCAGGAAATGTGTTGCTTTGGGGAAGATGTTATATTTTTGTTTTTACAGGAAATGAAAAGCTATAAATTCTTTTGAACTTAATAGAGATCAGATTTGACCAGTCCTGTGGGATAATGCTCTTGTGCACTGTAAATGTTTATCACCCATATTGGTTTAATAAAGTGCCTATTGGCCAGTAGTCAGGCATGAAGTATAGGTGGGGCAACCAGACTTGAAGAATTCTGAGAAGAAAAAGTCAGAGATGCAGTCATAATCCAGAAGCTGAGGAAGCAAGATGAAAATGCCTTACTGAGAAAAGGTACCAAGCCAGATGGCAAAACATAGATAAGAATTATGGGTTAGAGCCGGGCGGTGGTGGCGCACGCCTTTAATCCCAGCACTCGGGAGGCAGAGGCAGGCGAATCCCTGTGAGTTCGAGGCCAGCCTAGTCTACAAGAGCTAGTTCTAAGACAGGCACCAAAAACTACAGAGAAACCCTGTCTCGAAAAAATCAAAAAAAAAAAAGAATTATGGGTTAATTTAAGATGTAAGATGTAGTAATAAGAATGAACAATAGGTCAAACAGTTTATAATTAATGTAAGCCTCTGTGTGTTTCTTTGGGACCAGGCAGGACAGAAACTTCCATCTACAAACCAGAGGAAACCTTCTGAGGATCTTGGATACAGACATGAGGGAAGAATCCAGGAAAGACTACAAGACAAGTGACATATATGTTGATCCCTCTGCATAGGAACAACTCGGATGCTGGATGAGACATGGTAAATCTTATTGACTATAAAGTCTTTATGACATATTATATGCCATCTTTTCATATGGCATGGATGAAAATTTATGCTACAATTTGGTTATGTAGTCCAAATAGACTTGTAAAATTGACAGCTGTCTTTTATCTGCTAAAACATAAAACACAAAATCATCTTTAGCTGACTTGTGCATACTGCACATTCCATACTTTTGTTAATTCAGCTGTTGATGTTACCTTTAAAAGTATATATCATTTAATAATAAAAGGACTGGACATGAATAAAGACAAGAGCAGTAGACAGTTTTTCAAAATGTCTCAGTTACAGTTTCCTCTAAATTCTACATACGGAACAACTTCAAAGCCTTTGACTAAGATGGTCCAGCTTTGTAGACTACTCCAGTCAGGACATCAGATAAGCTCTTATACTTTCCCATCATACAGAGACTAAACAAAAAATAATACAGTTAGCTCTCCCAGAAGTTGACCATTATTCCAATTTTCTCCAGATCCCCTAAAAAGACCATCACCCCAGACAGCAGGAAGCAGTCTAGAGAACACAACACCCACATTTCCAAGAGGTGGGGTAGGTGGTTTTCAGTCATTCAGTGGGTTGTGGATGTTTGTTGCTGTTTAGGAGGGTTGGTTGCAAGTTGTTGTTACTGCTCATGGTCAGAGAAAAAAACTAAGCTAAGAGGATTGGATTTAGGGGTCTCATTCTGAAAAGAAAAGAGGGAGATACGGGTATAATGAGCTCCAAAGGTAAATTATTGAATCTACTTTTCGACCAAAAGGCAACTACTAGTCTCAATATTTTACATTGATATGGATTTTTGTATATGGATACAAATTTAAGGTTATTTCTTGCTATACTGTATATATTTTTCTACTCTTTATTAAAAATATTGTATCTATGTAGCTCATTTGACAATGTAATACAAATTTCTAGTCTTCGAATGTTATTATTTCAAACTATTTAGGATAATTAAGAAATACAAGTTAGTAGTTAGTCATGTAACAGTTGAATTTGTGGTCATGTTAGGTATGTTTTCAAGGTCAAATAAATTTTAGATAGACAGATAGCCTTTTCTTCAAACACTTCAGAGATCTACAGAATATGGCATTTAAGATGTATTAATAACATTAGGGTTTTCATGACAGTGACACATGTCTGCTTTTGGAAGTACCAATTTACTTCAGAAAAGATGATGGGCATCAAAGAACCTCCATATAGAGTTTGCTTTCACTGTGGAAAAATTAGTCACTGTGCAAAGAAACTGCCATTGTCTCAACTGCTGACAGTATGCTGTCCAAACTGTACAAGCAGGACGCATTTTTCTTTTAAGAAGCAACAGCCTAACATTTTTTAAGACAAAAGTAGGACAGTCCTTCAAAATTCCTGCTTCCCAAAAATGTGTGCCAGATATTCTGTGCCTGTAGGCTGAAGATGGATGTCCCAATGTTGCTGAGAAACCTTGGAGTGATTGTACAGGCAGCCAGATGCTTCTGACATTTCTATAGTATTGGAAGTTTGCTCTATACTCCCTGTTTACTCAGATAATATTATATCCTTTTGATAGTGTTTTGGGGGTGAAGAGGCTGCAGAGATGACTCTGTGGGTGAAGGCTACCACAGAGTTCAGATTCCCAGCGCACACAGGAAAGCTGAGCGTGGTGTCTTGTGTTTGTAACCCAGTGGTGAGCAGAGGGTGGAAATAACTAACCAGTGGACTTGCACTCACTGGTCAGCCAGTTTGCTGGAAATGATTAACTCGAAGTCTGATGAAAGACCTGTCTCTAAGGAAGGGAGTGATAGAGGAACACACCTCTAATCCTCTGGAAACCACAGGAACAGACATAAGCATAAACATCTGGCCTAAACAATGGAACTCATAGACACACACATACACACAATTAAGAATATTTTAAAGCTCTGCTGATATGGTTTAAACAGTAGTCACAGACTTCAGTGTTACTCCACTTCTTGTCGAACATTGCTCAACATGGGTCCTCACTGAGGTGTGAATTCTGTGTCTTCTGCTGTTAGGAGTAAGCTAGTGTGTGATTATACCAGACATTTTCAAAATGGAAGGCTTCAAAAATGAAGTCTTCTAAAACGATCCTTGTAGATTGGAATTTCCCAATAACCACCACACAGAGATTTGTTATTAATTATAAACGTTCAACCAATAGCTTAGTCTTGTTACTAACTAACTCTTATAACTTGAGGTAACCCATATTTCTTATCTGTGCTCTATTATGTGACGGCACCTTTTTTTCAGCACAGTATGTTCATACCCTGCTTCCTCTGTCTGGCAACTCCACTCTCCTTCCCAGCATTCTCTCAGTCTGGCTCTCCCACCTAACCTCTTCCTGTCTAGCTATTGGCCAGTTGGTTCTTTATTAAACCAATGAGAGTAATACATATTTGAATGTACAAAAGGTTTATTCCACAGTGGATCCTTCCTCTGCTTTTAATTCTCATGGGTCCTCTAAAGAAGTAGTATATAAATGTGACATGGAACAAGTAGATACCTAATCTGTCATTTTTGTTTTTTTCCATCTGAGCCACAGCATTAGAACTTGACTGGCAAGGAATGAAGGAAAGTTTGGCCATCAAAAGCTCTGCACAAACTTCCATCTCTTTGATGCCAGCCAAATAGACTTTTCTCTTTTTTTAAATCAATGCCTGTAGAAACCTTTCTCCTAATTTTTTTAGTGTGGCTTCCAAAGCAGAGGAAGGGCACTTGGGAAAGCTGTGAAGGACACCATTTGTTTTAAGGCAAAGCCAAGGAGAGAAACAACTGGCTCTATATTTGAGCCAGAACTAGAGTTCTATTGAGATTTTCCCTGATGGGTCCAGTGATTCCAAAATCTAGAGTCAAAGAATTTTGCACTAAAATGTTCTTGAAGCCCTTATCACTCAAAATATCGAGACAGCCAACCTTGTGTGCAGAATTTTAAGCATATTTTTGACATTTGCAAAGTACAGGCTTTAAAAGAAATCCATTAAATTAATCATTTCAGAAGTCCAGCATTTCTTTTAAGCATTGCTGAAATTTTTTAAAAATGGGCCTCTCTTGGAGCCACAAACAATCGATGTAGCTTTAATTTGGAAGCCCTTCTCTCTGGCAGCAGAAAGATTGAAAACTAATCTTTCGAAAGACAGTCTGACTAATCAGGTCAGGAGAAAAATGAATAGTGTTCCTTATAGCTCAGCCAGGAAGCCTTGTTCTGCTTTGAGTTTTAATTTAAGGGATGAGGGGAGAGAAGTGAGGAGAGAAAGAGTAGAAACTGTCTGTATTGTATTGTTCCTTCCAATGACACTTTGGTAACACTTTCACATAATAAAATATTTTTCTCAATTTCCAACATCTGGGAGTCTTTGCTAGGTAGTATAGACCCACTTTCCTTGTCTTTTGTTTTCTTTGTATGTATTTGTTTGATGTCTTTACAGAGATAATGTCCACGTGTACCATTTTATGTTTTTTAATAGAAGTTGCATAGTCTTCGGTAGGGACATAATATAACCTCTTTTCTTGGTATCTAAAGTTAAATAACTGAGCTGGCAAGTTTTAAATTTGTTGGTTTTCATTCAGATTTTCTGCATTCCAGAGAATCAAATTTTAGTCAGAGAATCCCCTTATACAAGGACTGCTTTGAAAATACTGTGGGCCTTTCTCTAGAAGAACTATGGTTTCCCATACTACACAGTTCTGAGATCCTCTTGCTGGCAGTGGTCAGTAGTTAACAAAATAGAAAGCAATAGCAACAGTGATACTTTATAGGATGTTAACTACAAATAATAAATTCTACAATAGACTTGAGAAGTCTAGAATGCATTTTCCCCAATTAATTGAAACAATGTGCATTAATTAAAACTTTAAACCACCTTTTCAGCATCAACTGAATTTTAATATCACCTCATCTTTTCTACTAAGGAAATGCCTTGTGGAGTCATAATCAGTGACCTGTTAAATTAACTCCTTTCAGAAGATCAACTTCTCTTTGAGCATCACTAAAATCTTTTCAATGTGCGTCACTAAGGCATAAACAACCGATACATCCATTAAATAGGATTACTATCTTTTTCATAAAAAGAGAGAGATGGGGAAAGGTACAGAAATTGTTGCAGTGTATAGTTTAATTGTTCATTGAAAGCTAGATCAACAATTTAAAAACATGGAAACTAATGAGCCACTAGGATTTAAAATTAAAATCACTTATAAAAACCACCCTCCATTTTCTAAGGTTAAAGAGTCTTCGAAACATAGGGTTTATAGGGGGAAAGTGTGAGAGACGCTTTTAATTATGGCTCATCATTTCTATTCCCAGTTTTCAGGAGCATAACATGCCATGGTCCAGCTCAGAGCCCATGTATACAGCATGAGGTTAAACTGTTCACTGTCTTGGTGACCTCTTTGAGACACTCTCCAGTACAAGCTGAGAAGTGGTGACAATTAGAACTCCATTGCTACTTATTGCAGACGCCATGTAGTAAGAAAGTCTTTGCAAAGCCTGTGCATTTCTCATGTGACTCTCTGCCAACTGCGGTGCTATTTTTGCCACAGAGCTTCATAAATGGTGAGGAAGACAAGAGCCCGATGACTCTCAGTGAAGAACACAGTAGGAGTAACTGGGGTAATTCACCTTCCAACTCTGCAGGATGCGACAAGCCTTACTGACAGATCTGTCATATGGAGTCTCGCCTATTCTCTGCTTATCTAGCACTAATGCATTTATAGAGCTTGGATTTTATTAGTTTGACTACCACTCAACACTAGGCACTCCTGCTGGTCAGAATGCCCATCAATTTCAGGGGCTGCTGACTTCCCTAAGTTCCTGGGGGAATCATATGATTCATCATTTGTACTAAGGCATTTTTGAGAGGGAATAAAAATAGTGCCGAGCACAGTCCTGGGAACTCAAAAACGTACTGACCCTTCTTATAACCTATGTATGGGTACTCTGTGTCTTACATCACTCCTTTAATCATTGTCTGTGGGCAGCAGCAGGCTAGTTGCATAGAAAACTGGGGTTATTGGTCATAGAACATTTTGGAGGAAGGAGCCTATGTAAGGAATTTACTTTAAAGAGGGCAACTTTCAAACTGTCTTGAGGGCATTGCATGTTAAACCAAACGTCCAGTCTTGCTGGATGTGCCTCGCTCCTCTAGCATTAACTCTACTGCCCTCAACTTGGTCACAGATGACACCCTCATCCCTCCCCTCAGTCCTTGGGCTATCCCCCTCCATTCCAATTATGCTCCTCTATAATCAGTTATCTAGAGATCAGCTGGACTAATCCTTGTGAAATGCATACTGGATATTTCTGTACACAGGGAGTCCAGCAGTGGATAAGAAAGTAAGAAAGTTGATATCATCATTCTCGGGTACTTGCTTTCCAGCAGCAGAGATGGACAGTGCCTAGGAAGCCATATACCCTCTCATGTCAGGCCATGATGGAAGCCACATACCCTCTCATGTCAGGCCATGATGGAAGCCCTGAATGTGAGTAACCAAGAGTGGTAGTAGAGCAAGAAGCTGTTGGAGAGACAGCAACTTCCCATTGGTACTCTTGGAAGGCAAGGTTGGGCTGGATTTGGATGACATGACAAGATAGCCATATTAATGACCGGAGAAAAGGCATCCCAGGTCCTGGAAGAGAAGCATGAAGCCATCCTGGAAAGGACACACTTGTAAGCACAATAGGAGACATGGAAGACTGCTTATAGACAGCAAGAGGAGAGTGCTTTGTGATCAAGTTGAAGGTCGGAAGGGCCCTGGCAACTGAACGCTTTGTGCTGTGTCTTTGGATCTTTATTGTAAAAAAGAAAAAATAAGAAACCATTAAAAAATATTGAGCAGATCAGGTGATGGGAAAAAATGACTGTTTTAAGCTGACTCTTGCTTCTATTGGATAAAATAACTTAGGAGTGAAGGATCCTGCTTAGACATCTCAAGTTCCCATTTCAGTAGAGAGACTGGTGGAATAGAAATGGACCTATCTGGATTTTATCATGTTTCTCCCTCTGAGGAGCGGCGTTAGTGAATGGTTGAATGACTGAACCTGACTTTGAGCCTGTGCAGGAGTCAAGTCACTTGATGGTGAAGCTCCAGAAATGCTTTTCAGCTCTCTCTTGAGATGTTGCCGTGTGAGTGTCTACACATGCCATGCAGATGTGTCCGGACCCATATTTCTGCATGCTGACTGTTGGAAGTCTGCAGGAGGAAATACCTTCTTGATTAAATTCTCCGAGGCTGACATTTTTGCCTTGCAGCCTGCTGAGTGGTTTCACATGTGCTTTTTTGCAAAGTCAGAATTCTCTTGTGATCAACAGGACAGTTGTTTTCTGGCAGGATGGAGTTCTTTTTGCCACCAGGGTGGGGAAGTTATTTTAACTGTGTGAATAACAAGCAATTGCAGTGAGGAAGAGAGACGTGTTACCACTTGGTTGTTCAAAATATATTTTAGGTCAAATAATTCTGACCTGAGGAAAAAGTTACACCATCACTGAATGAATTTCAGATTTTCATGGGTGGTTTGTTCCAGCCCTCCACTTCCTAACGAACAGAACTAAAACAGTTTTAAAAGATTTTAAGTCTCACAGCCAGCAAATTCTGTCCATCCCCCACTCCAACTGCCAGAACTCTCCATATTTACAGATGCATTATATAGACATAACTTGCAAGTCTTATCCTTGGACTGTTTTTGTTGGATATGACCCTGGGAAAAATATTGTCAAAAAAAATGTAGTCCTATTCTAGACCCACCCAAAATGACATAATATTAAGCATTTTCAATATTGGACAGTGATGCTGTTTTGAGAGCTCACAGCAGGTTTGAGTTTAGTTAAGTCCAGTGTTTCCTTTATTTCTTGGTTCTAATTTCCCAGAGGCCTACTACTATTCTGCTTAGCTTAAAACTCAGCATCTTTTCATCAACAAATGTTAGCTGATGCATTTAAATCATTAAGGGGCTCTGGAAGAGAGACTCAATTACAGACATAGATAACACATCACCGTTTTATTAGCTGGGAAATCTTGGGTAGTTTTGTAAACTGAGGACAGCAAAATTCCTCTTTCCTAGTTTGGGTTCTGTGCTTTGCACCCCACATCATTTCTCTAAGCTCTCAGGCATTCCCTAGCTCTGTGTCAGTTGTTGATGGCTGGGTTACAAACAGAGGCATCAAATAGACAAATGAGAACAAGTTAGTCACCTCAGAAACCACCCCAAAAGTTATCTGAAACTTGGTTGTTTCTTACAGTTCTGTGTGAAAATGGAGTTCTCCCATCCTCCTTACCTAAGCCCTGTGTTTAGAGGCCTAGCTTGTATGGTAGTTTGAAGGCAATTGGCCCTCCATAAGCCCATGGGGAGTGGCACTATTAGGAGGTGTGGCTTTGTTGTAGTAGGCGTGGCTTTGCTGAAGAAAGTGTGTCACTGTAAGGGACCACAGAAGACCACAAGGGTGAAGGCATCAGGACCACCAAATCTGTGCTCATAAGGCATGCAAAGCTACTTCTGCCATAGCAGTGGTCAAAACACGGGGCCAGTGCAATGCAAGATTTGGGAAAACTGAACTCACATTTTTATAGATGATCCAGACCCATTACACCAGATAGCATCTTGAGAGTCAGAAACTTACACAACTTTACCTTCGACCACATAGCTCCTAAGTGGCAGATCCTGGATTGGAACCTAGGTCTGTATGCCTGAAACACTCATGTTCTGACCCACCATGCTTTGATGCTTTGAGAAGATATGGAACAACATCATTTTGATGTACTGTCCTGAGGAAGGAAGATGAGAGAGGCAAAGAAGCCATGACTTGTGATGTGTGATAGGTTTAAATCACGGGCATTTGTCTAGTTCCTTTTGAGAAGTCAACTCATACTTGTTCGATCATTTTCAGTTGGACCATCAACCAGCTCCCAAATCATGACAGAGAGTCTTATTATTATTTTTGAATGCTTGGACTAGCTTAGGCAAGTTTCTAGATAGCTCTTTTAACTTAAATTAACCTGTTTCTCTTTATCTACCTTTTGCCTCGGGGCTTACCTTCCTTACTTCTGTATATATCTTACTTTCACTGCTTCTCTATGTCTGGCTAACTTCTTGCCCTGGGCATGTCTCTCATTCTCTCCTCCTCCTTCTTTTCTCTTCATGAGCCTAGAATTCTCCTCCTATCTAATCTCTCTGCCTGGCAGTCCCACCTATTCCTCCCCTGCCTGTTGTAATGAGAAGCAGCAGGCTTCGTACCGCCGTCCGGCTCGCAGCTAGCTTTACCCGAAATAACAACACATAAATTGTATTCATTTAAACATTGCCTGGCCCATTAGTTCTAGCCTCTTATTGGCTAACTCTCACATCTTGATTAACCCATTTTTAATAATCTGTGTAGCACCACGAGACTGTGGCTTACCGGCAAGATTCTAACCTACGTCCATCTCGGGCCGGAGCTTCATGGCATCTGCCTGCCTCTGCTTCCTTTCTCCCAGCATTCTCTTAAGTCTACTCCACCTATCTAAGCTACTGTCCTATCAAAAGGCCAAGGCAGTCTCTTTATTTAACCAATGAAAGTAATGTATAGACAGAAGACCCTCCTACATCACCTGCTTAGCTACTTGTCATTCAACTCTTTATTAGACCAACCAGGTGCTGTAGACAGGAAAGGTTAAACAGCTTTTCATAATTAAACAAGGGTAACATAAGCACAAGTAATGCCCTTTTACACAGTTAAAACAATATTCTGTAGCATAAACAAATGTAACACGACTTTGCCTAGTTAAAATAATATTCTACAGTACACACTTGCCCCGTAAGATGTCTGGCCCCTGACTGTCTTTCCCACCACTCCTTGGGTACAGTTTAATACACAAAGCAGTTTCTCCTTGGTGCTGTAGACATTCACTATTCTTTGTCCCGATGTTTCCATACTCTGCCTTCATGGTCTTTCTTCATCAGTGTTCAGGTCACTTGCCACAGTTTGGAGTTTGAGAGATCACTGTCCTAAATCATTTCAAGATGTGGAAGTCACTGAGACCCGTTCAGAGAGTCTTTGAGGCCAAGACTATTTTTGTAATGCTGAAATACTATTGAATTTTCTTCATTATCCTTGACCACTCTAACACATGAGATAGAACTTTCCAGAAGCAACATGGTATAAGTGGTTGCAACAGATTATATCAAAAGCAAATATAAAAACTCTCCTAATTTCTACTAACACATGTATCAAATGATAATTTGCAAAATTAATGCTGGGAATAGGATGCTTGCCTAGCAATCACAGACTTGAGTTCAATCTCTAGAATCATAAAACAAGCTCAAAAGTATAATGCAATGCCAATTTTATTATTCCTTAGGATTGTTCTTAGAAAAAAAACACTTTTGTTAAAATGCTGCTTAATAGGCATGTTTGTTGTGATTTTTAAGATGGATTATTACACAAAAATTTTAAAAGTCTCAGTGAGCTTCTTATGTAATGGCTATCTATCAAGAGAGACATATAAATGAAGGTCCAGGCTGCTGCTGTGCCTGGGCTATTTCCCATATTTTCTGGGTCCTCACTATGGAGCAAACCCACCTCCGGACTCTCATTAATCCCTGCCCACTAGGGATATAGGCAGGGTTTCCATTGTCAGTCTCACAATAAGCTAGTAAACCGAGAGGTCTCTCTCCAGAGTTAAACATTGAGCAGCCTCCTTTTGTGCAGGGTAACTGTTGCATTTCTAAACAGAGAGAGGGAATAGAGCCAATGGACAACATTTGTGAGATGACGCAGGCAACCAGAAACTATGGTTTTCTGCATACTGTCTTGTGAACAGTCCTGCCAGTCATCTTGACTCATCTCTTCAAATACCAGTTTTCTGTAAAAGGAGTTGGCACGGGCCTTTAATCCCAGCACTTGAGAGGCCCAGGCAGGCGGATCTCTGTGAGTTTGAGGCCAGCCTGGTCTAAGAGAGAGTTTCAGGACAGGCTCCAAAGCTACACAGAGAAACCCTATCTCGAAAAAAAAAAAAAAAAAAAAACCCAAAACAAAATAAATCAATGAAGAAAGTTCCTTCAAATTTGAATGATATTCTGAATTTTGTGGACTTTTGTTTCGCTTTTGAGAAGCATTTTCAGTAAGTCATTATGCAAGCTCTCCTGAGCACTCCAGCGCCCTCATCCCCTTGTTCTTGGTGCTCCAGGTCAACGGCCTCGCTGCCTCTGCCCACAGGTAATTTCTGCAGAGTAACGAAGGTGGAGAGTTCCTAGGTTTGTTGGTAAAGAGCTCTTCACAAAGAAGAACCATTTGTTTGTCCAATTATCACATCCCAAACAGCAGAAACAAATGCCGATGACCTTAAACAAATGTCCCAGTTTCTCTACAGAAAAGACTGCGTGGTTCCTTATTTTAAAAGAAAAACCAAGAAATGAAACCAATACGTGCGATGAGTAAATAGACACAATTTAAGCTTTGCCCTTGACCCTTCACTCACGCCTGGCGGTTAACAGTGTACAAGGAAGACAAGCACTTCCTGAGTAGTGGGTTCTACCTAGGGACATTGTGAGGTGTCTGACAGCTCTGGCTGAGTTTGGGGATGATAAGGAACCTCCTTCGGCCAATGGCCTTTAAGAGGCTGGACCAGGTGGGGGCGTGGCTTTTGGGTTTCCAAAAAGTCGCTGCTGTCCTGCCAGGCTCTGCCTCGCCTCTCTTCTTTTGGAGTCATCTTGGGATTATTTGACTCGCGTTTCTCTCCCCGCCCTTCTCCCCCGTTTTACGCGTTCAGCTTCGTGAGAATTCATCACATCAGACACACCTTCCTTTTGTATGCTAGGGCCATCTGTCCTTTGGCTTTAAAAAGTCATGACCGCTCCCAGAGGATGGGGGATGATGGGAAAACTGGAGCTCCAGATGTGTCAACAGCAGGTGCAGCATCCTTTGGAAAAGTGGAAAAGGAGTGAGAGGATTTCCCTCGGGGCTACACTCCAGGTGCTCTGGGAGGGGATGCGGCCAAAAGCGCCTTGTCATTTACCAGGGTGCCAAGCTAACCAGGTGCTCTCGGCAGGAGTCGCCCTTGCAAATTTACCCTTTAGCCACCTTCTAAGTCCTGATAAAAACAACTGGCTAGCCACTGTTGCCAGGTAGCTTGGGATCTTGGTATAGAAAAGGCTTTTCTGTAGGTGAATGGATTTTGTAAAAAAAAAAATAAAAAAAAAAAATCTTTTTCCCAGCAATAATGTGAAAGGATTCAATGCACCATTAGGAAGTCTCTGACCAGAACAGCTTGTTTGTTGCTCAGGAAGCTAATATTAGAGACGGGAAACAGACTTTTGCCATTTTAAACCCATGTACTTAATTATCTCCACCCTAAATCAGTTCCAGAAACAGACACAAATGAAAGTACACGCGTCTGGCCAGTGTCAGAGGCTGACCAGAAGGTGGGGAATCCCGTGCCTTGCGACCTTCTCTCAGCATCTCCGGCCTTCTCCCCCTTCCTGGTCTAGGAAGGCAATTTGACCACCAGAGTACATCATATTTGTGCAGTGCTTTTAAAACAGTGGTCCCTGTAAGGGTCTTGCTGGGATTCTGGTTTCTGGGCACTTTTTATATAACCCAGTTAATCCTAGTAGCTTTTAAAATATTTAAAACCTCGATGAAAGGCAGAATGTGGAGATCATTGGCCTCTCCAGTGGCTGGTAAGATCCGAGCTGGATTCTTACCCATCCCCTTGATGCCTTCACCCCAAGTATATTAAAAGTTACCAGGTAAGTAAGACTATAAATAACAGGAGCAACTACAGCGTGCTGGAGCTACGTTTTCCACAGGTACAACAGCGTAACCCGCTCCCCTGAGAGGCCAGTGCTGCTGAGCTGCCTGTATGATCTCCAGCTCACACGCAATCCAAAGTGCAGCCCCTCAGCTGGTGAACTGCCGCCCACCGTCGTCCCTGAAATGGCCGCACTGGTGCCGGATACTTGTGGCATCTTTTGAATTTCTGTTCTGCTTCCTGCCTCCCCACTGCCTCTCAGGGTCTTTCCTCCTCGAGTCTGCGTTCTCCGCCTTCTCCTCTAAGCTCATCAGCTGCCACGAAGGTACGCTGGGAAATCATTTTTATGTTCACGTCTGAAGCTGTCATTTGCATGCAGGTTTGCCCAATGATGTGGGGTCATCTGGGTTCTCAAACATGCCGGTCATTTCTCGACTGGCACCCTTGCAAACCCATGACGCCCATGGACATTCCTGTCCCTTCTGACAACTTTTGTGCCTGTGTACCCAAAGCCCAGATGCAGCGGTTTGTTTCTTGCTCTTCCTGGACCCCTTTACCAACCGGGTAAATTTCAAATTTAGTTTGAGTTTCGTTTTGAAGAGATGAATAGCATTTTTCAAATTTTATTTACTAATTTCAAATCCTTTTGAAGTCTTACTTTAGGACAAAACATTTCTTGGGTCCGGGGGACAGCTCTGGGGCTTTGGGAAGGAACTTGGGGGCCATTCATGCCACTGGAGAGTGATAAGGCAATAAACCCAAACCCCTGAAAAATCAGAAAAAAAAATGGTGAACACAACACTGTCAGCTGACAAACGTCTCAAGGACTGCCAGGAGCTGTTTGGAGGTCTTTAAAAAAAAAAAAAAAACGAAGCTTTCATCACAAGGAAGAGCTATACTGGTGGGAAGGGGAGCATGAGGGGGCTTTGAAAGTCACCACTATCAGCAAACAGAAAGAGACAAATGGTGATACCTCAGCTTGCTTTCTTTTTAATCAATGGGAAACCCCAGTCCATGGGATGTGCAGTCCACATTCTGGAAGGATCTTCTGTCTTCATGTAAATGTCTCTGAAGACATAATAAGAAATGCTCTCGAAGACATACCCAGAGGTGTAAAGTGTCCTAGGTGAATTCACATCCCATGACAGTTAACCATCGCAATGTCAAACCTTATTTGGGAAGAGTACAGGAAAGGCCAAACTGCCCCTCCTGATGGCGTCTATTTGATTTGATCTGTCACTTTCTCTTCCAAACCTTCGCTTGCTCTCTCTCCTACAGGAAAAATATTTCCCTCACTTAAAAATAGTCTCCCTAAGGATCATGTCTTAAATACATTGCTGTGGATGGAAGTGTGATGAATACACTTCAAAAGCAGAATGAGAATTATCATATACTGAGGACATACTAAGGCCCAGAAAAAGATCCAAATGGTCTATATTTCATTGTGCCAGCTCAGCTATGATGTACTAAGTCACCACCAGACACACAGCCACGCCCTGTCACTATTGGAACTCTAGGAGGCTTTAAAGCAAGAGGATCACAAAGTAGATACTTGAAAGAGCCCCCTAAAGGCCTTGGGTCACAAGTCCAGCATTTGAGGGGAACTCCTCGCCTCCATTTCCTGGTGCCCTTGCTTCACTTGGATTCCAAATTTGTGGCGATTTCCTCTGTGTGTGTGTGTCTGTCTGTCTGTGTGTGTATGTGTGTGTCTGTCTGTCTTTGTCTGTCTGTGTGTGTCTGTACCTGCCTCTCTCTCTCTCTCTCTCTCTCTCTCTCTCTCTCTCCCTCTCTCCTCCTCTCCTCCCAGCCTCCCTATCATAAAGACCCTCCTTTCCCAGAGCTTCCCGCCTGTATCCTTAGCTCACTCTACTTCCGGTGTCCTTGCCTATGCTAGCACTCAGGGCTTTCTCCTACAAAGACCATGGGGCTGTGTACACCACTGTCCCAGTACCAATGTTTATTCCATGCACATGGTGGCTGATTTACATGTTGGGCAATGATTAGTGTGTATATGATCCCGGCTTATTAGGAATCTATCTGCAGCAGCGTCTGTTTCTGTGATCTGCTACTTGCAGCTCTTCTTTTTTCTTGTATTTTCTTAACCTCATTTAAATATCCACCCTCCTATGCCTGCCATTTAAGCATCTGCTCCAGCCTTCCCACTGGATAGGAGGAGGAAATGGCTCTTCTGTGCCTCTTTTCTTCCATCAGTGGAACTTAAAGAGGTAGCAAGAACTAAGCTATGTTCTTCTGTGTCCTTCTGTCTCCTGTTGCCTCAGTTTCCCCGATTGGATTTTTCATCTAAGAGGAGGTAAGTCAGGGGCCCTCAAAGGTCATGAAATCGATGGTTTCCATTTCCTTAAAGATTTCATACTAGGGCTGGAGAGATGGCTCAGGGGTTAAGACCATAGGCTGTTCTTCTAGAGGACCTGAGTTCAATTCCCAGCAACCACATGGTGGCTCATAACCATCTACAATGAGATCTGGTGCCCACTTCTGGCCTGCAGGCATACATGCAGGCAGAACACAGTATACGTAATAAATAAATCTTTAAAAAAATTTCATACTATATAAAGACAATGTCCAGGAACTTGGGGGGGTCTTACACCATCAATGTGCAAAGTAACAGTCTCCCCACACAAGATTAAGTCATCTAGTTGTTCTTTATTCTACCATACAGCTTTATAGAGAAATACAAAGAAAATGATAGAGCACATTATCCCTACCTAAATAATTTGATATTTTTTCACCATGTAAGTTTTTGATATTTTTTCACTGTGTAAGTTTTTATTAAAGCAAGGATTTTATAATTCAAATTATGTTTCCTTGCCCAGTTATCAATTCTGCTGTAAGAACTGACATCTTGAGCTATTCAACAATAAAGAATTACAAAATTAAAAAAATGCTTCAAATGTTTCTACTTTGCTGAAATTGCTTTTCCTGGGGTCCACAAAACATGGGTTTATAGATTTTACTACTTCTGGGGGATGGTGGTGCAGATATTAAATCAGTCTACGCCGAACACTAGACCTGATATTTGCTCAGTACATAAAGTTCAAAGTTGCCTTTCCTTTTTTTATTTATTTTATATTTTTACCATTTTTTTATAATATTTAATTTTTTTCAGTGTTTAGGTATTTTTCTTCTGTGACATGTGAGTTTCTTTGTTGAGGTCTCTGATCAGTTTAAATAGGTGAGATGCCAGAGACACGGCTAACAGCTTTCTGGACAGCCTCTTTAGCTTGGTGGGCTTGGAGTAAGGCTACAGCTTCATCATCGTTAGAGCGCAGAGATTCTGGAGACTCCACCATCTGAAGTGGTTCTGAGTTATCCATCTCCAGCAACATGCCCGTGATCTTACCAGCAAGACTCGGGTGCACGGCTTGAATGAAAGGAAACAGTCTTTCACCCAACATTTGCTTTTGTTCTTGAGGAGCAGGGACCAACATGGAAGCAGTCCAAGGTTCCTGAGCCTGCGCCCTAACAGCAGGCTGCTGCGCCAGCTGCGCAGTAAGATGTTGCTGGGGGTTGCGGACTCCCGTGGCGTATTTATACTTCGGAACCGAGCGAGCAGGAGTAGTTGCTGCAGAAACGGCAGCTACTGCTGCAGGATGTTGACCCACTGTCTGTGCTGATGTGTTAGTTACGCGATGTGCTGGCACTACTTGAGGAACATGGGAAGGACCTGGTCTTACAGTACTAAGTGATGATCTAGGAGCAGCTGGGTGGATAGCAGCAGGCACATTTAGAAATGGATGAGGCCTGGTACCCGGAGCAGTCCAGCGAGCACTTGGCCTTGGTTGAGTCAGCTGGCTAGGGCAGCAGGGCACACAGTTCTGAGTCTGTGGGACAGTGGCCATGGAGTAACCTGAAGGCGCGGGTTGGTAGGGGTTCATCATAGGGTTGGGCACAGCTCTCACACCTGCCATTCTCTGCATATACTGGTTAGTGAGGTGAGCTTGACGCTCTTCTTTGCGCTGGGCTAAAGCTACATACAGTGGCTTCGTGGCCACAATTCGACCATTCATTTCGGAAACTGCTTTGGTGGCTTCTTCGGGGGAGGAGAAACACACAAAACCGAACCCTTTGCTGCGTCCCCCCTCCATCATCACCTTTGTACTGGTGATCGTTCCAAACGGAGAAAATTCTTTCTGCAGACGCTCGTCATCTATACCATCGTCAAGATTTTTCACGTAAAGGTTAATACCTTGGTATCTGATGCTCCTGTCTTGTGTCACTTGCTCAAATTTGCGCTTAAGCTCTGTGTGCCGGTCCACTTTTTTCTGAGCTCGACCCACATAAATGTGTTTGCCATTGAGTTCCTTTCCATTCATCTCCTCCACCGCTTTCTGCGCATCTTCATGCTTTTCAAAGCTGACAAACCCGAATCCTTTGGATTTTCCATCTTCATCGGTCATGACTTTCACACTTAAGACCTGTCCAAACCTGCCAAAGAGGTCACTCAGGGTCTCATCATCCATGTGGTCCCCAAAGTTCTTGATGTAAACGTTGGTGAACTCCTTGGCCTTTGCTCCAAGCTCTGTTTCCCGTTCTTTTCGAGACTTGAACCGTCCAACAAACACTTTACGGTCATTCAGAAGCATCCCGTTCATTTTCTCGATGGCTCTTTCTGCTGCCTCCTCTGTTTCAAAATGTACAAATCCATGCCCCTTGGAGCCATTCTCATCGCAAACCACCTTGCAGGAAAGGATGTTCCCGAAAGCAGAAAATGTATCATATAGCGCTTTGTTATCAATGGTTTTGTTCAAATTTTTAATGAACACGTTGCCTACTCCACTTCTGCGTAGTGACGGATCACGCTGAGACCACATGATGCGGACCGGCTTGCCCTTGATGACATCAAAATTCATGGTGTCCAAAGCGCGCTCTGCATCCGCAGGCTGCTCGAAGTTCACAGAAGCATAGCCCAGGGAGCGACGGGTTATTACGTCCCTGTACACCCGGATGGAAAGGATGGGCCCGGCCGAGCTGAATTTCTCATAGAGCATCGCCTCGGTCACATCCGGGTGCAGGTCCCCTACGTAGAGCGAAGCCATGGGGCAGCCTGGGGCGCTGGGGTTCATCTGGGCACCGCTGCCCATGGGGCAGCAGGCTGCCACCTTCTTGTGAGAGTAGCAGGGCCAGCGCTGGGCTGAGGCAGAGGCAGGGGCGGAGCGGGCAAGCACAGAGGGTCAAAAACCAAAGGGATGGAAACCTCCCCAACGGCCACAGAGCCCAGGGAACCTCAGAGCCAGCGCATGCGCAGTGCCTGGTGCGTGCTGCTCTGGGAACGAGACTGGCTGGAGAGCTGGATAGGTAAGGCATGTAAGTGGAGACCTGCTGGGCCTCTTCTGGACCCTGCTAGGAGTGGATGGACAGGAGGGTCTCAAATACCTCACTTCGTCTTTGATCTCGTGGTGATCTGCCTGCCTTAGCCTGTGAGACTGGGGACACTTTTAAATAATACATGTGTGTTCCAAGGCCACAAGGCACTCTCTACTCTCAATGCTAAGCATCAGCGAGAGGACACTTCAGGTATTTTTAAAATAAAATGTTTACTGGATCATGTTTCCACTCTTGTTTTTTTTCTAGCGTGTTTTTAGAACTCTGTGTTATATATACAAGAGCATCCTTCGTCAAGAGACATTGCAATTCATTTTGACTGTTGCTAGCAAGGACAGCGTAGAGAATGGGAAGGAGACAAATCCCTTGAGTCTGGAGAGCACACTGGTAACTGGACTGTGGACCAGTTCTGGTTTCCCAAAAAGGTACCAATCACCAACAATGGCTCTTTCTTTCTCACAGAAACAAATCATTTAATATCCAGAAGCAGTCCAAATCCATAAATTAGAGACCCATGTGATAACAGGTGAAAGCCCTTGTGAATGCAATCCTAAAGCCTGAGTTCAATCCCCAGAACCTGTGGTGGAACGAGATAACTCCCAAAGGTTGTCTGCTAATCCACACACACCTGTGCTTGCACGTACACACACACACACACACACACACACACACACACACACACCATATATAGACACATTAAAGATAAAAAAAACTTTAGAGAATTATAAATTAGCTGATGGCCCCTGTGGATCAGGGACAGAAAGACTAGAAGGAAGAAGACAGACAACCGATGTGATGGACCTTTATGGAGGTGTTGCCTATGTTAGACTTCTGATGCTCCATACTTCCAGACCTCATGAGCAGCAATGTGAAATGCATTTCCACAGGTGAAAGAGGAGAAGCCTGTGTCTACAGCATTCCCCTTTGTCAACAGGGGCTGTGGCCATTCGTCTGCATACAACCCATGTGGCATGATTTCCTAGTGTCACTTCATGTCATATAGGAAATCGCTGAGGCTTGGCTGGGTTCTCTGGCATCAAATGTTGACCAGGTTTGGGGAGTGGGGAATCATCATCCATTTCACTAGGGCAGGTTCTGGTTCCAAACTAATCAGGTTGTTGGCAGAATCAGCTCTTTACAGGCCATCAATATGGCTTCACTTTCTAACTGAACAGTGGCAGGTGACTTCCCAGGGTTCTCTGCCCTCTGTGCAGGCAAAGAAAGCATAACAGCATGATTCTTCAGACCCAGCAAGAGGGATTGCCCTTACGAGACAGGCGTTACAACCACCGGCATTGCAATCAGTCATATACTGTAACCTTGCCATTTCCCACTGATTAGAAGCAAATCTCAGGTCCTATCTACATTCAGCATGGGGTGGCACAGGCTTGAACAAAAGGAGGGAAGAGTCCTTGGGCCATCTTAGAGTCTGTCTGCCTGTGTGTCTATGAGAACACAGACATACCAGACCAGCAGGAGTGGCATTAATGGGTAACTGCATAAGATAAATTCAGTTTTACGGAAGCATCTTTGTTTTTTTGTTTGTTTGTTTTCTTCTATTGATATTTATTGAGCTCTACATTTTTCTCTGTTCCCCTCCCTGTCTCTCTCCTATCCCCTTCAGTCTTCCCCCAAGGTCCCTATGCTCTCAGTTTACTCAGGAGATCTTGTCTTTTTATACTTTTTTATGCAAAAACAAAAGCAGTCAACTTTTTAAAAAAATAAAATAAAACAGGTTTATTTACAGTTTGAACAAACCAAGTAGGGAAAGAATCTAATTTATCTCTACTGTGTATCAAACAGTCTTGCAAATTTACAGAAAACCATGACACAAAACATAGGAAAGAAAATGTTTCTGTTAGGTTAGGAAATGCTTTCTGGAGGGAAGGTGACTGAACCACAGATAAAACAGTTAATTAAAAAAAAAAACCCACCTCATTTACTACCCATTTGCCAAATACTCCAATAATCCCCACTATTTTGTTTTTACCAAAGCTTCACTTTAATCTCAAATATATACATGTCTCTGGTCCTGCTACCTTGAACATCTAGAGTTGCAAAGGATGGAAATTGAGTCACTTTTAATTAAGCTCCCTTCTTCACACAAAATTGTTCGTTGGTGTCTTGCTTGGCACTGCTGGGTTTGGCTATTTAGCGTAGCTCTAATGAGGGTGTCAGCAAATTGTACAGATACACTAGCTAGGTCAAGTGATTGAACATTAAGGGAAAAATCAATTTCCTGCCCCCGATTCTTCCCTTTTAATTAGAGCCAGACTAGCAGCTGTGTGATACCCTTATTTTCAATGATGCTTCTTTCAGGGGCAAGTTTATTCCTTCTGTTATGCTTAATGGGGTGTGTTTTACAGATGTTAAGAGGATGCTTCAGGAGCCTTGAAGGGACAATGGGAGGTTGTGGTTTGACAACAAAGCACCTCATGGCCTTGTGGCCTGTGGGTGGCGGTTGGGTGTTTGAGGTGTAAGATCATAAGCTAATCGTCAAGAAGAACGTGCTCTGGGCAGGGGTAGCCCCGCATGTGTTTGTGTGCTTGCTTCAGCATCCTTTGGGCCAGTTTCCCCAAAGGTTTAGTGTGCTTATTGCATCATTTGCTTTCATTTCCAAGAGTGTTTTAGAAGCTACAGGATGGTTATGGAGCCATTATGGATTCTTTCTAGCTGTAATGGTTATGACTGCCTGTGGAAACTGCAGGGAAGGGAAACAAAAGAGTAAATAAAGACCTCTCTTAGTACCCTTTTTCTTTATTTGCATTTTCATCCACTGCACTAGGCGACCCAGCTCTGGGGAATCACTCAAGGTCGCGTTCCACATCCCTGTCACCATTCATTGTGATTAATAACCCATGTGCCTTCGAAGAAGGATTCCATGAACTTTGGGATACAGGTGAGCCACCGCCACTAAAAATTAAGGCTGACATATTTATTTTGAAGGGCAGAGTCAAGTTAATGACCCTACAAATTTCCTGACACATTAATGTAGTTTTCTCATCTTTCAAATGAGGTAACAACCCAAGTCAGTCCCAAGGAAGCCAATATTTATCTAAAAGCTTCAATATGGTATGTGCCAGGGGACTGGAAAAGCAATCCACATTAGGAAAATGGAATTAGTTCTAACTGCATTATTAAGTACTACAAATCACTCTCTTGGGCTCAGCAGATTAAGCATCCAAATTATTTTTCAACCTGCTTATGTTTCCATTTCTAAAATCATATACAATGTGGAAGAAAAGTGTTCTTATTGAAAACTATAGCTTACATATTGTACCAAAACAAAAGAAAACAAAACCGTAGGCAGTAGCTCCTCAAGTGCCTTGTAGTCAATTACTTGCATACAGTGTACTGATTGTTACTAATTTTCCTTCTGCTCATATTTTATGATGCTGTCATTTACTGTTGATTAACACCTCACGCATGTGAAGTATTCAGGCAGATACCATGGAGAAGAAAAGAAATCCCCTTTCCTTGAAAAGGCTTCAATCTGAATAATTCCATGACCTAACCATTCTTAAATCCTCCCCCAGAGGATTCCACTGCCCCTGGAATGAGATGGAAATTCTAGCCAGAGGCCCGAAGCAGTACAGGTCAATGCTGTGTATTCAGCTGACCGCTATAGAAGAAGCTGCTCCCCCCCCGCCAAAAAAAAATATATTATGCCAGCTTACCAATAATAACCGCAGGGGGGATAGCAGTTCCAAAACCCTTGTCTCCTAAATACTGAATTTTTTTTTCATTTTCCTGAACTGTGAAAATAGGAACAAGCAACCAACACATTTGTGAAAACACGGAGTGGTCCCTCAAATACATTGCCCTAGGAAATGCCGACCTAGTAATAACCTCAACTGCAAGCCACTAGATTCCAAAGAAAAGGGGCTAACTGCCTGATCCTGGCTCTGCTGAGAACTCTATGACCCAGGACAAGTGGCTTTACCTCATGGTCTTCAGTCACAAGGTGATGGGACTTGAGTAATAACTTGATGTCAGCGTTTCCCAAATCTATCGAAGTCAGGCTAAAGAGCCACACCGGAGCCTTGTTGATGAACTTTAAAGTTATAATGACGAATCTCCGTCGTCACCTTGATGTGACTGGGGTCACCTGGGAAACTGGCAGACCGGAAGCCTCTGGGGATGCCTGTCAAGGATGATCTGGATTAGAGTCAGGAAAGAAATACTACCCACCATGGGTGGCACTCTTCTCTGAGCCAGGAACCTAGACTACATAAGAGGAGAGAGAGAACTGAAGACAAGCTCTCGTCTGCTTTCAGGCGAAGGACACACTCTGAGCAGATCTCTCCAGCTCCTGAAGCCATTTCCTCCCCACTGTGATGATCTGTACCCGGCATTTAGTTTTTGTTAAGAGTGTCACATCACAGGAATAGAAAAATACGACAGATGCCCAAGCACAAGAGGCCCTGTGTGCAGAAACCATTTAGTGGAGCCATACTTTAACTTGTCTGACCCTGGAGCCCTTAGTCATGTACCACAGAGCTCATGTTCTCTGGAAATAACTCAGGAAATGATTTTCCAAATTCTTTTTTTTTTTTTTTTTTTTTGCTTTAGAACTTGGTAGTTGACATTTTCCCTGATGAATGTTCTATACCTTCAATCCATGTGTTCCCTTTTAATTGTGACTTTCCACCCTCCTCAGGAACTAAGCGTGGTGGGTGGCAAATGCACGCTATTGATGGATTTATTTGGCTCTTAAGGTTAATGTATTCTAAACAGGGCTTATTTGATGTGTTTGGCAAAATGTAGCCTAACACACAATAGTTCTGGGGTGGGAAGCCATGTGCTCCGGGAACTAGGTGAAAACCACCAACTCTTCCCAGAGCCAGCCAGAAAGATGCCAGATGACATTTTGGTACCATTTGTCTATGAGAATTTTGTTCTAATAAGAAAATGAAAGACAGATTCTGTCTCTAGCTAACAGACTTCTGAGCGAGCCTCCTCCTGGGTCTACTCTGTGGAGTCAAAGCACTTGGTGTTGGGTGTCAATGAGTCATCGCTTGGATGTGACAGCCATTTTTTTTAATCTACTCCCCAGTAGTTTACAAGATAAGTTGCTTCTGTGAGATTCTCCAGAGGAAGACACCCTTCTTTCATCCCTAGAATTCCACCCCGTGTCGTCTTCAGCAGACAATCATCAAATGCCACCCTCATGGCTTGAAAGAGCTTGTGAACACTCCAGAGAAGTTCCCAGAAACCAGCTTGACTGTGTGACATCTCTTGTTTGTGCTCGCCCACAAAACAAAGTGACAGTCAGCAGCAGCAGCATAAACACACTGAAAAGCTGACAGTTGCTTTTAATAAAATATTCTACTATAGCACTGTGTCCATCTTAAAGCGTTATGTATGTCTAAGTGGTTTAATATTGTAACTAAGCCTTTTACAACATACTAAGAAGCAAAGATGTGTATGAAACCTTGAGATTATACTTAGCCTTATATAGATTTCTTTTTTTAATTATTTTTTTTTTGTTTTGTTTTTCAAGACAGGGTTTCTCTGTGAAACAGTCCTGGTTGTCCAGGAACTCAGTCTGTAGACCAGGTTGGCCTCAAAATCATAGAGATCCACCTGCCTCTGCCTCCCAAATGCTGGGATTAACTTAACTTTAAGTTAACATACAAAGTAGTGAGTTTCCTCATGGCATCTTCACACAATTGTATCATTAGACTGCTTTCCTCCATCCCCTCCCCTGCTGCCCCGTCTCATCGCCACTCCTTTCCTCCAGCTGATCCCCTTTTCTTGGCACAGAGCGTCTCCGTTTCGCTTTCATGCCGCATGGATTCTACAACCCTCCCCAGGCTGACTTTTAAAGTTATATACTTACATTTGCCAACTCTTAGGATTACTTCCTGTGCCACTGGACTCCTGCTCAGAAAGTGCCCGCCTGCGTCTGGATCTTGAAATGTTCTGCCTATGCTTTCCTCTGTCCACTGAAAATTTTCACATTTTGCATCCAGGTCTTTGAATAACTTTTGATTTGATGTTTGTGCAGAGTGAGAGATATGGATCTACTTCATTCTCTATGTGGAAATCCAGTTTCCTGAGTACCATTTGTTGAAGAAGCTGTCCTTTTACCAATGTATATTTTTGACAGCCTTGTCAAGAAATTGAGTGTTTGCAACCATGTAGGTTTATTTCTGACCTGCTATACTTTTCCTTTGGTGTCTGTATCTGTTTGTATGACAGTTCCCCGCTGTTTTATTACTATGACTCTGTAAAATAATTAGAGACCCATAACCTCTGTATTTAAAAACCATCTCTTTTTTGCTGGACATGATGGTATACTTCATTAATCCCAACACTTGGGAGGCAAGTCAGTCAGATCTCTATCAATTTGAGGCTAGCCTGGTCTACATAGCATGTTCCATGAGAGTCAGGGCTACATATAGAGACCCGGTCTCAAAAACCAACCAAAGAAGTTTTTTCATTTATTTTTGTGGTTTTTTTAAAAAAAATACTAATGACCTTATATGTATAGTATGATAAAAAAAAGATTCTATAGCTTCATCACCAAGAACTAAAGGTTTTTGTTTCTTGTGTTTAAAATAAAAACACACACAAAAGAGGCTTTTCCTTCTGACCATGCTGGGAGTCAAATGTCACGGATGTTAGAGAGCTGTTAGTGACAGTGTACGATTCTTGTTATTGCTTTCTTGTTTTGATTTTTATATTGACCTTCACTTTGCTCATCTGTAAATAGGAAGTACGGTTTCCCTACATGCTTTTGTACATTTAATGATAAAACATGAAATGGTCCGTATGACTCATGCCTAATACATGTCATCTAATAAACAGATACTAAGTAATTATATTATGAAGACTTCGTTCATTTGACCAGAGGGCTTGGGTGAGTTGGCCCAATGGAATTATTTCCTGTGACCCTCTGAGTTCCAATCCTGTTTTTGCTTGTTTGTTTGCTTTCTATGAGCATTCTAAACATCTCATTCATGGACACTGATGTTCATCTGGATATTATTGCCTAGAAACCTAAAAAAAAGGGAAAAAAAAGAAAACACGTTTTGTGTGTGTCATCAGTCCAAATTAACAGCCCTCACTGTGAGTTGTATATTTTATCTCCCCCAGGGCAAGACTCTGCAAGTCAATTAAGGCCATGTCTACAGTGAGATCCGTTTCTGGAGTCATGTGGACTGTGTTGGGAAAGCATAGGTGACTCCAGAATATCAGGATTCTGCTAAGAAGGAATTGTGGCAGGATTCTGGTAAGAGCATCTTCAAACTGAGTGTGTCTACAGATCAGTTAGACGCTTGCTCATAGGCAAATTCCGATTCAGAATTTCCAAGGTATAGACTAACACTATGCATTTGAAACACATACCCAAGGATTTGTTCCAGTAGCAAAATTCAGCACCAACAGACAGCAATAAGACGCATGGACTCTACCAGCTCCTAATGGCAAGAAAGATGCCCAAGATCCATAATTAAAGGATAAAGGCAAAATAACTAAGCAACATAGAATCAAGCACACTGACTCTCTGACCCTAAGCAGCCCCTGCATGGCTTCTGTTTAACTCAGCTGGCCAAGCCAGTCACATTCGTTCCAGAGTAAATTAGGTGATCTAGTGTTCACTATCCCATACTAAATAAAGGGCACTGCAGGCCATTCAATTCAATAAACTCCCATCTCAACCTAATGCCTATTTCAGATGTTGTTCAAGATCTTGAAGTTAAAATGGTGATTTAAGTAAGATGGTTGGCAAATTTTTGAAGGGATAGTCAAGCCACAAAGTCATGGACACGCACAGGAATTTACATATTCATGAAAATTATCATTTAAAATGTGAAATCAAAACCAAAATGTAAAGGGTAAAAACATCCTCAACATAGACATAATACAAAAATATTGGCCTCAGCCCATATTTTTATCTTAGTTTGCCACTCACCAGTATGCACACCGATCAATCATCCTTATCCAAATTATGAAATTATGTGTTAACCGTTTTAAATCAAATACTCGCTCCCCACCATCCTTGTAATATGAATGGAGCTGGCCCTATCCATAAAATTGTTCAGTTTCATCTGTCTGTCCACCCTGATTTGAGGATCACTGGTTAGGAGGCACACACCAAAAGACCAAACAACAGCAGGAAAACACAACAGATCGAGATACTTAAGAACTCAGGACCAAGAGTAAAACATTAACCATGGATCATCTCTTCAAATGATGTGCTCACCACATAGCACTGCAAAGGATAGCTGGTCAGCACAGCATCTGAGACCAAGTCATCATACATACACAGAAATGAGTTCCTGATGTGTAAAAGCAAACACAACGAGCTACAGCTATTTCCCAGGAGGGCATTCAAGTCTCAAGCCATACTGCACAGCATGGTAGTCACAGTTTAAACTTCTCCCCGAGTTCCAATTTCATATGAAAACAAAGCTACTCCTCAATAGATGGAGTCTGGAAAAGAGAGAGGGCCAGTGTGATAACCCTGTCTATTCTGAGCACACATTGTTGGCAGAACCCCACTTTGGAGTAATTACTGAGCTGTTGAGGAAGTAAGGAGTCTGCTTTGAGAGCAAGTTTACCCTCCTATTTTCTAGTGCCTTTGCAACTTCTCTTGTAGACAACATGATTGAGCCATGTGCTGTCTCTCTGCCCGCCCCACTGTTTATTTTCACATCTTTGTCCCACCACCTTTAGTTAGGTTTTTGCACCTCTTGACCATAAGTAATGATGTCACTTCAGATCTATAAAAAAAATTATTGCTATCACTCATAACTTCCCAGCTAAGGTGGTAGTTTGGTGTAGTTGGGCTGTAAGTCAGATACAATGATGAAGTTTTCATCCTTTTTTAGGGTTTTTCATAATTATGAAACTAAGATTAATAAGAAAAACTTCTCTATCCCAAGAGTGGCATTTAAAATACACATGCCATTCTTGTTTATCCTAAGCTGACTCAGTGAAGTCACACCCATAGAGTCACATGTTTAAAGACAGGAAGACCGGAATCCAGAACCGTGAACCCATTAACTACTTAAGCTTGTTTGAATTTCTCTCTTTTCTGATATTGGAGGTCTTTTATTTAATTATCTTAGTGGACTCACTAGCATTTCTCTATGTTTGCTGTTTGTTATCTACAGTCAGTTGGATAAGATTAAAGGAAAAAATAAAAGACAGCACATCCATCATCAGTGAAATTTCAGAGAAAGTTTTTAGATAATCCAAACACATTCAGAACTCACAATACCCTATCCCTATACCCCATTAAGAAAATTCTATTTTCTAAAGCATTTAACAAATAGGATTAAATAATGTACTATTCTAGTTGGGCGGTGGTGGTACATACCTTTAATCCCAGCATTAGAGAGGCAGAAACAGGCGGATCTCTGTGAGTTCGAGGCCAGCCTGGTCTACAAGAGCTAGTTCCAGAACATTTAAGGCTGTTACACAGAGAAACTCTGTCCCTAAAGGCCAAACTAAATAAATAAATAAGTAAGTAAATAAACAAAGTGCTATTCTGCAGCTATCTAGAGTCCACATCATATGACGTCTTGGTATTTACTGAAAACATGCATATTCTAAGGATCGACAATTTAAGTTTTTTCTATTATTGCTTTTGCCATTATTATGCAAACAATGGATCTGTTTTTTTTTTTAAGGTATATGCCAGAAAACCTGATTACTGGGTAAAGGCTTTGGAGTCAAGTCCTCCAAAGACACCAGATGCTAGCATGAGCTTAGTTTCCCCCGCCTTAGACAAAATAAAAATCACACCTGTTCTTGCGGTGGAGATCTTGCGCCATAACGCAGGTGACACATGTGGCGTGCACGTCACACATCAAGGCCATGTGCATGCGGTATGTGTGGAGTGCATGTACACAAGTTCAAAGTAACCACTTCCCAGGGCTGCTGCCGTCGTCATGCTGTGACTGCCGCTCCATTCCCCTTCATCAGAAAAATAGCTGAGCCTTCATCCTTGGTAAGATAGCTGAGGACAAACAATACAAACAATACAAACTGTCCGAAAGCCAGTTTCTCTGCCCTCCCCTTTCTCTGAAAATCTGGGAAGGAATTAAGTGCGATCTCGAGTTAAAAAAAAAATTAAGAATAATTGTTCATTTTCAAAGGAACTCAGAATACGTTTCCCCAAAACAGTCTGTTCTCTGGGTACAAAGTTCCATGTATAGACCACTTTCCAGGGACACTGTCTTGAGCCACCCAAGCAAGTCTCTGGATTGCCTTGCTCTGTGGACCATCCCCAGGAGGGCGGCCATGCCTGTGCCTGGATTTATGGGGACAGTAACGGGGATACAAAGTCAAATCTCCGGCTGGCCTCAGGTCCAGATCTATAATTGGTAACAGAGTATTTGCTACTTCTGCGCTTCTTTTTTTATTTTCCAGTCCAGCTGCCAAAGGGGTTTGGGACAATTTTCCAACCATATTCTGCAAGCATTGGTTTGCCAAGAATATTCAACCAACTGGTGGATCAATAAAGTTCATCTTACTGGTTTCGGGATGTTTTCAGCACTCTCCTTGAGTGTATTTGGATTCTGAAAGAAATATAAATATAAAACCAAATAAATTCCTTGGTTCACATATGTGAAAAGCCCCAGTTGTAGATGGTTTGCAGGTTCAAATAATGTCCCTGAACTTCTCCCTTCTCTCTCCTCTGCCTCCTACTAAGTCTGCCTCATCTCAGGAAGTGTCATGGAGCTGTCTGCAGGTCTGCAGTCTTCCAAAGTAAAACACAAAGGACCCAAATCCCAAGTGTGACAGTGGTTGGTCCTCTCTAATACAGGCACTTGGACTATTGAAAGCAACTCTCTGGCTGGCTTAGGCAAGGTGTGCATTCTAGTGAGCAACTAGAGTGGGGTCAATTCTGCTGAACGTTTAACATGAGAGTAGACAAAGCATGTTCCCTTATTTAGAAAAGGAGAATATTGTTTCTAAAATATCACTGGGTAGTCAGAAACGGAGCAAATAAAAGTGCCAGTCTGACAAGCCATAAGGTCTCAACAACGCAGCCGATTAGACTTCCGTGTCGTCTCATGCCTTGGTCATTTGTGCCCTTCAGCTCATTCTGATGCACAGATGGATCTGTGCAAAATTAGACTGTCCTAGGGGAACGTGACTTGGGGCATTGGACTAACCGAGGAGCAGATCCTCCCATCAGTGTGTTTGGAGTCCTTTTCTTTAACTTAAGAGGAAAACATCCAGGAGAGTTTGGTCATTTAAGAGGGAAGGACTCAAGAGCCAGGGTGTGCCACACTCTGCGCTGGCCAATGGAAACAAAGAGACAGCAACTTTCAAATTTTCCATAGTTTAATGTTCTGTACAAACTATACAAATAAGGGGCCACCAAGCTGCTACCTAGAAACCAGGTGCTGAATTGTTGACACAGTCACAACAACTAACGGCTTTGACCCCTGCCCATGGCAACCAATGACACACGCCTGCAAAGTGTTTTCTGGTTTGACCGATTGTTGCCTTTGTTGTGTTAGCCTCTGCGGTAGTTATATGAATAAGTTGACAATATTGAGCTGGGGCGTGGCAGTCACATCAAGGGCTTTACCTTTTACACCGTTTGGGTGTCATGGCAGCTCTGTGTGATAGTCATGGCATCGATTGTACAGATTGGGATTCTGAAATACCGAGAAGTTAGGCAACATTCCCAACATCACAGAATCAGACACAAGTGAGAGCATTTGCTTACCATGGCTATACAGAATTACCATGGCTATACAGAATCACAATGCTCTGCCAAGGCTCACCCTTCTTGTGGTACCCAAAAATAGGTAATACTTATCGAACACTCACCATGCATCAAGTGTTACGCTAGAGGCATTATTTCTCTCTGCGCTCCCCGTAATTCTGTGCTAACTATCCTGAACAGTATCTCTTCTTTACACATAAGCAAAGTGAAACTCATAGATGCTTACTAACTAGCTCAAAGTCATTCACTATAAGCCCCATCTGGCGTTTAGAATCCTGTCTTTTCATAGACAATATTGTCTGTGCACTTTAAGTCTCCTCTTACTGTCCCTGCTACTTTCATGCAGGGCAGTCAGCCTCACTAGACTGTGGGTCCTAAGGGTAAGGACTGAGCCTAAACACTTGGTCATACAAGGTGCATAATAAATGTCTTATTCATTTGTTTCCTAACATGCTACACACTTTAACACAAGGAAGGTGTGCTCACAGTGGAAAGAATAAAAGGATCCAAAGGCTAACTAAAGACACCAAAGCAATCTTGTATTTCCATAGACTAGGAATCATAGACAGTCCCTCAGGAAGTCAATCCTAAGATCTATGTTTTGCAATTATCAGTCCTACCCAAGTGACAGTCTTGAAATTGAAATGACCTTGTCTGGCCAAAGGCTTTTTTTTAACATACAATACAGGATATCAATCACTCCCCTATCATGATAAAAAGTACTGCTAAACAGAAAAGTAAATCCAAAGCTTGGGTATCAGTCAAGTTTATCTAGTATGGCAGGATTCAGTCCACCCAGTCCGGTACTTACTGAGTTTTGCTCACCAGACCTTGGGCATTCCTTTCTGCAGGAATTTCACAGATGCCCCAGACAATGCTATTAACCCAACAATTAACACATCATCCTGAGAACAAGGCTTTAAACCACATCCAGGTCCAGGCACTACACCCTTTACATATGGATGAGATACATACAAGATCAAAGAAACAATTATGATTTTTCTCAGTGGAGCATCCCTTGCAAAGCAAAGTAATCGGCCCTGAAGCAGAGCATTAGAGGATGAGGTGGTTTTACCTTCAGTTAGAAGGTAAAGAACACAAACAACTATGGGTGCTTTGGGAGGAACCTGTTTGGGAGCCCCAGGTAAGCCGAACACAGAATCAAGCCCCTACTTGCAAAACTCAATTGAAACAAGTCCATGTTCAAAGAGTTGTGCTTTCTTCGATCTCAGGAGACAGCTGTTTGGGAAGATGACTCATTAGAAAGGACAAATGTATTGTACATGTTGCCTTGAGAGCATTTATCAGCGTGTGGGAATGGATTACTCAACCTGTTGTAAGAGCAAAAGAATCAAAGCCACGTCACCAACCATATCCTACTATTGACAACCCACATCCCGGGAGGCAGATTCACTCCAGGTCTGAGTTTGCTGCCTGCCACCTTTCGTATTTATTCCCTGTGTATCTCAACACTGACACGAAGTCATTACTATTACATGAGGCTCTTGTCACATGGTGAACACCTCGTCTTTCCCAGCTGCTCTTGAGGACAGAACCCTGACTTCCATTAGGTTTTCAGTCTCCATAGCTATGAGTTCAAGATCCCAAGTGGTAGAATGTCAGCCTAAATCAAATATAGTCAATCCATTTTCCTTATAGAATGTTAGCCTAAATCAAATATAGTCAATCCATTTTCCTTACCAGACAGTGGTGTGAATGCACGCCAGTCTAATCAATGGCATGTGAGGAGATAGACGCTATGAACTAGGAAGATCTTTTTCATCCCTAATAGAGAGGCTAAAGAGAAAAATGTCCAACACACGCTATTGTGACATATTAAGCATTTTGTTTATGTTCACATCTGTGATTACTGCGGCATTCCTGCTACGGTGAGAAGTCACTTCTGTGTCACGAGGACAGCAAAGCACAAGGAGAACAGTACTGGGGTCCTTAATGTCCATGTTATACTATTGAAATAATTAAGCGTGCTTATGGACCTCATGCCCATGACCTGTGTCGGGTCACCCCTAGCTGTGATTAACCAATATTTGGTCAACCAGTTTACTTGATCACCTGATACAGATGAGCCTGATCCCTATTTTCAAGCAAACTTATATTTTCACCAAGTACTTATTCTTGTAATTAAGCATAATTATCTTCTGAGAAAATAAAGGTAAATAGTAGACAGTTCTGCCTAGTTCAGTAGAACACTTGCAAAACCGTGAAAACACGCAGAATCTAGCATACGGATTGAGACACACTACCTTTAAAGGATCAGATGGTAACCATTTCAGCTTTCTTGCTATCCTATATGATCTTTGTGTAGTGCAAAAGGAAAAAGGCACAAGACATGAGTGAATGGGCATTACTTTCTTCCAATAAAGCTTTATTTATAAAAAAGCAGAGGCTCGGGTATAGTTTGTAGGATATAGTTCCCAGTCCTAGTCCAGAGTCTAAAATTCATCTAATTCATTTAATATTAAAGCCCTCTGATGTCTTCTCTATATAACTTGAGCCCTGTCTTCCTCTTATCCTTTAACTTGTACCGTTCTTGATGCCAGCCACCATGGCCTTCTTTTTATTTGTAATCTGCGTTTTCCAACCTCTATGCACACCCCAACTTTAAGATCTTTACATATGATGATCTCTTTGCCCTTCAATGGTTTCTCTTGATATGTCATGACTGGCTTCAGCTCAGGAAAAATGACTAAAAATGTCATTATCTTAAAGAAGTTTTTTCTCTGCACTTTAGTCTGAGCACTTTGGGCTCCCCCATTCATTCCTCTGTTCATCCACTGGCTTTATTATCCTCACTGGACTCCTCAGTCTGCATCTCGACTTCTCCATTGTCAATCTTTGCCCCCTAGAAGGCAAGTCTCTTCAGGGCAAGGACCTCAACTATCCTGGTTCACGATAGTTCTCAAGCCTGGACATGGAGATGAGCCATTTGTTAACTATGGACTATATGAAACATTTGTGGTCTATTGTTGGCTTGGTTTCATAGGACATTAAAATATTAACCTTAATACACGAACACTTCCTCTCTAACCTCACTGCACACTGCTATCCATAACTCATGACTTCCTTCAGAAATAACATCTTTTGCTAGTGTTGGGTCAAATTTGTCCTTAAGTATGTCACTAGATTGCCAACAGAAAAAGATAAAACTACCAGCTACTTGCCACTCTCAAGGAAACAAGTTGAGTAATCTATTTTTTTTTAATGGAAAAAGGTATGTTCCTAGCTGCACTACGTACCAACCTGAGTGTTTGGAAGCCAAGCAGCGCAACTTTGGCAACAAGGCAAAGTTGAAGACTCCATGTCTTTCCATGGAATCCTTACGTTATGAACTCTCACACATGCTGGGTTTTAACCAGGAAGCCAAACTATCATAAAGGCTGCGTTCCCCTGTTGCTACTTTAGAGAGTCCCAAGTACAGCCTGCAGGTGCAATGTAGTTGGGTACTAATTCTTATTATGGGTTAATACTAGTTTTCCCAAATTTTTGGATTATCTTCTCCACAGTCCTCAGAGGATGAGTCACTCCCCCTCTTGACAATTGCCTGCTTTACTCTGGCCACCTGCCCAGCCTTTTTCAGACCAGGAAATGTAGTTAAAATATAATCAGGCGCTTGGCTAAAATATTTAGAAGAAAGAAAGAGAGAAAGGGAGAGAGCGAAGGTGGAGGGTCTTCTCAGTAAAACCCTAGGCCCTTTGATGAAGCTCCCACCCAAATATTTCTTCAACGCCCCCACTCCCCAGGGATGCTTTAGAAAACAACAGAAAAAGTCCCAAATAAAGGGGAAAATAACACAGAAGGAAATGAGAATGGCAGCTCTCCTCAATGCTTCCTTCTCATTGAGCTGAAGCTTCTTCCCCCAACAGCCAGTCATCCTCCAGCATTCGAAAAGTCTCTCCTCGGCTTTCACATGGAAGCAGAACGTCTCCTGCTCAGAAAGCAGACATCAAATTGATGTGCACATGAACTTTGGTCATTTCAGCTGGCCACAGCCAAGGCTTCTCTGCTTATGTAACAAGCATTGTGAGCCAGCGTTAAAAAGGCTATTTTGGTCCGTCCCTAGCTCCAGCCGAGGGAGCAAACAAACGTGCTTACAAAATAACATTAAATGAAGGGCCAGGGCCAGGTGGGAGGTGCTTGTTATTGAGGACAGCCACTACTATTCGTGCCAAGTATGACCATATAACAATGTAAGCCCACAACTGCCAAATCTTCCGATTAAAAAAAAAGAGAGAGAAAGAAAGAAATCAGAAGCTAGGACAACCCTTCCAATCTATAAACGTTAGAACAATTAAACATAGGGCATGGTTGAACATGCCTGATGTGTTCACCAGGCCAGACTGGGCCCATGGGTTACTCGTGCAAGGCCGCTGTAACATAGTCAGAAGAGCCGCTTCAGGGAAACCACTCTACGAGGCTGTCCTCGGAGCACATCATTAACAGCCTCCACATCTGGAGCAGACAGAGCTCTGGCTACATCCAAAGCTGCAAACAGTGGGGCTTCCTAGCCACCGCTCTTTCCTGAACCACAGTCAAACATGCATTCTGCTCTGCTCACTTCCTAAGGCTTGTGGTACACATTAGATAGGACTATATGGCTTAGCTATGAAATTAGCTGACTTTTATTTTCTGTAAAGCTAACAAATGCCCTGGCTGTTGAATAGAAAAACTAAACAAACACAACAGAAACAACAAAAATTAAAACAAACCCCAAGTTTTGTCAGTGAAGAATTGTTTTCACCAGTGTATTAAAATGGTAAGACCTTTTTTTTTTCCTTTTTTTGGGGGGGGAGGGGTTTCTAAATTTAGGTCAATGCTCAGGTCTCTTTGATTTTTTCCCCCTTCAGTCCATGTAAAACCTGAACAACAAACGGATGCGTCCCCCACCTCCCAATTCTAGTCTTATGGCAGTCCTAGAATCAAATGCAAAATCAAAATGAAGACAAAAGCATATCTATTGTTTGTGTACCAGAAGATTTGTTAGTTGAAAAGGAATGTGTTTTCTTCTGTTTTGTTATCTTTAAAGAGCTATGGTTTAAGTTAAACACGATCAAGTTTTGTTAAACTAAAGATTCATGGCTAAAATATTTCAGGACATGTCATGAAACTTGAGTGTGACCCAGACCTGTCTGGAAGCCGACTCCTCCCACTTGATTCATTTTGAGCTACTGTTGTTCTTCCCTCCTCTCTATACTGTGGAAAGAATCCCCTGCAAGTAGGATCCATGCAAAAACAGGGTTTCCTGTGCAGGCTCACTGTTAGCGTGGCAATCCCTGCAAGTGTGAGCAGGGGTTAGACTCAGCACTCAGCCCGCTGTGCCTGGGTAACCGGGCTGCCCTTTCAGCATTGCCTGGCTTTCAGCTGTTGACACTTCTTGCTCTAAGACTAATTCCCCCAATGCACAACTGTTTACAGCAGGTTAAGTGTCACCTACAGTGATGTAGTGTTGTTGTTTGCTGGGGTTTGTATGTCCCCTATGGATAGGTGTTGAATTCTTCTTTAATTTTTTTCCTCATTTTCAAAAATCTAGAAAACTATCCAATGGCAAATGGAGTTGAAGGTTTTACACTGTACCCAGAGTAACCACCCTGAGGTGATTTCCTTAAGACAATCAAATGTGGTCTTTCCCCCACTTCTGTTGTAAAAACACAGTGCTGACTAAATCTGTGTGCCTGGCATCTCCCTGAACTTGAATGCTGCCACCTCGGATTGACCTCCCTGCTCACCTTTCCAAAGCACTCATCACTGCCCCCATCAACTGCATTTTATCACATCCCCCCTTTATGTTTCATTCTTGGAAAATGTTCTGTGTCTCTGCCCATTCACGTCTCCATGTTAACTACGTCCACTAGCGCATGTGCTCAGGGAGCAGGTGACTCTGTCCCTCCATCACTGTATCTTCAGAGTCTACAGCAGGCCCTGGTCCTCTTTCCTAAGACTCTCCTAAAACGTTAGCACATTTTAAAAATCTACCAATTCTGCAGGACAGGAACGAGAGAAATAGACCCTGAGGGGGAAATAAAAGATGAATGCTTGAAACAGTTGTTGGTGCATTTCTGTTTGGTACCTTTCTTCCCAGTCCAACAGGGTCCTGACACATCTATGTTTCCAAAACCTACACCCCAACTCTGACTCTTTTGCTAAGAAGATGCAAGTGGTAGCTTTGTTCTTGGGATCATAAGCCCCAGACTGTCTTCCTGCCAGTGAAGAAATGAAAGCATCATCTTCTTCCTTCCGGCCCACTTGCTTCAACATCTCCACAGGTTCCTATGCTTCTTTCTATGCCTTTACATACATCATGATGATCACACGAATCTCAGTAGATACCGAAGTTGCTGACAAAGTAATAAAGCAGACACCACTCTACAATTGCTCAGCAATCATCTATAGGACCCTTCCAAGAGCATTCTTAATAGAAAAATCAAGTCAATCATTTTCAAAGAACTACTGAAACCAAATGGAAAACTAGTAGGAAAAAAATCCCATTTATTTCTATTTTTAAAATATTTCTTATCCTTTGTGTCTTCTTACAAATGGCATTTGTGTGATTAAAAACAGGTTATTTCCTACTAGCCAATCTTCTGTTCTATATTTTTCATCTAAACGTATTACTTCTCAGATGGTGACACACAAGTTAGTGACTGTGGAAATGATTATAATGTCATTGATGATTGTGGCTTTAGGGAGTAAATAACCAACAGGCATAGAACCTTGGGCTGAAAAGTTCCAGTGTTTCTCTTAAATCCAATTAAGAAGAAAAATAAAGGCAGGCGTAGGATTAGGCTATGTGAACTAATTTAAGTTTTCTTTCATATGTATTTCTCAAACTATAGACTGACTCTCATGGGAAACAGAATTGGAAAAATTCAAGCTACCACCCACCCTTGCTTTGAAGTGAATCAGGAATGGCTGGAAGAAATAGACCCATAAACCCAGTAACTCGCTGTGAGCAAAGATCCATCGAATTGAGTTGGGAAATTAAGACTAGAACAGGGCAACTTTAAATGGCAATATTGATCCGTGTAGAGAAAACTATTAGATGATATACATAAAGAAAACAGCTTAGGTTTGAAACACTTCTCATCTATACTCTACTTCCTCTCAGTAATGAGGCGTGATGCTGGACTGCAGCTTCCCAGAATTATAATGGGTAGTGAAGCATCTTCTGCAGCTAAGGTTAAAGGAATAAGACCCTAGCAGAGAAGCTGAGGGGACAGCTTAGTGGGTGAGAACACTTGCTGCCCAAGCATGGGCAGGGAGGGATGGATTGAGCAGACTGGGGGTCGGACAGATGAGGGGAGGTCATGAAAGAGGTATCTTGAAAGGGGTGGGCATTTGGGGGTTAGGGAGAAACCTGGTGCCAGGGAAACTCCCAGGAATCCACAAGGATGACCCCAGCTAAGATTCCTAGCAGTAGTGGGGAGCGGGCCTGACCTGGCCTTCTCCTGTAATCAGATTGGTGACTGCCCTAATTGTCTTCAGGGAGTCTTCATCCAGTAACCAATGGAAGCAGATGCAGATCCACAGACCAACACTGGGCTGAGCTCCAGCAGTCCTGTTGAAGGGAGAGATGAAGGATTGCATGAGTTAGGGTGGTCAAGGTCATGGCAGGGGAACACACAGAGAAAACTGACCTGAGCCTATGGGAGTTCACTGACTTTGGAGGGACAGCTAGGGAGCCTGCATGGGACCAACTGAGCCCTCTGCATGTGTGCGACAGTTATGTAACTTGGTCTGCTTATTGGGCTCCTAGCAGTGGGATCAGGACCTGTCCCTGGCACTTGAGCTGGCTTTTGGGAACCCAATCCCCATGCTAGATTGTCTCATACAACCTTAATGCAAGCTGAGGAGCCTGGTCCTGCCTCAACTTGATGTGCCTTGCTTAATTGACTTTCATGGGAGGCCTTCCCCTTTCTGAATCTGGATGAGGAGTGGATGGGTATGCCTGGGTAGAAGGAAGGTGGGAGGAGGGGACGGGAAGAGAGGAGGAAGGGGAAAGTGTGGTAAATATGCTAAATAAATGAAAAAATTAATAATAAAAAGATACAGATTTTCTGGAAAAAAATTTAACCTAATATAAGATGGAGATACTAAAGAATACAAAGAAGATTGACCTATCACCAAGGCAGGCTGTGTAAATCAAATCCCATCTGTCCCATATCCATAGATTATAACTTAAGGCTAAGTACTGTAAGTAAGGAATTTCAAGGTAGAGACAGGGGAACCGAGATACCCAAAAATTAATGAAGCAACTACCAAAAGGAAAGATCCAGAGGGAGGGTCACTGAGTCCTGCAAGCCCATCTCCGTTTGATGCATGCAGACCAGAGACGATGACCATCTCCACTGGTGTGAGTATGATGTCTTCAGACCAGAGACGACGGTCTGGAAGCACAGAACTTATGAAGATTTCAGTCAATATTCAACAGATAATTTGGAGTTAATTCCCTCTGAAGCAGTAAGTGCCAGCGTCAATGAAAGAAACAGTCCCTACTAAAGAACAACATCCAGAATTCCCATGGCTTGCTGAACTACTCAGTATTCATAATGTTTAGGATATACCCCAATATTCCTCAACATCAAAAGATGAGCACCCACCAAGCAATGGAACATGTTTAGAAGAGCAAGGAAAACCTATTGATTCTACTCTGAGAAGAAACAAAGGCAGACACTGAAAGACAGGGACTTTACCGTGGCTGCTGTCATCTCCTGAAACACACAGCGGGTAGAAATCCTCTCGTACACATAGCAACAACAACAAAAAAATTCAAGTGAAAAAGTCAACGCTGAACTAAAGCAAATGTATACAATTGCTGAATGGAGATGTGAAAAAAACGAGACATTAACTTGACAATAAGTAAGATAAATACAACATGAATAACAAGCCTATCTTCCCCCCGCCAAAAAAAGACTAAATAAAGACATAAGTCTCCCAGAGCTGTTAGATAAGATCAAAGGGTCCAACATGTGAATAAGTAGAACCCCAAACTAAGAAGATAGTAAACACAACAGAGAAAATATTTAAAGAAGTAATTATAGAATTTGAAATGTACAGACGTGCAATGACTGAGGAAAAGGGAACAAGGTGAACCTAGGGGAGGCCTCCCCTCACCAAGTTCTACAAGAGTCAAGCTGTTGAAATTGAAATCTCAAAATGAAAAGCAGAACTTGAAAGCAGCAAAAGAAAACTGGTACATTCTCCAGAAGGAATCAATTGCCTGATGAATTCTCCGCGGATGCTCTGAAGGCCAAAAGAACCTGGAGCAGCATCTGCAAAGTGCCGAGAAAGAGAAGAAAAGCTGTCGAGCTTGAATTCATCATCCAGCAAATGGATCCTGAGCACTGAAGAGTAGCTAGTGACATTTTCACATTAAGCTAAAATAAGTTGTCACCAACAGACCCAAAGTATAATCTATGCTAGAGGAGGTTCTAGGGTTTGGAGGGAAATGCTACCAGATGGGAATTAAGATCCTTCAGAAAGGATGGAAAGTAGTCCTAAAATGGGAAGAATCTTGTCCTACTTGTTTTTAGGGTTTTTTTTGGGGGGGGGGAGTAGAAGGAATTCTGCTTGACACAGGGTGGAGTTATCAGAGAAGAGGTAACAAAACTTAAGAATATGCTTCCATAAGATTGGCTTGTGGGCAAGCCTGCAGGGCATTTTCTGGACTAGTGATTGATATTGGAGGGCCCAGCCCATTGTGCATGGTGCCAACCCTTGGCAGATGGAGCTAGAATGTATAAGAACGCAGGCTGAGAAAGCCAGTAAGTAGCATTCTCCCATGGCCTCCACTTCAGTTCCTGCCTCCACAGTTCCAGCCCCCAAGCTTCCTGCCGGCATACCAAAATTTAACTGGATGGTTTATAAAGTCACTTTCTATTCTTGGGTCCTGGGATTCACCACTCATCAACTGTTTCCTGCCAGTGAGGGCTAAATAATGACAGGGAATATTCACGAAGGAAAGGAGGTAGAAACGATCGAGGCATTTGGCTCGTTCCCTTTTGGATACCCAGATTATCTACTCAAGACTACATTTGCGAACTCACTAAATCCTCAAATCAACTCCAGAAAGTAGATAATTTTGTGACAATTTCTCAAGAGGCAGCAGTAAGTGGAAAGTCAAGGTGTGGGCCCAGATCTACCCAACCCTAAAGCCTATTCCTCCAGAGTGATCTCTTTCTCCCTCCCTCCCTCCCTCCCTCCCTCCCTCCCTCCCTCCCTCCCTCCCTCCCTCCCTCCCTTCTTCTCCTCCTGCTCCTCCTTCCCTTTGGTTCCTCTCTCCCCTCTCTGCCACCAGACTGGTTAGGCAAACCCAGCATGGAATTATAGCCACCTTGACAATGTTGAAAACTTCTGGTGCATTTCCTAACTTCAGTCTAAAGAGGCATCATTTGATGTGATGGGTGTCCAGTTGCAAATGCCAAGCTTATGAGGCACCTGTCTTCATGTAGATTGCCCTCCAAGAGAGGGCAGTCTATGCTTCTAGATGGCCTTGGTACTGAGATTTTATGTCTAGCAAGTGAAGAATCAGGGAGACTTTCAAGAAACATTGGAATAAATGCAAGCTAGGCATGCTCTGCTCGATTTGTTGATGGCTAAATTAAAATCCCAATAAATTGAACACCTCATAATGACCCTCTCTATCAAAACACTTGTTGATAATTTTGCTGTGTATCTTCTTGTTGGTTTCACAAGAAATCCCTTTTGTTTGTACAAACAGAAAAAATACTTTTGTCAGAATATCAGTTAGATGTTTTCTGTCAGTCTTCCTATCTCCATAAAAATCAAAATCTGCTTTAGTATATATTAGAAATTAGCAATTGTTACTTTACCATCCTATATGAAACTCATATATAATCCATTCAAAAATTTTAAAACAATAAAATATCCTATGTTTAATATGAAAAACAGACAAAAGTAATTGGTAATAAAATAACATGTTTTATCATTAAGAACTCAGGCAAACTGGCAGTGAGATCAGGATTTATCCCTACTGCTTGTTCTGGCTTTTTGGAACCCATTTTCTCTGGAGGGATACCTTGCTCAGTTTAGGTATAGTGGAGAGGACCTTGGTCCTACCTCAAAGCAATGCGCTAGACTTTGTGACTCTACTCTGAGGAGTGGAAGAGGATTGGGATGAGAAGTGGAGGGAGGGAAGGTGGAGGGAGAAGGAGGAGGGGAGGGAGTGGAAAATGGATTTGGCATGTAAAATGAGGAAATACAGTTTTTAAAACTAAGTTAAAATTAAAAAAGCACAAATAATCTAATCTAATCCTAAAAGAACTTGGGAAAATGCCCCTAAAAGTCACAATGCATTACCATGGATACTGCTCCCACCAGTACTGAGGGAGGAAGGATAGATATGGGTTCAGGGAAGAATATATCTCAACTATGGAAGTCAGTTTAGGGTTTACTAGAGACTTGACTGTAAATGGGATCCCAGGTCCATGGAGAGATCCCCAGATTGTTCTCTGGACAGAGGAGAGGGTGCCTGAACTGGCCTTGGCCCATAACCATACTGATGAATATTTTGCTTATCACCATAGATCCTTCATCTGGCAACGGATGGAGATAGAGACGGGGACCCACGTTGGAACACTGGACTTAACTCCCTAGGCCCAAGCGAGAAGCAGAAGGAAGAAGAACGTGAGCAGGGAGGGCAAGATCAGAGGGAACCTTCATCCGACGATGGATGGCGATGCAGACGGAGACCCACATTAGAGCACCAGACTGAGCCCCCCAAGGTCCAAAGGAGGAGCAGAAGGAGGAAGAACATGAAAAAGGAAATCAGAATCGCAAGGGGAGTGATCACCCACTGATACAAGGGGACTGATCTAATGAGAGTTCACCAAGGCCAGTTGACTGAGACTGAAGGAGCACTTGATCCAACCAGATTCTCTGGAGGAGGCTGGATTCCCTGAATGTGACTGACCCGAAGTCTTTCTAAAAAGCCATTGACAATGACTCTGGGACTTGTTTCCTCTGCATATTCTGGATTTTTGGGGATCCAGTCTGTTTGGATACTCACCTTCCTGGACCTGGAGGGAGCGGGGAGGAACTTGAACTACCCACAGGGCAGGAAACCCAGACTGCTCTTAGGGATGGAGAGGGAAGAGGAGAGGGAGTGGGGGGAGTGGGAGGGTGTTGGGAGGAGGGGCAAAAATGGAAACTTTTATATTTTAATAAACTTTAAAAAAAATCAGAGTTAACCTGCAAAATAAAAAAAATGAGTGCCACAACCTCAGTGCAGAGGGACAGGGCTATTACACTGGTCACTCAATAATCACCAGTGCCTTGCAATCCTCACATATTATAGTGATGTAGGGATGGTTCCCTCGAGGTTTTGGTACTCTCTTGGTAAAGTTCCTAACACATTCAATGCAGCCTCCCTTGGTTTATACAGTAGTTGAAAATGTCGGAAAATATGGCCTTGTTGTATTCAGACAAATATGTATGGATATAAAGTCATTGTTGGTCCTGTCTGGAAGTTGGGTTACTTTGTTCTATGATACAATCTGACCTTGATTCCTCCCTACATGCCCCCTCACAAAATTATCAAGCACAGTGCCTCAATTAATACAGTTAGGAAAAGTGCCAATCAAATTCCCACAACTCTGAAGGGATGGGATCCACCTTGGTGTAATGCCTTGGGTTCATAAAACACTGTGTGCACTGGTCATATTCTTATCTGAATCTGACAGTTCACATGTGAAATGTTCTTAAAATGAGGCTGAAGAAAAGATACGACTGATTTTGAGTCATGAACAAAGCCGTCCCTGGCACTCTCTAAGCCAAGTTCTTGGCTCACAGAGGTAGGATCAGACACTGAGTTGCCTTATGTGTCTAACAAAGGTTAACTTCCATGTGTAACAAAGCAGAAAAACTAAAGAGCAGGTATGCTGCAAACGTGGTTTAAATGCTCTGGAATGGGCACAGGTGGCTGTATATTCAGCTGGCTCCAAGACCAGACAAGGCCTTTGGCTGTGGTGAGTTTGAAGGGAAGGGTAGGCAGTCATATCCGGTAGAAGGCAAAGAAGTCCTGAAGGGAGCCAAGCCTGTGAGTCAGGACTCACGGTGAATGTTCACACGTAAACAAAGGCTTGGGGACAGCCCTAACGTCAGCCCAGATGAAGACACCAAAGCTCTGGGTGCATCTTACCCTACAGGAATTATTTTCACGTCTGATGCTGCTGGATTGTCTAGTGAACGGCACGAAACAGGATTTTTCTTTGAGTCCTGGAGTGGTAGCAAGGCTTAGCGTATGAATTTCTTCCCCCATATTCCCAAGATATCACCTGCTGCCTTCTATCTCCAGAAAGGCAGCTCACTCCGCCGGGCTGCATGCTGCAATCATCTGTCCTCCCAGATATTGCACTGACTTGCCATTGCAAGGATCTGTTCTTCTGTCCCTTTGGGAGAAGGTGTGGTGGGAGTTGACTTCACACAAACATTCCGGCAAGATATGCAGACCACCTTCCACGCCTTCCTCAAAGCAATGCACAACTCAGTCTTGCTGCAGCTTGCATGTTCTTTATGAGTTCTTTCTATCTGGCGGCATTTAAGTAAGCTGTTTGACAGTCATCTTTTTTAATGGCATGATTGCCTAGGCTTACAAATGCTATAATAAGATGTATTATCCCTTACTCTTTAACAAGCATGGGGGTTTGTCTTTGTTTTCTTTTTTAAATTTTCCATTTTAGTTTGATAGAAACACATACCGTAGGGAAATATTCAAGAATTGCTCTGTGAGGCCAGAGCATGCTTGGGAGGGGGGGGTTTCTACAGTTGTCCCTATTCCTCCTGTTGAAGAATGCTTCATGAATGACAGTTCTTAGCCTGGAAGAATAAATGAGGGTTCATCCCCAGGGAAACACTGAGATTCATCAGAGAAGCCACAGGGCAGAGGCCCACCCATGCACTGCCTCAGGACACCTTCACCCTTGGTGACAAAGAGCTAGGAGGGCCCTTACTGTGTGCTGCAAGCATTCAGAACCCTGTGTCTATGCATCCAGTCTGTTATTAGAAACAGCCACCAGCCAAAGCAGAGTAACAATGCTTGCTGCCTCACTATGGTTAGGCACATCCTGGGCTGTAGTATGAGCTGCTTCACATGGAGGGAGGAGATCTACAGACCACTCTGCCTGTCCTAAACCAGGAGGCTCCAAATTGGCATTAAGAGAAACAGTTCTGTAGCTTCATGAATAGCTCAGCTGCCAGGGAGCTTGTTACTCTCAGGGGCATGTCCAGGGGAAACGGCAGGTGACGTCACAGAACCTACATTCCATCGAGAGCGCACGCACATTGGTTTACTGGGAGAAAAAACCACAGCACTCGGGAATACACCACCTTGCGGAAACAGAAGAGATGTGTATCTTCCCGATGAGGGCTTGACTGGCAGGAGGCAGGACTGAGTGAACACAGAAGATAGAGAAGGCGTAAAACGACTGATGGAGCATCCTCCCATACCCACCTACTTCTTCCAGCGCCCCCAGGCTGCTCCACCCCCACTCCCTTCCTCAAATGGCTGGGACAAAATCGGTGTAAAATTTGTCATGGAACAAAGACAGTGAAACTTACTTGGCTGGAGAGAGAAGCTATGTCCACACTGGCCAAGAACATAAACTTGAGAGTCAGGAAAAAAAAAAAAACCTGACTATTTGTTGGACGCTTGAACAGGTGATTGTTATAACTAAACCTTTTTCCTCATCTGCTCAGCAGCACTGACGACAGCACCTGTCTCATAGTCTCACCAAGTCCAGAGTTCACGCGCATGAAGCGCTGAGAACATCGCTCGGGATGTAGTATGGAAGAAATGTTGGCTACATCTATCGCTGTTCTTCAGGTCCATTAGCACCATGTGATAATGAACCATGCTAAGTGGCCACAACCAGGCCCGTACCTCTCTGAGACGGCTGCATGGTCCATCTCTGAAGCGACTCAGATCTCTAGAATTGCTCTTGGTTCAGAATTAACCACTGGTTAGGCTGGTTGCCATGGTGATATTACCTAACCTTTTGGGCTTTCGTTTCTTAATAAACAAAGACGGATGGTCTGTTTCGGCTCAGGAATTATCGCATGTGGTGATGATCAGGCATGATTTCTGAGTCAGTACGGGCTCCTGGTGTATGTCTTTATGCGCCTGACAGTATAGGGAGAAGAACAGGACCCAAATGAAGCTGGGATGGCGTAGGCTGCATCTACAGGTGCTTCTCCCAACCTCACTGACTCAGGCCTAGCAGTGGACCGAAGAATCCGTGACTCAGAGCCATTGTGCCTACAGATGTGCACACATCGGTAGGCACAGCCTCCTCAGACAGCTACGGAAATCACGTGGCCCCAGCTCACAGTCCAGCGATACTTCATGCCCTTGTTTTCGTGTTTACAAAATTTAAAAAAAGGCCACGTTTCCCACCAGAAAACAGTTCTGTCACTGCCCAACAGACAGTAAGGCAGCTGAGGTACAAAGCACAAATCACCAAAACAGAAACCCAACGGCAGAGGAGTTAAAGGAAATAGTGGGCACAGTCATCCTCCTGCCTCAGTGAGTGTTTTTGCGCACACTGTTTACTCTGTACAAGCTCTCTCTTAATTGTAGACTGTAAGTAGGTGCCAGCATCTCTATTTTATATAGGAAGAGGAAATTCATGCTTAACTTAACTTGAGCAAGGTCACAGAGCTATGAATTGTAAATTGTAGAACATATTCACTCTCTCTCTCTCTCTTTCTCTATCTCTCTCTGTGTGTGCGCACACACACAGGCATGTGTATAGCAGGAGATCAAATCCATGCTAGGGCACTATTCTATGACAGAACTACACGGGGCCTTGTTTTCCTGTACGTTTTCCTTTGCTTCCTCAGGACTGTTTGAGTGGAACTGACCACCCCCTCCATTCTGACAGAGAACAAGGTAAAACAGCGTTTAAAGCACTGGATGACTCAGGCTGCTGTCAACTTCCTCTTGAACTAGAGAAAAATAAATCATGAGCTTGAGTCACAGAATCAACTGGGTCTTGGATCCCTAACACTCACGTTCATAGCTAGAGCAGGACCAACCCACTCCTTACCTCCCATCAGCCCTTAACACCAGCCATGATCGCTTGACTGTTTCATACATTCACCCACGCTTCATTCTCTCTGCAACCAAAGAACTATCACTCTTGTGAAATTGACATGAAGAATTAACCAAGTAGGCAAGTGGGTAGAGTTAGATGGGTGGGCAAGGAAAAAGTAACTGTAGTATGAGGGTCGGCTTGTTGGGGTCTCTGTCCTGCCCGGTACCCCACAGCTGGCATGCCCCAAAGAGAAAATCAATCACACAGACATCTCTATAAGTTATAAACTGATTGGCCCATTAGGTCAGGCTTCTTGTTAACTCTTATAACTTATATTAACCCATTATTCTCATCTATGTTAGCCATAATGGCTCCGTACCTTTCTCAGCTGGGCAAGTTACATGCTGCCCCTTCGGTGGTCTGCGCAGGAATGGCTGAGGAAGTTTCCTCCTCCCTAGCCTTCTCCTATTCTCATTGCCCTGCCTCCACTTCCTGTCTGATTGACCCACCTATACTTCCTGCCTGGCCAATCAGCGTTTTATTAAAATACATGATTGACAGAATACAGACAATTCTCCCACACCAAGTAACAAATACAACACCAAAGTCCAGAGCGATATACAGTAGGCAGAGGAGAATGCTTGATTCTGGCTTACACTCAGAGACATAAAAGTCATCCTAGAAGACACAGAATTGGATCTGGCTTTGAAAGAAAGATGAGGGGTGACCCTTGGGAAAGGACCATGCTCCCAATCAGACAAAACTATCACCATTAGTAACATATTTCACCCAGTTCAGACATAGCATGAGCTCCTGTCCCCACTCAGCATCTCTGGGGTCACCAATGACACACCATCACTGACACAGGGATGAATCTCCCCAATAATTCCTAGCATAGTTCCTTTTCAGTGATCCCAAAGACAGCAATGCTTAGTCAGATAATAGAGGGGAATGGGAAACCAGCTTGGAGCAAATAGATGGCAAGCTGGGCTCAAATATTTCTTAAAAGAGAGTATGTGATACACACACACACACACACCTACAAATAGGGGCTGGGATGTAGATCAGTGGTAGAGCACTTGCCTTGTATGTATGAACGCCTTGTTTTAATCCAAAATAACACACACACACACACACACACACACACACACACACACACACACACACACGAGACCTATTAAAAGCTTCACCTACATATATATTCCCTGGGGCCCTTTATCTCATTTCTTCTGCAACTCCCCCGATCCTGCATTTGGCAGGAATGCTTCATTTTTCCCCTTGTTTGGGTAAAGCATTTTGCCGGGTGCTATACAGAGTTACATAGGATAGCTTTTGTCCTTTAGGAGCATCAGTTGAGTGACAAGGCATAGTTCAGGAATGTCCAACACCCACCCATATAATCAAAACTACTATTCTGCTATGTGCAATCAGTGTGTGTCTCACCTGGGGCACTTTGAAGCCCTCTGCATCCCCATGTACTCTGAACTGGCTTGAGAAAAAAAGCAAAGACTGAATCACAAATGTAGAGTCTAGACTCAAGAAGAAACCTTCCCCCTCTAAAAAAAACTAAAAGAGAATTGTTATTCTTCAGTTCTGTCTGCTTTTGTCTATCTAGAGGAGCCCATATTTGAATTAGATGCATCGGCCGTCTCCCTTTGGAATGTTTGGGCAGCATTTTCTGCACCTCATTCTAATGCATCATTGTATATTAATAATGAGCCTCTAGGGAAAGCACATGACAAAATTCTTTCTCTCTCAGACATTGGTGTTGGAAGTCAAGCAGAATAATGATTTTTGCATCTCAAACTGCCCATGCAGAAGAAAAATTCAGAATTATGTTTTCAAATAATTTAAATATAAGATTAAATTGAAACTGAGAAGGAAAGTAGACCCATATCTATCACCATGCACAAAACTGAAGTCAAATGGATCAAAGACCTCATCATAAAGCCAGCCACACTGAACCTCACAGAAGAGAAAGTGGGAAGTACACTTGAAGGCATTGGCACAGGAGACCACTTCCTAAATATAACCCCAGCAGCACAGACACTGAGAGAAACGATTAATAAATGAGACCTCCTGAAACTGAAAAGCTTCTATAAAGCAAAGGACATGGTCAACAAGACAAAATGACAGCCTACAGAAAGGGAAAAGATCTTCACCAACCCCACATCACACAGAGGTCTGATTTCCAAAATACAAAAAGAACTCAAGAAATTGATCATCAAAAGAACAAATAATCTAACAAAAATTGGAGTCCAGACCTAAACAGAGAACTCTAAACAGAGGAATCTAAAATGGCTGAAAGACACTTAAGGAAATGTTCAACATCCTTAGACATCAGAGAAATTCAAATCGATATAACTCTGAGATTCTATCTTACACCTGTAAGAATGGCCAAGATCAAAAACACTGATGACAACTTATGCTGGAGAGGTTGTGGGGTAAAGGGAACACTCCTACATTGTTGGTGGGAATGCAAGCTGGTACAGCCCCTTTGGATATCTATATGGTGATTTCTCAGAAAATTAGGAAAACAACCTTCCTTAATATCACTTTTGGGTACATATCCAAAGGATGCTCAATTGTGCCACATGGACATGTACTCAACTATGTTCATAGCAGCTTTGTTTGTCATAGCCAGAACCTGGAAACAATTTAAATGCCCCTTGACCAAAGAATGGATAAGGAAAATGTGATACATTTACACAATGGAGTACTACACAGCAGAAAAAAATAATGACACCTTGAAATTTGCAGGCAAATGGATGGAGCTAGAAAACATCATATTGAGTGAGGTAACCCAGACACAGAAAGACAATTATCACATGTACTCACTCATAAGTGTTTTTTAAACATAAAGCAACAAAAACCAGCCTATAAATCACAATCCCAGAGAACCTAGACAACAATGAGGACCACAAGAGAGACATACATGGACCTAATCTCAATGGGAAGTAGAAAGTAGAAAAAGACAAGATCTCCTGAGTAAATTGGGAGCATGGGGAGGGTTGAAGGGGAGGGGAGAGTCAGGGAGGGGAGCAGAGAAAAATGTAGAGCTCAATAAAATCAATAAAAAAATGAAACAGAAAAGAAAGCGCGCGCGCGTGTGTGTGTGTGTGTGTGTGTGCGTGTGTGCGCGCGCGCGCGCGCGCGCTTCACTATTATAATGACAGCATCATCAGAGTGGAAAAAAAAATTCTGCCTTGAGTAGTCGAGGAGACACTGTTCAAATTAGCTGGCTAGCATCCTGTGAGATGTCTTAGATTTTATTGGGGTCTCATTAGCACATCACTTTCGGTGACAGAAGGCCACCGAAAGAAAGGGAGTGGCCTAACAGGACCCCAACATTCCCTTCCTTGTTTTCACGGCATTCTTCCAAGCAGGACGACATCAGAGGACACAGAGCTGCATTTTTGCATAGCAAAGAAAACCTCATGTATACAGATGTATGATCAATGTTCGGGGAGTGTATGCAGCGGTCTATTTAATTTGTTTCAGTTTTTAGACATTTTACTGTAATTAATGTGTTCATTTTCTGCACTCATGTTCAGGAGCATATTGCATTAGGCATAATTTTAAAAATTGAAGAAGCCCATTAAATAAATAATTAGTGTAAGGTGATAAAATACATTAATTTAAATGATTGAAAACATCTAGCTCCGGGTGAAATAATTCTTTAATAAAATATCACTCCAAAAGCTCCAGTTCCAGAATGCTACTCTTATTAGTCTAAAAATACAGGCTTGGCACCAAGCCCGGAAGATTGGCAAGTGGAGCTTTGATAGACCAAGACATGCTGGGATTCCATAGCTTACGGCCCCATTAGGCATATCCTGTCTCCAGTTGCCTATGGTCTAAATTGGGGATCCATTAGCACAGACCCACATGAAATTCAGCTGCCACCATTTGTGTATACAAATGCTAGCTGGGAGAACAACTTCATATTTGCTGTGTGGACAGAAAGGGATCTTAGATGGAGTTCAAGTTGAGAGGAGAAATGAAGACATTGCATTGCCTTGGAAGTCAGCAAACAGCACATGAGTAATACAGACATACCATCGTTATTTTTCAAGAATCCCCAAAGCTTGAAAGGTTGTTTTCTCATAGACCTGAGTCAGACACAGTATGTTGGAATATACATACCATTTGTCTATGCATAATCAAGTAAGCTGAACTTTTTCCAGCTAGCTTAATCATCTAATGCCTTCATCTGAAAGCTTTATCTCCGCAGTGCACAGCCATACCAGCCCTTACTTGGGTTTTGTGCATATGTTGTTATCTAGGCTTCTTGTAAACCTATGCTTTTATTTTTAGCTGTCTGGAAGTCTCTTTGTGGCAATGCATTAAGTAGCTCCCAACCAGTGATATTCCAAAGAATAATGCATCACTATGTGTAACACAAACGGCAATGTTTTGTGTAGACAAATGCCAACTTGTTGACAATCCAAAACTGCACACATACAGATTGGAATCAGCGGTTTCTGTTAATGGCTGAGTCAACTCTTGCGTGTTCAGAGTTTAATGCCCACAGCTAATTCAGTCCAAGTGAAACAGAAATATCTCTAGTCTCTTTTATTGGCTTGCTTCTCTCTCTACAATGAACGCAGGGTACTAGACCCATTTTAAAGGAGAAACCCTTCAGAGCCATTAAACACTTTAAAAAATGAGCTTCATTGCCAGAGAGTGTTAGTGTGTAACTTGTCATGTGACCTTGGGCTGTCCCCTTAAATTGAGAAGAAAATAGCACTTAGGTTTTCTATTCACCAACAATGTGGGACCTGGTCTTCTCTTAGTCATGAAAATGGCTGCCTACAAAAGGAGAGACCACAGAAAGGTTAACACGGGAGAGTCGCAGTTCCATGGTCTTGATCAAGAGGACCTGGGTTCTCCCATGCTGCTAAGTTTAGAAAGGAAAACAGAAAACAGATGGCTTTACTCCACACTTCTAAGAATGATTGATCTGAACCATCATGATTAACATGGGTTGAAAGCTAGCAGCCCTTATAAGAGCACGGCCTTCCTAATGGGGACTCTCTGCAGAGCTACAGCGCATCACGGGGCCAGGTTCCAAAGTGGCCGCAGTGAGAAGTGGGCAGCTGTGGTAACTGAGTTTGCTGAGCACCAGGATGTTACAGTGCTGTGCCTTCATAGCAGACACTTGCTTCTGCTTAGGCACGAGCTTCTGTAAGGGAAAAGAAGGCAGTGTGATTTAGAGACAGAAATGTGGCTGCCTTCTTTCCGTCCATGCTTGGGGAAGCAAATTTACCTGCTACTTTGGAGCTCTTTATGTAGGAAGATACCTGCCTGGGCTCTTAAGTGTGGTCTGTGCCCCAGGGTTCAGAAGGCCAAATGAGAATCAAAAAGTTAGTTGAATGGCGAGCCTAATGCAGGAGCGAGTGTGCACTTGGCTCTGCCTGCTAGTTTGTTTAAGACATTATCAGAAGAATCAAACAAAACCAGAGACAGACAAAGAAGGGGAAATCCATGTTCCCAGAGAAAAGGAAACAACTCAAGCAAGCGTAAATTTGCTAATGTTTCACACCCAGGATCTTACAGCAAACAAAAGCCCAGACTAGATCTTTCCAGTCCTCAGCGGGACCAAATAAGAGGATCCGAGACGTGTGGTGTACCTGGAGATCCACACTTTAGTTAAAAACACTGGGACGAGGCTTTGCACCTCTACAGAAGAGATTCCACCTATGCGCTCCTTCCTCCACTAGAAGCCAGCCCTGCACATCTGTTCCAAATGGGAGCGTGTGCCAGAAGTAGGATCTTTCGTCGAGGGGAAGGACTTTGGGAGACTGCCTTGGACTTTGTAAGTTTTACCCTTAGACCCTATGAAAGAAGAAAAGGCATTGTAGAAGAGAGACATTCTTTCTTGATAAGAAGACAGAAATAGCCTAAACTAACTATATTAACCTAAAAACATGAGTGGAAATTAGCAAGAAATAAAACGTCTGAACTCTTCAAGTGGCCTCTCCTCTGTGCTATTGAAACCCTACAGCCTCGAGAGGAGCAAGCTCAGGCCAGGAGCTAACCCGCCAAAGTGAAATTCTAGAAATAGAGAATGCTTCAGGCGTCTTGAATGCAGCTAAGTCTTGCAGAATTTTCCCAAACTTCTGGATTCAGTAAAAGATGATTCAGATTTTGCCTCAAGCCGTTACTTTTGGAAAACCATATGTATTTTTGAACAAATTCAATTTGGATGTTTCTTATTTTCTTGCCCTTTAACTCATTAAAATGTTATTATGTGGGAGTCATTTGTTTGGGAAGCAATCTGAGTCTTTTGGAAAATCTTTGAAAGCCTTTGTTGTTGGGATCAGAAGCGAATTTCTGCTTATTCGTAAGTCTATACATTCAAAGCGAGCTGGAAAATTATGGAAATGATACGAGGCAAAGGCATAGACCCCGGCTATTATACCCTCCTTGCATGGATACAAGACCCTCATACCCAGAAGAAATTCTTACTTTTAATGCTAGTGCCCTATTAAAATTCTTAATAATTGATCTCTATAAGTAATATCAAAGGGATGCTGGGACATGGGTGGACCTCAAGCAAGCTAGAATGTGAGCAGAGATCCCTGGCAGTATGTATCTACAGCCCTGGCGAGCCATTTGGAGTGAGCACAGACCTCTGGTAAGTCTGCCTGTGGAAGTTCAGTGAGATTCAAGAAGCAAGCATAAGGTAAAAGTGTTACCTGGACAGGTGAGTTAGCCCAGAAGAGAGGAGAGGCTGGTGTGGGAGCCAACAGCCCAGAGAACCCCATTTTGCATTTGCACATTTTTTTTCTTTGAAAGCAGAAAGATGGCTTGGACATTCTGAGAACTATAAACCAAGAAAGGTCATCATTTCCTTTCTTGTTTATTAGCCCTCTGTTTGCCCTCAGGAAAAGGATAGGGGATATAGCACAAGTCACAGTTTGCTGTCCTTCCAGGAACTCTTAGTCCATCAGCAAGTCAATGGTAGAGACATTTGTTAGAATGTGTGCACAAGAAGTGAAATACCATTTGATTATTTGTTGTGCATCAGCTCCAGCCTTTCGGGTAAGAACAGAGTGCATACACAGAACCACATGTTGCTTAAAGAAAGGGAGGTACTCTGAGAGGCACATCACTAGGTGGTCAAGTCTGTGCTGCATCATCGCATTGTTTTACACCGACCTACCAAAGAGCAATCCTTAGACTTGGTTCTTGGTGCAGCCAAGAAACAGGTGAAACACAAGCAACATAGAGGACGGTTGAAGGCATAAGACAGTGTGACGCTTTACAATGAACTTGGTTTTATATATTCATAGCTGAGTACACCCTAAATTGTGTTAAAAAAATCAAATGCAGTAAATACAATAAACTTACATGGCCACTTATTAGTGTTATCAAGTGTTGTGTACAGAGTTATAATTATGTACGTTTCACTTTTATAGAACCAGGAATATCAAAAGTTGGTTTATAAGAGCAGAACCACACACATGTGATATCACAATGGGGACATAATGACCATCATGATGTCACAGACAGGACATCTTTAGCTTCAGTGCAGTTTTTTGGGATAGACGTCATATATGCAGCCTACTGCCAGACAACACATCGCAGGTGTTGCTGACTATGTACAAGTGATGAGAAATGAGTTGTGTAATTTCAGTGACACATGCCTGAAAGATGTTAATGCTCTTTAAAATTAATATTGCCCTGCCTGTGCTGAATGATGAAATTCTTGTTGATGATTTGTGACTTTAATAGTTTCAGACTTAGGATACTAAATAGTAAATGTAAAGAACCATGACTAACTGAGCGAGACCATGGAAATAAAGACAGGGTTTTCTCTCAGAGTCTTCTCTAATGGTATCCTGCCCCTGCTTATTGAGGAAGAATCCCTATGTTCCACTTTCTCTGGGCCTCACCAATGAGTTAGCCCTGGTCTAGGAACTTGTCTGAAACGCAGTCATGAGCCCATAAAGCCTGAGAACCGCGGAGCTGAGTCCTAGCTGCTGGAGAATCCCCAGGGACTCCAGCCCTTCAGAAGCTTCAGATCTGAGCTCCTCATTTCTCATCTTCTCTAAAACAGTACTGAGAGGTCATCAGAAGCATCGCAGCATCCAGATCAGGTCTCCGCATGTCTACCGCCTAGTGCTGTGGTATCTCTGTTGTGTCACATGCCCGTGGTGGCAACTTCAGCCAGCACTTAGACTCTCTAATTTTCTATAGTCATGTCCTGGAAATGGGGGTGTTAATGCTGGTCAGGTAGAGGGAATGGGGAATTTAAATGAGCTAGTATGTATACAATGTTTAGCAAAGGACCTGGCATGTTATAAACACCCACAGAAAGGAGTTTTGCAAATGGCTTATCCGTAAGTGCCATCCTTTCTGGTCCTTCTGTCAGCACTCATTAACTTCGTCCTAGACAAATCCCCCAGGGCGCTGTCTCTGCTTGCCTCTCTCTGGAAGTCCCCTCTGTCTTTGAGTAAAACAACAAACGACAAGAAAGATGTGAAGTGTTGAACCCTATTGCTGGCAGGGCGAACAGAATGAGAACATGAATAGGCTGATTATACTCTTGATTAGGCCTTTTCTTATCTGAAAGTGCTGTGCTCTGCCTTCTTAAATAATTTTTTCTTTATACTCCTAAAGCACAGAAAGCTTTGCCCTCTCATTTGACTGGTTGCGGTACAGCAAGTAGAGATTTTGATGACCATAAAGAACCTGGGCTTCTAGCTGGACCTACCAAGGGCCTGATTGTCACTTTTGTTGGCTTATTGTTTGCAGAGACTGACAGTCTGGCTCCAATACAAAGACTTTATCTGCAGGTTTGTGGGAAGATCTAGGCAAGGAGGATGTGTCCAGCTCCAGGGGTCCAGCGCAAGTTTGCTCTGTGGTTACTGTGATGACCATGGACCCAAGTCCACACCAGTGTCTTGCTTTCAGATACTCGCAGAAATAATTTCCTAACTTCCTCACCTCTACTAATGGGAAGATAATTTCTCTTGCCCAATCCTGCATATGAGCCCCAAAAACCTCATAAAGCTCTTCGTAAGCCAAGCAAGCTTTGGAGAATCTGAGGAAGTTTTGTTGGTAATACCATCTTCAAACCAAAGGCCCTGAAAAGCCCCACAACCTGGAGAAAGATATGTTGTTAATGTGCCTCATTGTTCGACATGTTGTATGTGTTCATTGTGACAGGAGAAAATGTGTGTTAACATCCACTCAAAAAATTGTCTATAAAAAGGCCAGTGTTGAACACTTACTGGTCTCTCTCACCGAGGTCTGGAAGGAGAGCCCAGAGCTGTTACACAGGGGGCAGTATCAGATCTCACATTCAAACCCAGGGCTTGGTACAGATGGACTGTGATACATCTGTAGTAGGCTTAGCTCTCAGGTGGGCTCCTAGAAAGACTCCCCTGTCTTCTAGTGCACCCATGCTTTGATCCTGCAATCTCCGAAAATAAGTCTTGCCTTATAAGACAGTTTTGCTTTGCCACAGTCATTCTCAAATTTTAATGAGCTTGAATACCCCGAGAAATCCCCATACATTACAGATGGTGATTTGGTAGGTCTGTGTGGGACTGGAAATTCTAAGAAGATCCCAGGTGATGCTGGCACTGTGGGTTCTAGACCTCACAAGCTAAAACAGCAAGACTCGATTCTTCAGACAGCATAGGGAGTGTGTAGACCCCGCAGACAAGAGTGTTGCCTTTAAGGTAACCATGGAGCAAGATGAAACCAGGGGATAGGTGATGGTTGTCATCTGTGACCAGACAGGGAGCACTGAGAGAGGCATTAGATGTGCCAGCTTGGGCTCACAGTCTTCCGAGAATAAAGACTTAATTTCTAGGCAGATTTCTGTAGGCTGAAGATGCGCGATGGTTCAGGTAAGGCTATTTCTGAACAGTGTTTTACCTGGAAAACTATTCCAGCAGCTAGAACTCTGTGAGATGTCTTCAATGATGTCATGGCTGCTGGGCATCCCCCCACACACACACAACATTCAGAACCTGGCCCCATCCTGCATTCTTCTGCCTGTCCAAGGCCAGACCTCTGTGTAAAAAGAAAAAAATATATTTTAAGGTCCTGTGACTAACTGAATGTCCTATGCCTCTTGATCTTAGCTCTCACTGTCCACTGGCTCCCCTGCTACATTTGGCCATTAAAGAAATCTCCACCCTTTGAGTGCCATGGTAAATACCTAAGGAGTTCTGGGGAGCAGGGAAGTGGTCCTCAGCCCTCTTATCCTCTGTGTGAGAAGAGAAAATTGTGTGGAAAAGCGTACTGTTTTAACAGCAGCCATCTTGCCATCTGAACTCATCAGAAAATCTTCCCTACCAGATACAAAAACTTAAAACATCAATCAACACCCATTGAAAAATTAATCTAGGGTCTCAGTTGTGCCAGATAAATTCCCGAGGTCTGCAATGAAGTGTCTTGTCCAGAGTTAACGTCTCTGTATATGCCTGAAAGGAACTCAGTTAAGAGCTAAATCTGAGGCCACATGCCTGTAGTTCTTCGGAGGCTGAGGCAGAATGACTACATGTCTACATGTTTGATGCTTGTGTGTAGAATGCATAGTAAAACCAACCTGTTTAAAAAACATTGGATTTCTGTTAAGAGGATAAATTTCAAGTTGTGTTCTTACCATAAAAAAACCAAACAAACAAGGAAAGTAATTTTTTAAAAGATTGTTGAAAATTGAGAACACTTATGGAAATACAGCACTTTGCAAACCTGCAGAGACCATGCAAGGATGAAGTGTTACTATTCTGTTGAAGAGATGTGGTATGCACGTGCCATGACTATCAGGACATGAAAGGGTATCCCAGCTAACTGCTAAAAATGGAGGACACAAACAAAGCTTAAATGCTATATGCAAATAAATGTGGACTCCAATAAAATAAAACTGAGAAACATTTGATATGAAGGTAGCAGACAGACTGTCTGAAACATAAAAACATCGTATCTGTTACTCCAGTACTCAAATAGATTCTGACTCCCCAGGTCCAGGATCTCTCTCTCTCTCCTCTCTCTCCTCTCTCTCTCTCTCTCTCTCTCTCTCTCTCTCTCTCTCTCTCTCTCTCTCTCTTCCTCCCTCCCTCCCTCTTCCTCCCTCCCTCTTCAACCCCTCTCTCCATTCCTCCTCTCCCTCCCTCCCCTTCCCTATTCAAATAGCCAACATTTATCTCTTGACTGTGAACTCTGCCATGTCTCTGCAGTAGTCCTGGCTACCTGGGAGGGCCTGACTCGTGGAGTTGCCCATCATGTACTGCATAAGTCTTTCTACTAGCTATGGTCTCCATTCAACCCAGCAAAGCTAACATGGGCCTCTGATGGAGTCCATTCAATGGGGGAATACAAGTGCAGGTGATGAAAAAAAATGGACTACTTATTTTCTGAATCTTGCCAGGCACTGCTCTCGTGGTCTGCCACGACCATGCTGCCTGTTGACTGTGCACCAGCTGGAGAAACACCTAGATTTGAATCACATGTCCGTCAGCTTTGACTCCTGTAACTTTCAAAGCTCTCAAATCTTCTGTGCCTCAGTTTAGCAGGCAGCTCAGAGTCATTGAGGGTTAAATACGATAATGTATATGAATTTTTAGCATAGCACTCAGCATGTGGTAACAGTAAATGTCAGCTACATACCACCACACGATGATCCCTCTCCACACAGCAGCTGTTAGCAATGGTTCCTGGGAAGAGATAAATAATAAATATCTCACACTTTGTGAATTACATAAAATCTCGGTCATAGCAACTCAACAATCATGGTAGCACTTGTGAAAATAACTGTAGATGATACAGTACTGAATCTTACAACGGTTGAACACGTCATTAAATCTTCTTCTTTGGGGCTTTTTATAAGAATTGAAAAATAAGAGCCCAGAGAGATGGTTCAGTGGCAAAGAACTTGCTGATCTTGCAGCAAACCAGAGTTCAATTCCCCGAACTCACATCAGTGGCTTACCTGGAATTCTAGCCTAGGGGTAGAGTACTCTCTTCTGGCCTCCATAATCACCCACACAAATGTGTGCATACACACATACAGACACACACAGAGAACCATAAAGCTAATTTTAAGAAACGGAAAATTTTTAAAAATTTAAAATGTAAAATCACACACAATACAAATGGGTGCTAACTGGCCATTGGACCGTAAGTTAGTGCTTCGCAGTGAGAAGTGAACCAATGCAGCTGTTCTAATACAGAGTTTGTTCAAAGTGCCAAGGAAAGAGGCTAATTCTGCTTTACAACAAAAGGGGGATTAAGAATGGTTCTATTGAAGATGGAACACTTGGGTTGGACATTTGAGGTCTACAAGTTGACCAGATTGGACTCACAAGAGACAAGGACATCATAAAGAAAGTGAGCAAGCAGGGGACAGCATCTTTCCAGGATCTTGACTGGCAGTCGCCGCTGCACACACAGAAAGCTAAACTACAAATAGGGCGAGGAGCAGGGTTCCTGTGACTTCAGCTGTGAATGAAGTGTTCATTTGGTTAAGGACTTTCTGAGGCCCTCGTCTGATTTCAGATAGTTCCACAGAGCCCCAGGTTAGACCTCAGATGTGTTTTCAGTAACCAAGTTCCATAAGACCCAGCCTGAGTCTCCATCCCCTCTCGCTCAAGAACACTAAGCCCTTCTAGAAAGTTCTTCTAAGATTCTCTGAAAAGGCCTCTGTGGATAGAAGATACACAGTCTTTCTTAATAGATGAGAAAAGGCCTCTGTGGTCAAAGGACACACAACCTTCCTTAAAGGACGAGTTTTCTGTCCAAGCTTAATGCAAGATGAAAATCAGTCTCTGTGTGTATATGTTTCTTGTGGTAGTTTGAAAGAGAACGGCCCCCAAAGAGAGTGGCACTATGAGGAGGTGTGGCTTTCTGCGGGGAGGTGTGGCCTTGTTTTGAGGTCTCCTTTGCTCAAGCTATGTTCAGTGTGGGATACAGTTCACTTCCTGTTGCCTGTGGATCAAGATGTAGAACTTTCAGCTCCTTCTCCAGCACCATGTCTGCCTGCATGCCACCAAGTCCTGTCATGGTGATAATGAACTAAACCTCTGAAACTGTAAGCCACTTAATTAAACATTTTCCTTGTAAAAGTTGCCATGGTTATGGTATCTCTTTCCAGCAAGAAAAACCTTAACTAATCTGTCTGTCTTCTGAGGAACAGATATTTACCACAGGGTTTTGTACATGCTCAGTAAGAGCTCTACCACTGAGTTACATCCAGAGTCCTATTTTCCACTTTTTGAGACAGAGTCTCATTGAGTTGATGGCTGTATACTTGCTATGGCTACAAGGCTGTCCTTGAACTTGTCATTCTTCTTCATCAGCCTTCCAAATATCCAGCCAGTAGTTCAGGCCTGCATCACTGGACCTGGGTGAAAATCTTAGTAAGCTAATCATTAGAAAGCTAATGAACTGTCTCTCTTAAATTATTTTAAATATTTGGAAAATTTGGCTCTTTGATATCTCTGGCAGTCTCCCTATGGAAGAAAATTGTCAAGTATTTTGTCAACAATAATTGTTTCTCTGATTCCTTTTTAGTCAGATTTAGAAAGGATTAGCTTAAAGGAGATTGTTTGCAATTGTTTTAAACCCAACTGCCTAGAATCCAAAAATAGATTCTTTTTAAAATATCTTAACAAAAGAAAAAATGGAATTTGCCCAGTGATGATTCCATATTGAGCAGCTTTTAAAATATGCAAGCATAATTTTAGTTCTGTCAGAAAGTTATGCTTTTATTTCCATCCCCTTTAGCACCTGAGAGTACAGAAAAGAATTTGTACATTCCATGTTTTTAGTTCAACAAACATACCTTGAACACTTATGTACCTGGCACTCTGCAAGGCACAGTATAGGCCCAAATTCTGGGGCACATTTTCTGTCCTCACAGTGCCTTGAACAACATTTAACAGTGTGCTGGAGCAGATGGGAGTCTCATCAAAGGGAAGATATTTAAATAAACTTCCCATCAGTTCTTACAGGGACCTGGCTTTCATCCAGGCATGTGTCTTTGCTCCTCTATTCCTCTAGTTGTGCAGGTGTCTGACTCTCTGAGGAAAGGCTAATGCAGTCGTGAGGTGGGGACAAATGTCCTCAGAGACACAGCCACAGTAAGATTCCAAAGGATCAGAGCAACTGGAAGGGCTGTGGTGACCTATTTCAGTCCAGATCAGTGCTTACCCTCCAGTACTGCTTATGATCCCATTATAAGGCAATTAGAAGGACAAAAAGCAAGCAATCCTTGCTTTTCATGTCTTCTGTCATCACCAGAAACTGGTTCCCAGAGATTCCATAACAGTCTAAGACAACAAAAGTCTAGCAGGGAGTTAGAAACCAACCCTCTGAGGCATGAGCCAGGCAACTGGAAAAGTTGCTAAGTTCGCAAAACCCAAAACAAAAGAGCCGAGGAAAGCCATGGCCAGCAATAGACTGTCTGTACCTGTGCCTCTTTATTTGCTGTGAGCCAAGCCATTCTACCTCTGAGTAAAAACATTAAGAGAAGCAAGTTCAAGACTATTTGTTTTGCCCCTGTCATCTCAGAGGCAAGAAGAGGGTTTGGTTCTTCTGTACCCCTTCTCAAACCTAAGCCGCCACAAGAAAGAATAGAAAGGGTGTGAGCTGAGGTGATTTTCTCTTCAGGGCACGTCCTGTCTCACCCTGTCTCACCTTTAGTTTTCAGGGCTGTCCTTGCAAAACACTGAAGGATTGTCCTTATCCCTGCTAGAGAGACTGCAACACAGCAATTAATTTCCTTGACTTAATTCTTCTGCCTACGAGTCAACAAAGCAACTCCCCCATAAGGGAAGACAAAGTCACTTAATTTTTTTGAAAATCATATCTCTGAAATTTATATTACCATGACTGGGACAAGAGATATGAAATGAAAACAATAGTTAAATCCAAAGCAGACCCATTTGTCACAGCATCCTATCTGATTCCAGGGCCTGGTCAGGAGGGAAACAATGCATACAGATGAAGGCCAAGAGGATCCAAGATCTTAGAAACACGAGTTCTGTATAAGGATGAACTTTTGCTTTCTTCCTTTTTATTTGTACTTAGTGGGAAATGTTAAATAATGCAACTTTCTCTCCAAGGATATTTGAGCTGGAGGGAGCACAGCATATTTCTTATAAGATTCAAATGTATCTTCACTGCTATTTCCCTGACTCAATCAGTCATTGTCTCTGGAGGTTACAGTCTCCTTACCGTCCCTACTCGCACGTCCCGGGGACAGGTCCAGCTCCAAGTCCCTCCTATGGAGGGTCTGCTCTCTATCTTCAGTCTCAGATTCAATGCCCCTTCCTAAAGAAGCCTTTGCAACATCTGTGCCTGCTGCTTACTGCTGGCTCATTCAATTTATTTCTTAGTAGCTTTTATGGCACATAATACGATCTCCTTAATCTGGCTTATTTGCTAGAACACCATGCCTGATTTATTTACTGCTGTGCCCCAGACCTAGCACACGGTGCTTGGCTAATGAATAAATAAATGAATGCGACAGTGGACCAATCACACGGCTTTGTAGTTCACATTTTTTCTAGACTTCTAAGAATTCTCTGACAAAAGAGCTACTATCCTTACTTGGTGGACCCAGATACAAATGTCCACATAAGGTCACACAAATTTAAAGTAGAAAGTGAAGGGTTCCACTGAGGTCTCTCTGACACAAAAACCATGTTATTTATACCAAAAGCACATTGCCATATATGTAGGAAACATTTTTCATAAAGCAGAAAGTTTTGACTGCTTTTGATATCCAGAAACAAACTTCAAGGTCCTAGATCAAAATTCTTGATTATTCTGTCTTATTAAACATTTTTTTAAGTTAAAGAATAAGATTTCCATTATTGTCAAGTGGGTTTGATATCCTTAACCACTTCACCCACATATATGATAAATAAAAACCATCAAGAAGAATCACTCATGATGGTTAATGAATGGATATTAGTCAGATAATGACTATGCTTGACATTTCATTCATAATTGCTTATGAATTTGCTTCTTGTGTGTATAAGTCAATATGCCTGTATGCAAATATAATTTATAAGAATGTTTTGGTTTATATACTTATAATCTTCAGGAGGCACATGCACAACATAGCCCTCTATGTACAAATGGAATCAGATGTCCCTGTGGACATATTCATATATACAGATAAATACACAAATGTCTGTGTTCACATGAACATATTATCTATATTTTGATATACCCATAGAAAATTATATCTCACTGGAAAACTGAATGTGCTCAAAATATATTGGCAAGAGATAGACTGAGCCCATTTGTTTGCTAAGTTCCTGTTTGTTTCTCTGTTTTCTGATTTAGTTATTGAAGCCAAGATTCTTTTTAAATTTGTATGCCTTGTGTAGTATACTTGTCAAAATCAGATTCATTTTACTCTGCTTCTGTTTCATAGCAGAGATCTACCCCTAACAGCTTCACCTGTATGTGTGTCACTAATGAAATTAACTAGAGTATTCTCTGAGGTGTGACGCCTACGCCACAGACAGTACAGAGATGACTTATGTGGGGCTGTCCACAGCAATGAGGTGGGAAATTGTTGTAGACTTTGTGGGTTCGAGAGTGGATCTAGGCTCACGCTACAGTGACCAAATTCAATATATACATCGACACATTCATGGCAAATGATATTAGCTTTACATTTAGACAGTAATAGTTTCTTTTTTGGGTGAATATATTTAAAGAAAACAAATGTCCTATGTAGAAACAAACACATAGAAATTCAAAACACAGTATTTAAAATAAATATACATGGGTTATACAGAGTGGCAAAATTATTTAAATAATATGTAAATGACTGATGGAGAAAACAGAAGTCTTAAAGTCAGAGGCCAGGGGTCAGGAACTAAGCGACCGTGACTAAAGTTACTTAGCCTCATCGAAAAATAGCAACAGCCGCCTTCGGGTGTTTCCCTGAGCGGAAACTGTTCAGCTAGAGCACAGCACATGCCCAATAAGTTATCTCTGTGATGATGGCTTTTCTTACTGTGAATGAAGCACCTGGCAGATGCTGGCACACAGCAGATGTTTGGCACATCTGGATGAACACTTCCTCATCGAGGCAGCTTCCTTCATTGTCTCGGTAGGATCTAGGAAGGAGAGAACTGTGCTGCCTATGATTGATGTGGTGTGAAGAATGATACATAAATGGTGCCCAGTCTCGCCAGCAGTGTCCTGGAGGAAGGTGTACTGAAGGCACCAAGCATCCTAGAGACAGATAGCATCCTTCTGCCATATGGAACGCATACCCTGCTTCTACTGCCTTAAGACTATGTGTTAACCATCATTGGTCAGATTGGGCTTGTAAATGCCAAGGTTGAAACAGAGTGAATCTTGGGATGCTTTCTTAAGTCCTCTCCTAGACAGACATTATGTGTCAGGAAATACTATCCCAACCTATACACACTTTGAAGCTTCATCTCAGGAAGGAAATATACCAAGATAAACAACCAGCCATGATTTGGAAAACAGACTCGGAATTATAGAGAATATTGGGAAAGTTCTAGAGAAACGCTGGGAAACAGTTATTTATTGAAGCCCACCTGAGGACCCCAACAGGAGATATGTGGAATTAAAAATGTGTTGTTTGAACAAAAGCTTGTGAAACAAGAAAATAGAAACTCGCCAAGACAGAGACCCTTCCTAGGTAACAGAGTGAGAAAGAGAAAAGTCTGGGCATCTGAAACTGATGAATGTAGATAGGACGGCACCTCTTTCTCTGCAACTGATGGACATCCAGCCCATCTTATCCACTAGCCTCATACATGCTTTGGAGAGGAACAAAGAAAATGTGTCTGGGATGGAAATCTTTGTACCCATTTTTAAGTAGTCAGCAATTGTTTTCCATAATTATAATTTATCTTACTTCTAACTCAACAAATGGGAACTCACAAATAACATCAAATTCCTCCTTTCTCGAACTGAATCAAAATCAAATATATTTCTATAAATCTGGGCCTAATCAGGATTACAACATGGTTTACAAAAGGCATTTGATTGTTTTGTCCTCCCCGTCTCTCCTGCAGCAGCTCTCCACACAGATCTTTCTTCGAATGTTTCTCTTAGTGGAAGATCTAAGGCCACAGCCCTGTAGACTGTTAACCCTTACGGTCCTGTGGTCTGATGCTAGGGGAGGTTGGTCCCGGGAAGTCAGCTATTATTAGAAGCTTGAAACATTCACTCCTTCCCTACTAACATGATCTGGAGGCAGAGGCCCTGAAGACTGTGGTAAGAACTGGACACCCCCCAGGCACTAAAACTTCCTGAACAGTCTTCCTGCTAATGAAATAGCTCAGTCAGTAAGGTACTGGTGATCCAAGCCTGAAGACCTGAGTTCAATGCCCAGAACACACGTAAAAAACAACAAAACCCCAACAACAACAACGAAACAGGTATAGTAGCATGCTCTTGTAATCTCAGTGTTGAGGACCCAGAGAAGGGGAGATCTCCCAAGTTGATGGCCAGTCAGCAGCCTATAGTGAATTCTAGGATTGTGGAAACATTCTTCTCAGAAAACAAGGTAGACAACACGGAAGAGCAACACCTGAGGTTGACTTCTGACAGTTACATGCAGATTCACATGTGCATACATGCCACCCACATGCATCAGCGCACGTACACACATGCACACACACACACAAACACACACATCCCTCAACAATAGAGTTCAGAAAGCTTGGTTGTTGAGTTCATGGAGTTGCCTAGAAGATGGTGAAACCGGGGACACTTTCCCTGGGCATCGCTCCCTCTAGCTGTTTGTCTCTGACTTTATACCAAACTAAATATAAAAGAACGTCACCAATGCTGGATCTGGCCTGCTGTTTTGTTGTGATGACATTGAAGCTGCCGCTCTCATGTTATTGTTAGGTGTAAATAATGACTAGATCTAGAACTCAAGCATTCGTTCACATTTTTATGAAAGAATACATCTTGCATTCAGCATATCATCCTCTGAGACACATAGTATCATTTTCAGAGACTGATCAATAGGTCCCTATGCTGTAAGCCCAGTTGAGCCCTCAGGGAAAATCTTTCCCACAAACTCTTCCATGTCTTAGCATGTCTATATCCTGCCAAGGAGTGACTGTCTCAATCTTGACTTCCTTCTCTGTTAGAATACTTCCATGCTGAACTTTCTCTCATCAGCTGTGAGGTTGCCCTGAAATATAATCCATAGAAGAAAGGAAAGATTAGCCAGGCATCATATGGTAACACATGTCTGTAATCCTTACACTCAAGAGTCAGAGGCAGCTGGATTGCTGCAAGGTCAAGTCCAGTCTTGAGCATGCGGAATTAATTTGGGATGTTCGTCACCATTTTTTTGAGAAGTTAACAGCTTTTTTTCTTAATGATAATATTTTAGGAGACATATCTCCTTATGCTTCTTCTTTTATTGGAAGAATTTTATTTTATTTATTTTATTGTTTTTATTGAGCTATATATTTTTTCCACTCTCCTCCATTCCTCCCCCTCCCCTTCTATCCACTCCCATGATCCCCATGCTCCCAATTTACTGAGGAGATCTTGTCTTTTTCTACTTCCCATGTAAATTAGATTCATGTAGGTCTCTCTTAGGGTCCTCATTATTGTCTAGGTTCTCTGTGGTTGTAACTTTTATGCTCATTTTTCTTTGCTTTATGTCTAAAAGCCAGTTATGAATAAGTACACATTATATTTGTCTTTTTGGGTCTGGGTTACCTCACTCAATATGGTGTTTTCTAGATCTGTCCATTTGCCTACAAATTTCAAGGTATTTATTATTATTATTATTATTATTATTATTATTATTATTATTATTGCTGTGTAGTACTCCATTGTAAAAATGCACCACATTTTCTTTATCCATTCTTCAATGCAGGGGCATTTAGGCTGTTTCCAGGTTCTGGCTATTACAAATAATGCTGCCATGAACATAGTTGACCACAAATCCTTATGATATGATTGAGTGTCCTTTGGGTATAAACCCAAAGGAGGTACTGCTGGGTCTTGAGGTAGGTCGTTTTCTAATTTTCTGAGAAATCACCATATTGATTTCAAAAGTGGCTCTACCAGCTTTCACTCCCACCGGCGATGGAGGAGTGTTCCCTTTACCCCACATTCTCTCCAGCATAAACCGTCATCAGTGTTCTTGATCTTAGCCATTATGACAGGTGTAAGATGGAATATCAGAGTTGTTTTGATTTCTATTTCTCTGATGACTAAAAATGTTGAGCATTTCCTTAAGTATCTTTCAGTCATTTTAGGTTTGTCTATTGAGAGTTCTCTGTTTAGGTCTTTAAACCATTTTTTATTAGATTATGTGTTCTTTCGATGACCAGTTTCTTGAGTTCTTTGTATATGTTGGAGATCAGACTTCTGTCTGATGTGGGGTTGGTGAAGATCTTTTCCCATTCTGTAGGCTGTCGTTTTGTCTTGTTGACCATGTCCTTTACTTTACAGAAACTTCTCAGTTTCAGGAGGTCCCATTTATTAATTATTTCTCTCAGCGTCTTTGCTACAGGGTTTATATTTAGAAGTGGTCTCTGGTGCCAATGTGTTCAAGTGTACTTCCCACTTTCTCTTCTATGAGGTTCAGTGTGGCTGGCTTTATGTTGTTGAGGTCTTTGATCCATTCAGACTTAAGTTTTATGCATGGTGATAGATATGGACCTATTTTCATTCTTCTACATGTTGATATCCAGTTATGCTGGCACCATTTGCTGAATATGCTTTCTTTTTTCCATTTTATATTTTTTGCTTTTTTGTCAAAAATCAGGTGTTTGTAGGTGTGTGGATTGATATCTGAGTCTTCAATTAGATTCCATTGGTTCTCTTGTCTGTTTTAATGCCAATATCAGGCTATTTTTATTACTGTAGCTCTGTAGTAGAGTTTGAAGTCAAGGATTATGATTCTTCCAGAAGTTCCTTTATTATACAGGATTATTTTTTTGCTATCCTGGGTTTTTTGCTTTTCCATATGTAGTTGAATATTGTTCTTTCGATGTCTATGAAGAATTTTGCTGGGATTTTGTTGAATACTGCATTGAATCTGTAGACTGATTTTTGTAAGATGGCCATTTTTACTATGTTTATTCTATCTACCCAAGTGTAGTTGGAGTCTGCTCATTTGTTCCCAACTGTCCAGACCCAAAATCATCACACAGAAACTATATTAATTAAAACACTGCTTGGTCAATCACTAAAGCATATTGCTAGCTAACTCTAATAGCTTCACTTATTTCCATTATTTTGTATTTTACCATGAAGCTCATGGCTTACCAGTAAGGTTCCAGCTGACTGTTTGCATCTTTCTCCTCCAGAGTCTCCCTGACTTCACCTACTCTCTCCTCCTCTCTCTGCTTGGAATTCCTGCCTTGCTCTATTCTGTGCTGCAATAGGCCCACAGCAGATTAAAAGTTATTGTCATACAGGCCTTCCCTTTGTTTGGTTAGAGTTACTACAAGATATTTTATGTTATTTGTGGCTTTTGTAAAGGGTGATATTTCTCTGATTTCTTTCTCAGTTCACTTACCATCTGTATATAGGAGGGCTACTGATTTTTTTTTCAGTTAATCTTGAATCCTGCTACATTGCAGAAGGTGTTTATGAGTTGTCAAAGTTCCTTGGTAGAACTGTTGGGATCACCTATGTAAACTGTCATCAGCAAACAGTGAGAGATTGGCCTCTTCTTTTCCAATTAATATCCCCTTGATCTCCTTTGTTGTCTTTTTGCTCTAGCTAGAACCTCAAGTGCCATATTAAGTAGGTATGGAGAGAGTGGACAACCTTTTTTGACACTCAAATTGTCCTGTTTGAGTGCTGGGTGTATTGCGTAGTTAGATGTTCTGTCTTCTGAAATTATCTCTTCTGCTCTTTTATGGCTCTCTTGCCCCATGACCAAAGCATCCCTGGGTTTATTTTAATCTATTCTCTGCTTTAGGCCTAGAATCAGCCACTTCTTCAGAACGTCAGTTTCATTTACAGAAAAACAATAAATAATCTGAGCACTAAGGGTGTGTGAGTTGAGTCTGAGTGTTTGTTGATTCAAAGTCTTTTAAATAAATAAAATGAATATTTTCATATAGCTACTTCTAAATAATACTAGAAGGATAGTTTGCTTCTTTAATCCCCTATTCATTCTCTCTCTCTCTCTCTCTCTCTCTCTCTCTCTCTCTCTCTCTCTCTCTCTCTTCTGAAAATATAGGTACTTATTATCAACATAATTTCTTTACCATGTATTTATAGCAATTTCAAGTTAAGATTCTAATACTACCACTGGCAATAAGATTCCCAAATATCAAAACTATGCCCTCCCATTCCTCTATATAAGAGAAAAAAACAATAGTAATAGCATACATGGTTTGATCTAAAATGCTGATCATGAGTTTCAGGCTGAGTTTCCTATACTATATTAATGGGACTTTTACCAAGTTTCAAGACTTGAACACTTGTAAACTATCGAGTCCATTATCTGAAGTTCAGTCTATTGGGCTACCTGCTTTATTCTGCTGGGGCCTCACTTCCCTGATCTCTTCTCCCACCTGCTTCCAGGACAATATATGCTCCGTGGGGGTAAGGATCTTACCTTTCTTTCACCAGCAGATTATGTAGTGACACTCAAATTGTCAAATTGTCAGTCCAGTGTTGGGGTACATGTGCGCACAGGCCCGATGCATCAGGCACCTGTATGTTTCATGGGAAGTTACAGAGAGGTACAGCATCTCCGTAGATGCAACGGATATTGGTGAGAAGAGCAACCAGCAGCATCTTCAGTTTCTTTGTCATTGTATTAAAATACATCTTCCAAAGCTCCCCCACCAACTGTATTTATAGAGGAAATGCTAAAATGGTTTGTAGAAATCTTGTCAAAATCTATGTCAGTCCCTTTATGTCGAGTACAAAGCAGAGTAACCCAGAGATCCAGTGCTTCACCCCAAGTTACTCAGAAAACACCCAAGAAAGCCAGAATCAGGACCCAGAGCCCCTCTTTCAGGGCCTAGACCTGTTTCCTCTCAGAGCCCTGAGGTTCATAGCATCTTGTCTAGACTGGTTCAGATAGAATTATTTTTCATCTCAAACTTCAATTTGTATTAAAATGTAAAAATATTAAATTATCAATATTAATTGTGAGAAACAGTAAGAAAAACTGCTTTATGTAACAAGGGAATGTCACTAAATTAGAAAACAATTTGGGGGCATTTTACAGACTTTATATTTGATTGAATTTCTCCTGACTTTATTTAAAATTGAGACTTGTCTATTATTCTTTCTTCTTGATTACCAAGTGTCTTCTGATTTGAAAGCCTAGTAGTGACCAGCTGTTTGCCCTCCCCTCTCCTTAGGTCCAACACGGAACATTTGGTCAGTAGTAAGAGGCCTTGTAGGTATGATGGCTCAATAGCTGGTGTCTGCCAGAAAGGTCACAAAATCCTCGATACTGAGATTTTGAGCAACACGGGGAGTGTCCTTTCGCAATGTTATCTCTTTTTCACTTTAAGTTACTTACTACAATTCTAAACACAGAAGCCTTAGACCACTTTTACACCAAGCTACTGGGGCAGTGCTCAACCTTCTTAATGCTGTGACCCTTTAATACAGTTCCTCATGTTGTGGCGACTGCCAAGCATGAAATTGTTTTCATTGCTATTTATAACTGTATTTTTCTACTGTTATGAATTGTAATGTAATATCTGTGTTTTTTAGAGTGATAGTGACCCCTGTGAAAGGGTCATTACATCTCCAAAGGGTCACAATCCATGGGTTGAGAATCACTAGAGTAAGAATATACTAATCAGGTGAGATTATTAGTTGAATGATAAGCAGGCCACCGGGTATTGGAAAATGAGGATGATTTTGGAAGGACAGTCCACCTGTGGCACACGGCACTCCTGTGCCTTTTTACATTCCATCTCCCTGTAAAGTCTCAGCATCTTTGGTAACAGACTTTGATGGGAACGTCATCTTCTCAACCTACCACTGCAACCTACCTCTACATTTTAGGACATGACAGTCATGTCTTTAAACATGTGATGAGCATGGTCATCATCACACACACAGGTTGTGTACATAATTATTAGTAATATTGATAGGATAATATCATTTCTCTTGAGAAATCGTAATTTGAAATTTGCCCAGTTTTGTTTGAAGTAAATTCTTTCACCAAGTCTTTAGATACCAGCTCAGCACTTACATACATTTCCTGAAGGTGGGAGGTTGCTTTATACAGGTAAGTGAAGGTAGAGAGGGGAAATCTGAGGCTTTTAGTAGAGCAGCATTTGCTAAAAAGCAACGCTAGCCCATGTGTGATCCTCAGTAAGAAGCGAAGTGAAGCTGGGAAGGAAGGGCCATTCCCTTCAGGGAAGCAGTAAGTGTACAGGAAACGATGCTCCATGATAGCAAACAATACAAAATAAATGCATTTTCCTGCCATACCTCACCACACACTTCATACCCATTTCTCATAAAAGTACTGCCGCTAAAACCTTTTAAATAGCCCTACAGAATTATCACATTTATTTCTAGTAGATATTTGGCATTTTAATTTTTACCAAATAGAAAAATACTCATTTATATTTTTGTTTTACAATTAATTTGCCAAGCTTTAAATATATTTATTAAACTTCCTAATAATATTTTGAGTGTTCCATGTTTGGATTAGCGTGCGGAGGTGAAATATAATGAAGTAGATGCAGTGTCTGTTGACTTTGTATAAACAAATGAACATATTGATCAAGCGAATTTCGAGATCTATAACTGCCAAGTCAAGAGATGTGTGCATCTAAAATTTATCACACACATCCCAGATTTCCTTTGAAAAGTCTGTACCAGTTTATAGCCTAACACGGATATAAGTCACTTGAGTCTCTTTTTCTCAAAACTGAAAATTCCTGTTTCCCCGCCCCATTTTTCTTGTGTGATTAGTTTTGACCTTTGGGTTTTACAAGAGTTCTTTGAATATTAGAAGAGGGTGCTCTGTTTTACTGTTTGTGCTGAACATTTTCTTAGCATTCTGTGCCCATTTCTGACGTCCAAAAGGTTTAAGTTTTGTGGATCTGAACATGATTTGTTTTCTGTCTTACCTTCAGTGTCTGCTTGGGAAGATTGTTCGCTTGTGCTCCCCAAGATTTTGGGATCATCCTTCTTTAAATACATATCTCTAGAGAATCCAAAGAAACAATATGATAAGGTCATACCTTTTGTTCAAAATTGGATGGTTGTTTCAACACCATTTGTTTAAGTATGCTTTCCACTTCAGTGTGAAGATTTTGTTGTTTGCTGAGACCCCTATTTGAACATGGAAACTTATTTCTGGACTTTGAGACTTCTATCTTCCGTCCTTCTATGTCACAACAGTACTATTAAGACTGTTTTTTAGTCTTAATTTTTTCCAGCAAGCAATCCCCTCTATAGGAACATTCATTTTTCAGAATTATCAGGGTTTTGACTTTATAACTGAATTTTTATTTTAGTTTATATGGTTTACTCTCAGTAATTTTCTAACCAACTCAAGCTCTGTGAAGAGTGAATGAAGTGTGGGGTTAATTTCAGGAACCTTAATTATTCTAAGTTCACTGTGAATAGAGTGCAATAGTGTCTCTATTCAACCATTTCTACCCAAGATGCTTAAATTGTTCAAGCTTTCTTGTTAGACACAATCTTAATATATTCTGTGTAAGTCTTGTACATTTTTTTAGTATGCCCATTTAAGCTAAGTTATATTCTTCTTATGTTTTATAAATTTCTTGCATCTGACTTGGAAGACTATTTTATTAATAATTCTATTCAATGCATTTTTGTATAGTTAAAGGAAACGGTTATGAAGTATCTATGAAAGAAGATCACCAGGACACAGGTTCAAGTCAATAGAAAGTCTTCTTTAGCCAGCGGGTGAATACACCAAATGTTCAGGACCCGAGTGCAGTCCCGCATCTTTCTCAGGGTGATTTTCCAAGCACACAAACCACATCCTGGGTTGACACACCTCAGTTAGCAGAAACAGTTAACCAGAAGCAGAACCACAGAAGCCAAAAAACAAACTTAGTACACATACGGACTTTCCCCAAACTATGAACTCTGATGGATTGGGTCTTTGTTCTCATTATGGCATGTGTTGCTGCCTATGGCCTTGGTTTCCATCATGGCGTCAGTTGTGCTGAGGTCTGGGGACCTGCTACAGTCTTGGATGTGCTACTGGGTTTCACTGTATTCATATTTTCTCTGGTTGAACCATCCTTGCATTCATTGGATATAAACTACTTTCATAGGTCATATTGTGTTGCAGATGCCCTGCTTGGTTCTACATGCTGAAGTTTTAGTTAAAAAAAAAAGCAATCCCAAGTTTTTGTGATACCTAAGAGTCATGTCTGTTTTGTTCACTTTACGCCAAGCACAGAGAATCTAACACTGTGCCTGAAGCAGAACACCAAACCTCAATAAACAATGGTGAGAATCCTAGTAACTCTGAGTCACTTCACTGGGTTTTCCCTAAACTCTCATGGTCTGAATTAGAAAGAGAAACCTTGACTAAGGGCAACATAAAAGTAAAGAAATTGGTCACGTGACGAGGCATCCAGGTCCCCTGGAAAACACTTGTTTTCGCATACCCTTTCTGATTACTCATACCCTCTCAGGATCTTTGCTCCCCTGTTTTGACTAGACGTATTTTTTGAGCACTCTTCCCACACAGACAGCTCTGACATGAGCAAGCCTAAGTTTGGGGGCCAAGCTGTTTTGTATTATTGAGGATGGCTAGGGTGTCTGGCAGAACCAAACCCATGCAGAGATTAGAGAGGAACTAAGGGGAAACAGCAGAGGCCAGAAGTGGGCTCAGTGACCACAACTTAATTGGCACGAGCTAAATTACCTAGCCAGGAGTCTAGGCAGCCATGCAGAAGCCCCCCAACATGTTTCCTGTAGGGCCTTTTCCTTCACTCGCTTACCTACCTTCCAACCGGTAGCAAATGTTAGTGTCTCCACAAGCAGCTCCAAGGGCAGCCTTGAAGAACCCTCCCTGAGCAGGGGATTTCCACCAGTTCCCTAACCCAGCATGTAGAAGCTAACGTTGAAAGAAACAACCAGATTTTGTATCAAACAGCTGGGCTGATGAGCTACAGAAAAGCACTGACAACTTCGCTCTGCTCCTGTAGCTATTCCAGTCCTTCGCAGTTGCTCATGTGCAGCTGTGTTTCCTTCCATTACCGTTACCTGTGCTTTTGTTCTGTGGTCGCACAGCTAATCCATTTTTCAAAAACCTCTGCATATAGCCTTCCTCCTTTTCTTATTTCATCGTTCCATGACTTTTCTAATTGCTCCCTGCTTGGGGTTCTGTTGCTTAAGTTAGACCCACTGCTTGATTTTAGGAAATACCCTTGAAGATCCTCTACCCATGCAGGTAATATTTCAAGTACACTAACTCTCTGACTGAAAATCTTATTTCCAGTAAAGCCCTTGTTTGCTTTTTCCCATTTAATGGATAGGGACAAAAACATCAGGAGTTGCGGTTTATGCAATCAGCTCTCCTCCAGCCTAGCAAAAAGGGCAGTTTGGTACTGCGGATTAAATGAATGATTTGATACTACAATGCTAATTTCATTCATAGGTTAATAACCCCATAAATTCTAGTGCAAATAGATGTAAAATCTAAAGTATAACTGTGTCAACATCTGTTTGAGGCATGGTGGGAGTCAAATCCAGCTTTGAATTGGTTGTTAGGATAGTTTAAGGCTTCAAGTCACTGTTCCATGCGATACCTGACAAATGGCTAACTTTACAAACAGTAATCAGGTCTCATAAATTATGTATTGGGACTAGAATTATCTACTTATTTGTGGGAGGGAATCATGTTAACTGAAAACTCTATTTTTTTTTTTTTTGCTTCAGCTTATGGTCAGAGATCTGGCCTGGGACCACTTAACATGGTTGCACCAACATCTGAAGTTTAAGCAGAAACCACAATGAGTCGATGATCCTGCACGTTGAATCACTCCTACTTCAAAGACGACGTCTCACAGCACTGTGCCAGCTCTCACTTTTTCCACATTACATAATCTTCTTCTCTTATCCAGCATTTCCATGCAGCCATCACGTAAGTGGAACCAGGAGTGTGGTTTTGTTAATGCTCCATGTTGATATTGATGGGGCCTCGGAATAGCAGGTTCCTTGTTGCCTAGCAACCAAGCAAAGTGCCTCAGCCCACTGACCTCAGGATGGGTACCACTTGCACAAATGCAGCTCATAATTGAATGGATTGTTGCCTGGCTCCCAATGATTCCCAGACATATTTAGTGCCTTCAGCCCACCCCTATGAGGCTTCTGATTAAATGCAATGATTGTGCTATGTTTCCCTTGTGGTCTGAAGTTTAATTGTAAAACAAGTGTCATACGTTAATCCAAACAACCTGATTTAACAACACTACTGTCACAAACTCTGAGACCAGGCAAGCTGATTGATGGAGAATCAGAGGCCTTTTTTTTCCTTGTCCTAAATAGAGGCATTAAAACGCACTTGGTACTGTTTTCCTGTTTTTGTTGCCAATTTCCATCAAACTTAAACAACTATCTTTCACTATTATAAATTAGCATACATATTATATATTATAAAAACACTACATATTAATTACATTATCTAAATCTTAGAAAAACAATAACTGAATCATTTTTACATTTTTATTTATTTGTGTATGTGTGTGTGTGCACATGTGTGTGCTTGTCACACAGTACCTGTACAGACCAGAGGACAACTTGTAAGTCATTTCTTTCTTTCTACCTTGTGGGCCCAAGAGATCAAGTATATTTTATCCACAGAGCCCTCTTATTGGCCCATATTATCTCTTTTAATTATCACAACACCACAAGGAAAATACTAGCAGGATTCCCGCTTTTCGCACTGAAGAACTGACGTGGAGGGAAAGGTGACAGGGGCACAGACCTCGCTAGGCAGCGGAACACAGAACACAGACCTTGCTAGGCAGCAGAACTATGGCTCACACCCAGATCTGCCTCAGTAAGTAACAGTTCAGTGGGAAGCAAAGCTCATCTTCCACCCCATTCCAGGTTGTCAGCACTACCAGTTTTCCCAATTCTCACAGCAATGGCAGCTCACAGCCACGGACATTGGAGCAAATCAGCTCTCAGCTTAAACTTGAGGCAGGTGACCAAGCTTTTCCTAGCACCTCGTTCCTCTCAAGAGTCAACGGAAAACAGGTATTTGGAGTTATTTCTTTGTAACTGTTACTGAGTGTCGGTCATGCACTTGCTCATCAGAACGAGCCTCCTACGGGAGCCCTTTGTTACCTAGACTTACACAGACTGAAGGAGTCCTTCCTTCAAGAATGCTAAAGGCCAGAGAACCACTCCTCCTGTGCAAACAGTCAATAAGCAATAGCGTCGGGACTCAAACCCAGGGTTAGCAGCCTCCAAAGCTCATCAGAAAGATAAACTCTCTGGTTGAACGCTGTGGTACGAGAGAACATTCTCCCTACTCTCCAGTCACCTGGGCATCGCGAGGCCCGTCCAGAAATCGTGCCAATTACGATAATGACTGGAAGGGCTGGCTGCTGCCGAGTGCTTCTCTGTCTGGCCCCTGCTCTGTTGCTAAGCACTTGGTCCGTTTCCTCTCCCTTGAGCGTTACAGCCACTCTGAGTCCTGATAATGCTCCCATTTCAAAGCTGAGGTAACCTGGCATAATCCCAGAAGTTCGTCCCTTTTATCCACATCGGCCCAGCTAAACTCTAGCTCCCACTTAGCTATCCCCAGCCATGGTCCCCTGGTGAAGTAGAAGAATATTTTCTACCCTTTCTACCACTGAGAAGCTGCTGCTGTCTTGGTGTCCATGTTCATCTACTTTGGATATTAGAAGACAGAATGCACCTCTGACTCAGAAACTCTCAGAAACAGGGAGCCCAAATGTGTTTGCATTATCAACCTAGGAGGATTAAAATTCCCATCAGCATAGTGAGCCCTTGCATAGAAGTACAGCGGTGAACAAGATTGAAAGAGAGGAAGAGAGACAGAGGCAAGGACAGAGTGAGACACAGAGACAAAGTGATTGCAAGTGAGAGAGAGCTTTAGAGAGACCAAGTCTTCCACGTATAAACTTCAACTTTTTTTCCCAGAATTACTCTGAATCCATTTCAATTTACTTTTGCTTGGCACTTTTCTCATTTCCCAAACTCCACTTCCCCCCCAAGACAATGTACAGTCCACACGACCAACCAGTCTATAAAATCCAGATCGGTCGGCTCCCCAAGTTCAGCCGAGTAGCGCCAAATATAATATTGAACCTTGTATCATTACCGAGCATACTTAGAGCTCTCACAAACCATTATGGTCTGAGAGGGAATGAAAATCGCCATGGGAACACGGTTTCTGTGAGGGGAAGTCATTAATGCTTGACTCATCAAAGGACACTTAGAGGTCTCACAGCTATGTGAACAAGATTTACATTCCAGTCTTTCCAGCCTAGCTGACTGGGAAGTGGGAAAGGAGAGCGGGACCGTGACGTTATATCCCAGGGCACAGAGGATGCCCTTGGTTTCCTTTGGTTGGCTTGAGATGAGGCAACCAGATAACCAGGCACACTAAAACTATTTGAAATGGAACCAAAAATAGTTTCTGGTTGAGATGGGAGGAACTCTCTTAGAAAGTGTCTGAGGTCCTAGTGCTTGTACTTGATAATGACTGTTTTGCTGCTCAAGGAATTTCCATTTACCCCTGCATGCTCCTTCTCAGTTCAAGGCCAGTGGCCTAAGGTTATTCCTTGGTCCATAGGCATTCCAGAGGGATGCTCCAAGCACTCTAGTGGAGGCAAAGGGACTACAGATGAGGTCCCAAAGCATCTCTTCTCTGTCTCTGGGCTATCTCTGTTGCTTTGCCCTCTTTCTTTTGATAATATCACTTCTGTTTTCTCCTAGAACCCTACCAGTCCCTGCCCATGTTCCAGGCTATAGGGACTCCTCTGCCAGGTACAGAGGTAGGTATAAGAGAGTCCACTCTTTCCAATCCCAGAACAAGAAAGTTGGCCCTACTGGAGTGAGCAGATGCTAGGCGTGTTCATATCCCAGTCTAGCCCCCATCCATTGCATGTCTGTAATATATCAAGAGCCTTGCTTTCCTTTTCTATAAACTATGAATTGCATTACTTATTCTGAGAATAGTGCCTAGCAGGTAGCATGCATTTTACAAAACACTGACTATTATTTATGGACCTGCAAAGGTCAGTCCATTACTCACTTTTTAGATTCTTCCTGACTTTTTCCATTTCATAATTTACAAAATGCCGTTTGTAACATCCCTCTCAAAGCACCTCTTCATCTTCAAGTCACTCAAATCCCCACCAAATATGGTGTTATTTTCCATCTGTTCCCTCTCATTCCTTATCCCTCCTGTTACATCCACGAGGAACCTGGCTAAACTTTGCCTTCTTCTGGACACTCAGTTGGCGTAGAGTTACAACAACAAAACAAGCAAGCATGTGTATGTATGTATGTACACACACACACACACACACACACACACACACACACACACACACATGCTTCTAATTTTCGATGCCTCTCCACCGTGAGGACACACTAATGCATTTCTGATTGTATCTTGTGTACAGCACAGTCTCTCATGTATAAATGTCTGCTTTTATCTTTCAGAATTACTTTGCATCCATTTAAGTTTAGCTTTGCTTGGCACTTTGCACATTTCCCAAACCCCAGTTCCTCCTTTTCATTCCAAACAGCTCAACAGGCCTTGGTTTCCCCGTCCTGAGCAGTGTACAGGTACGAAGGGAAGATGTGTGATGGTGAGGGCACATCCTGGCTTGCACAAGCTGAAGCTCTCTGGAGAGAGAAGGGGCAGACAGAGCAATGGTTCTGAGAATGAGGCAAGACGATGGGGATGTGGCAGGACCTTCGGAGTGTGGAAGTTAGCAGGCTACAGAAGAGTCAGCCCTCTGGGCCTCTTAGGCTCCACCCTAGGCGGTATGGGGAGCTGATGCAGTTCTGAGTGAATGTGTGTGGTGTAACATGAAGGGGCCTGTTTGTTGGGGGTTTCTGTCCTGCCTGGTTCCCACAGCTGTTTAGCTCCAACGAAAATCACACAGAGGTCTCCATAATTTATAAAACTGATTGGCCCATTAGCTTAGGTTTCTTATTAGCTCTTATGACTTATGTTAACCCATTATTCTGATCTATTTTTGCCATGTGGCTTGGTACCTTTTTCAGCTGGCAGGATCACATCCTGCATCCTCAGTGATCTGTGCAGGACTGGGAGAAATCAACTTCCTCCTTCCCAGAGTTCTCCTGTTCTCATTGCATCATTTCTACTTCCTGTCTGGTTTTACCCCCTATACTTCCTGCTTGGTCAATCAGCATTTATTTAAAACATGATTGACAGAATACAGACAATTCTCCCGCACCAGTGTGGCTTGCACGAACACAGTCATATAAAGACCCCAGTGCCTCAGACACATGGCCATGGCAAAGCTTTTCCCTGGTGAGGCCCAGAGTGAGCACAAAGCCTTCGTCTGGTGCGAGGATGGCAAACCTTCTTCTACTCCAAATGTGAATGTGTGTGCAGAAATTACCAACCACAGCTACCTCCCCTAGTTCCCCCTACAATGACCTCCTACCAAGATTACCCGAGGTTCGGCTGCATACTATAAACCTATCTCCTCAATTCAGACATATAAAATAAATATGTTAGGTTTCCATGAAGGCAACAACAGCCCACCGATGCCAGCTTTTCTGTACAGGTGTCTGTGTGTCTGTCTTGTCTTCTCTTTCTCATCACCCAAGACAGGTCTCTAGGACCAAAGGGAAGCCTGCATTATACAATAGAGGAGTCAGAATCCTGGGCAATATACCATAGTCTGTGCACAGCACAGACATAGCGTGGCTATAGCATGGGCATAGCATAAAAGTAGAGAAACTGCAAGGTTGTAAAATCACCCGATGCCTGAATAACACAGATAGCAGCAGCCACCACCATGCACTGGTGACTGGGCATGGTTTTAGGTTCCCATTTTTCCTTGAGAGGGAAAGGACCCACCTCACTGATCACTGGGGTTAATCTTCTGTGATTCTCCTTATGGAGTGAGCATTGATAGTGTGCATTTTATCAAAACAAAACATAGTCCAAAGCTGACGCTTGCACAGTGCAGGGTGCACCAAGGCCGCCTCCCCATATGTGTGAGGCCACAGCTTGCTAGCAAGCTCAGATGAGTGTGAACACCCAGTCAAGGATGGCACCGGCAAATGGGTCCACGTCACTCTGCGAAGTAGACTTCTTCGGATGTCTCAGGCAGAGCTCTCAATATGTCTAGGAGTTTCAATAGTCAACAGATGGGTGTGGATGGGGGAGGGGTTACTGCCTCAACCCTAGGAAATTTAACCAACCTCATCCATCTGGAATTTTCTGAAGCCCAACTCACTCATCAATGTCAAAACCAGAACGAGAGGAAGCTTTTTGAAGAAACACACTTCCCCTCCTTCTGTGTCATAGGTAAAAATGGCTAGCTGTGTTTTCTTTCCTTCCAAAGAAAAAGAGCTCACAGAAAATCCAGATGTTTAGTATGAATAGCCTCATTTCAAGATGCCTGTATAGTCTTCTAGGTATCCTATCAATGTGAGTTATAATCCCACAAAAATGCCACACTCAATATTTTTTATATAATTCCCTAAAACTCCAACCCCTGACTGTCAAGAGGCAGTAAGAAAGCTTTCCCATCCAAAGGATTTCATTTAGAGTCATCTTGGCCAGGGACAGGCAGGAGAAATAAGGGCAAGACAAGAGAGCCAGAAAGAACACAGTGGCTTGCGGTCGGGAATCTTGAGCCTCATTAATTCGGGCCCTCTCTTCCATAACCCTTGGGGTCCCTGGTATTGCAGGCAGGCAGGTGGATGGAGCCTGGTAGAGTTCCATGCTGAAGGGGAGATGTGACCGGGCTAAAGGAGTACCCATTAACTTCTGAGAGGCAGAAATGAGACTTGCTGGCCATTCCCCGGCGCATTGCCCAGGAGAGGAAGAACAAATGAGGCACTGGTGATGTAGTTCAGAGGCGCTTACCCGGAGACAATTACAGAATGCAAATATCTGTAAACTGTATGGCTGTTTCACTCTCTTCAGAGTACTGAGCACATGTACTGGATGCTCAAACCAAGAGCAATGCCTCCTGCTTCTGAAATTCCCAGGCCTGCGAGATCAAAGGCAGGGGCCAGTGGCGGTTCTATTCCTGCTTCACATGTGTAAATCTCATTGGAACGTGCACTGTTACCCAGCCACAAGTGTCCTATTGCTGAGCTGGGTAGCTTATCCATGGGGCATAAGGTGGAGCATGGCTTCCCTTGGAGAGAAATTGGAGGACAAGGAGAAGGAGAAAGGAGAAAGAATTTGAAAAATTTTTCCACCTTATGCATTTTATGCCTATGGCCTCCTAACACTATCTTAAGTCTCGGAGACCAGAGGGCAAGTTTCAGTGCCCTAAACCTACAGAATGGTGTGTGGCACCGTGCCTCATCTATGGGAGCTGAGTAATCAGCTATGGCAAAGTGTGCCTGGCAGGTTATGGATGCGGACCAGGTAGCAGCACTCTGTGGGAAAAGACAGATGTCCTCTGAAGGACTCAGATTGTTCTCCGAGTACAATCATCATTTTTTAAAAAAGGAAAATACAGACGATAAAAGCTCTGAATAGTTAAAGTTTACTGAAAAGATGGGTGAATTTCTACACAGGTCCTGAAACTAGAAGAAATAATGCAGTCAGCTAATACCCCAGAGTTACAAGAGGGGTGTCTTTTCTGGTCAAAGTGCAGTGGGGAAGAAGTTAGAAACTCATCCGAAAACCCTTTAGAAATCTTGACCATACTCCAAACCATGTTCCTGGCCAGGAGCTCGATTTGAATGCACCTGAATCAGGAACAAACTAAGGAAAAGTGGAGCAGGGGGTAGCTAAAACCCCTGACCACACAAGCCTGCACCACATGCAAGACTCAGAACTGTTTCCAAAAGGTGCAACTACTAAAATCTTAAGTGCAGGAGAAAAATCTGTTTCTGAGCTCAGAATGGGTGGCTGTCCAGACTTTATGATCACTACAGGGATTGCATGTGGCAATTGCACTGCCCCATCTTCTCCATGGTCTCTGCCCATCTTGCTTTTCTCCCAGCTATGACAGTAACATGGGATGCCTAGAGATACATTTGAGACCTGGGCTGTTTGTTAACCATGATATGGGATGCCCAGTGATACTCTTGAGACCCAGGGTATGCTGTGAACCATGTAATCATCCCATGTGGAAAGAAAAGATCACCAGCATGCAGTACAAGTGAGAATGTAGCTGTGTCACACTTGTTACAATCCTCGGGATTGACAGCCAAGTTGTCTGTTCGGAAGAACCCTGTCTCTAAGAAACAAGCCCTGGGTCAGAAACTCCGGGAGGAGGAGACACTTCATTCCTTAAGGAAATCTCCTTCCCTTGAGAAAGTGACTTCAGGCAACCGAAACAGAGAACATTTGTTGATTTGTCTCTTTATTTAGGTAGATTTTCCCCCTTCACCCTCCCCAAGAAAAACAAACAACAACATAAAAATCAAATAGCTGAAAGCCCGGCTCCATCTCTAAATGACTTCTCTCAGGCTCTCCAACTCAGACCGACCCTCAGAGGACAAAGGCTTCTGTTTGAATGATTCTGGAAGAATGAGTTCAGGGACTTTGTCTAAAGACAGGTTCACTGTGACTTGGAGCTTCGGCTAAGCCTGTCTCCTCTCAGTATTTGTGAGATAAAACGAATGTAGCTCTTCTAGGTAGGGATGAGGCTCAAGCATGAAATAGGTAAGGAGAACATGATATAGTCAGGAGGTTCCATGTTGTGGGTCAGGCCAGATGGCACCAAGGAAATCGATGCAGAAAGCTCCCAGGATTGCTCCTCATGTGGTTTGGATTCCAAGAGCCGTCTTGACAGTGATGGACCACAAAACAGCTGCCAGACTCTAGCTGTGCATCTAGGCAAAACGCCACAAAGAGTTGATGAAGTTGTTTTTGGGGTTAACACCATAAAACTCAACTCAGTTCATTCTCGCCACCAACTCCGAGTCAGCCAGCAGTGTTTCTCATGGAAACTGTGTTTGTTGGTAACTTAATTCGGGAGGCTGTAACCACACACAGCATCCTCATGGTTGGAGTCTCTGGCAGGGCTGGAGTTAAACACACTCAGAGCAAGATGTCTTCCGACAGCTGGGATTACATCAACAATGGACTCTGTACAAGCCTGCCCACCTTCCGACACTGAGACGTGGTGGCGTTGTCATCCTCCAAGGTCACGCTCAAAAATCACACAATAGAATTTTAAAAAAATCACCCAAGAAACTCATAATGTTTTAAGTAAACTTATGAATTTATGTTTGGTTTCGTCCTGGGAAGGGCATGGGTTGGACGTGTCTGGTAGAACTTTCATGGGGCTTCCCTCTCATGTTTCCACGGCAACCAAGATATCAATAATGGAAGAAGGAGAGGTTTCTTCTCTGAATACTGACAAGAGCCTTTGGCCGATTTTTTAATAATCCAAAATATATTACCTTCACCAAACTTTGAGCTAAATTTCTGGGAACAGCAACACATTATTTAAATTCTATATGTTTGGTATCTAAATTTTCTATTGATAAAATATTAAAGGTAATTGTTATTCTAAATAAAACATTAGGGAACTAGAGTGTGTGTGTGTGTGTGTGTGTGTGTGTGTGTGTGTGTGTGTGTGTGTGTGTGTGATTCTAAAGCTGTAGTTGTTTGGGTAATTTATTGCTCCCTACCTTAAGGATGCTTAGGAGCGCTCAGTAAAGATAGCAAGTTCAAGTTCGCTTTGCTCATCTGAATGATTACATAGGGTATTGGCTGGATACACTCAGCTTGATTAAGAGCAACCAACAGGCAATAGCTCAAGCATACAGAGATGTTTGTCTCATATGAAAGAGTATACAGAAGCAGCCTGAGGTCAGAAAGATGCTTTCGGGATGCAGATCTGCCTTTTTGGGGTCTTCCATCCTTGACTTGTACTTCTTGGTTTCACAATGGCAGGAGATGCGCCCCGCCCCTACACACACACACACACACACACACACACACACACACACACGATAACTGTATTTCATGCAAAAGAAGCCAAGGCAGAGAAGAGTCCTGGCCAGCTCTTGCTTATGTCTTGCTACAGGTAATCTGAATGTCAAGGAAATTAGGAAGTCAGAGTTTGGGTACGAAATGCCGAAGAAATGGAGGTAATCAGTTAAAGTGAAATGTTGCTTCCGGGCAGCGCATCAACAGCAGACTCCGCTACATTGCATCCCATAACATAAAGTGACAGGGACTAAATCAGCATCAGTGTGTGAGCAGAGCCTTTGCTTCTTTTTGCTGGAAGGGTCAGAGAGGGTTTGACAGGGCAGCAGAGTAGACCAGCATCTCTCTGGCTTTCAGAACACCTTGGCCTTATTTTTTTTTTTAATGCAGTTTGGTCACTGAATCTGTGGTTGGGCCTGAAGTTCTAAACTACATGGAAATTCTACTGCTGCTAGCCCAAGAATACTTAGGGTTTACATGATATTACAGCAAATCATGAAATAGGTTCTAGCAAGTCAGAAAAAGAGTATAGGGCCACAGGTACAAATGCACACACACGCACACACACACACACACACACACACACACATTCATTTGATCCTTTGCAACACTGGCTGGATGCTATTTTATTTAATATGAAAATATCCATATGTAGATGGATAAGTAGGTAGATAACTAGGTAACTGCACACATACAGTAAAGAGATAGTATATAGAATCCAGCTGCCCTATGTGTGTACCCATGATCACTGTGTTCATGTGAATTCTCATCAGTGAGGCCCCTATAACACTCTACTAATGTAATATATTGACCTACCTGTTCTGAGACCTTTCATTATACTACGTGCAGGGAAATAGGTGTTACCTATATTGATTGATGAAAGACTTGACCTTCGTGTAAAGGTTGTTCAAGAGACAGCATAAAGCCCATGGTAGATATGGCATGTATCAAGTTCCCTGAGTGCCAAGGAAACAAGCCATGAAGATGATCCCCAAAATGATAGGAAGCCCAACAGAAACATAGCTGGAGCTTTGGAATATAACCCAAAGAAGCTCCAGCCAGAGGAATTCGACGTCAGAAGATCTGGGGATGGGGCTTCTCAAGATCCCGCGTCCATGTATGAAGTTGAGACCACCATAAAAATGTAACAATACAAACAGTTAGCTGAGGTAACATCTCCCTTTCTCCAACTCCTCCCCCATAGATGCACAGTCTGTTATTTAGTCTGAGGATCAACAATATGAGACAAGAGAGAGGGGGTTAGTATACAGAATGAGACAACAGAAGGGGGTCTGACTCAGCCAGGTTGAGGCCCACCCTTAGCCCATGGGTGGGAGTGTGTGTGTGTGTGTGTGTGTGTGTGTGTGTGTGTGTGTGACTTTCTCAGTTCACCAACAGGAGTGTGCCACAGCTACTCTCAGGCGTTGACTCTAAGGATGACTCCATTGGCAATACAAAGTAGCAACAGAAAAATGGGGCAAGTGAACGGAAGTTAGATAGGCCAGCTAGGAAGAAAGAGAAGATAAAAAGGCAAAACCCCAAATTACAACAGTGGCAATGTGCAGAGAGAAAGAGATCAAGATGTGGTGGCTGAACCAAAGATACGCTCAATTTAGCAGAGTTATTTAAGGTGTATGACTGAGGGACCCACGAGAATGTGAGAACGAGTTCACGTCCAAGGTGCCGGTTTGGATTAGGAGAGAAAGAGGAAAGGATTTTAAGTTTACGATTGAAGGCCTCCAGTTGCCCAAGGGCCTTTCCGCATCATTTACCTTATTCCTGGCTGTCCCGTGTGTTTGTGACACTCGTCAGGGTCCAAGGCTCCTGCGAGTGAACACACGGGTTCTAGCTTGGCAACATGATGAACAGCGGAGCCTCTGAGTGGGAAAACAGGGAGGACCCCGTCTGCGAGGGGAGTCTCACCCAGGAGAGAGCTTTACCGACAAAGACGACACTGGCTTCACACTCATCCATCGAGATGCAGCCAGGGCTTTGACTCACTGTTTCTGTGGCCTTCGTCCAGTTTCCTCGGCTTTCCAGTGGCTATAAAGTCTAAGAAAACACCCACCGCCCTGTGAATAACTCCCCAAAGCCACTGGCCTCGCAGCCCTGATCCCAGCTCAGAATCCATTCATCAGGGCCGTGTCTTCCTCCCTAGACGTCTTTATGAGCCCTCGTTTCTCTGAACACTCAGCCTCCAGATTCAGAAGGTATCTGCTGATAACTCACACTCCTCATGCTTACCCGGAGCTGTGCTGGCCTGTGCAATCAAAACTGAGCCATGGGGACAGACACGCCTGGGTTATCACGTTTCCCTGGGACCCAGCATCCAATTCTCAGAAAGCAAGAATTTTTAGAGACAGTGTTTATTTTCATATTTGCCCTAAAGAACTCTGGAAATACCATAGATAACCAGACCAGCAATAACCACTTAATCTATTGCATTTGCACATGTGGATGGAAGTGGGGGCGGAGAACAAATACAAATTACAAACCAGCTCAACAGCCGGAAACGGAAGGCGGGAATACTGACACTCTGCCTGGTGTCTTCCCATCACATGCAGCTGTAAGTCACCTGATCCTTTCATTTCCGCTCCTGCTGTCTGATATCCCTCTTCTTCACATGAGGAAGTATTGTTTATCTTTTCTTCATGTATTCAATTAAAGAAATTGTGTTCTAGAGTTATGCATGAGGAATATAAAGATTAATAAGACTTTACTCCAGTCAAATCAGGGCTCCAAACTGGTCTTCAAGTTTAGAAAGCTTTCGTGATTTTAATTGGCATTTTAGCCCAGGCTGTCCTGGAACTTATGGCAATCCTCCTCCTTGACTTGCTAAGTATGAGAGAAAAGCGCTCACTCTGTATCTAGACTGATCTGAAAATTAATATGTATCCCAGGCTACTTTCAATTTGTTACAATTCACATTCCACCATATGAGTCCTGAGGATTGAATTCAGGCCATCAGGTTTGGCAGCAAAAGTCTTTACCCACTGAGCGGCCTTGCCAGGCCACTCTTTGCCTCCCAAGTGCTAAGATTACATGTTAGAATGTTTGAGACTTTTTGTCCTGCTTTAAAACAAGCCACAAAGCTTTTCAATGGAGAGTGAACGAGAGAAAACTGCCCAGTATCCTTTGTAAAGGGATGTGATGAAGCTACAGCTGAAAGCAGAAAGGATTCAAGTTCTATATCAATACCTTAATAGTAATGTATTTCCCCTGCCTGCCACAAATGTCCATTTATTTCATCAGGCCAAAGTATTCTGATGAGGTCACATGAACTGGATGTGATATTTTTCTTCCAAGGGGCACTGCTCGCTCCTTCCAGCTGCTGACAAAATGTGGCTCAACCCACAGACTTCCCTTTGGAATCGGAGGAAGGGAATGAGCTCATTTGGATATTCCCAAGCACCCAACAACAACAAAAAAAAAAGTTGGTCTCCATTGCTGTCTACTCTCACCCAGTTCAAAGAAAAGTCATTCAACAAATGTCCTCACATTGCCCATCAGTCCTCTTCCTCTTTCTCTATACTATACAGTTGTCTTTTGAGAGAACAATCTAATTATATGAAATCAGTGTTTAAAACCCGCAAAGAGTCTTGAGAAAGGTGTAAATCCTTAACATGGCCGCAGACCCACAGAGACCTGCCTGTGTCCAGGATCCCTTCAGCTTACCCCATGTTTCTCCTTCCTCCATATTCTTTTTTCATGGTGCTAACACTGTCGATTAGAAACAGTTTCCACAACTGCAATCTTACCTAAATTTCTTGATCCTTATTTGATAATACACAGAAGGAGAGCATGAACATGGACGATAGCCATTTTGTCTCCATTATGTCCCAAACTTCTTACTTAAAACCTTGCACACATTGGAAATTCCATTTATATTCATTCACGAGTGCTTGATCAGTAATTTGCTCAGTCGCCAGATGCTGTCTTTAATAGTCAGGATTATTTCCAGGATGACAACGCTGCCCACTTCGCTTAACTCTACAATAAATATTACTTCAAGTTATTTTAAGGCCTTGACGGTTATCAAAGTGGAAAGATTTTCATTTGTCTTTCCAGAAGAAGTGCAGGAGAGAAGAAACAGTTATGACGTACGATTTCTGAAGTTCTGTCTACGTTTGCTAGGCAGTCAGTGAATTTCATCCCCCTGTGTGACTTGCCTCCAGAATGTATATATCTCATCTTTTCCAAATTCAGTCCTCTCAGAAAGGATTGTTTTCTTACCTCCCTGTCTGTGATCATTTACTCCCTTCTGTATGCATAGACCCACTGTTTGTACCTCAAGGATTCTGACGCTAAACATTGGGCCAAGGAGATGAGTCAGACCCAACCGATTGTCTTGACTGGGGGTGAAAGTAAGAACTACAATAGGAATATAGAGAAGTCCTAGTAGGCAGGAATCGATGTAGTAGAAGAGTCTAGATGGGGATTTGAGGCTTCTGTGTAACTAAGAGGTTTGCAGCACTTCTTCACGTTCAGGATACTAAGTGAAAAAGAACATAGCTTCTTCCATGTGCAACAGTACATCTTGTTTCTCGTTACAAGTTTTCCCAAATGAAGAAATATGCAGGCTTTCATCACTAACTCTTTCTGTGGAACTACCATTACACTAAACGATCTTCATCATCTCTGAGCCTGTTGGTACCAGCTCTGTTTACGTCATCTCCCAATGGTCCTGATGACACGGATAACTTCCTTTCCTGGCACATAGGCAGAACTGGTAGTTAGACTCCTCATCAGCCCCGGATCCACGCACGAGTCCAATTCAGCATAGCATATACAGGTATTTCACGTAGAGAAGCCAATTTTAACATAAATAAAACATAATACCAGCTAACACAGGTACAAGAAGTCATGTAACATTGTTTTTGAGAAAACACATTTTGAAATAAGAGCAGAGCTTTCAAATTCTGATTCTAGCTCTTACCAGTGGGTTAACGTCAAGTTAGGAACTTTACATCATCGATGAAATAACATAATCTCTCTGTCACTTAGATAAATATTAGAGAACAGCCAGATGTGATGGCCACATACACTATGTGTAATGCGTGTAGCGAGTACTGATGAAAGGTTTTGTCTGTTAAAACAGTGTCCAGTATGTAGTGAACACCACAACTAAGAGCAAGTAGGACAATGACAGACAGAAAATTGAAATTTCATTAAATAATAAAGGACATCAAATCTGAGAATGGGTGGCTCTTCTCAAGAAGAGGCTGACGATGGCAATCATTGGCTATGGTGGTGCACACTCATCATTCCAGTATGTAGGAGACTGAGGTGGAGGGTCGTAAGTTCAAGGCTCACTTGGACTATGTAGAAAGACCCTGTCTCAAAAGTTAAAAGAAGGGGGGAAAAAAGAGGAGAAAAGGATGAACCTGAAGAGACACAAAAGGAGGAGGAGGAGAAATAGGGGAGAGGAGAGGAGGAGGAGGTGAAGAGGAGATTGAACACAAGGAGGAGGAGGATAAGACATTCCAGCTATATTTGGAAGGGTACAGGAAACCCTTTAGGAATACTGAGACAGCAGCACTCCCCAGAAAGCAAACAGACTTCAAATAAAAGCAGACTTGAGGCTTAGGCACCTACAGTAAAATAAATGATTAATCTGCTTTGAACCAGGCACTTAGCTCCCCATAACAGAAGAATCTGAGCGAAATCTTGGAAATATTTCCCAGAATGGGTTCTGAAGTGATGACACAATTGTATTAAAGTACTCTAAGTGTAAAGTCCATGCCGTTAACAGCCTTGGCTGCACAGTATGGGGCTATAATTAAAGGCTCGCTGTCTTCTCTTCAGACATCCATGTGCAATCCCTAGGTATTTACTACCGTGCTTCACACCCACTCCTGTTGTGGAAAACCTTTCACACCATTCCACCACCCAAAGGGTACATTTTCGGGGTCAAACTGCACATTCAAAGGCAGGATAAGGTTTCTCCTTACATTCAGGTACTAAGTTGTTCATGTGGGCTCCAGAGAGGCTGCCCAAACTCTTCTAAAATTGATTTTGGTTTTTACTTCTGTGTTAGGCAGCATTCTGTCTTTCTAATGTGATAACTGTGCTAGTTAACATATACAGGGATGCTGACTTACAGTTCAGAGAGGAGAGGCAAGAGGCAAGCACAAGATTGGACCAGACCATTGGTTTACCCTCAGGTGGGCATGCCAGATCTCAATGGCAGGGAGTATGTGATAAAGCAAACTGGTAACCCTGCAACCAAGAAGCAAAAGAGAAAGAGATAAGGCCCCACAATCCACCCTTAGGGCATGCTCCCGGGCCCTGAGGACCTCCTTTCTAGCTCCATCTTTTAAGGGTCCCACCATTTCCCAGTAGAGTCAAACCTTTACCATATGGACTTTTGAGGGGCAAGTGATATTGAACCAATGATGATATTCAAATGCATATTTAAAACATTACAACTTAACTATTTCCTATCTCCTCTCTCCTGCTTCATAGCTGAAGCCCTTGTGTGTGAGACTTGAAACAAAACAGTATTTTATCCTGTTTGCTTTTCGCCTCACATACTCTGTAAACCACCCAGTAAGTTCTCCTCTCCCTCTATGAGTTGGTCTATTTGAGAACCTGTTTGCTTCCTTATTCTGCTCTCCTGTTATTCACCCAACCCCTCCAAATGCATTTTTTCATACACGAACTCACTTCTAAAAATACACTCAGTTGAAGGTTCTGCCAAAATGCTTAGTGAATGAGTCATTCAATTAGTCCCACACCAGAAGAATGGGGGACTTGGAGATGAAGGAGCCAATGTGTCTGGAACCTGACTTCATTAAGACATTTTAAGCATGTGACTTATGGGATACGAAGTCACCACATCGGTGTCACTTTCAATGTAGGCTTCATGTCAGCCTTCAGGAACGGACATCCTTCCCCAGATATCCAGGTTCAGCCAGTGTTCTCATCCACAGCCCAGGTGAAGATTTCCATGACTTGACCATTGCTGCTTGATGCTTCGTCTTTTCAATCTTTACTTTGGGAGACCCAAACTCACTTGTTTACTTGCTCATCACTGTATCTTTGTAGAACACAATTCCATGAAAGGAGATGGGGTTTTCCCATATGTCCCCAGGACATTCATATATATTGAATCAGTTGTTGACCATAAAATCCAGTAAGACCAAACTAGTAACTCATTTTTCTGACCTCCATTTTTTTTAAGAATTAGATAATCTTGATGGGTATAATTAATGAGCCCCCTCTCATGGCTAGGACTGCTCTCACTGAACAACTAGACATTATACTGAGTCATGGAATTCCAAAATCTGCCCTATACGATCTACATACTTGTATCTTTTGCAAATGAGACTGATAGACTCAGAAGTTAAGCAAGGTCTCTAAAGTCTTATCACCCAGAAGGTTGAGGGCTTAAACTGGGAATTGTTTTCCCCGAGTTTCCCAGCTTCTTGCATCATAACTTGTTGCTCCAACTATGATATGTCTTCTTCAAATGATCATATTTAAAACCCCCTTTCTATTTATTCTAGGTTGGTGATGAGGAAAGAAAGAAGCTGTCTGTTGAAATGGCTTGCCATCCTGTTTCTCATGGGCCACTGCTTCTTATATCTCAGGTAATATTTGACTCTACAGCCCTTTTTTAAACACCAAGAAACAATTACAGTTCCAAACCTCAGCCACCTTTTCCAACTAAATTCCTAACTAAATCCAGGGCCATAACCTTTAGTTAAACGCCCACCATTGAACCAAGAAGCACCCCTGAGCCTGTGGGATTTTTGATTTATCAGTCCACCTGAAATGATTAACCAAATGACTAAGCAGCAAGTTTTCCACTGGGGAGAAAACCAAGGCAAATGCCGCTCCCTGGACGCCTTCCTTGCCTGCCTATATGGTGGGTGTCTTCTCTTCTGTGTCCAGCTCCAAACCTCTGCCTGGAAATACTCAAGAGCTCTGCCCTCTTCTTCACCCGCTGAGCCTAAGTCACAGCCATCATCCATCCAAGCAAAGCAACTTCTCTTCTCACAGTCTCACCTAAGGCTCTGACTTGTGTAGTCCCGTGAATTCAGGGACGCATGCCGCATGTCTTATACCTTTCCATCTACACTATGTTCTCTTCCTTTGCAAGATGGGGTAAATTCCGAAAAACTGCCAAGAGTTTGCGGTTCACTGAATTTCCCTGTGTTGCTCTTTTACCCACTCACAGAAAAACTCCAAATCATTGTTTAATACCCTATATGTACAAACTCCAGGCAGTATACAAATTGTACGCAGGATGTTCTCATGACCCAAAGTCAGAGTTTATACATGCTCTCTAGACACCCCACAGACCTTTACACACGCTGCAATATCTATGTCATGTAGATGAATAGCTACCTGCCTGCTGTCCTATAGTCAACTTGAAAAGTGCTGTGCTCCGGAATTAGACTGTGTTCGCCTCCATAGTCTACATCTATCAAACAATAGCTGTTAGTAGGTCCTCAGTGAGAGCAGGATGGATTCTGCGTACATGTGTCATTATCTGTTAGAATATTTGTGCTGCCTCAATTTTCCTGGGGACACATGAACAATTGCCACTTCACCATGCAAATAGCTGATTCTAACCCAGGCCAGTGTGTTGAACCAATGGGTCTAATGGGGCTAATAACAGAAACCTGAGGGACTCAAACGTAACCACATCATCGAAAACTGACCTCAGCATGGTGACCATTCATGAGAGCTGCATCCTTGGAGCTCCATGGGAAGCTCTCAGGATGCTCCACCAAAGTCTGCCTCCTCTGCCCAGCAATTAGTTATCATTTATACTAATTTGCTATTGTGCTGTTTGGTTTTTGTCAAGATGACACAGACCAAAGACACATGGGAAGAGAGTGTCGCGAATGACTAACAACTTCTGCCAGACTGACCTGTGGGCGCACCTGTGGGACTTTTCCTTGATTAAAATTTGATATGGGTGGAGTCCAGTCCGCAGCGAACAATGCCGCCCCTGGGCGGGTGGTCTTGAGTTGTATGAGAAAGCAGGCTGAGCAAGCCAGTAAACAGGGTTCCTCCACAGTCTCTGTCTTAGTTTCTGCCTCCAGGTTCCCACCGTAAGTCCCTACCCTGACGTCCCTTGATGACGGACGACAGCCTGTAAAGGTGAAATAAACTCTTTCCTCCCCAAGGTGTTTTTGGTCGTGGGGTTTGGCATAGCAACAGAAAAGCAAAGGAAGACACTTGGGAAGAAGTCTCCTTCCTTTCTGAGCCTCCTAGACCTCATTAGTTTCCCAAGCCTTCCAGCCCTCCCCTTCTCTCAAGGAGGGACTATTTCAATTCAGAAGAAACAGCTACACAACTTCTAATGACAGATCACTGCGTTGAGATTTATTCTTTTTGTTGTAAGGTAGATGTAATTTCAATGAGGCCAAACTTCAGGCTGAATTGAGTGTCCCTGACATTTGCCCTTTGAATCCTGCTTTGGACCCTGCCACTACAGACCTGTAGCAGGCTTCTCTGTGAGGACCTGGGCTATTGTGCCCTACTGAGACTTCTCTCTTCCACAGGGCAGATATTTACCCACCTCTTCCAAGGGCGTTCGTGTGAATTCTGCCTGGCAAAACGGTGTCTTCCTAGTTCGTCTTCCAAATACAGCCTCTAAGTGTCAGTACTACTCAGGGACACAGAGAGAGCACACTACCGTGTCTTCTACCCAGACACAGAAACAGCAGCAAATATGATGGGATACCATAGCATTGGATAATGAGGACCTATAAATAGTCTTTAAACCATTACTTCTTCAACACAATCTGTCAGTTATGCCTTAGTAGAAGTAGGGTCTCTAATTAATACTGACACAATTAATTTTATAACCTTGAAAATAAAACATAACATATGTTAATGTTAAAAGAAATCGTATTAATTAGGATTTTAGGGTTGTTGGCTCGAGAAGACTGTAGTCTGAGAAGAGGTAGATGTTTTGCAATTAACCCTCCTTATTTAGTGAGCCCGAGGCTACATATGCCTCAGGAATCCAGGCTCTTTCTCCTCTTCAATTCCTTCCCTAAGTGCTCCCTGACTGCTTCTCCTTCCCCATTGTCACAGGCAACGGTAGCAATGCAGGACAGGTTGTCATATCCAGTGGCAAGGGCATGCAGGGAATCACAAATAAGTTCTTCTGCAGAACACCCCCTTAAAAAAAGGTTTCTAAAGGGACATTTGCTATAAGCTCCCAGAAGACTTCCTCTCAGATCTCTGTGGCCAGAGTTGTGTCAAAGGCTCATAACCCAACTAACTACCCATTGTCAAGTGGGATATGGCTGCTTGTGTTTGGCTTAGACCAATCAGATCCATATCTAAGCTGGGAAGGGGGCTGCCCCTGAAGACTGAGACTGTTAAGAGAAAGGGAATCTCAGATGCAGCTGGGATTTGTTCAGGGGGAACAGGGAAGGAGTGAGTGTTGGATTCATGCACACAAGCCTGCTACAATACCCCAATCTCCCCTAATGGCATCACGACTTTGATCCTATCTGCTTTCTGCATCTGCGGACAGGTTCTGAGCTTGTCCCTTGTCTAGTTTACTACTTCTTCCACTGGCCTCAAGCAATTCAGACTAATTAAATTAATCAGAATTTTATTCTGACTGTATTATTTAACTTTCCAAGGACCAGATTCATTCTCTGTAGAATTATTTGGCATTAGGTACATAACGTACGATGTTTATCATTACGGGGCATATGTCAAATAGTGCATTCTTACTAGAAGAATTAAACATCCTTGTCTCCGAGCATTTCTATCATCTCAGTTAGCATCTGGACAGTGGTGTGACAGAGGGCATTAGAGAAAGTGAGGAGCATGAGCTCACCTGTGCTGAGATGACGTAGTTGAACATCTAAGACTATTCTTGGATTAACCACAGGTCCTCCTAGAACCTGCTCATCTCCTCATCCCTATAGGTCTTCCACTCCCCTAGCTGATACTTACTTACTTTGGGGATCACCACCTAAAGCAAGGCAGGCTCTGTGGATACAGCATGTACAAAGCTTCATACTTTCAGAGGCCACACTGTCAGGGAGGGGCCTTATCAAATGAAATACTGGTCTTGCTGTCCTTTCTTCTTTTTCTGTTTTTTCCCCTTCAGGACAGCATCCACTTTCCACAGATGGACACATGGAGCATAGAAGATATGAATTTGCTTACATATTGGTTGAACAATGTGCCAGATACAAGACAATGTAAACGTTACTTTACTTCTCTAACTAATTCTTGGTTCAGATGCTGGGAGAGCAAATAATGATAGCATTACAGGATAATCATGAGAATTAAATAACTCATGAGAAGCAATTAGCACAATGTCTGAGATATAATTTTCAAGCACATTCTCTCCAACATAAGTTCTCATCAGAGTTTTTGATCTTGCCCATTCGGACAGGTTTAAGATGGTATCTCAGAGTTGTTTTGATTTGCATTTCCCTGATGGCTAAGGATGTTAAGCATTTCCTTAAGGGACTTTGGACTATTTGAGATTCCTCTGTTGAGAGTTCTCAGTTTAGGTCTGTACCCCATTTTTTCTTTGTGCTTTTGATGATCAATTTTTTGAGTTCTTTGTATATTTCGGAGATCAGACCGCTGTCTGATGTGGGGTTAGTGAAGATCTTTTCCCATTCTGTAGGCGGTTGTTTAGTCTTGTTGACCATGTCCTTTGCTTTACAGAAGCTTTTCAGTTTCAGGGGGTCCCATTTATTAATTGTTTCTCTCAGTGTCTGTGCTACTGGGGTTCTATTTAGGAAGTGGTCTCCTGTGCCAATGCATTCAAGTGTACTTCCCACTTTCTCTTCTATGAGGTTCAGTGTAGCTGGCTTTATGTTGAGGTCTTTGATCCATTTAGACTTAAGTTTTGTGCATGGCAATACATATGGCTCTATACCCATTCTACTACATGTTGATATGTAGTTGCACCAGCACCACTTGCTGAAGATGTTTTCCCATTTTTCCATTTTATAATTTTAGCTTCTTTGTCAAAAGTCAGGTGTTCATAGATTTGTGGGTTTATATTCAGTCTTCAATTCAATTCCAATGGTCCTCCTTTCTGTTTTTATGCCAATACCAAGCTATTTTCATTATTATAGCTCTATAGTAAAGCTTGAAGTCAGGGATTATGAAGCCTCCTGAAGTTCCTCTATTGTACAGGATTGTTTTGGCTATCCTGGGTTTTGTGTTTTTAAATATGAGGTTGAGTATTGTTCTTAAAAGGCCTGTGAAGAATTTTTCTGGGTTTTGGTGGTTATTACTTTGATTGAATCTGTAAATTGTTTTTTGGTAAGACTGCCATTTTTACTAAGTTAATCCTATCTGCCCAAGATATTCACCAGCTAGTCAAAGAAATTCACCAGCTAGTTAAAGATATTCACCAGCTAGTTAAAGCTTAGTTAAAAGGACAGACTACTCCTACACGCAATATCACAAATGTGCTGAGTGAAAGGAGGAAGGCAAACTCATAGACAACAACAGCAAGAAAATCGATGGTTGCTTGGGATCAGACTAAAGTGGGGCACAGACTGAACAGGGCCCTACGGGATGGAGATGAAAATGATGGGGCGCTTGCCAAGCATGTACAAGGCCCTAGGTTTATCAAAATCAAAAAGAAAATAAAAAAAGAGGGGAGAAAATAAATATAACATGATAAAAACGTAAAGAATAATATATTCTTTATTTTACTCTCTTGATTTTGGTGATGGCTTCCAGGCTATAAATACCTGTCAAAGTTGACAGATGAATACTTTAAATATTTAAAGGTTATTGTATTTCACTATTCTCCCATGAGGAAGTCAAGGTAGAGTCTTGAGAATTGTTGGTATAATGCCTTCAGTAAGCTCTGATGATAATGAGAAACTACAGATGGGCTCTACACAAGAGAAAGGCTCAAATGTGGTTAGACATTTGATAAGCAGAAGCATTTAAAGCTTTTTAAAAAATTAATACAGTCTTTAAGTATCTCAAGGTCTCCCTAAGAAAAACAGTAAGTCACATTCAATTTCTACTGGCCTGCCCTGTTAATACTCTGAATAAGTTAATACTTATTCAGGGTGGGGAAAAGCAGGCTGAGCAAGAAATGAGAAAACATTGACCTGGACAAGCCTCTCCACAGTAGACTGAGTAAGAAATGGTCACCACGGGGGAAGAACACATCTATATAAGTATTTCCACAGACAGTTCAAATAGCATCTGTTCTGACAGTTCTTTGAAAAGTATTGACGTGCCCAGGAGATTCTTCCATTCATTCTGGAAGAGTATAAGAAAATATCAGGAAATACCAAACCTAGGAATTTAGTTTTGATAGTGAACAAAGACCATAAGAGAAGAGAAGGAGATGGAGATCCTACGCCATGTAGTCAAGGCTTGGCACAATCTCTAGAGAAGAATTGCCTACTTGAGAGTCCCTCTACCCATCTTAGAGATGAAGTATGGAAAGAAATGACCTACTACATAACCAAAGACCTACCTGGGTTTTACAAACTAACAAAGTCGACAATCACTCTCTTAAAACAAGTGGCTTATTTGGAATGGATTTTAACAGTGCCTAGTGAAGGATTAAAGAGGGAGCCATACTCTACCAACCCTGACTTGTTCTAAGGCATCGCCAACCCTTAAAGATGAATTGGAGCTGTCTTAAACTTACTCGTGTTGCCACTGACAGAGCCTTTTCCCATCACCTTACAGCCAAAATGTAGTGCTCACTGAGGCAGAAATCATGTGTATTAGTTCATCACTGTCCTTGTCACGTCCTTATAAACACTGCAGTCAAAGCAATGCTGTCCCCTCTGGGAAACGCCTCTCTCCCCTGATCTGGGAGCAAGCAGACAGCTGCTATTGATTTAGCTAGGAGAGTTTCGATAACGCCTTTGACACAGGTCCAGAAGTTCAACTTTGTTCTCTGTTTCTTGAGACTTTTGACTATTTATTATTACTAACGACTACACTCAACAAATGTCTATTTAGGAAGCCCCCCAGCACACGCTGGGTCAGAGGTCCTTCAGCAGCAGTGGGCTTTTTCCTGGGTTGAGGAGCCAGGCATTCCCAGCAGCTAGAGGTCGGCTTGTGCTCAGGGTTCGAGGCCCTGCTGAACTAGCGGAACTGCACTTCCGGCCATGGTTGAACTAAAGGTGATTGAGTTGCTTTGAATTCTTTCTCAATTTTAAAATAAATGAAAAATTAGTTGGAAGTAGATTTATTGTTTTTGAAGACCCACTTCAAGCTAATAGAATAAAAATTAAAACACTGCTAATCTTGAACTTTCCAGGCCCAGAAATTGCATCCTTTACTGTTATTGCCCTCCTAAAAAAATAAAATAAAAAACTTAAAAAAAAAAGATGTTGCCTCCCTGAGATTGTGAGTTCCTAAAGAAGGAGGAGGGGTCAAGATTCTTTGTTCAAAGCACAAACTGAAATAAAGGCATAGACAAGACTATGGAGGTGAAGGACTTCCCTGCCTGGTCACTCAAGTTCTTCCCAGCTCTCCTTGTTTTCTCACTGAGAGATTTAGCAAAAGGACCCTTGATGAGGTACATTTTCTCTAGCCTCTATATAACCACAGTCGTGAACTAGAAAAGCAACCTGTGGAGCTCCAGGCCTTATCTAGCTGTGAAACCACCAGTAAACCCAAGTGTGATTGTCTTTGTAGTGGTGCACTCCCGAAATACCAACACGCCGGAGTTGAGACTGGCGGATATTGAGTTTGGAGCCAACCTGCACTGCATAGGAGGAAAGCCGTGCTTACAGCACAAAAGCCCTAAGGACATCTTGACTCAAACTGAGTCACTTCACTTTCCCATCACAGCATGGCCGAAAGCTCCAATCAGAAACTTCAGCTATGCTAGAACTCCGCTTCACTTCCCATGGCAAGGTAAACTCCACGTGGGTCTAAGATTTAAATATGAAAACAAGGACGTTAAAGTAGCTAGAGGGGGACAGACAGGCTATAAGGCCAAAAATCATATAGAAAAGCAATAATAAATTCAACTACCATTACAAATTAAAATACATTTTTGGTCTAGAAGTATAAATGTTCCTTTTTAGCACAGGTATGCACACACACACATACACACACAAAAAAACCCACATCATACATTGCACCCCCCTCCACACACACACAGTCTTTTTATACTCTGGTGTAGCATTATATTGAATGCTATATTTTTCAAACAGGCAATCTAAAAGTTCAATCACTTAATACTTGAGTAGTTCTTACTATAAGAAATAGATTCAAAATTGAAATGAGCATCTAGGCCGAGCTCCAGGAATCCAGTCAAAGAGCGGAAAGAGGAACTACATGAGCAAGGAAAGTCAAGATCATGATAGAGAAGTCTACAGAGACAGCTAACCCAAGCTTGTGGAAAAGCATGAACTCCAGACTGACAGCTGTAGAGTCTTCATGTACTGAACTAGGCCTCCATATGGGGGAGACAGTGGTGAAGCTTGGATTATCTGATGGGCCCCTGGCAGTAGGACCAGGATCTATCCCTGGTACGTGAGCAAGCTTGTTGGAGCCCATTCCCTATGGTGGGATGCCATGCTCAGCCTTAACGCGGGGTGGGGGGGAGGAGGCTTGGTCCTGCCCTAACTTAATGTGCCAGATTTTGTTGAAGCCTCATCGGAGCCCTTAGCCACTGGGAGGAGTGGATGGGAGGTGAGCTTGTGAGGAGGCAATTGGGGGGTGGAAGGATGGGGAGAGGGAGAACTATAGCTAGAACATAAAATGAAATTTAAAAAATATATTGTAAAAATTTGAAATGAGGGCTGGAGAGATGGCTCAGCGGTTAAGAGCACAGCTGCTCTTCCTGAGGTCCTGAGTTCTATTCCCAGCAACCACACGGTGACTCACGGCCATCTGTAATGATATCTGCCTCTTCTGGCCTGCAGGCATACATTCAGACAGAATACTGAGTATACAGTATATAAATATATATTTAAAATCTTGAAATGAGCAGAGTATATGATAAAATGTAAATGACTCCAATATTTAAGGTAGAAATTAAATATCATCATTGAAGAAATTTAAAAAACTTAATAACTTGGCAAAGAAATGTAGAATTTAAAACTAATCAAAATTGCTAATAAGCATGTTTGAAATAGACACATCACATAAACCATTGGCAAGCATCATCCCATATGCATGTTTGGAGGGACACCTCTTCGAAGAAGATTTTCCAAATAAGTCTTTGATTTGACAGTATCATCCCTGGGAAACTACTCTGTGGATATACCCTCAAAAAGCTTGTCTGCATGGACAAAGAATATCTAATTATATACATATACATCTTCAGGTACAAAGGATATCTAATCTGGCAGCCTACAACATACTCAGTGTGGACCAACATTTATTCATATAGAGGCTCAGGGGAAAAATAAGTTAAAAAATCACAAGGCAAGGCTGGAGAGATGACTCAGAAATTCAGAGTACTTACTATTCTTGCAGAGAACGGTTCCCTGCACCCATGTGGTGTTTTACAATGATCTGCAACTCCAGTTTAGATTATTAGAAGCCCTTTTCTGGCCCATGAGGGCATTATGCACACAGGTGGTATACATACACACATGCAGGCAAACACTCGTGCACATAAAATAAAATACATATCTTTAAAAATTACAGTACATATCAGTTGACTGAGCATGCAGTAATCTACCAGAATCTTCTGTCCTTTCCTTTGGTACATGTTAATATGTTCTTTATTTTGACCCAGATACAATCTCCCTTTTCAACTCACAGGTATAAGAAGAGCCCCCCCCACAAAAAAAAATAAATAAATAAAATACTCAGTAATGAAACGTGTCTCTTCATGGCAGCAATCACTGAAATGCATCCGTGCTTATCTCCAAAGATGTGCCTTTAAGGAGAGAGGCAGGAAAGCAGAATCCACACACAGTGAGATGACTAGTCACATAACATAGATGACTTAGGCTGTGCACTGTGGACAGTTCTGTTTGTTCACTAAAGACAGATAATACACATTTCCAAAGAAACGGCAGGACTTACTCCGAATGTGGGTGGATGAGTTGATTTCACAGCACAAAGCTCCAGTTTCTGTCATCTGCCTTCTTAGGGGAATTTCTGCCATGGTCTCCCCAGAAGGGCACCTCTTAATCAGTCCTCGGCCTCAAAGCTGGTGGCATGCTCTCCAGGAAGGTCTTCTTTGTTCTCTCCTGTTAAATCTATTTACTCTGCTCGCCACAACCCCTCAACACACACACACACACACACACACACACATGCACAAGTACGCACATAAACACACTCACACATGTACACACACACACACTCACATATACACACGGATGTACTCACACACATACAAATGTACACACACACTCACAAACACATACTCACATACATACACACACATACACACACACACTCACACACGTACACACACACTCACACATACACACACAGATGTACTCACACACATGTACACACACTCTCTCACACACTCACACACACGTACGCTCACACACACAACCTGCTGCTGACACATCTTCCATTCATCCCTCCTCTCACCTCTCAATTAAGATGAAGCAGCTTCTCCACTGTGAGTAAAATAGAGATTTGCTGAGGTTGGTGGGGCAACTCTTTGCTGGACATGGATTGTGACTTTAAACTGTAGGAGTCTTCTGGGTGATCATCAGAAGCGTCTGTATTGTCTAAGAGAGAAATGCCTAGTCCTGTTTGGCCCTCTGTATACTATCCATCATGGATTTTCTTTTCCTTTCTTTTTTCATAAGTTTTGGGTTTTTTCTTATACCTTCCATTTAGTGATGTATTCCATCCTGTGATGTCTGACATATGGAGTAATTTAGGTCAATGACTTCATCTTCCAGCCTCTGTAGAGAATACTAAAGTAACAACCAAATGAAATCAAATCCATTACCTTTCGCTACCACGTTACATTGATAATTGTGAATAGTATCAGTGGTAAAACAGTCTTCCCTCAGGGAAAAAAAAAGTCCTCTAATGCTCTAAATTCAACAGAAGCCTTAAAGGTATGCTGTTTTTATTTTATATAATATATTGTATACATAATATATATGAATTGTAATAGAGGGTTTATGCTTTCTTCCTTTTGGCAACTATTGCATGGATGACAATTCAGAGAGTGCTCGGTGATGCTGTTGCTGGGGTTTTGTTCCATTTTGTGCTATTTGGGTGTGAATTTGCAGTGACTTGGAATTGTCTGAATCCACTTTAGGTTTTGTGAGTTTCCAAACCTATGCTGCCGCACAGCCTGCAGTAAAGAAGATGAATACAAAGTTCAAAATGGTAGCACAGAGACAGTAAACATGAGAAATTATAATGGCCACTCTGTATATATGCTTTTCTCTCCACTTAAAATGTTATAGGTGATAGATAGATAGACAGATAGATAAATAGATAGATAGATAGAAAAAGAAAGATGGGCAAACAGATAGATAGATAGATAGATAGATAGATAGATAGATAGATAGATAGATAAAGAGAAAATGATAGGCAAACAAATAAATAGATGATCGATAGATAGATAGATCAATCAATAGATAGACAGATAGATAGATAAAGAGAAAATGATAGGCAAACAAATAAATAGATGATAGACAGATAGATAGATAGATGATAGATAGATAGATAGATAGATAGATAGATAGATAGATAGATGATAGATAGATACATAGATAGATGATAGATAGATGATAGATAGATACATACATAGATAGATAGATAGATGATTGATAGATAGATGATAGATAGATAGATGATTGATAGATAGATAGATAGATAGATAGATAGATAGATAGATAGATAGATAGATAGATAGATAGATAAAGCTGGAAAACCAGTAAAAGGCTATAGAACCAATTACAAGTACACAAAGACTTGAGCGCCTTTGGAATTTATACTAAAGGGAAAGTCTTGTGAATTTCTTAAAAATTTAGTTGTGTTCTACACTTTGCTTTGTACTGCTGCTTTTGTGAATTTTAAAAAATAAAAAAAAGCTGAAATGTGGTCTTTACCATGAGTTGGAAGGTCTACCGAACACAAATATGTAGGAAGAACAATTTTGATGAAGTTGAGAACTGGTCAAAGCCCAGGAAACAGACACTGAGCCTGTGAGAGACCAACCACTAAGACACAAGCTTGTGTTCAAAATAAAAAAAAAATCAGAATTAAATTACAAGAATTCATTTCCCTTTCTCATCATTGTAATATTATCTTTTATATGTTCAACAACAGAAGAAAATGTTGGATTGTTTTTTGCATTTCTTTTCTGGCCACTGTTATTCATTTCATCTCATGCTTGCTCCTGAAAACAATGCCATCAACTCACTGAGAGAAGCGGTGGAAGTGCTGTGTTGGCCGTCTGTGGTGGCGTGATTATTTTAGCTACTTGCCAGGTTGCCGCAGGAAGTTCATAAGTTCAAAGCTTTCCTGTTCTGGGAGTGATAGATGTCTTACCTATCCCAGTCACCCCCTGGAAGCACAGTGACACTGCAGGGAGAGCTCAGTATGCAGATGGGGTCCTTTGAAGACAACTGATGAGATGAAAGATCGCTATCCGGGAAGCTCCATCTTGCTGGTCATCCAGGGGCAGGACTGGACGGGGAATTCAGAAGGGCTTCATTAGGGGATTAGGAGCTGAATGTGGGAGTCTGAGCCAATCCTGGGAATATGCTTGGGAAGGAGATGAAATGATATGATATCCCAGGTCTATCTTGGAAAAAAGATGTGACTCAGTCGAAATGGGGAGCATTTTCTTCTACTTGTTAGTTGAGAGCCTTGGGCCAGTTTTTCAGTGGATCTGGGCCACGCATGTACAGCAGAGAGGATAGGTAAAGTATCACATGTGTAAAGTAGATCAAGGATATCAACCCCTCTCTCGATAGACTACGGTGAGACTTTAACGAAGATGCCACTCAAATAGTGTCCGACTCCAGAAATCTGTGGAATAACAGCTTCAGGAAAAGCTTGGAGTGGTTTCTGCCAAACTAAACAAGAAGGGAAGGAATGTGTAGCAAGGATTCGGGCTCCAAGCCACACTTCCTGGAAGTCTGATGCAATGAAAGGCAGAGGACAGAGCTCCAGACTTGACGGGAGTGGTTGCCCACTCCTCACCAACCACTACCTCTTCTAGAAAGAGCTTACCACTGCAGATACTGCCTTCTTAATTCCTCTATTATTGGTCCCCTGCCCTTACCCCCATCCCACAACAGCCTCCTTCTGCCTCAACTGTAATACCCTGAGAACAGTCGTTTGGACTATATTATCCATCTCATATCTAAATAGCCTGGGCCCTAACTTCTGTTTAATAGCCATTCGCTAAACTAATTACTGAATTAAAGCCTTGTTCTCTTGATCCCACTGAAGCAGTATTTGAGCTCCCTGGTCAGCAGGGGGAAAGAATTCAAGAGCACACAAAGCCGACAACATTGGAAAGCAAGACTGATGCGGAGCCTGGATAGAAAGCACAGGTGGAGGCGCGGCCGGGAGTGGAAAGGAGCGAGTGGACGTCTGGTGGTAGCTATCGAGTTCCATCAGAGCCCGACGAATAGCCCGCCAGCTCTCATTCCCAGACAGCTGGCTCTGATACTCATGTGATTAAGCACATGCTACAATTAATCATCTTTATAAAATAGCTCAAAGAAGATCACGTCTTAGCAAGCAGCTATCTGGCCTTCTTACGGTCCTCCGGCCTTCTTTATGGTGTTGGTTCCTCCCTAAAGTAAGCAGACTTTGTCTCAAGCCTCAAAGGCACACGAAAGCTTTCCAAGAACGCAAGTGGGAGTGGCCTGTGGCTGAGATGATGTCACTTAAACGTGGTGAGCATGCTCCAGTTAGCATCTAATAGAAAACGGTCCCAGCAGTAGATAAGAAGTGGTCACCTTGGAGATTCTAGCACAGGGAAGGTATTCCTGTGACTTCTAAAATTTAATACAAGCAAATCACCTGAAATCTCAGCACTGCACTTATGCAAAGGCTCCATAGTTCGCTCAGTATATACACATATACGGTTGTCTCCTTTCTGTAAGCACCTCACTCTAATCAGCCATCTTTGGGAGAGAGTCTCTTAGGAGCATTAGGCAAAGGTAAGCTTTAGGCCTTTGTGACAACAGCTACCCACATGCGTGAAAAAGCTCTCCAAAGGTTTCCCAATCCCATGGGGAACATTGAATAATTCTAATGCAAGAAGGTCTAACCTCGGATTCCCATTTTTGCATTGTAATATGTTAAACTAGTGTGACCACTTTTGTGAAACACAATAAGAAAATGTTTTCTTTCTTCCTTTCTTTATTTACCAATAAATATTTTGGCTGGGTTGATTTATTTATTTATTTTTACTTTCTGCCGTATGTCCCATCTCAATTTGTCATGAGAGAGAAAAACTCTGAGGAAAGATGAGGATTGGGATGATGTGGGAGTTCCCTCTGTTTGCTGTGATTACCATTAATGAATAAACTGCCTTGGTCTGTTGATAGGACAAAACTTAGGTAAGTATAGAAGTCAGAGCTGAATGCTGGGAGAAAGAAGGGCAGAGTCAGGGAGAAGCCATGAATCCGCTGCCAGAGATAGACATGCTGAAACTTTGCTGGTAGGCCACGACCTTATGGTGATACACAGATTAATGGAGATGGGTTAAATTAATATGTAAAAGTAATCCAATAAGAAGTTAGAGCTAATGGGACAAGCAGTGATTTTATTAATACAGTTTCTGTGTGATTATTTTGGTTCTGGGTGACCAGGACAAACAAGCGGCTCCCTCCACCAACACTGGAGATAGCATAGCTGAAATCATTGGGAATCTTCATTCCCAGAATTTACAATCATTCATTCATCCAGCTCTTCCTACCTTTCCTCCTAACATTAGTCACTTTATATTGACACCAGAAACAGAGAGGTACTTAAAGGCTACATCCCCATAGATCTAAATCCTGTAGGGGAGCTAGACAACATACATGAACCTAATTAAAAGACAGTCAGAGACCAGAGGGATAGCTCATTTGGTAACACAGCTGACTTAAAAGCATGGGACACAGGTCTGGATATCCTATGCCCACATAAAAAGCCAAGCATGGCGGCTTGTGCCTGCAGTCTCGGCATGGGGAGGGGACAGAGATTAGAAATCACCGGGTCTTCCTGACTAACTCTCTAGTCAACAAATAAACTCCAGGTTCAATGAGAGACTCTGACTCAAAATAGAAAAGGTGGAGAGAGACAGAGGAAAACACCCGGCGTCAAACTCTGCCTCTGTGTGCACATGCTCATACATTCACGCACACCTGCACACGCATATACACACATGAACTTACACACAAGTAAAGTACAGAAAGGAAGGACAAAAAATAGCCAAGACTAAATGATTTGTAAAGAACCATGACACTTGACATACTGTGATGTGCAAAGGCCTCTTGGAGAAAGTAGGCTTAAGCTAAACTTTAGATTGTGTGTTTCTTTTCTCATTGCTATCTCTAAATACCGGAGAAAAGCAACTTAAGGCAAGAAAGGTTTTTTTGCCTCTCAGTTTTAAGATATAGTTCATCATGATGGTGAAAGGGCATTGGCAAACGCGGCTTTCACCGTGGCAACAGTAGGAGAAGGTAGCTGCCCATATGCATCCACACTCAGTCAGGAAGCAAGGGGAGATGAATTCTGGGGCGTGACTTCCTTCTTCCTTTTTTCATATTTATTCAGTCTGTGACTCCAACCCGTGAGATGGTGTCACTGATACTCAGGGTGGATCTTCCATCCCTGGCTAACCCTCTCAGAAACGTCCCAAAAGAAACACCCAGAACCGTATCTCCTAGATGACTCTAATTTGTACTGTTTACAAGGAGGAGTAGCTATCTATTCAGATATTAAATGAATTTTCAGTAATGTAGGCAGCTGGAAAAAGAGCTTTTCAGGAAGAGAGAACTGAGGCCAAGGTCCTGGAGGGCCTGGAGAAGGCACATGTTTGTACACTTTCAGGAACAGGTAGAAGGCTTGTGTGGTCAGTGAGTGGCGTGAGGAGGGTGAGGGTCCTGTTGTGAAGCATGCAGCCACCCACTCCCATAGGGCCTGGGGCACTTGACTCCAGGTTATCGCCTTTGGAGGAGCTATGTCCCAAATTCATGTTGAAATCTCATTTAGCACAAGTGTACAATTTTAAGAGGTGTTGATTTTAGGTGATTGGGTCATAAGGTACCCTTGTGAGTGGGTTTATGGCCTTTTTAAAAAGAGCCTAAAGAAAGCCCATCAGCCCCGTCTGCAATGTTGAGAACCAGACAGAAGCTCCCCCAGTGAGCAGATCAGAAGCCAAGGCCTTAGCAGACTCTTCGATAGATGCTTCCCTCTCAGAACTGTGACTAATATCTCTTTCCTAAAAGTTACCCCGTCTGAGGGATTCTGTTTTAGCCACCCAAGTGGATTAAGATAAATGCTAAATGTAATGACCAGCCAGCAGAAAGACTTCCTCCCCCTTAATCTGATATGCATTTTTCAAACTCTTCTGGCAGCTATGTGGAAAATAACTCACTAGGAAGAAGGAGAGGAAGTCAGAGGAATTTGAAAGGCAGGCAAGAGCTATCAGTCCTTAAGACAAAAATCAGAGGCAGGGGCATTGGTGAGAGGCACTGGGGTGCATGTTGGAGGTAAAACCACAAGGCCCTGGACTAGATTGGGCCAAAACTTAAGAAAGAACACAATAGTCAAAGAAGCTTCTAAGTTTGTACCATGCACAGTTGGGTTTGACCCCCTTTCCTGAGATGGAGAAGTTAAGGGGCAGGTTTGGGATAAACTGACTTAAGACTCCTATGGACATCCAAGCAATGATTTTGATATGCAAATGGTGCACAAAGAACCTAAGGACCCATATATTTCCCCTTCTGTAGGGCATCCTGAAACAAGACCGCCACAGGTACCAGGGCATGGCTGCTGCAGACCAACAGAGTAAGTGCAACCGCGGCAGAGAACTGCCAAACATTTGGGATAATTCTAGACAGCAAAGGCTTGGAAACGGATCAGACCAAAAATAAGAGGTAAGAAAGTGGGAACGCTTTGTTTCAACAACTCTCTTAAGGGGTTTTGATATGCAGAGAACTTCAAAATAGTGCAGCCAAGCTGGGGATTAAGTAAGTCCAGCCAACAGAGAGAAAAGCCATGTACCCTTGCCCAGCTCAGCTTCGGCCCATCACAGCAGCACAGGCATTGGAGCCCCATGTGTCAGGTTCCAACTTCTCAAACATAGGCGGTTATATTCTCATTTAAAAGAACCCCAATTTCACATGTTGAGTCAATTTCTTTCTTCTTAAAAGAATCATTGTGCCAATCAAACAAATATATCTGTAAACCAGATGGTCCCTAAGTGAGGCCCTAGCTTCATGGCGGAGAGGAGGCCTCTGTTCTCAGTTCCACCTGGCTTCTCATATTGAGCTTGTCCCCCACCAGGCCCCCTTGGTCACGTTCCATCCTGAAGTGGAAATAGTCTAGAGGTGTTTACTTTTGTCTGGTAGATATCAGATCACTGGTTTTACCATTTTTTAGCTTAGTTGATTTGTTCTTTTGATTTGCTCAATTAAAATTGTCAGTAATGAGTAGAAAAAATTAAAAAACACTTTTATAGCAAAATCTAAAACAACAGATACTTAAGTATAATTCTGACCCCCCCAAAAATGGATAAAAATTTTATATGAAAAATCCATTAAAAAGCATCATTGGGAGAGAGTTAAAATGCTGATAGATAAATGGAAATGTGTGGTGTGTTGGATGACAGGCAAAATCCAACACCTAACAAATGTCAGTTCCCTCCAAAAGGCTGTGTTTAAACAATAGCCTGCGGAGAAGCAAGATCAAACACCCAGACAGCTTCTCATAAGCGCAGATAAAGACATTCTAAAGTGTCGCTCTTTAAAAAGCTTTTGTAATTCGCTAGGGTGTGTGTGTGTGTGTGTGAGAGAGAGAGAGAGAGAGAGAGACAGAGAGAGACAGAGACAGAGACAGAGAGACAGAGAGATAGAGACAGAGAGACAGAGAGAGACAGAGAGAGACAGAGAGCGCATGCATGTAGTCAGAGGACAACTTCATGGAGTCCTCGTTTCTCTCCTTCCACCTCCACATAGGCTCTGGGGCTCAAACTAGGTCAGTCAGACTCCCACAGCATGGAATTTACCCTGCAAACAATCTCGCTAGCCCTGTCAGCTCATTGAAGTTCTAAACTTGCCCCAGAAATTCAAGGGGCCTGTCCCAGTTCCCTTTCTGTCACTGTGATAAAACACTTTGGTCAAAAGTAACTTTGGGACCAAAGGGTTTATTTGGCTTACACTCCTAGATCACAGTCCATCATGCAGGGAAGTCAGGACAGAAACTCAAGCAGAAGCCAAGGAACAACTCTGCTTGCTAGCTCACTCAGATGCCTACTTGGCCAGCTTGTACCACCCACACTGGTATATATATGGGCCCTTCTACACCCAAATGATAGCCCAGAGACATGTTGATAGGTCAGTCTAATCTAGAAATTCCTCAGTCTATGTCTTCTTTTCAGATGACTTCAGCTAATAATTAATCCTAACTAGGACAGGTAATAAAGCAATTGAAAAAAATATGGGATGGACTACCGAAATTTATACAAGGCACGAATAGTAACACATGCCTATAACCCCAGCACTTGGAAGACTGAAGCCAGAAAATCATGACTTCAAAGCCAGTCTGGGCTACAAAGCAGGACTTTGTTTCAAAACTAATCATAATACATCTACAGTTTAACTGATGTTTTAATTATCTATGTAGTTTATTGTGTTTGCACTTGACTGGACAAATTGAACAAAAAGGTAGAATTGAGAATACAGAAACATATCCACATATAAATAATGAAATTGTGGCTAAGGGTACCCTTTTCAGTTAATGATATCAGGATAATTAGATATCCCTTTAAAAACAAAAGTCTGTTTTAACTATATATCTAAGTTAGAATGTTAATAAGCTAAGATGTTAAATAATAAAGTATCTCTAAAAAAATAATGCATATTGCACAAGCCATGAGTAACTAGAGGGAAATTCCAATACTGGGTACTCATGCCTATGAGTTATTGGCAAGGAAGGGTTCAGGCTCCTATCAAACAGAACAGGCTATTGTCATTGCTTTTGGTTGCCCACCAGACTAGTTGGTAAATCACTTTTGATGAAGACACTGTGCATGTTAGATGTAGGATACAGAGAAAACAAGCTGGAATGAGCTAGACACTTCCTCCCGGCTGGCTAGCTTTCATCTGTGGCAGAGGGTGCTATGTAGGACATGGAGAAGAAAAGTAATCAACAGTCTTATCCAGCTATGAGCCTTGAGTGCTGCAATACCAACCTCCCAGGCCAGGTATGCCCACTGGTACAATAGTGGCAGGACTATTATGGGGTAATCAACTGCATTCTGATTGGATCAGAGGCCCACTCCACAGGAGGGAGTGCTTGCTTGTTGCTATGGGCCTGGACAAAGGCCCTAAGAATGAGTCTACTTGTTTCACTAAATGTTTATGTTGTCAAACTGCCTTCTAAATATGTGTGTGTTTATACCTGTGGACTGGTGCTGCCCTCTTCTTTGGACAGAAAAGTTTGTTTGTGAAGAACAGTAGTTAATACTGAGATTCGTGCCTGGCCAAAAGGCTGAGAATAAGTGATTGTTAAGTGTTCAGCCCTTAAAGTGGTATCCATATCATCCCTTTAAGGTTCAGGGAACATCAAAGAAGAGAGAATAGAAAAAATCTAAGGGTGGTGAGGAGGAGGGCTGGAAAATATCATTTCTTGTTGGTGACATCTATTGCACCTAAGAGCTCACAGTAGCTACAGTTATCTGAATAGGGCCCATATAAGGCTGTGCTGGTCAACATCCAGTCATGGATTTGGAGAGGGAGGGAGGAACTCATGGGACATGACCCCTTCCCAGGAACCTACTGGATGCTGCTGGCTGGGGAAAGGAAAGGATGAGTCGTTGTCATTGTCTTCAATTGTGTAGACACCAGTTAGCTATTGACTAGTTCTACACCCAGGTGTACATGGATCATCCTGATTAAATTCAGTGGATTGCAAAACAAAAGACAGACTAGTGGCAAGAGACCTTATTGGGAGGAGGTGAGGGGATGGTCGGAGGGAGAAGGGGTAAGAAAGGATAAGGTTGAATGTGATCAGAACATATATACATATATAAAATCGTCAAAGAATGAATTTATTTAAAAAATAAAACAGCCACATATTCACATTCTTGACATAGTGAAAGTTTTTTTTTAAAAAAAAAAGACCTAAAAGTGGTAATACCATAAAAGAAGTCATTGACCACTCAAGTGGATTATATTAAATTAAGAGTGTTGAAACCAGTTGTTCTTGCGCACACCTGTAATCCCATCACACAGAAGATGAAGGGAGGTAGGAGGATCAGAAGCCCAAGGTTGGTCTTGGTTTCAGAGAGTCTGAAGCCAAGTTGAACTACATGAGACTGTCTCCAAACACCAAAATGACAGACTCCTGTGTTTATCAAAATACACCATAAGAGCATTGAAAACGAAGCCACCTATCAGGAAAATGTATTTGTCAGATCACTCTATGACATTCGGGATATTTGTGCACACTTGTGGAACAAAAGGGAAAAGGACTGATAAATAAATTTAAAATGGGTTAAAGACTTTAAAGGGCCCTTCACAGGAGAGGGTATCCATAGCACAACAGACATACAGAGAAGCTCAACATCGTTATTTAACAGAGAGATGTAAACTAAAGCACAATGAGATGCCCTATACACAACAGAATGGCTATAACAAAAGCCTGGTAATCTCTAGTTTCTGGCGAGCAGAAGGAAGATCTGAAACTCTTATATACTGCTGAAAGGAATGTAAATTGCAATAACCACTCTGGAAAGTTGGCAGTTCCTACTAATGTGGAACACATGCTTTGGGAATTGACTCACGACTCAACTATTCCATTTCCAGGTATATTCTTGACAGAAATTTGGACGTGTGTGCACCAAAATACAGACTCAAGAGTGTTCACAGCAGCAGCATCTTCCAGACCCTTGAATCTAAATGCACATTCACAGAACAAACAAAAAGAGATACTACTTTTAAGGTAAGGGCATGTTAACTCGGAAGTGAATGAACAGCATAGAATTAAAGCAAAGATGTGGGGGGAGTCTTTAAAACCTAAGGCTGAGCAAAAGGGGCTCACTGCAAGTCAGAACACTCTGAGTAATTCCATTTATATGAAGTCCCAAATCCTGCCAAGCTAACCTGTGGTTTCAGAAATAGGGAAGATGGTTGGCTACCTTTCCAGGAATAGTAGCTTGCAGGGAACATAAGTGTTTTAGGGGGTGTTAGCCAAAGGCTATTCCTTGATCTTGGTAGCCATGTTTACATCATGAGAACCATCAATTATGATCATTTTCTGTGTAAGTTTCCATAAAACATTTACCAGCACTGGTAATGCAGCGAATTCAGTGTAGATCTAACAGGACAATGAACAGAGGAGTATGGCTCCTGCCCTCAGGAAACCGAATCAATGAAGGATCTAAAGGACAGCTTTTCTAGTTTCCTCTCTGTTGCCATGATAAAACACCCCTGATCAAAGCTACCTCGGGAAGAAAGAGTTTACATAATTCACAGGTCCGGGCTACAGTTTGCTATCATGGAAAAGTCAATGCAGGAATTTGAAGCATCACATCCATAGTCAAGAACAGGAAGAGATCAAGGCAAGGACCCTCCACAACTTGTTTACTTACCTCAGCTGCCTTAGGACTCCCCCTTCAGGCCCTGGGAATGGAGCTGCCCACAGTAGGCTGGATCTTTCCATATCAATCAATAATCAAGACAATTCCCCACAGGCCAATCTAATACAGATAGATATTTCCTCATTAAGATTGTCTTCTCAGGTGATTCTTAGTTAGGTCAAGTTTACATTTAAAATTAGCCATCTTTTTTGATGTAGGAGTGAGAGATCATCTTAAATCTCAGACACAGATGTAGAAAAACAATTATGATGACTTTGTTCACTTTCTTCAAAGGGTATTCACTATTTATCCTCCTCATCGAGACAGAAGCAGTCTCTAAGGCTTCTTCTCACGCCTGTACTCTGAGCTCTGCCTGCTCAGCTGTGTCTGCATCTAGCTACACATTATATTGTTGTTGTTTTGCTTGATTGCTTACTTGTTTGTTTTTCATTGATAGGAATGTAACCTCCCCTCTCCTAGGACCTTCTGCAGAACAGGGGAGTGACATCACTGTCTTTTGGTCTTCATAAATATCCTTATTTTTTACCTCAGGAAAAAGATTGTATAAGTATTAGCAGTATGGATCCGAGGATAGATTAATGTAGCCATGCAACTTCTCTATAGGATATTTCCACTCTTATATTTTCCACCGTATCTTGAAAAAGTATATTTGGCCATGTATGGTGGCACAAACCTTTAATCCCAACACTTGGGAGGCAGAGGCAAATGGATTTCCATGAGCTCAAGGCTGCCTAGTCTTCACAGTGAGTTCTACATAGTGAGACCCTATCTCAAAGCAAAGAAAAAGGTATGCTGAACAATAATCCTTCTATTAGTCTCTGGTGTATTGACTGACAGAATCCTCAATCTTCAGTCTAGTGATAATAAAGGCTTCCTTTCCTCATGATTTTACAGAAGTCAGGATGTGATATTTAGTCTGTTACCAAATGATGGCTCAATCTGTTTAGACTTTTTCCATTTGGCATAAACTGACTATTATCTAATATGTGCTTTATAGACCTTAAGTATATATATGTATACATATGTGTGTGTATATATATATATATACACGTGTATCCCCAGTGTTTCTTTGCTATAATTCTCCAATGTGTTCTTTCAGATCAGTAGAGTGACCAAATAAAGACTTGACCATGAAAAGTAGCAACATCTGTAACCTGCTGACTAAATACTGAGTAAAATTTTCTGATGATCTTTGTCCTGTTGCCTCCTGTATCATCTCCCCATAACTTTCCTTCCCTTCTGTCTCAATGAGCCCATTACAGTCATTTGCTACTATAGAATTTAGTTGCATTAATCATAGCTGACTGGATAGGACTGGACACTGGACAAAGTCTGACCAATCACATACTTTCTAAGTATTTAAAATAAGAAAGGGGAAAGGACTTATGTTTCCCATATGTCAAGATTTTTATATGTGGATTTGGGAGCATGGGATGCTTTGCTCTGCCATGAGGTCTGTAGCACTACAAAGATTAGAGCTGAAGAGTAAAAATGAGACAGAGACATGGAGGGGAGCGGAAATGAGAGATGGGAGGGATGCTGGATTGGCACTGCTTCCTCTTCCAGGTCTGTGTGCACTCTTGCTGAGTCTTTTCTATGCTCTTTGGGACATTAGTGTCTTCTGAACATTTCATAAGGCTAATATAATTTTCACTAACTTTGATCTAATGTGTATAAAATAAATTATAATCATAGAATAAATAAATAAAGTAGAAAGCAAAAGCTTCCTCTATTCTGAGTTCACAGTAATTATCTTTGCTACTAAATATACATTGTACATATCACTATTTATATCTCTCTTTCCATTGGAATATACACAACGTAGGTATAGTCTTTATTTATAAGGAAACCTTGTAAAAATACATGCACATATACTTGAACATCATTATACCTAAATAGACTCATAATGTTCTACTTGGGTTTTTTACATAGTAGCATAACTATAAGGTGTTCTCAGGTCAGAACATATGTATTTATTACTCTTTACAGAGGCTACATAATAACCCATAGTGTAGAAATATTGTAATAATTTCATAAATCCCTAAGACATAGGCTTTCTCATGTTCTTCAGTGTCGTACTATACATGTTTTATCACATACCACAGTACTTGGGAGTCCATAGAGTTAAAATTCTTAAATTGCAGTTTTAGGAATCCATGATTTTTACATTTTAAAATTTAAATTTAAATTCAACAAATATTATTCAATTGGCTCATTTATTGATGTAAGTTTAAAGAAAGGAGCATTAAAGCCTCCCATAAGTGGAACTGGAGGATTGTGGGACAGTAAGTAAGATAAAGCCCAGAGCACAGAAATGTGAAAGGGAATGTGGTTTTGTGTCACACAGGCCAGAAGACGTTCAAGTCTTCCTCAATCTGATGTAGCCAAGCCCAGTAAGTTCTTAAAGAGACATCTTGAGTCAGGGCGAGAAGATGTATATCCACCCACATCCTGCTGTAAGCAAGACGTGATGAGTGTGACCTAGTCCCACTATGGTTCAGAGCTCTGCATCCATGGCAGAACGTTTGCTGGCCCTTCCTTCTCTTCCGAAAGTCCTCATGAAAAAGCTGAGAGGAGAGTAAGGATTTCCCCACCATCTATTCCTTTCTTTGGCACTTGGCTGTTTAAAAAAAAAGAACATTTTACTCCTGCTAAGACTCTTGAGTGGCTAGGATAATAATATTGTGCTAGTAAATGTCACATTGCTACAACAAAATACCTGAGATAACTTATAAAGATAGAAGCCTATGTTAACCATTAGTTCTAGAGGTTAGAGTTCAAAACTGACGGCCCCGCTGCTTTGTGTCTCCAGTAAAAATGCAACTATGGCAGAGACACATGATAAATCAAATGGTTCACCTATGAACCAGGAAGGAAAGAACAAGACAGGAAGAGGTCAGAGTCCCACAAAGACCTCTGAGGGCAAGGCACCAACACCCTAAGAATCTCCCACTAGGCCCAGCCTCCCAAAGGGTCTACTGCTTCCCAAGAGCACCATGTCAGAGAACCAGTTCTTTAACTTGGGACATTATGGGGAGGGGCACCTAATAAATCATAGCAAATGCTCATTTTGTAGATGGGAAAGCTAAAGACTACAGCTGACCAATGGCTTCTTCATATCAACAGAGTTTTGAGCATTAGTCAGTGTCTCTGTCTTGAAAGCAGATCTTCTTGAAATAGTTCCACTGGCCTCACACTGAAGATCCTGACCAGTTATGTATAGCTAACACAAAGCATTAATTAATTATTAATCAAGCCTTAATTGTTTTAATTGACCAATGAATTTAATTAATTAATACTTAAACATTAATAAATTGCTCTCCAATTTATTAGCTATGCGTGAGGCTTAGGGGTGTTGGCCAGGGTTTATCAGTGTTTGAATCCTCGGAGTTTCTGTTTCGGTTGAGCCACCACCACCACCACATGTTTAAAAAAGAACATGCCACCAGCAGCTTAAGCACAGGCTCTTAGGAAAGAGGTGAGTAAATAGTTCTCATAATAAGTCAAGAAGTCCTAAGTTAGCAAAGCTTTCTTGGAAATTCTGGCATGTTAGGAAATCCTTAGAACTATACAGCTGTTTTCTGTAGCCACACACTGCCCCCAACAACCAAAGCCCCACCTCCACGTTACTGCTAATTCTTGAGTCTCTATGAGGTTTGAGTTATGTTGCCCAATCAGCACCGTGAATGTCGGCACTCTGGCCAGGATGTAGTTTCTGTCCTCCAGCCTTGGGTCTCTGTTGGGAAACAGTTTCCCCAAGTGGCAAGAGCTTTGCCTTGCAATCCTGTTAAAAATAGATGTGTGCATGCGAGAGGAGCAGCCGCAGGAAGTGGTTTTGGCATTTCCTGTGGTCAAATGTACATCTGTTATCCGCCAACTGATTTCTAGAATGTGATTACAGAGCACTTACAGTAACAATTTGTATAGAAAATAGCTAATACGAATGCCTGGCTCTTCCAAAGTATAAGTGCAAAGCATGCAGGGAAATTAAAACGATAAGCATGATTTACACCCTAAAATAAGTCAGCAGTGTTTATATATTCCCTTCACCTTCTTTACCTATATACTTTCTGTCACTGACCTCATGGAGAGACACAGAGTTCAAGCCCCAAAGTCCATACCCCTGCTAGAGCTTGAAACATGTGTAGACTCCCCTAAATGATTGATTACTGAGTGTCCCAAGCTCAACTCAAACATAACAGAACTTTGTGGAGGTGAAACTATTTCTTTGCCAGTCTGTCCCAGAGAAACTAGAGATGCCATCATTCACCCAGATGCCCAAGCACACCTCCAGGGACCATTGCTGACTCTTCTGCCATCCCCAGTCTCTTGGGGGGCCCCCACACCTTTCTACTCAAACCTGATTTCCTAGCCAAAGCTTCCCACATCCTTCACCTGAGTGATTGACTCTTGACTCCTGACAATCATTGCCCCCTACTGAACCCTCCTACATCTTCCATTCACGCTTAAATTAAATGCCTTGTCTTATAGACTCTGTAAAATTCCCCTCTTTCCCACCTGTCTAACTTCCTTCTGTGAATGTGTGACTGCTCAATCTGTTCCAGTCACCTTGTCTCTGATCCCGACCAGAATACCCAGAGGACATCTGTTGCCTCTTCTTCCCAGCCTCCCATAGGGCCAGGCCTCTCTGTGACCTAGGTCTCTTCATTCAACTGACACCCCTTTGAGTCTTCCAACATGACTCTGTAACTATCTGAAGCACACCCCTTTGGGTCTTCCAACATGACTCTGTAACTATCTGAAGCCGCCTTCTCAAGCTGGCTGAGAAGCAGAATCTTGCTTGGCCAGCTCTTCGCTGAGTTCCTACAGACTGCCCCGTGATTTGTTGAATGAATCTCTGACTCAGTGAATATGGGTGAGACCTGTTTCTCACAGTTGGCTCAGGCAGATGGAGGCTGAATTAAGCCAGATGGGAAGTGTCACTGTGAATTTAGTCTCTAATTTGTTTGAGAACTTCTCTTAAAGAAACTACTTGAAGAACCTTGTCAGGACTGCCAGGACAATGACAGATCTCCTAAGTAGGGGCAGTTTTATAACAAACATGATCCAGCTGATCCCTTCAGGTTCCCAGATGTATAAAAGACTAGAAAGCCTATGACAAATGCACGTCTTCATTCTGCAGACATTTACTGATGTCCTATGTGGATAGGGGCTACGGCAGTTGGGAAGGATTCAGAGGTCACAAAGTCTCGGCTCTAGTTGAATACACAGTTTGAGGGAGCAGATACAGGCAACAAGTGGTTATACGAATAAGTATTTGCTTACTTGGTGATGGGAGCCAGACCGGCATAGGATGCTGTGTAAAGAGCCTTTCCATGGAGACACAGAGAAGGACTTTCCAAGGATGCAGACTGGGTCAGCACCTACGCAGACTCACTGCAGGTCAGTTACTCCAAGGCCAGACCTTCTCTTGTACTCCACATTCCCTTCTTCCCACACTGCCCCCCACAGCTGGTAGCCACACTTCATCCTGTCGGCCTTGTAGGAGGAACCACAGTGGACCCATCTGAACCTGTATCCTGTGACACCCTCACCACTTGCTCTTCAGTCTCCACACTGAAACTCCCCACGTTGCTGAGAGCCTCTGCAGCCAGGAGCAAACCCACCATGGCCAGATCCTGCCAATTCATCATGTTCAACCCTCAACTTGGGCCTGGAGCTTCATGAAGACCAGCCAGGATCCTCTCCCAATGGCCCCGCACAATTATAGTCACCCCTGCTCCTGGCCCTTTGCAGATGAGAAAACAGGTACGCAGAGAATCTCAACCAGTTGCCCCAGGTCACAAGAGAAAGTGACAAACCCGCATGTGTCAACCCTCTCTCAACCCTCGTCCCCATGCCACAGGCTGTGGTTCTTAGAAAGCCATGGCCGGAATATCTGGAGTGATGATGCTCCCGTAGGAGACTGTGTTAAGTGTGTCTGTGTGCCTGGGATAACTGACATTCTCCTGACTGAAAGGAGCTTGCGTTCAAGGCAGCACTGAGTTGCTTGGTTTTGCAGGATGTGAACCCCGCAGCGCAGCCTGTTTTCTCAGTCACACTGTGTACTTTCGAGGCACAGTGTACTTTGAAGATAAGACCTCACTCGTTCTCAGAACATTTCTTTGAGTCAGAAATCATTGTGACCACTTTGCAGATAAGCCAACTGAGGCGCGCAGACCTACAAAGCAGTTATGGCCCAAGTGTCATCCGCCATATCAGAAGACAAACGAGAACTCAGGTCTCTCGCCACAGAGGCTGGTTCCCTGCAACCCCAAGCTGCAGCAGCTTCCTCATCCACAGCCTATAGGACCTGAGCCAGGACCTCTCCAAGCATCTTTTTTTTCTCCCAAAGCACATCACCGGTGTTGGGCGAAGGGGACACCAGTTAACTATGTACCAACAAACATGGTCTTTATTTCTGGTGTCTCTTCCTTTACAATCTTCCTTTACAACCCCTGAATAGGAAACTTATTGTACATGGAAAGTTACCTGCCCCTTGTTGTTTTCCAGAGGGAACAATTAAGGTGTTACCATTCACAGCTTTCCTCCCTGTGTGAAACCCACCACGCCCACCTCAGAGAGCCACTCTGCCAGGTCCTAGGAAGTTTGAGCTTTCTCCAGTCCTGGGTACAAGAGGTCCTAGGTCTGGGTGCAGTGAGGCCCCGGAAGTAGCAAAATGCGAAGGAAACACCTGCCAGGGAAACAAGGGGAAGTGTGGAGTTTAGGAACTCCTTCAAGGGCCTTGGGAGCTGCAAGGAGGGACGTCAGGCCAGACTTCTTTCAAATGATGTGTCTTTGCTCCAGCATCTTCCCTGCAGCTATGAGTTTTCATTATAAAATAATGATTTACCACTATCTATCTATCTATCTATCTATCTATCTATCTATCTATCTGTCTGTCTTTTTCTTCCTTCCTTCCTTCCTTATCTTCCTTTGTTTCTTCTCCTGCCCACCTCACACAACATCTTAATTTTCCAAACAAATTATTAACAAGGAGTCTCTTTAACTCATTAAGAAGTGAAGATGAAACAAAGACTAATTTAAGGCTGTTTAGATGTGGGGAGAGCTGATAAGAAATGGATACAGCAATGCCATCAGGAGTAGGGCTATGGCAGAAAACCACAGGAGCTCACTGCAGAACAGAAGTCACAAAGGCTGCCCAGCGACCGACCATGGCAAAGGGACATTTTGGCTGAATTGATACCCAGCTTCTAAAACAATTTCCCATATGTCTGTGTTCTCTGGCTGCTAAAACCTTCTGCCCTCCACTTTTCTTGTGTCCCATTCTTCATTGGAGGCAAGGTCTGTTATGCCTTGAATAGTCTGTTTCCCCAAAGGTTCATGTGTCAGTGTTTTAGAAAAGGAAAGCCTGCCAGAAAGTGGACAGGTCATAGGGTCCCACCCTCAGGAAGGGTCAGTGCTGTCTTGTGGGACTGGACAGGTTAGTGAGGACAGAATTTCCCAAGAGTGTGGGTGTTATAAAAAATGATCTCCTTGGTCTCTTGTTTCTTGTCTTTCCACATAACCTAGCCCTCCCCACACACGAGGGTGGCTCCCATTCCACGTCTTTCATCGCACTGTAGAGCACCTGAAGGGCTTTTGCCAGGTGACTTGCACCCATGCTGTCTTGAGCTTCCAACCACAAGAGCCATAAGCTAAATACACCTCTTTATTTCATACGCTATCTAGCCTTAGCCATCTTATAAGAACAATACAAAGCAGACTAAGAAAAAGATCTAAACGTTACAATCTTCAATCTGGATTGTCTCCCACCTTAGAAATTGGTCTTCGTCTAAGAATGTTCTAGAAACCTGAGCTATTTATTTTGTCATTCTGTGTTATTCCTGGCAGTGAGGGGACAGAAAATCCTAGCTCAGTCTCATTGGAGAAAGTCAGATGCATGATACGGGTGATTCATATTTCATGTTGGACTCTGCTGTCCCCACTGGGAGATCTAAATGAACAGATTGAGAGATCTGGAGGGGCGACTCCATTGTTGAAGACCTGGCAGGTAGGGAGCGAGAGATGTCAAAGGCCAGAGAAGACAAAGTAGACAAAGGGAGCATATGAAAATAGTGAGTCTCAACAGAAACCAGAGAAGAGGCTAGAAGCACAAGAAAGACGCCTGAAATGTCTGTGCTTTGTCAATGAAATTCTGGCCATTTGTATTATCCGCACTTTCTGGTGGTTAGAAGCTAAGTTGGAGATCAGAGCTAGCTTGTGTTTATGATACAGATTCTTCCTCCCGCCATTTATTTGCTTACAAAATACACTGGAAGCTCCCTCTACCACACAGCTCCATGCTTGGCTTAGGAAAAGTTGAGCACAAGAGACAAGCAGACTTTTAATTTTGCCATACCTGTTTGTCTGTTCTAATTGACGGGTATGGATTTTGGCCTAAGTGGTTCCTAAATGCCTGCCATGTATGACGACAACATACCAGCATTGTCATTTCCCGGACCCACTTAGGAGATATACAGAGCAGAAGGAAAAGATATTCACTGGAGAAAAAGGTTTTGGAACTACACAACAGATGCCTATGTATCTGTTTCTAAATTAGATGAGATATACTAGTATATTTTATATTTTCTAAAATATAAAAACAGACAATTTTGAAAGAATGAAACTTTTTTTCTAATGTGCTTATTAATTCTTTGAGAATTCCATGTAATCTATTCTGAACATATTCACCCTCTTTCCCACAAATGCTTCCATTACCACCCTCTCCATCCTCCTAACCCTTCACACCCAGCTTTGAGATCCGTTCTTTTATTTCTTTTTGGTTCTTCTTCCTTCTTTCCCCACTGAGTCTAGTTTCTGTGGTCCAGCTCCTGGTGTGGGTAAGATTGCCCAGGCATAGAGTCAGCCTATCAGGGGTCACGTCGCTAAAGATGACTAACTCTCTGCTCCTAGCGATCAGCAGATCCCAATAGCTCCTCAGCCAAGGGTGGAATTTCTCCACCTCCAGCCTCTGTGCTTGACTCGGGCCTGGCTAAGGCTTGCACAGGTGGGCCTTGTGCATGCTGCTACAGTTGCCACGAGTTCACGTGTGCAATTGCCCTGCTGTGCAGGGATGTGGGTACTGTTTCCTTACGTTATCTATCATCTCTGGCTCTTACCCTCTTGATCCACCTCTTCTTATGCAAAGGTCTTCGCTCCCTTGACAGAAGGAATGCAATATGAACATACCATTTAGGGCTGAGCACTTTTGTCCTGGTTGGTTTTTGGTTCCCTGGATAGAGACTAGAATAATCTGGGAAGAGGAACCTTATTAAGTTAAGAACTTGCCCCCATCAGATTGCCTGCAGTCAAGTCTGTAGGGCATTATCTTGACTGATGTGAGAGGGCTCGGCCCACTGCGGATGGGCACAGTGCCACCCTTGAACAGGTGCTTCTGAGTAGTATAGAACAATAGAAGAAGAAAGCCATGGGGAGCAAGTCAGTAAACAGCGTTCTTTTTACTGAACATAGAAGTGCTATGGCTTCTGCTTCAGTTTCTACCCTTTCATGATGGGCTATGATGTGGTCATGTAAGACAAATAAACTCTTTCCGCCCCAAGTTGCTTTTGGTTGTGGTGTTCTATCGCAGCAATAGGAAGCCTAACTAAGGAAACACCACATTTTTTAAGGTTCGTTTATTTCAAGTGCACAATTATTTTGCCTATTTGTGTGTTTTGCACTGTCTGCATTTCTGGTACCCTCTGAGGTCAGAAGGGGGAATCAAATGCCCTAAAACTGGAGTTATAGATTGTGAGAGCCACCATATTGATGCTTTAAATGGAACCCTGGCCTTTGACAAGAGCAACAAGTTCTTTCTCTTTTTTGGGGGGAGGGGGATTTTTTATTTTTTATTTTTATTGATTTTTGTTGAGCTCTACATTTTCTCTGTTCCCCTCCCATCCTCTCTCCTCCCCTTCAACCCTCTCCCAAGGTCTCCATGCTCCCAATTTACTCAGGAGATCTTGTCTTTTTCTATTCCCCATGTAGATTAGATCTATGTTTGTCTTTCTTAGGGTCCTCACTGTTGTCCAGGTTCTCTGAGATTGTGATTTGGGGGCTGGTTTTCTTTGCTTTATGTTTAAAAACCACTTATGAGTGAGTACATGTGATAATTGTCTTTCTGGGTCTGGGTTACCTAACTCAAAATGATGATTCCTAGCTCCATCCATTTGCCTAAAAAATTCAAGATATCATTACTTTTTTCTGCTGTGTAGTACTCCATTGTGTAAATGTACCACATTTTCCTTATCCATTCTTCAGTTGAGAGGCATTTAGATTGTTTCCAGGTTCTGGCTGCAACAAACAAAGCTCCTATGAACATAGTTGAGCACATGTCCTCAAAGTTGGCACAATTGAGCATCCTTTGGGTATATACACAAAAGTGGTATTACTGGGTCTTGAGGAAGGTTGTTTCCTAATTTTCTGAGAAATCGCCACACTGACATCCAAAGGGGCTGTACCAGCTTGCATTCCCACCAGCAAAGCAGACGTGTTCCCTTTTCCCCACAACCTCTCCAGCATAAGTTGTCATCAGTGTTTTTGATCTTGGCCATTCTGACAGGTGTAAGATGAGATCTCAGAGTTGTTTTGATTTGCATTTCTCTGATGTCTAAGGATACTGAACATTTCCTTAAGTGTCTTTCAGCCATTTTAGATTCCTCTGTTTAGAGTTCTCTGTTTAGGTGTGTACTCCATTATTTTTATTGGATTATGTGTTCTTTTGATGACCAATTTCTTGAGTTCTTTGTATATTTTGGAGATCAGACCTCTGTCTGATGTAGGGTTGGTGAAGATCTTTTTCCCATTCTGTAGGCTGTCATTTTGTCTTGTTGAGCATGTTCTTTGGTTTACAGAAGCTTTTCTGTTTCTGGAGGTCCCATTTATTAATTGTTTCTCTCAGTGTCTGTTCTGCTGGGGTTATATATAGGAAGTCATCTCCTGTGCCAATGCATTCAAATGTACTTCCCACTTTCTCTTCTGTAAGGTTCAGTGTGGCTGGCTTTATGTTGAGGTCTTTGATCCATTTGGACTTGAGTTTTGTGCATGGTAATAGACATGGGTCTATTTTCATTCTTCTACATGTTGATATCCAGTTATGCCAGCACCACTTGTTAAATATGCTTCCTTTGTTTCATTTGATATTTTTTGCTTCTTTGACAAAATTCGTGTGTTCGAAGGTGTGTGGATTAATATCCGGGTATTCGATTCAGTTACATTGATCTTCCTGTCTGCTTTTATGCCAATGCCAGACTGTTTTCAGTACCGTAGCTCTGTAGTAGAATTTGAAGTCAGGGATTGTGATGCCTCCAGAAGTTTCTTTATTGTACAGGATTGTTTTGGCTATCCTGGGTTTTTTGCTTTTCCATATGAAGTTGAGTACCATTCTTTCGAGGTCTGTGAAGAATTTTGCTGGGATTTTAATGGAAATTTCATTGAATCTGTAGATTGCTTTTGGTAAGATTGCCATTTTTACTATGTTGATTTTGCCTACCCAAGAGCTTGGGAGATCTTTCCACTTTCTGGGGTCTTATTCAATTTCTTTCTTCAAAGATTTAAAGTTCTGCATGCATCAAGTTCTCTTAGCTGCTGGGCTTTCTCTCTAACCCCTACTCTAGTTTTTCCTCTCAGCACATCACAAAATAAACTTTTAAAATTGCATTCATTTATGAGGTTTCAAAAGACTCTTAGTATTTCTCTGATTCCCTGAAATAAATCCTTTTGTGTGCTTCCTGCAGTGTAACTTAAGGGTGACCATTGAATTTGGCCCCCAGCCCTTGACGTCATTGTGGTGCTCTGTGGCGACAGTGCCCGATGTTAGTGGGGATGGTCTCTATCAGTACATTTAAGCAGATAAAGGAGTTCCTAGCTCAGGACTTGTCCAAGGCTGAAAAGTTCTCAGGAGATATTCCAGTCTTCTTTACCCAAGGGGGTTGGGTAATCTTTCCAACATGTAAACAAGCTTGTATAACTTGGAAGCTTTTAGAGACTTCTTTCCTTTTGCTCACCCTTCTTCCTCTCCTCCTCCTCCTCTTCCTCATCATCTTTCTCTTTTTCTCTTCCTCATTCTTCTTCTTCTTCCTCTTCTTCTTCTTTATCATCATTATCATTATTATCATCATCATCATCATCATTATTATCATTATTATTACCCCTCACACAACCATAAAGCACAGAGCCCTAAAAGTATCCTCCCAGACCTAGACCCTGTTATCTTCTTTTCAGTGACACTCCTTCTCTCTCTACTCCTGACCTCCTTCGGGATCCTGAGAAAAGCAAGGTCGTTCCTTAGGTACCCCACCTATGGATTTTACCTACTTGGGCTCCCTTCCTACCCCTGCATTCTAAATTAAATTGCCTATTAATAGTCTCTCCCATCAATTGTCTCTGTTCTCTGTTACAACACTTACTCACATACAGAAACACAACTCTGTGATTTCTGCTGTGAAGTTGGCCTCCTGGGTAGACTCTAAGCTTTGTAAAGAGAATGTTCTTGGGGAACTGGCTGCCATTGCATCCCATGGACTCTACTGGGCAACAAACAGTTAGTAAATCCTAAATAGGCAATTATTAGAATACTAGACCTGGTGGTGTGCACCTGTCATCCAGCATTTGGGAATCTGAGACAGGAGGACAGTTGCAAATTTGAGGTCAGCTTGGCTACATAGTGAATTGAAAGCGAGTCTGGGACATATAGTAAAACCTTGCCTGACAAACAAAACTGGAATAACAAGGAAGGTTCACTAGAAAGGCGAGACCTGAAGGAAGGTTACTATATAAGAATAATTGATTCCTTTATAGAGATACATATTTATACATTTTCAGAGTACTAAGGGAGAAGGAAGGATGCCCTTGGAAATAGATTATGGCAAAACATTGGTAAGGGCTCCAAAGAATGCATGCAAAGGAGACAGACTACAAAATGCATCTATAATAAAATGTGTACATTTAACTATTGACATGGTTACCATTTTTTGATATTCAGAAAAAGCAATCAAAGTCTTACCTTCTTCCCTCATTACAAATAATCAGAATATCCATCAGAAGACTGCATATATGAAGCTGTTTTTAAATAAAGTGAGAGATCAGAAAGTGTGAGTGGTCAAGTTCAAGAGAAGTGAGGGAAACCAGCACATCACTAAGCAAGGAAGTCAACCAGGAAAGGCTCCATGCAGTAGGAGTCCAACCACATGATAGTCTAGAAAACCCAAAATTCTGGAGATAGGAAAGTTCAGTGCTTTCCAGGGATGGGAGGGGGAGAATTAATAGGCACAAGAGAGAAGAGTTAGGTGGTGAAACTGTTAAAATTTCTGGAAGCCCCACAACCCTCTACCTTTTTTACCAGGCTGCACAGTTAACACCAAGTGCAGACTCTGCTGTGAATTATCATCTCAGTGAGATTTTGATGGGTCAGTGTAAGGTCTCCAGTTGTGACCAATGGGCCAGGCTGATCGGGGCCACGGGTGTTGACAATGAAGAAGGCAAGACATAAACAGGAGAAGGGGCCACACCACCTTACTTTCCTCTCTGTTTTACTGTGAACCTGAAACTTCTTAAGAACTAAATCTGCAAAGTCAAATAGTGAATAGAGAAAACGTTTGGGGACAATACAGTGCTACACAAGAATAGGAAGAATACAGAGGTGGCACGCGCCAGAAACGGGGTGTGACTGCTGTTTCTACAGCAGCTGCTTTCTGCTGGGTACAATTCCAGAAGCTTCACAGATACCAACTCATTTCATTCTCACTTACCTTATAAAATAACTTTTGTTATTAGCCCATCTTACATACAGAAAGCAGAGTCACACTGAATTCTCCATATGTTCTGTGTGTCCCAGGTGGTAAAAGCATCTCAGAACTCCAGCCCAAAGTACCTGGATTAAGCCTCTGAAGTTGGCCACGCTGCAAGGTCCTACCTTACCGAATAAAATAAAATGAAGTTATGTGCAAAACTGTGTGCACTGCTCCGAAGAACAAAGTCATTCCTCCTCATAATCCATAATGAAGCTCTGTTCTAAATATGGCTTTTATGTTATTAGTAAATGACTGTAATCTGTGAGGTTGAGGAGGTGTTGGGAAAGGAAATGGCTATCTTAATTTTCTAGGGATATGTGGATGTAAATCTCCACAATGAGATTCATTTACGGGTATGTGGGGATGCAGTTAATAGAGGGCTTACCCGGCACGCATGAAGCCCTGGGTTCAGTCTACAGCATCACACAAATTTGGTGATGCTGCGCATGTGAGATCCTAGCACTCTGAAGGTGGAGGCAGGAGAACCAGAAAACGAAGGTCATCCTCAGTTATACGGAGAGTTAGAGACCAGCCTGGGCTACTCGAGACTCTGTCAAAGAAAGAAAAAATTTCAAAAGATTCGTTTACTCAGTACTTGTTTTTATTTTATTGCTACCAACTATGAGCCACTCTAGGGCCTAGGGATTCAGCAATGACACAAACAATCACAGTCCCTGCCTTCAGAAGAATTTACAGTTGGGTGGGAGAGAAAGAAAACAGACAGCTCCCTATTAATGACTGTGATGTGAGTACTTAGGGAAGCAGGGTGCTGTGAGCAAGCTTGGAAGATCCCCTACGCTCTGCTGGGAAACAGCCTTGGCCCTCAACATGGGTTTGCCCCATTGACTAGAAACCACACTTCTGCTAGTCAAATCCTTCCAGCTCACACCCACTGCATAAATGAAACTGTTTTTAAATAAAGTGAGAGATCAGAAAGTGTGAGTGATCAAGTCCAAGAGGGGTGAGGATGATACAGCATCTCCCAGTGCCTCCATGGTCACGTCTTCAGAATGTGGCTAGTATTAGCACCTACATACTAAGTGCATGCAGAGAGAGAGAGAGAGAGAGAAAGAGAGAGATAGAGAGAGAGAGAGAGAGAGAGAGAGAGAGAGAGAGAGAAGAGAGAGAGATATCATAAGGGCAGAGTACTTAGAATGAACTTAGCTGAGAGTGACTCTGAGTGTTAGCTGCTGCTATTATGAGTGTCTGGTAGTGACGGCTGAACACTGGAGATCAAAGTCCTGATAGAGTCAGGATGATCCTAACAGGGGTATCAGCATAGTGGAATGTTCTAAGGATATGACCATGACTAATTTCCTCATCAAGTTACTAAGATATTTGCTGAACCACATTCGAGGTCTGCTCAAACGTCCCTTTTGAAATGGTCACCTCTCGTCACGTCTTTCTTAGGTGGGAATTCCCAGAGCCAGAGGCAGGGGAATCTAATCTGAATATTTCACCCAAGTCTGCCACGTAGGTATAGCCACTGTCTTTAACCACCGCATCCTTGTGGGTTTTTTTATTTTTGATTTTTTGTTTGTTTTTGTTTTTGAGTTTAATGGGATTAATTAGGGTTTTTAAAGAACGGCTGGAATCACTTTCAGTCACAGAAAAACCCTCTCCAAACCTGTCCACAATGCTTCATTTTTCTTGTGGCTTGGTAACATGCTCCCTTGAATTTTTTCTTTAATATTTCTTGATAAATTTTTCTCCCATGTTTCTTGATAGCTACTATCATAAAACTAATTAAAGATATATGTTTTCTATGCAAAAGCCAGAATGGCACGTGGTGGCTCGGCCATGCAGCTGGATGGGAGAGACAGGGAAAATGCCTTGTGCAATATATGCAAAGGAGAGAAGACAGCAAAGCGAAGGGAGTTTGTGACCGGGCAGGAACAAAGGGAGAGAAGCATTGACACCTCTGGTGAGTCACCCAGCAAAGTCTCTGGCATGCTCAGGGGGCCTCTGAACTTTGAAATTTGGATCCCATCCAGTCGTGAACTCTGGAATGGCAAGGCTTTCATCACCACCGCTGTTGCGCTCCTCTTTCCTCTTGGTGAAGAGATACAAGACAGGTTCCTGTAACCCCTCCCTGGGATTGCCACGCTAGCCCATGTGTTTACATGGAAATTAGGACGATTTCAGAATCGTGGGGCATGTGGACGGCGTCATCAAGAAAATGTCTTTATCCACATGTCTGCGCCCATACGGCAATGATTCCATCTAGACGGAATTCTTTCCTAGGATGTTGGCTAGAGCCCGGGGTTCCTGTGTACTGTCTGCTGAGCAGCAAGCCTAGATCCATTTGTTCACTCCAGTGAGTGAACAGAAAGATCTATGGTAGGGATTACAGAGCAAACACACCCTGAGCACACAAGCAGGTATGCACGTACATTCCTAGTAGAGGCGGCTGGCTCTGAACCAACAGCCCCACAGCCCATGTGAACAGCAGTCTTCTTAGTAGCTGGGCTCCCATAGTCCCCATTCCTGGAAAAGGGCTAGACCCCCACAGAAGGCAGAAGACTTAGCCTGAAAATTATTGCCTGTTCTCTCAAGGTTCTTTCCCCCACACTCAAAAAAATAAAAGTGTTTATTTGTGTTTTCAGTTAGGTTGACTATTTATCCACATTTCCTGCCGATGACTCATTTAAGCAGTTTACTGAAAAAAATAAATTGAGGACTAAAAAAACACTACAAAACTAAGGATTAAAGACGTAACACTGACGTAAGTCACAAAGAGGTATGGTAAAGAATTTAGTAAGCAACAGCCGCATCTCCACAGCAGCACTGTACGCCAGGGTTTAGGGAAATCTCCCAACCCCCAGGGACCAGCACAGCCATCCTCTCTGAACCACAGCTCAGAGTTCGGCTCATCAGATATTTGCAAACAGAGAAAACACCAGGAGTCCTTGTGAAAAAGCATCTTAGGGCTACTACATGGGGTTCTGTGTAGAAGGTATATCTGTCTGTCCCTGATGGTAAAGGGCCTGAATACATAGAAAGACCATCAAACAACAGAACAAACTCACCATGTTTTCGAAATGCAAAGACAGAGACATCCAGCCACATCATGAGACTGTTAGCCTTACATTTGGGGTAGCAAGTGGGTAACCCAAAATATTGCCAAATGGACTGGGCCTGTATTCCACACAGACTCCTTGGTTCTTTGTATTTAAAACCTACCTGCAGAGCTGGAGATTAAATGGTCTTTTCAGTTCTTCTAGACTCCTTTTTCTTTTCATCTTTAAAAATCAGTCATGGCTGGAGAGAGGGCTGTGGGAGCAGTGGGCTTACTGTGCAAGCATGGGGTCCTGAGTTTGGATCCCTAAAACCTGGATACAAAGTAGGGCATTGTCACACACACACACCTGTCTCCTCAGCGTTATTAGGGATGCGGGTAGGAGGATCAATCGCTGGGGCTCTCTAGCAATCAGAGCTCCAGGTTCAGCGAGAGAACCTGTCTCAAAGGAATAAGGTGGAGGGTGGGGGTGGGGTGACAGAGCATACCAGTGTCCTTCTCAGGTGAACACTGGTGTGTGGAGGAACACAGACATGTGCATAGGTACTCCACGTCCATGCACGACTCACACCAGATACACAAAGACAACAAATAACTAAATAAATAAATAAACCAATTAAAGCAGTGACAGCCCATACAGCATACAACAGCTCTATTGAAATATCTGTAGTAATTGAAAAATCTCACAAGAATCTTAGAACTGGAAACAAAAAAAAAAAAAAAGATATATTTTGAGAACCAGGATGCTCATAACGGCCGCCATGAAAAAGTTACCATTGTCGTTCTGACTTCACAGATGAAAAGAAAAATAAACCAGTTTGCCAATGCCCATGGTAAGCACAGAAGGGCCCATCTCAGGCACTGCTGAGCTGTCTTCTTCTGTGGGTGAATAGTGCACATCTTCACGAAATGTAACTAATTGTGTGGTGTAAAGGCCAAGCCTCCAATCATCAGTCTCCTAGCGCTGCCCCAAATCCACAAACCACGGAGCACACTCTGCCTTGTATGTATTTTAATCACACCGAACAAGGAGAAAACTAAGTTTTACTCTGTTCGGCACATGAAAGCACCAAGATCCACTGTTGCCTGACTGAGCAGACACCATATTCTAATCCCCAATTCTTTCTCTGTTATTTCAGCCTCCAGTCCGATAGAAAGTCCACAAGGTTTTCTTCAGCTCAGCAAGTCCCATGCCACCAAGCTCTGCCCATGATGTCTCTCCGGCGTGCGGGTATCTTTGCTCTTTGCTTCCCTGGAGGGAAGAAGTATTTCTGCATCACCCTGTTTATCCTTTTTACAAAAGGAAAAAAAAAGTACTTTCAATTTTCTTTACCCTCTGTGCTTACAGCCGCCTTTCTCCTCGGGTTTCCATGACTCAACAAGAGAACTACCAGGGAACTGAAGTGAAAATTCCAGTTTTCCCGGGGTCATCCATAGTGTCTATGATTTCATCAAGGCCCGGAAAATAAACAATCCTAGTTTCAAGGCTCTCCCTTTTCCCTTCTGTGTCTGCTGGGGCATCCCCTGCTTCCCACTCCCTAACAATGATGACTCGTCTTGAAAGCAGAGCCACCCACGCAGGCCCCTGTTTTGTGAAGCTCGGCTTGAGCAGATCTGGTTTAGAATCAGTTAAATGTGAACTGCTGGTTTGCAAGCCCACGGCCTGAGCTTCTTAAAAGTCTGCTCATCCCAGACGGCCCCCTCCTTCCCAAAGCAGTTTCTCAATCACTCTTCTGTTCAACTCAGTCTCTGTTCTCCTCTCTCTCTAAGTACTCCATGTCACTTCCTAAGGCATGTTCAGCCCTGAAGGTCTTTGATTCCAATCTAGGTTTCCACATCCATCTGTCCACATCCATACCTTCATTCAGGAGAAAGGTTGTGTAGGGAGTGCTTACTAGGTGCCAAATGTTGTTTTCAACCTGTGGGTTGTGACCCCTCTGAGATCAAATGACCCTTTCACAAGGGTCACCTAAGACCATCAGAAAACACAGATATTTATATTATAATTCATAACAGTAGCAAAAGTGCACTTGTGAAGTAGCAGCAAAAATGATTTTATGGTTCGGGTCACTACAACAGGAAGAACTGTATTAAGGTGTCATATAGCGTTAGGAAGGTTGAGAGTCGCCGGTCTCGCTAATTGGCTAACAACCAGGATGGGTATCCTTCCTGCCTCCACTTTACTTTCTTCTTCCCCAAATAATTTGAAAGTGGAATAAAAGCTCTTTGTACTTACTATCACCATGTCCCCAAATAAAATCAAATCTGAATTCAAACTTCTGGACTATATTTACACCCTTATGTAAATATCTTTTTTTTCCATTTTTAAATGATTTTCATTTATTCTTCTCTCGTATAGTATATCTACATTGCAGTTTCCCCTTTCCCTTCACCAGCCAGTCCCTCACCCCTCAGCCCCCCCCCATCCGCTCCTTTTTCATTTCCTTTTAGAAAATGGCAGGCCTCCCAGGGACATCAACCTAACATGGCATGTCAAGTTGCAATAAGACCATGCACCTCCCCCCATGTTAAAGCTGGACAAGGCACCCCAAAAGGAGAAAAGGGCAAAATTAGGCAAAAAGTCAGAGAGAGCCTCCATTCCCACTGTTAGGTGTCCCACACCAAGCTGTACAACCATAACATATATGCAGAGGGCCTAGGACAGTCCCATGCAGACTCCCTGATTGTTGACTCAGTCTCTGTGAGCCCCTACGAACCCAGATTAGTTAATTCTGTGGGTTTCCAGGTCGTATCCTCGACCCTTCCAGCTTCTTCAATTCTTTCCCTGTCCCTCTTCTGTAGGATCCCCTGAGCTCTGCCTAATGTTTGACTGTGGGTCTCTGCATGTCTCCATCAGTTGTTGGAAGAAGTCTCTCTGATAACGATTGTGCTAGGCTACTGTCGACGAGTCTAGCAGAGTATCATTAGTCTCATTTCAGTGACTTGTTCACCCCAGTCATGTTCAGCTGTATTGTAGGCCACTGGGCTCTCTGGCCTCTGGTTTCTGACCCTCTAGGCAGTGTCAGGGTTGGGGTCCCTCTCACAGGTCTCAAATTAGACCCGTCATTCATTGACGACTCCCACAATTTGTATCACCTTTGCCCCAGCACATCTTGCAGGCAGGACAAATTGCAGGTCAAAGGCTTTGTGCCTGGGTTGGAGTCCCAGTCCTTCCACTAGAATTCTCGCCTGGTCACAGGAGATGGCTCCGTATCCACATTACGAGGAGTCTTAGCTAGGGTCACCTTCGTAGATTCCTGGGAATTTCCATTGCACTAGATTTCTAGGTCATCCTTGAGATGCTCCCTGCATTCCAGTTGTCTCTTTCAATACTCTCTCCCTTCATCCTCCTCCCCTATCTGATCCCTTCTGTACCCATCCCCACCGACCTCCTCCACCAGTGATATCTGTCCTATTTCCCCTTCCCTGGGAAAATCAGGCACTGCCCACCCCCATCTTGAGACTCCTTGTTACTTAGTCTATCTGGATCTGTGAACTGTAGGAGGATTATCCTTTACTTTACAGCCAATATCCACTTATAAGGGAGCACAAACTATGTTTGTCTCTCTATTCTATCCATTTGCCTGCCAAGTTCACGGTGTTATCTTTTTGATCACTGAGTAATACTCCATTGTGTAAATGTACCACAGTTTCTTTACCCAGTCTTCAGCTGAGGGACCTTTAGGTTGTCTACAGTTTCTGGCTATTATGAATACAGTCACAATAAATATAGTTGAGCAAATGTCCTTGTGGTATGATGGAACATCATTTGAGTATATGCCCCGTATTGGTGTAGCTGTAAGCTCTTAGAACCTTGCTTTATCTAGGAAAATGGGAACAAAATCCTCATATGGGCATCATGAGATCTGCAGAGAGACAGGCTCATAGGAAATGCTCAGCCATAGTAACAGTGACAGATGGAGCCATTAGCATGAGCAGCAATAATTATTAATGTACCTAATATGCTCCCTTTAGACCACTATCTTTAGTTAAGTAATAATGTTTTGTCACAAAAGATGTCTATCCTAATTGGATCCAGACTCTCCTGACTCAGCACCCCTGAATAGGTGGGACCGCCATATGACATGGTACCCAGTAAGCTGGCCTCCTGCCATAGTTTTCTATGGCTGCTGTAACAAATTACCATGACCACAGTGACTAAACACAGTTTGTTTTGGCATTCTGAAGGTCCAAAGTCTGAGATGTATGTCAAGGTGTTGGTAAGACCACGTTTCTAATGGAAGCTCCAGGGGAGAATCTAATGCATGGTCCTTTTCAGCTTCCAGAGGACTCCTGCTTTCCTTGACTGAAAGACCCTTACTTCATCTTCAGAGTCAACTGTTCCACATCTTCGTGTCTCTTCTGAGCTCTTTTTTTTTCTCTTTCTCCTTTGATGGGCCTTTGTGCTTTCATTGGACCTATTGGACAATCTAGGTTTTCTGTCCTCATCTCAAAGTCATCTTATTCTTAATCTTGACTCTAGCCATAGCTTCGTGTTTCCTCTGCTGTATGACCTAGCACATTCAAAGGCTCTGGAAATCTGGCTCCCACAGTCCCCTTTAGGCATCTCTCACCTGCCTCCATCTTTGAATTCCTGTTATCAACTCCCAGTTTTTCCTCTAGTCCTCACCTGGAAGCAGCACCAGTACAGGGAGCCTGAGAGAATTTGTTTCCAAGGGACACACCAGGTTCCCAGACCATGGCCCGATGGATGAGCCCCATGCAGTTTACCCTGGCCCCACCCCCACTGTTGTCCTATCCCACAGTCTTTTCCTGTTTTTCACCAGAACATGAACGCCTCACCCTGGCCTGAAAGGACCTGCCTCTCTCCAGTTGGTCACGTGGGCACCTTGCCTGCAACACTTGTCATTATTGTACTAACAGCCTTAAATGGCTACTAGCCTTTAAAAAAAACTACCACAAAAGTCTTTAAATGCCAGGTCTTTAATGTCAACAACATGAATTAAGTCTCATTTCTACAAGCCAATTAATAATATGATCCCAGAAATGTTTCTGTACCACGAATCTCCATGTTCCATCTATAAAACTAGGTTAATATCTTGTCAACTGGCTGTCACGAGGATTAAATGGCTTGGTGTACAGTTCCAGCCAAATAATTAACATAAGTGTTTAATTAGAGGATCCATATAGCACCTATTAGCAAACATTTTCTGTGAAAAGCTAGACAGTGAAGGATTTACTCTTTGTATTCCATACAATCTCTGCTGTAAAGATTCAACTTTGCCATGTGTTTTGAATCTGCCTTGGCCCACAGTGGTTTGTTTGACCAATGGTAACACCAGTCACATTTAGAAACTTCTGAGGCTAGGTCACAAAACCCTCCAAGCTTCTCAACAGCTCCCTGGAATGGCCGTTCTGTGTATGAGCAAAAGAGCCTCTAGCCAGCATCCCCGGACCCTGCCCCAGCCTGTGAGAGAAGAAGCCAGCTGGAAAAGGCTCCTTCCACACCAGCTGCCACGCACAGTGCTGTCCATGTTGAAGACAAACTAGCCACTAAGGATTTTCCTGACTCTGACCAAAATAAAATGTTTTTAATTCCATGAGTGTTGGGACCAGCTGGCCACACAGCCCTCCCAAAACAAATGCTAAGAACTGTGAATTTAACTGTGAAAGTAGAGGCATTGTCTTATACATTCATGAGGGCTTCTGGAACATGGCCCAACAATAAGAGCTAATCCATAAAGATTTGATGAGTATCTTGAGTGAATGGCACACAGGTAAATGGATACCAGTGTCTATGTTTCTAGCCCCTCTCGCTGTGCCCCGCCAATCTTCCTTGTAGATTTCGGTCCTCAGCTTAAATATTGCTTTTGCCAGAAAGACTTTTATCAGCCCACTGAATTAGATTAGATTTTTTCATTTTGACCTTTCTTCTCACAAATCATACAATTATTATTTTAAAGAATTGTATCTTTATCTCATTCCTTTTGAGAACATGAGCTTCCTAAGGGAGAATTGGGGGGAGGGACCGGGATGCCATGTTCCCTGTCCTACAGGACACCCTGAAAATGCATCATTTAGGCACTTGGTAAATGAGATTATAGAACTAACAGCGGCTGCCTTACAACAAAGAGGTTATCTAGAAATTTTGATGGACTTGTGCAAACCTAGACCAGAGACCACATGTCATCATCATTTAAAAAATTCCAAAATGTCCTAAAATGTCTAGCCTTTTTTTCCTGTCTTTTTCTCCCCTTGTTGAACTGCCTGACAGAACTTCTTCTTGGCTCATACCCCGAGTGTCCACACAGCTGCAGACTGAGCACTGACTTATTCAGAGAGGCAGCTTCCTGTCACGTGGGGGACTGGGGAATAATTTTTTTTATTATTTTTTGCACAACAGAACAGACTCAAAGGGCCTGCCGTCCAGTTCTGCCGATGGGTCCCATGCTCCTCACTTTCGAGCCTTTCCGGGTACAACTCCACAGCCCAGCTAGCCTCACCTCTGTGGAAAAGACTGACCGGAAAGAGAGCATGCCCGTTCCTGGGGGCGTGGCAAAGAAGAGAAACCCAGGTGGGGCAGCAAAGCTTTCGGTTTGGGAGCCCTGGAAAAGGGGCACTGAGAGCTGGTTGGCAGCCCGAGAAACCACTAACATAGTGCACCCCTGGGTTAAAATGAAGGAACGCTGTCATTTCCATTTATGTCTCTCTCACTGGCTGCTAATTGCCTGGCTTCTGCCCTCCATCCAGGGGTGGGTCCGCTGCCTCACTGGTGTTTAGGGTATAATCATCACCCCAGGATGGAGAGCCCTAGATGCGTCATTTCCTCTCATCTAGTCCCCCAACATACCTGAGCCTCTGTTTCTTCACTGTGGGGTGGCAATAATGCATGCCTATTGGTACAGACATGAGGATCCAGAAGACTCCAGGGACAGTAACACAGAATACCATGAATATTACTGTGTATAGTGTCCTCTGCCTCAACCACAGGAATAGATTTTAAGATCTCCTGATAGCTTCAGTACTGAAAGTACTGAACTCTGTATAAGGTGTAATTTTTCCACACGCATAACACTGTTCTAGCGGGATCGAGTTGACCTGTCCTTCTGCATTTCATGCCCTGGTGTCTCCACATCTTGAGCTTTGATGAAGGGGCAAAGGGGTTTTCTTTAACACAAGCACAGCCATACCACACAGAACAGAAAAGCCGAGACTCCAGACGCACGCTGACTAAGAGGAGAGTAGCCTATGCAGTGTGGCTACAGTAAGTGAAGGAACAATCAATTTCCTGTAGGATACTGTGGGTCCTTGAGTCAAATTTTTTTGGGCACATTTATCAGAGTCGCTTACAATTTAAAGCTTATGAATGCTTAGTTCTGGAATTTCATCTTTAACGTTTTCAGACTTCAGTTAACCAGAAGGGCTAAGACCTCAGACATCAAAGTAAACGGTGTAAGGAGACTGGTGCATTTACTTCTCACAACTTGTCTCGGGACTTCTCTTCCTATTCTAATCAGTGCGCAAACCAAGCAGCAGACAGGCTGAGCCACCATGGTCCACTCATTGGTGCACCAGGACAGGATTCATCGGATTGTCTATTATCTTAGAGCAGTGGTTCTCAACCTTCCTAATGCCGTGACCCCTTAGTACACTTCCTCATGTTGTGGTGACCCCCAACATAAAATTGTTTTTGTTACTACTTCATAACTGTATTTTTGCTACTCTTATGAATCATAATGTAAATATATGATATGTAGGCTATCTGATATGTGACTGCTATATAAAAGAGTCGTTCGACCCCCAAAGGGTTCGTGGCCCACATGTTGAGAATCACTGCCTTAGAGGTTCAGGGCAGATTCTAGAGTCCAGCTTCTAGCTGGATAGCCTTTCTTTGGACATTCATAGGTTAGCCTGGTAAGTAGCTCTGTGAAAATCTCCATGCAGGAAGCATTATGATAACTGTCTTAGCTAAGAGAACGGAACCAAGTCTATCGGACAGTACCCACGAGCATTCACTCCAAGAAGTTTAGCAGGCTTACACTCCTGCCTGTCAGTCTGCCCTTCTGAGGAGGACCAAAAGGCGTCTGGGTGAGCCTTGTGCAACCCACAAATGGTGCATGTCTATCCCAGAGTCTTCCTGTGGTGGGCAAATTGGGAAGTCTACAAAGTGAAACTGTTCCGATAAGTCAGAAGAAATCGTACCTGCCCGTTCCCGAGACAGGTGGTCCTGGGCTGCGCATGAAAGCCAGATGAACATGAGCCTACCTGTAAGCCACCAAGCAGCACTCCTCCATGGTTTCTGCTTCAGGTTCTTGCTTGAGGTCCTGTTCCGGCTTCCCTCAATGACAGACTGTACGCTATGAGCTGAAATGGCCCTTACTGACCCTAAGTGGCTTCTGCTCAGAGTGTTTTATCACAGCAACAGAAAGGGAAGTAGAGCACAGGCTTTTCATATGTGTCGAGATAGGCAGTTATATATGTGTCTAATTTTCAGTCATAATCGATGTTGATAGCAGACTCCATAAATCACTTGCGACGTTCTTTTTTCTCAACAACTAAGTTTATAAATCTCTGTATTACCCTTTTAATTGCTGCAAAGTATTCATCACAGACTATAATTTACTCAGACATTCCTCTGTAATTAGATGCTAACATAATTCACAAGTCTTTACTACCACAAATTATGTCACAATGGGCTTACTTTTACACATTTATTTATTTTATGTTCTTGATATATAAAAGACAATTACTAGAACTAGAATGGCTGAAGTGCTGAGCTTTTAAAAATTGTATTTTTATGTCAACTTTTAATTTAGAAAGAAAATCTGATCATTTACCAGTCTTTTCAAAAAAAAAAAAGGTAATTTCCTCCCGAACAGGATATGAAAGGAACCATAGAAACTGTGCCACCCCAGGTTCTCAAACCACATCATGAGAGTGACCTCTGAGACGTGGTTCCTGGGAAGTGACATCTCTGAGTGGAAGAATTCTGGTTCCTGACTCTGATGGGATATTTGGCATGAGCTCCGACCTCACTGTAACTGGAAGCCAGTCCAAGCCCACCAAAGAAGATGCAGCTGGGTTCCTGCCCTCAGGACCTGAGTCCCCATGACACTCACCTGTCCACGTGCCAGTTCTGTCTCCTCCACTGGACAGCCACCTTGTCAGTCACCTTTGCCTTCCCACCACCTACTGTGTGTCATGGTGCTTGCTGGACAGCTCTTGAATCACAATGGAAGGGAAGGGGAGAGAAGGAAAGAAGAATTGAATGGTTCATTCAACGTGGGCAGCATCCAGGAGGTTCCCAGGGCTGTCTTACCCTAGAAAAGGAACCAGAGAGTTTCTTGATTCATTAGGCTTGACCACCTACCTACCTGTTATGTACGTACGCTGTGTCTGACTGTCCATTTCTAGTCTAAGAGCAGAAAGATAGAAAATAGGACCTGGAGACAGAAATGGCCTCACTTGGAGTTTTGCAAACACACTTCGCCCACCTCTGTCCCTGCAGTTGGTTTAGCTACTAACAAAAGCTGTGTTTGGAAAAACAAGAAGCCGAAGTGTTTCTGGTTTGTGTCCATCTTAACTCCATGGCGGGCGTTGTCTCTGTGGCTCTCAGAGACATTCCACCACACTGTCTTCTCCCTCACTCTCCCACACAGCAGGCGGGAGTCCCGCCCATCCATCCTGCTGGAACTGTTTTCCCTATGCAAAGGAACCCCTGGAAAGGGATCCAGGGACCATATTTGAGTAGCTAGAGAACAAGAGAATAGTTTTGTCTTTTTCTTGCCTACATGTGCACAGAGCACTCACAGAATGTGTTTTATCGGAGATTCCGGCGCTGGCTTACGCCTTTTTCAGGAAATATATATGTTTAAATTTTCATGAACTTAGTTATATTTGAGGCGTTACCCAGAACTTCTCAGGCTGCATTTTCATTGATAATAACTAAAGCCAACAACACTAACAACGTCAGTCTACTAGGAAAACCGTATGTAAAAGCCAGAATCACATACAGGGTGAAAGGTAGAAAAAGTGAGGGACAGGTGGGTGGGAGAAGGGAAAGGAACCTTAAAAGAAAGACACAGATGCTGCTCTCAGGGACACAGTGGTTCCAGTGGGAAGCGTCAGCTATGGACAGGCACGTGCAGCCTTCGCCACAGGTCCCTCTGACAAGCTGCTTCAGATAGCCTTGAGCTGGGGAGATGGATGAATAGATAAAAGTACTTGCCATTCAAACACGAGGACTTGAGTTTGAATCCCCAGTCCCGTGTAAAAGCTGGATATGGCTGAGAATGCATGTAAGCCCAGCATGGGGAGGTAGGTGGATCTCAGAAGTTCAATGGTCAGCCAGCTTAGTGAAATCAGTGAGCTTCAAGTTGAATGAGGGACCCTGTGTTGAGAGCAATGTGGAAAGCAACAGAAGACCTCCAACATCCTCTGACCTCCACAGATACAGATAAATAACTGTATAAACATGCATAGACCACACATGCACAATGTGCAGGCGCACGTACACACACACATACAAACTAAATATCCTACAGTCACACAAACTAATTAGCTGTATATGTGCCTGGAAAACTTGTTTTTGAGTTAATGATTGAAGGCTAATTGCATCCACCTGCCTACAGCCCGGCTCCAGTCTTACAGGTAGACATCAGCACAGTGAGATGAGCTTGGTAGGTTAGTGTTTCTCACCCAGTGTTCACAGAAGTCGCCTGGCCGAACAAGACACTCTTGTACTATCTCTGAATCGATATTTTTATGGTTAGAAGCCCGCTCTAATAAATGAGAGCTTATTTGAAATTTCCCTTTCTTGCCTTCTGTCTCCTTGGAGCCACCCCACAAGTATTACTATACCCCAAACCAAGTGCCTTCTTCTAAATACCCTCCATTAGTTCCTAGGAGTATTAGTTAAGCAATTTGCAAAACTAGTGAAATTTGACCCTCTTCTCCACAGAGGCCTTTAGCCTGTCAGTTGCACATGCCGGTAGGACATGCTGAATTCAGATGAGGAGGTAGAAGGGTCACAAATCTGAGCCACACATTTAATCCTAGGGGTGTAGCTCAGTTCTAGAATGTTTGACTGCAAAGGTCCTCAATCACAACACTGAAAGTTTATTTATATAAGTCAATGTTGGCAGTAAGCTCGTTTCATTAAGCTAACTTTAAAAATGGAGTGTATTCTCTTAACGCAAAGCCACATGGATGAAGATGTGCATGCGTGAGCAGCTACTGGGTATGCGCAGGTGCAGTCACTCGCTCCTTGATACCGCCCTCTCTTCCCCCTACATCTACAGTTGTCACTCACGGTAGCAAAGTGACTGAAATTTCACATCAGTCCGGTCCACATCTAGAAGGAGATTTCCTCTCTCCACACTGTTAAACCATAGCTCTGGTTTTCCCTCTAAGGAAATATAAGTCAGGATCCTCCTCTGAGCTACCGCTCCCTTCGCTCAAGTCAGCGAACGCTGCTGTCTAAATCCAGAAGGAGGTCACCCTGAGCCTGACGTGATGATTTCTGGTCATGGAACTGTGCAGAATGGAGACCTGGGAGGATGGGAGCCACATCCAAGCGAGAGGAGTGGGGAAAGGGGAGGCTCTGCCCAGGACCGAGCTCAGAACTCCATTGTCTGCAGAGTATGTCATCAGCTAGTGTGGCAGGCAGTACAGAACTGTCCCCAGTCATGGCACAAACAAAAAAGATACGCGAAAGCCTATCTATGCAGCATGACTCAAAGGCTGAGAATCTCTGCTCTCAACCACCAGCAGGAAGATGGGTAAGGTACATTATTTATATCTCTTGCTCCAAGACCTGCTGGGTGTGAGGTGGATTCACCCCAGGCTGCTTTGCCCCCAGCTGTTTCGTCCGCGACATGCTTCAATTATTCCCTTCCTTTACCCCCTTAGTTTCCCTGTCCTTGGGGGTGTCTCAAAAAGAAAACAAAATAGTCTGGCACCCGTCCCGTTATCCACCCATTTTCTGGATAATGTAATTTCGGGGGGAGTTAGAAATGCCTATCATGTGATCAAGTAAAAAAGGCTGGATGAGTGAGTCAGAGTGCTGCTTCCTGTGTAATCCCCATCTGAGGACTCTGACGTCATTTGCCTTGGCTCCGCATTGTGCGAAGCTTCGATATCATTCTTCTTCACAAAAGTTAGTAATAAATTCTATTTCATAGAAAAGCATGATTTAGGGGGGCTAGCGAGATGGCTCGGCCCTTAAGGGCACTTGCTGCTCTTGCAAGTTCCAAGCCTCCAGGTCTGATGGCTCCCAACCACCTGTAGCTCCAGCCCCCGAAGGGTATAAGAGCCTCTTCTGGCTTCTACAGTCACCGCCTCCACACACATGGTACAAATAAACACAAAAGTGTGTGTGCACACACTAAATAAATAAACCTCCTTTTTTAAAAAAGTGTTGTTTAGACTGAACACACCCTCTTTGTTACGTGGAGAGAGTCCACTGGCTGAACGTGGTCACAATAGGTGTGTTTCCTGTTCTGTTCACGTAGATGTGCAGACAGAGAACAGAGGTACAGGTTTCCTTCCTAGGCCCCTGGGAACAGAACCTGGGGGGGGGGGGTCTGGGAATAATCTGTAGCCATGGAGAAGGGGTTCTTCCAGTCAAAGAGAGCAGGTTTGAACAGGCTAGTATGTTGTGTGTAAAAGACATAGGCTTTAGCAGGTTGCACACAGATCTGAAATTAATAAAAAAAAAAATGGTGCTCCACTGGATCACCCGAAAGACATTCCTTCAAAAACAATAATGATTTTACCTGTCTTTACACACGGTAAAACCCCAGTGCAATCAGCTGGCCTGAGCTTTTCTCTCCTTTCCACACCTACACGTCTCTGCTTTACTGGTGGGATTTCAGTTGTGTGCTTATTTTAAATAAGCCAGGCCTGAATCCGTAAGGATATTGGCTCTCTACCTTTTCTTGGAGCTTCACTCTTCCAACACACTGAGTGAACTTTTCATGGCTGTGTGTGTGTGTGTGTGTGTGTGTGTGTGTGTGTGTGTGTAAGACGCCTGCGTGCATGAGCACCTGCCTGCATGAGCACCTGTGTGTGTGTGCATGTGTGCATATATGAAGATTAGAGGCCTTAGTATGAGCAATAGCTATCTATGATCAAGTCAAGTAAGACTCTAGCCCTCTGCGTACTAAGTTCCAGTCAGTGCAGTGACCAAGGAGAGCAATGCCTTCTAGTTGAGCAGGAAATGACAGAGCTACTCACGAGTTCCTTTCCCATGTCCTCACTGATGGGTGGCTCTCCTAGTCCTGAGGTTTCTACACTTGCACTGACTTCAATTCCTCCAACTGTACTGAAAGTTATTTTTCAGAAATTCTGACCTCCCTCTGGCTCACACAATTAGAACATTTCTCTCTTGCTAGCCCTCTCCGTGTAGCCAGTGTGACGTGCTGCTTCCTCGCTCTTTGTTAATAATGACAACATCTGAATGACCCCCAGGACTGTCGCCGATTCCCCTGCTGTCCCTTCAGGTACTCAGAAATGAACTCAGAGCCTCCCACTCCTGCCCATCCCCAAGATCTTAAGTCCACTCTGACCATGTTTCCCCTCTACTTCATCAAAAGAGCGCTCCCATCAAGGTCACCCCTGAACCCCACATGATGGAGCCCAGTCATTCTGTCTTGACTCCAACCTCAGCTTCCAGGACACTTCTCTGTCCTGTGTTTAGTCCTTCTTTCCTACAAAGTTGGAGCACAACAAGGCTACTGGTTTTATTTTCATTCACTCCCGTGGTTACTTCATTCATCCTACAGTTTTAGTCTCATATTGACAGCTCCAAGAAACGGATCTCCAGTCCGGAGCTCTGCCTTGAACCTCAGACTCACAGACAATGGAAAGCCTACATCTCCACTTCAACGTGACATCAGGTAGAGATTGTTTTCACCCAGTAGGCCCAAAATGAGTTCTTGCTTTTCCCACCACTCATTCGTCTCTACCTGACCCGTTAAATTCCTGTACTTCCCTATTTCAGTTAACAGAACCCCAAATCTCCCTTGTACTTGATCCAAACAACTTATCAGCAAAAATTGAGCCAGAGTGCAGCTTCTCCAGTACCCTTTCCCTGAGTCAGACCTTGCCAGGATTGCTGGCCACTCTGTTTCTACATGTACCTCACCACAACAACCACACCAAGGTGCATAAACATCAGACTCTTGAACTTCTGTGACCCAGGGTAAAAGCTGAGGTCCCTTGTATCTCAACTCCCCATCACTCACTGAATCCTCTCCCACCATGCTCCCCTTTAGTCCCACTGCAGGGCCCTGGTCCTCTTGCTCTGCCTCAGTGACACTAGACACACTTCGACCTCAGAGGCTTTGCAGTGGTTCCTGATGCCTGGGAGACACCACAGACATGCATAGTTATTTGCCCCTACAGATATTTGTTGCAGTATCTATTCCTTGATGGATCTTAACAGAGAATCCCACTTAAAATTAAAGCCCACTTTGGAGGTTCCTTTCCTTATGATATCGTGTCAGGGTTTTTTTTATCTTATTTTATTTTTTGGTTTTTCTGTGTAGCCTTGGCTGTCCTGTAACTCACTCTGTAGACCAGGCTGGTCTTGAAGTCACAGAGATCCATCTGCCTTTGCCTCCTGAGATTAAAGGCGTGTGCCAGCCAGCTTTTATATTTTTAATCTTTTTTATTTTCATTTTCATATACATATGAATATATATTTTAATTCATGAATGTATATGAGAATGTAGATAGATAAATAGATAGATAGATAGATAGATAGATAGATAGATAGATAGATAGATAGATAGACTCATATATGTTTATGTATGTGTGTATGTATGTATATGCTGACAACTGAACTACACCCATGCCTGGAGGAGGTTGGGAGGAGATGTTCCTCTAGACAAAACCAGTACCTTTATTCGATCTTAGGCAGCTCACAGCAGAGAGAACTGTCCTGTACTGGCTACTGATCTGCAGAGATGAGGGGCAAGTCTGTATGTTGTTGACTAGGAACATGCAGAACTACCAGCTACCTAGCTAGCCTTCATACAGGCATACCTGCTCATAAAAGCCTCCAGGTAGCATGGCATGAGTAGAAACATACATGCTGATCTCATGTGTGACCCCATGATGGGTCCTTTAACATGTGCCATCTCATTTTAAACACATGTCTTCTCAGTGTCCTGGTCAGACACATGTCATGAGCCCTTTATAATAAGGGGGAATGATTAAAAATTACATAAAGAGCCAGGGCTGCAGCTCAGTTTCCAGAGTGTTTCCCCAGCATGCATGAAGCTCCGGGTTGACACTGGCACTGAAGAAATCAGGGTGGTACCATATGCTTGTCATCCCAGCATTTGACAGGTAGAGGCAGGAGGGTCACAAGTTCAAGGTCATTCTCCGATACATAGGAAGTTTGAGGGAACCCTGGGATACTTGAGATCCTGGATAAGAAAAAAAATAGGCAATGATGATAGTAGAGAGAAATTGTGCCACATACTATAGATATAATTTAATTTCATTTGAAAATAGTTTATATGGAAATGTGTGATTTTTATTATAAAATTTCAAAGGTACACAGCAGGACAAAAATCAATTTATCGACCATCTAAACTTAATAAATATAAACAGTTTTTTATCCTTAATTCAAATATTTGCAGAGTGAAGGGAATAACAATGCCTCACACCCCTGTGACCATACATCTCTTCTCTCCTCTTTCCCATGGGAAGCACTACCCTGAAATTTCTGTCTGGTTTCTACACTTTAGTCCTATGAGGAGCAGGCAGATAACAACACACAGTGATGGTGTCATCTGAACCCTGTGTAGTACAGTGTAACCCTTTCATTTTGCAGTTTGTTCTTGCCATTCTGTTTCCCAGCATCCATTCACATTGTTTATGTGGATCTAACATCTCACTGGATAACCGAATACATAAACCATGGCAAAATTGCAACTTATAGTGTTGCATAGGTTTGTGCTGGAAACCCAGTGACCAGCCAGGAAAACAGTGCTGAGAGCTGGGTCTTTGAAGAGGAGAGTAGGATTATGAAGGCTCTACCTTGAGTGGATTAATGTTGCCACCACAGGGATAAGATCATTATTGTAAGATTTGCTTTGCTATAAAACCAATGCAGCTCCCTCTCTGTAAATGGAGACTACTCTTTCATTTCCTGGTTGCCCATGCCTGAATAATCAATCACACAGAAACTATATGAATTATAGCACTGTTTGACCAACAGCTTAGGTATCTTTCTATCTATCTCTTATATCTTAAATTTACCTATTTCTATTAATCTGCGTATCATCATGAGACTATGGTCTACCAGCAAGGTTCCAGCATCCTTCTCCTTTGGCAGCTACATGACATCTGCCTGACCCTGCCTTCTTTCCTCCTCTATCTCTACTTGGAATTCCCACCTTGCTATAATCTGCCCTGCCATAGGCCAAAGCAGCTGCTTTATTAACTAATGGTAATAAAACATGAGTATGTTTTATTGCATATAGAAGGGAATCCCACATCATCTCCCCTTTTCTGTCTAAATAAAAAGGAAGGTTTTTACTTTAACATAGTAAATTTACATATAAGAAAACAGGTATCAAACAAGAATTACAATTACAATATCTGTTTATGAGTAAAGTTTAATATCTAATTTATCTTTTATCATAACTAAGGAAAACTATAACTATAATCATTTGTCTTCAACTTCACCTAAGACCCCAGAAGGATACACACACACACACACACACACATATATATATATATATATATATATATATTTACCTAAATAAACAAGAAGTAAATTGTAAGCAACTTTCAAAATGCTAGAATTGACAGAGACATCTTGTGGCCTGGACAGTCACCCAAAGTTCTTCTGTAATGTTGGGGCATCCATATTCAGCCTACAGGCCCATAGTATTCAGCAGACATTTCAGTGAAGGAGGGAATTTGAAAGGCTGTTTCACCTATATTGGCAGTTTGTTCGGCTCTTTCTTCTGAGTTCTGCAAAATGTCTGGCCGACTCTTTCATGAAGCAGGATCCCTGAAGAACTGTCTCACCTTCTTTTGGCAAGTTTAGCAGCCATTTTCCTGTGGGTCCAGCATGTCCAGTTCATACAGCATACCATAAAGCAGTCCAGGCAAAAGCAGTTTCTTGCCCAAAAGGCTAGACTTGTTACATTGAAGGCAGATTCCATGATAAGTGTCTTCAATGCCCATCAACCTCTCTGAAGTAATTGATGCTGCCAGAAGCAGGCATGTCTCACTATTGAAAAAAGTCTAAGTTCTTAAAATATTTTAAATGTCATATTCTTTAGGTCTTTGAAAGATTTGAAGAATACCTATCCATCTGAAATATATCTCTCTATATCTAGAAAATCTAACTAACATAATTAAAAGTTTGATTAATAAAGATGACTATCTATTAATCTGTATTTCTTAACTATACATTACATTTTACAATAAGCTATATAAATACAATTCCTTAAACAAGAGTAGAAACATGTATATAACAAAATTGACCTTAAATTTGTATCAATAGACCAAGATCCATACCAATGCAAAGTATTCATCTCTATATCAAATCCCTCTTTAAATGAAAATAAACATTGATAAACACTCATTCTTGGAATTTGGGTATAGTTTTCTCCAAACTGCTTCCTGCTGTTTGTTGGACAAAGTATTTTTAGGGTTCACAAAGACCTTTCGGGGGGGAGGGTCTTGTTCTATCAAACCATATTAGCCTGGAAGGAATCCACAGGTTCCCATCTTCTGTGGAGACAAAAGCAGAACTTCTTTTCAAAAGCAACTTATCTTTAAACCCAAATTTTGAAGTCAAGACACCTTTAAACTATATATGTTGTTTTAGCTTAGCAACCCCCAGAAGCAAATGTCTATTTCAGGCAAGAAATTCAAAGAAAGCACAATATACATAATCCAGACTCTCTTTACATGGTTTATATTTTTGTAACTCTATTGCTTTTAATATTTAATTATCTTTACTCCTTTAATCTATGACTTTCTGTACTCTCATCTATACTCTTGTTGCAGGGGGCTGCTTATAAGTTCCCAATCACTTAGCCCTGAAATAATCACATAGAAACTGTATTAATTAAATCACTGCTTGGCCCATTATCTCTAGATTCTTATTGGCTAACTCTTACATATTAATTTAACTCATCTCCATTAATCTGTGCATCACCACCAGGTCATGGCCTACTAGCAAATTTCAGCATATCTGTCTCTGGCAGTGGCACCATGGCTTCTCCCTAAATCTTCCTCTTTTCTCGAGACCCAGCAATACCACTGAAAGAAGAGTGTTCTTATCCTAGCCCTGTCTCAAGTTACAGACCATTGAGCTGCCTATGTGAGTTCTGATTGGTGCTTCAGCATCTGGTGGGGCACATTCCTGTCAAGACTTCATTCTCAAAGTCAGTAGGGCCCCTGCCCTTGCTGTCCCTCCCAGGAACAAGATACTGCTTTTGGTGACCTCAACTTCCACCCTCTGGGCTTTTCATACCGATTCACCATCCCATGTGTGATATGGGAATTCCCTCTGTGAGCTGTGATTACCATTAATGAATAAAGAAACTGCTTTGGACCGAGAGCAAGGCAAAACTTACATAGGCAGGGAAAGCTAGGCTGAATACTGGGAGAAAGAAGGGCGGAGTCAAAGAGATGCCATGGAGCCGCTGCCAGAGTAAGACATGCTGAAACTTTGCCGGTAAGCCCTTGTCATGTGGTGATACACAGATTACTGGAGATGGCTTAAATTAATATGTAGGAGTTAGCCAATAAGAAGCTAGAGCTAATGGGCCAAGCATTGATTTAAATAATACAGTTTCTGTGTGATTATTTTGGGGCTAGGCGGCCTGAACCAACAAGCAGCCTGCTGCTACACATACGGGCAATGAAGAGGCATGCCTTTCCTGTCAGCCTTCCCACTCTCTCAGCTCCTCATCTGAGAACTGAGTTCCTTTTATACCAGGAAGAAAAAGAACTTATTTTTCCTAGTGAAGGCTAGATAGCCCAGATTCTCTGGAATGTTTTATTTTGAAAGACATTTATCCTTGGGGATAGGCTCCTATCTCTAGCAAAAGGACAAGAAGAAAGGAAAGAAATATCTCTATTAACTCTGCTTTGCTCCGCAAGCTTTTTCGCTCCGTCACCATATTTACCTCCTTTTTTTTTCTTTTTACATTTTCTTTCTTAGCTGCTCTCACAGTCCCCCTCTACTCCTGTGCTATGCAATTTAACTTGCTCAAGTTTCAAATGAGCTGGCTTCTCCGCTTGCCTGCGTGATAACATGTTTCCAGGCCCGCTGCCCCCGGCCGTCACCCAGCTTTCTGGACTAAAGGCTTGTTTCTTCAAGAATGTGCAGAACTATTCCGAGCACAGACAAGGAATCCCAAATCTCCTAAGAAAGGCATGCAGAGCGCTTTCTCATACCTGCTCAGCGCAGGACTTGAGTGCAGCGTTTCCTTTAAGTGATAAGAATAGTAAAACTAAACACTCAGACAAAGTTCGCCAAACTCCACCCTGGAGTATGCATTGGCCTAACTTCCACTGTGGGTCAGTCTGTGGAAGCTTCCCCAGGAAGTCTTTGTTTCACGGGAAGTGAACTGTATTAAAAAGAACTCACTGATTTCCCGCCAGATTGCGAAAGGCCTCAATGCTCAGCTCCTAAAAAGCAAACTGGTATCGCCGACTAGCAAGCAAGTCTGCGCTCAGAGAAATGGGTACCGTTCCTCTCACCAGCTCCTTTCAAGTACAGAGGAAATAAGCTCGCTACTCACAAGGCCCTGGCAGGCAGACTGTAACAAAGAAGAAGAAGAAATGATTTCCAGAGTGACCAGAGCTTGTGTGTGAGAGAGGTTGAAGCTTACGGACTGGCAGCCCCAGCGCTGCAGAAAAGGGTGCTGTGGGCATCTGTAGGGGCCAGAGCTATCTACAGGACATGGGGTCAGAGGGGACTGGGAAGACAGGAAGCTGGCACTAAATATTACCCCTCCCTTCTCTTCCCACCTCTCATCTCCTCCCACTGACCGAACCCAGACAGCAAGCAGGCCTAGGAAGCCTGAGAACCTGAAGAAGCAGCCCCCAGGACAGCGAGGAGAGGGAAAATAACTCCCACTGGGCTGATAGGGAGCAGGTTTGGAATTTGCTTTGGACTGTTTTCAGGGATGGTCTCAGCTCCTCAGACAGACTGTGGGTGTCGGCAGGCAGGGAGTGGCGCGCGGTTTGATGTACTAGGAACAGAAATCTGACTCTCGGAAGGATCTGGACCTGCTATGACACACAGCTGGTATCAGGGAATGAGAAAGCTTCTGGCCTGGTGGATGAGTAGACATCAAATGTCAGTGCTGGAGGCTCACGGTGGCTTTCTCCCTGCCTTGTCTGTTTCTCCCTCCTCCAGCGTCCCTTCTTGTCCTCCAGAACAAGATGCTATTTATTAGATGAAATGCAGCTGTGAATGGAACAAAACCTTGCCTCCTGCAGCTTCTTTAGGGTACCAAGGAGCAAAACCCAACAGCAAAAACGTATGTTGTGAGAAGGGAGTGCAAGCCGTGAAGACACCCAAGGCCAGACAGTGGGTTGGAAAGTAAAGAAAGCGGGGAGTGGACTCGTCCTTTAGCCAGAGACAAGGAAAGCCTCTCTGACTGGCCCTGTTTGGTTTCAATATGCAATGTCATATTCAAACACAGATTCATGTCGGGAGGTTCTGAGGACTTTGGGAGGTGGGAGCTAGCTGGAAGGAATAGGTCTCTGAGTTGGTCCTTGGATGTATCTTGTCTCTTTCCCATCCAGACCTGTCTTCCTACCTACTAAGGAGTGAAGAACAGCCTTTGTGGCAGGCTGCCACCTCCTGATGCTCTGCCTAAGCACACAGGCTGAGAAACCACAGTCAGAACCTCTGAAACAATGAGCCAAAATGAATTCTTCTCCCTCCAAGTTATCACATCACATATTTAGTCAGTGGCAGGGGTCGGGGGGGGGGGGGGGATGAGAAAAGCAATTAATATAGACAGCATGCGACTTGGAAGTGAAGAGCTAACAACATAGTGCCTATTCATGGTAGCCGTTCTTAGCGAGTTACCTGACTGACCTGCTGGATATCCCAGAAAAGAACCCCAGGGGAAAACAGGAAGTGAAGAGCCCAGAAGAGGAACCTACGGAACGTAGAGTGCAGCAACCAAGGCCTAGGGTGCTGGGAGATGAGGTAGACAGCCAGCGGTGGGTCAGACAAGGGGACTTGTGAGTTTGGGGAAACTTTGTGCTGTATTCTCAGGGTGATAGGAAGCCTTTGAAGGCTGGCAAGCAGGCCAGAGTCTGATGCAACTTCAATTTTCACAAGATCCTTTTGGCTCAGTGAGAGATCAAACTGAAGGGGAGTGTTTTAGTCAAGCTTTTCCTTGTCATGGCCTAAAACCAAGGTGAAAACTCAGGGAAAGAAGGAACTTATTTGAGTTCACAATTTCAAAGGTGTCTATCAATCATGGCAGAGAACACAATGACAGAATAGAGCAGCTCCCATCACTGTGACCAGGAAATGGAGAAGGAAGGGCACTATAGGGAAAGGTCTGAGTTCGAGCAAGACATGTCCACAACTAGACCCCACTCCCTACTTTTCACCCCCCCCCCATGGTCATTACACAGTGCGTCTTTTGTGAGACTGATCCATTCCTTTTATTGGAGCCTCCAGGATCTAATTATTTCTAGAAATACTGTCACAGGCACGCCCAGAGGTGTGCTTCACTGACTTCAGAGGTGTTTGTTGGGCTCATTGAATCAGTTAGATTAACCAGCACCGTGAGCAATGGCGGTGGCAGGGAGAAAGGTGAGGAGGCCTTGGAACTGTGAGGAAGGAAAGGGGATGGCTGAGGTTCAGTGATGGCTGTCAGGAGAGGTGCTTGGATTCTGGACGTCCTTGAGCACAGAGGCAGGGATGACTTATGGGTGAGACAGGAGCAGTGAGGAGGTGCCCAAGAGGGTGTCGTGCCAAGCCTTTTGGCTCAAGTATTGTGAAAGACAAAACTGGCACCCCGGGCTTAAAAAGAAAGCTTGGTGGAATAAGGAATAAACAGGTGTTAGATGATGGGATGATGAGCTTGTGGCGCTGGAAAGACTCATTGAATACGTGTGTCTGTGTGTGTGTGTGTGTGTGTGTGTGTGTGTGTGTGTGTGTGGTGTGTGTGGCGCATATGTGTATGTGCATGTTTGCGTCTCTGTGCGTATGAAGTTCATGAGAAGTGTGAAGACTTTGAAGTCCAAGTATGGAGGTGGGATTTAGCCTCATGGAAGGATACAATCATGCCCAGAGTGAATGTACCATTAAAAAATAATAGTAATAAAATAAAAAGACAAAAATGGAACTTAGTGCTGTTCCTTAGAACAAACCAATGATATTGTTAATATTGGTTCATTTTATTATTTCTTCAATTTTATTTTTTATTTTTAGTTTCTGGAACAAATTATTGTCATGCACCCTAGTTAGAGTCAAACTTATGACTCTATGGCCCTGCCTCAGCCTGCAAGCATGTGCCAACATATTTGTGCCCATTGTCATAGCTAGTGTTTTTCAGCACTGCCTGCCAGGGCTAGGCACTTCACATTCCTTGTTAAACTCTGGACTTTCCCAGTTCTGCACATAGTAAAACTGAAGTCAGAGGAATTGTCCTTTCTCCTCAAGTCATACAGCTAGCGAGCGGCAAAGCTGGAGGGCAATCCTGGGGGTTTTGACCCTATCAGAAGTGGAAGGCCTAGGCCCTCAGACACTGTGACAGATTGGGCTAACCTGTTCCCCAAGCAGCACTGCTTCTGCCGATGGAGCACTTCTGCTGCTGTGCAGAGGCCTCTCAGAAGCTCAGGATCACATGGGAACACAGTTTCCAGGTATTAAGCACCTAACCAGTTGCCAAATTGATCTCATCCCTCCCTCTAACACTGAGGAACTGTCTTATTCAACAGCCAGGATTCTATTTCTCCTTTGTTAACGTGTATCTGATATTCGGCACAGGACAGTAGCTCTCTTCTATGTTAGTAGGCTGCCTGGCTTAAAGGTCACTGTAGCTTAAGGAGATTGTTTTAGTGTGGCAGAGCACAGTGTGGGGCCGTATCTTTGTGGCAGAAATCTTTGGCAGAGATTGAAAACTAAGTTTACTTTTTGGAAGATACCCAAGACAGACAACTATCCAATTATATCTGTGACCCATTGAATTGTGTGTGTGTGGGGGGGGGATTAATTAACAACTAAGAACGTGAACTTGAAAGGTAACCCTTGTCTGTCCACTCTGAAGGCTATGCTCAGAGCCAGCGTCTCAAGCAGTGTGGTTGTCTCTTCTCCTGAAAGAGCAGCAGTTTGTTGGGTCTGTGCCTAATTGGGCAACACACAGAGTGTGGCTTTGGCTTTCTACCACTGGCCTTCAGAGATGCGGCAGAACTGCGGGCTGAGCCTTCTAAAGAGCTATCCAGATAAACAGGCTGACAGTTCTCAGTTATAAATAAACTGCCATCAGCGGTCTAAAAGTGGTAAAAGGATAGCAATGTACCAAAATGCAAAGGGACACACACCTCAGAAGGCCCAGCTAGCCAAGACCGGTTACATAATCTGTAACTTCACATATTTTTTTAAGTTAATAGGGTGTAATGTATGAAAAACTTCAGTCTACAGTCAGATGGATCTGAGTCCAAATCCTACTTCAGATGCTCTTTCTGAGGATTTGGGGCAAGATAATTAAATCCTTACAGCTCCATTATCCACACTTATAAAGTGGTTCCCAGTTCACAAGGCTTCTATAAGGATTGAAATAGAACATGGAATCAAGATAGGAGCTGGGATGCCATGGTACCTGATAATAATATTGATGGTAACAAGCATGGAGGTGATGCTAGTGATGCTGCTGCATCTGGGGACCCATGCTGAGCCCAGAACTCTGGGAGACATAAACTAGAAGTCTGAGAGAAAGAGTTGCTGTCTTACAGAAGAAAGTTTGGCAAGCAGAAACTAAAGTGTTTGCATAACAACTCAACTGTTGTTATATTAACAATGATAGTGTTTATTTTTCAGTGTTTGCCATGTGCCAGGAATAGTCACAAGAGTTTATATGTATTTCATTTAATCCTCACAATATTTCTTTGAAGAAAAGAGTAGAATTAGCTCTGTGTCAGATTAGAAACTTGAGGCTCAGAAAATTTGAAGCATCCCATGCGAGGTCATCCGGCTAGAAAAACAAATGCAGGGATCGGTACCCAAAACCCTCCCACTGGGAACCTATTCTCATCCTCATCTGCTCGATTCACTGGGCTCCCCGCAAGAGGGACAGTGAGCAGCTATTCCAATAGAGAGCCTGTCAGGGCGTTTTGAAATGAGTGGCTGCATCCGCCTGAGGTATGCAGTTCTCGTAACAAATTCACATCGATCCCTCAGAGCAGATTTGAGGTGTATGTGAGGGCATGAGCCAGACAAGAAAAACAAGCAAATCCGATAGCTGGTTCCTCTTCTCTCATCACCTTTCTACGTTTGCGCTTAGGAGGTTTGACTATAACATCTACACTGCTAGGTAGAGACTCCAGTGAGGGAGCGCTCGCCTAACATTTGTAAGGTTCGTGATTCAGTCGTCAGAACCACAAACCAATCCGGACTCCCTACTTTCTGAACAAGCTGATGATCCAGGAATCCTGGACTGTGTGCCAGCTGTTTGCCGTGGGCTGGGACAGCTGCTGTCCCTAGCTCCGGTGTGAGCTCTTACGTTTTTTTCCTGTTTCCCTAACTCCTCGTTTCTTTTCCTGCAAGGCATCTTGTTTGACTGATAGATACATGAGCATGACCTTCTGCTAAGGCTCACGTACAGGGCATGGGCACAGTTCAGATTGTAATTCGAAAAGCAGAAGATGTTGCCTAGCAAACCCCACAGCGAAGGAAGCAGTACCCAGCCCTCTTATGGGCTGGGCATTCTTCATCCAGGAAGATCACTCTGTACCTGTTTCAACAAGATAATGCTCTTCTCATCATCTCCCTCTGCCTCTACCACCAACCGTGACCTCCACCACCAACCACAGCCTGCTCTCAGCCACAACCTCTGCCATCAACACAGCCGTTATCATCACCATCGGTCGTGGTCTCCACTATCAGCCATGGCTTCTGCCATCAGCTATAGCCTCCTCCATCACCCATGCTGGACTACACACCCAACCACAGCCTCTGCCATCAATAGTCTCCACCCCCAACCACAGCCTTCAACAGCCACCGCTTCCATCATCAAACATGGCCGTCATTAGCAACCCTAACTGCCACCATCAAGCATGATCTCTACATCAGCCATGGGATCCTGCCCAACTGCCTCTTCTCCTTTCTGTCATACTCACTTGCCGTTGATCTTTAGTTCCGTCCTTTTTTCTTTCCCTACACTATTCTCACCAGCTTCACTCTTTTGCCATTTTACTGTGGACTTTCTAAAGGTGTCTAGGACACTTAACTGTTGTCCCTGCTCTGAAATGTCTTTCTTTCAACTTCCCACATGCGGTTCCCGTGTTAATGGGGGTTAACCAGCAAAATCACCAGGGGTCATCCCTTAAGCCTCTTGTTGAGAAGGCTAGGGCTGGATGAGTGGGCACAAAGTGGAGAGAGGAAAGCTCTTGTCTATGTCCTTTATCACAATTTTCGTGGCATAGTCAAACAAGCCTCAATTCATCCTTGGAACAACTCAGTGAAGTGGGCAGAACAGAAGTAATGCATCCATCTTCAGAAGGGACTTCTGCTCAGAAGTGAAGGGCCTTTTCAAAGCTCAACAGTCAGTGGTCAAGAGAATGTGGGTTCGTAACCAGCCTGATCCAAGATGAATCAGCAAATCTCAGCATTGGTCCAGGACAGCTTTCATGCAAGCCCTAATGCCTTATCTCTTTGTCATGGAATTGTGCTCCAAACTGAAAGCGAATCCTGGGTCCCAAGGACCTTCTCATTAGACTGTCTCTCCTCACTGCTTTGCTTTCCTTTCTTCCACAAAAGCTATTAAATTAACACTACGCTAACCTGGCCACAGGGTAATGTCTGCTGATAAGGACAAAGGAAGGTGACTCAACACTATGATGTCACCTTGTTTTGGTATGTGCCCTGATTTTCAGTGCCCCTTTGCAGCAGTCCTGTGTGGTGAATGTGTACCATTTTGCAGGTGGAAATGAGTCTCTGAACAGTAAAATGGCACACAGCTAGGAAATAGTGAAGCTAAGACCTAAAGTTAGGTCTTAACACTTTGGGTGGAATGTTCTTCTCGCCTCTGCTACCACTAGCTCCTAACTGTCTTAAACATAGCAAATGTTCAGTAAAAGCTTGATAGATATAAATTAGTACCATGCCCCATTTCTGAATGACTAAAAGCATCAATCAGCATTTCTCCATCGCAGTCAGAAACCAGGCTCCTTGGGAGTTGCTCAGTAAAATCCAGTGATGCCTGGGATTAATCACCATTATTTTCACCTAAGGCAACACAGGAAGGTAGAGAGAAAACAAACACCACTGATGAGGCCAATAACTGCAAAGCTTTTATTCTTAGACTTGTTGACATAGTTCTTTGCCTCAGGAGAATCTGTTAGGAGGAAAATGCTTTTCCCCATTGACTTCAAACTAAATTCCAAGCCGGAAGTCCTGAATTCAACAGCAGATAGCAAACTGTACAGTCTTCTTTGGTCCATTTTCTCCAGGTGAGATTACAATTCTACCAACGAGTTCCCTTGCAGTTTTTCTTCTGTTTTGTAATTTGTTGTATCATGAGGGTATAATCCATGGGAAGAGGTCTGATAGGAAAACTTTGGCCTGTCATGGGTTAATATCAACATAGAAAGAGGTATGAGTGTGGCCAAGGCAAACCTAGTCTGAACCAGCCCTGGACTGCCAGGCTGCCCACATCTCTTACCTGGAGCAGTCTAAGACCAGCTGCCTACTACTGTTCTAATCTGCTTCATCTTCTTCGAACAGGGCCAAGTCAGAGTTCAGACTTGCTCTGGAAAGGGCCAGGTGGATGCTGGCAAGGAACAGAGGGCTGTGATGGTCACTGGGTTCCTCTCCATTCTTGGTCTTTATGGCCTTTCCTTGGTTCAACCATGTTTTCACCCCTTCTAGGATTCATAGGCACCTGCACATCATCAGAAATGCTGGTAGGAGTAAGAGACAGAAAAGAATGGACCCCAAACCTCAGGATACGGGACTTAGGAGAAAGAATTTTCCACTGTGTGTGTGGGGTGTGGCTGTGTGTGTGTGTGTGTGGTGTATGTACATATGTATATAATTTTATGCCCTGGCCCCCATTCTCTCTCTCTCTCTCTCTCTCTCTCTCTCTCTCTCTCTCTCTCTCTCTCTCTTCCTCTCTCTCTCTCCCCCCCTCTCTCTCTCCTGTGCATGTGTAGAGCCAGAGGTTAACCTAAGGTCTTGCTCCTCATCCATTCACCTTGCTTTTTAAAGACAGGATCTCACACTGGGACTCAGGCATCACTGAGTAGGCTAATTCCAAGTGTCTCCCTCTCTCAGCCTCCCTAGTACTGGGATTAAGATGCGCTTTGGCACTTTGTATGTGGGTTTCTGGTTTTGAACTCAAATTCTCATGCTTGTAAGCCCTTGATTGACTGAGCCACTTTTCTACCCCCTTCTTTCCCATTTCTGTTTCTTCATTTGTTGTGCGTAAGAAGCCCCTAGAATTCTGTCAGAAGTGCAGATTCTCTGGTCTCACTCCTGACCCACTGGCTGTCTGTGACACCCCACTCCAAAGGAAAGTCTGGTACACATGAGTCTGAGCGGCGCGGGTTCCGGTGTTGTCTTCTTACTGACTTTTGTCCTCCTGACTCTGTCTCCAATCATACTACAGGTGGACAAAGATCGAATGATCATACTAACAAACAAAGCCCTAAAGTTATAACATATAAAGCCAGTTAAGGTGGCATAATTTGTCATTCCAGCACCCGAGAGAAAGAAACATGGGGATCATTATTCCAAGGCCAGCCTGGGCTACATGAGATCATGTCTCAAATAAGAAGAAATAAAATTAAATAGCATGTATTAGAACATAGTACACTATCATAAGAAATTATACCCTCTGAGAATTCAGCTTTAAACACTCCATAAATTGTCTTCAAAGAAACGTGAACATTGATGTCAGATATTGTAACGAGGGCCAGCTTGTTGGGGTATCTGTTTGGCACAGTACCCCACAGCCAGCAAGTCCCAGAGAAAATCAACCACACAGAGATCTCTTTAAGTTATAAAGCTGATTGGCCCATTAGGTCAGGCTTCTTGTTAACTCTTATAACTTATGTTACCCCATTATCCTTATCTACATTAGCCACATGGCTCCGTACCTTTCTCAGCTGGGCAAGTTACATGCTGCCTCTTCAGTGGTCTGCACAGGAGTGGCTGAGGGAGCTTTCTCCTCCCTAGCCTTATCCTATTCTCATTGCCCCGCCTCTACTTCCTGTCTGGTTGACCCGCCTATACTTCCTACCTGGCCAATCAGCGTTTTATTAAAATACATGCTTGACAGAATACAGATAATTCTCCCACACCAAGATATGTTGAGCTCAGGTTAGCAGCTCTTCAGGTCCAGGCCCCCCTAGCAGCAGAATCTTAGACAAGGCAGACACACCTTTGGACACTGTGAATCACGGGTGGACAGATCAATGTTACAGGCGTGTCATGAAGATGAGGTGAGGCAGCTAGCAGGTGTGAGGTAGGCTGAGACACCCAGGGAACATCCGCAACCCACTCTCCACCCCATCTGCAATAAATCACAACAAAAATGCCCAGCCTGCACCTCACTCTTCTTCTTCTCCTCCCCCAAGGCTTTCTCAAAGGGGAGACCCCGAGATCTGTCAAAGGCCAAGTTTTCTCTCAACCTGCTGTTGAGCAAAATGGCCAGCCTCTGACCCTGGGGTTAGAGTGTGCTCAGTCTAGGAACCCTTGATAAGGAAAGGTGATAAGGTATAATATAATATAAATACCTCGGCCCTGCCATGGTATCTAATGCTATCGTCAGTGTTGACGGAAGAGGGTGGAGGTGAATAGGAAGTTCAGAGAAAGGAGACTGCACATTTAAGAGTTTATCAGCATTCGCTCCAAACTAAACGATTCAACAGAAAGTAACACATACTTTATGAATGGAATCCAGTAATTCTGACCTCTGAGGAGGAGCAAAAGAATTTAAAAGATTTTTGACACTCTAGACTAAGGCTTCTAAAGATTTTCTCCACTCATGGCATCTTTTTGCCTGAGAAATTTTAACATAAACTCAGGTTTATAAAATAGGAATACAAGTCAAACATTCATTCATTGGTAGCAAATAATTAAGACATTTATCTTAAGATAGTTATTTGTTAAGAAAGAAAATTTGTGTTCTAATGAAATAAGACATTTTATCTATTTTTAAGTAAAGAATTAAATCTGGGTTGAGTATTTGACACAGACATTGTCTACAGTTCTCAGAATTTGTCTGCATTTTGACTTTATATTCACCAATTCACTACCTTTTTATAGGAACATGCAGTACAAAATGGCAGAAGAATGTTGGAGGCTATTTCAGAAATTGTTGGGAGGTTTATCTTACTCCCGAGTCAAAAGTCATATAATTATTTGTTATGGTATTCAGTCGGCAACTTAAGCATTATGTTGGCACATTTGTGAAAAGGAGACGCAGATACAGACAGACAGACGGACAGGAAACCAGAAGTTGACACTGATTGTCTTTCTCTATTGTAGCATCTCTCATTGCACCTGCAGCTCACCCTCTCAGACTGACTCCCAACGAGCACCAGGATCCACACATCTCCTCCCATAGCACTAGGGCTACAGACTTGTATTGCCATGCCCAGCTTTACATAGGGGCTGGAGGTGCAAGTCCAGGCCCCCATGCTTAGAGAGTAGGACCTTGCCCGCTGATCCACAAACCCAGCACTTCAAGGAGCATTTTTAACACAATACAATCCTATACTAATATATTAATTGGATATTTACAATAATAGTAGGAAAATATCAAAAGTTCTTTTTCCATAATTAAATTATTGTTTCTACAAAAACAGAAAGCCTAGTATATACAATAAAAATATGACAATTCCTAACATATGATAGTCTAATGTTTTATCTAAGGCATTTCAGACAGTATGGGGACACACATATAGTGTTCATGGTCTGTGTTCAGAGTCTAGGCTGCAGTGATGTCACAGGGTACATTGCCGGGAACACCTCAGACTTACTCCACATTTGACTCTAAAAAATATTTTATCTTTGTTGGTTTCCCTTCTAGCAATTCTCATATTAATTTAAGAAATTGAAGTCTAGACAAAGATATCTCTTAAAATGTATTATTCCAGTCTATGGCAGGAATTTAAGATTTTTTTGACTTCCTAAAAGGCCCTATTTCAGGTTAGTAAATGGTTTATTTGCATACTGAGAGGAAATTGCTGCTCTCTTCTTTCTCAAGGTGAAGATGATGTTCTGAGGCAAAAAAAAAAAAACCCTGAAAGCATGGAGACCTTAACCTCTGCTCAGAACCATTACTGTGGAATAATGGTCTTGTACCCTCTAAAGATTTGTCACTTGTATTGGTTTAATAAAATTCTGAGTGGCCAGTAGCCAGGCAGGAAGTAGGGGCAGGGTGGCCATAATAGAGCTCAGTCTGCAGTTATCATCCAGACACAGAGGGAGCAAGATGAGAATGTCTCACTGATAAAAAGTACCAAGCCACGTGGCTAACAGAGACAAGAATTATGGGTTAATGTAAGATATAAGAGTTAATAATAAGCCTGAGCTAATAGGACAACCAGTTTATAATTAATGTAAGTCTCTGTGTGTTTCTGTGGGACTGAACATCTGTGGGACTGGGCGGGACAGAAACCTCTGTCAACAAACCAACAAACCTGCAATCTGTAATTGAGTCTCCCAGGAAGTTCTTTCCTAAGGAGAAAATCTCTGGGATAGCAGAAAGCAGAACATCTAGGCCTTTGTAGTCTTGTGTCTTCATCCCTACCATGATCAGTTCATCACCAATTCAATCCCAGTTCTGAGACAATTCAGAGGGGAAGAAATAAGATGATTGTGTTGGAAAGAGTAAAGTCTAGGAGCCCCGAGGAGGTAGTGGAGATAAATACAGCCAGAAATTCTAGGGATACAGTAGGTTCCTATTTATATGATAAATCTAACCAGTCAGTAGTGAGTTTCTGAGTTTCACAATCGAGAATGGCATAATTGATTAGTCCTGTCTGTCCTGTTGGCAGGAGGTGGCCATGGGATCCATGTATCAAGCATTCACCAACTCTCTTCTAAATAGTAGGATCTTGGGTGATATTGGTGAGTCTACTGAATGCAATGTCTAACTACATTTGGGGAAAGAGTTACCTGTCGTAAATCACATGAGATCACTGCTGTCTAAAAGGGTTCCTGCTCATTCCTGTGCAAACTTGTAATTATTTTTTCAGTCCTTCTGCCCTTGGAGATAAGTTCCTTCCCTCACTTGATAAAAAAGAAAAGAAAAAATCTCTCACTATAAGAAATTGGAGTGTATATGTCGAAAGTGAATTTTCTTGTCAACGGGAAGTTGGTGATGCTTGGGGAAACCTAAACCTTTTTAGCCAACATAATCACAAAATCACAAAATGAAATTGTTAAAAAGAAATTTGTTTCTTTATTTAATTTTTGTGATGGAAGCATGTCTATTTTTTTGAGACTGGGTCTCACCATGTAGCTCTGAATGTCCTTGGATTCATTATGTTTAACAAGCTGTCCTTGAACTCACAGAGATCCACCTGCCTCTTCCTCCCAAATGCTAGGATTAAAGGTGCGTACTACTATACCTGGCTCATGTTTATTTTTTAGATTGAAAATGAACTTTATATAACTTAATTTAGCAATATTCAAAGACTTAAAAAATGGGCATTTTCTAAACTGATAATCTGAAGCAGGCATAGTGAACCCAAGGGTGACACTAGTGAACAAGGCCCAGGCATCTCCACTGAGATACTGAGAGAATGTAAGGAAGTTGGGGGGGGGGAGTGAAGGACTCTACCATGATTTCTGTTTAAAAACAACATTTTTCTTCCCAAATTAGGCTGTAATCTGAATCAAAATCTCAGTAGGGATTGGGTGAGGTGTGTAAAATTGGCAAGTCATCAGTAAATATATCCTTGAACAAAATGAAAGCAGGAAGACTCACATTGCCAAATCCTTTAATGTATCACAAAGTTACAGGGATTAAGAAAGAATCATGATGGCATTCCAAGAGACAAATAAACCAAATGGACTAAAGGAGACCAGGTACATGGCTAACAGACGCTCTGCCAATAGTGTTCGTACTCAGCAATGGAGAAATATTGGCCTTTGCAACTAATAGTGTTGAGCCCATGAGATCCTCACATGGTCAAAGAGACTCATGACCTCTACCTCCTGCCACTCAAAAACATCAAATTCTGATGTGAAAAGGGAAAACTAAACTTTTAGGAGACAACTCAGGCAAATACTGCCACCACACTCGGTTAATAATAATTCCTTAAGCAGAGCATTTAAAATATCATCCATAAGAAAAACTTTTAGAAAATGAATACTAAAATCTAAAACTTCTGAGGTCCAAAGATATCATAAGAAAATGGGAAGAAAAACCATAGAGTAGAAGCATGTGCATATGTAACGTAAGATGCATTGCTCACCTATATGGAACAAGGAGGTGTCTGCATACCTATATGCAACATGGGATGTGTGTGCATGCATATATGCAACATTTTTGGGATGTGTGTGCATACCTATATGTAACATGTGATGTGCATGCATGCCTATATGTAACATGTGATTGCGTGCATACCTATATGTAACATGTGATTGTGTGAATGCATGCCTATATGTAACATGTGATTGTGTGCATACCTATATGTAACATGGGATGTGTGTGCATGCCTATATGTAACATGGGATGTGTGTGCATGCATTTATGTGACATGGGAAGTGTGTGCTTACTTATATATAACATAGGGTGTATATCCACAATATATCTCCTAAAGTTCACATTGATCAATAAGAAAAAGACAGGAAATACAACAGAAAAACAGACCAAGTGACAAGCAGACGTTTGTCTAAAGGAGATGTGGGAGAGACTCCCATCTGAAGCAAGAAATGTAAACAAAGGTACAGTGGGGTAAGAAACACACTGCTGCAACGGCTGCCTTACAGAAGCCCCGTAATCATATATTTTGGTGAGAATGCAGAACAGCCAGAGCTCTCCTAAACTGCTGTCATGGAGAAGATTCATATAATATTGAAATTGTGGTATCATTTACTAAATTTAATTGTGTGTGAGTCTCGTGGTATAGCCCATTTCATCTTTAAAATATAAAACCAGAAACTGGTACATGTGCACATCCAAAGTTGTGTAAAAAACTGCCCTCCATGCATTATTTGCAACAGAGAAATGCAGCAGATGCACAACTGCTTGTGAGCAGGAAGCCTATCTCACTGAACATTCACACAGCACAACAGCACACTGTAATGTGAAAACAAAATGGACACCTGCTACACATGATACCATGGAGGAATCTCACGAGCATGTGGCTGAATTACACAATCCAGCCACAGAATCGCACACGCTATATGATCTGCACAATGTCACTTACAGAAATACAAAACATCCGTTTCTTATAGGAAATGGAAAGAGCCGTTACCTTTGGGTGGACTGGGGATTGATCTGGGTGGCTAGCAATAGTCTAGCTTCGTTTAGGCAATGGTTGAAGCAATGATCTCCCTTAGAGCTCAGGCCTGTATAGTGATGGTACTCAAAATTGTAGGAGCAGTGACTAGAGAGGGCACAAGAGGCTTCAGAGAGCTGCCCGCTTCACAACACACAGACATAGTCACGGGGTGGGTGGGGGTATTCATTACCCCATTTTTTTCAGTGTGGGTTTTTTAATCTCAAATAATTTCTGCTTTTTTATAATCTCAAATAATTTCTGCTTTTTTATTTTACTAAAAAGCAGTATTTAGGGAAAAGGTTACAGACCATCCATAATGGCTTGCCATCTTCACGGTGATAACAAGAGAGAAAGTCTCCTGAATTTGTGACGTGGATAGAGCACCGCTCTAAGCACAAGAATACGTTCTTCTAAGTCTCCTTTTTCCCATTAAAATCGGCCTGTCATGGTCCCACTTTATATACGGAGGGTCTGAGAATCAGCAATTTCTGAGCTCCAACAGGGAGGGAATTGAGGGCTGAAATTACAGCCCCAGGTCTGTTAAACGGGAAAAAAAAAAAAAAAAGGAATTCAGTTAATGTCAAAAAAAAAAGAAAGAAAGAAAGACAGACAGACAGACAGAGAGAGAGAGAGAGAGAGAGAGAGAGACAGACAGACAGACAGACAGACAGACAGACAGACAGACAGAAAGAAAGAAAGAAAGAAAGAAAGAAAGAAAGAAAGATAGACACACACAGGGAAAGGAGATGTGAGAGAGATTCACCTCAGGTTGGCACTCTGCTCTCAGGGCCTGAGGAAGGACGCTGAGAATTGCCTTTTCCTCACAGGGTGTCGTTCCTCAGGATAGGAGAGGGGTGGGTTTGTTTGACTTGGATCTCAGGGAATACTGCTGTTGGCACACTCTAGGTTTCCTCTAACTGGAAGAGTGATGTCATGGTTTTCAGCCATGCTGGAAAACAGACCTCACTGAGAGCCATGTGTGAGGGCTCCCTGTGCTGTGTGGCCTCAGACAGGCCCTTGGGAGTTCTGCCACAACCTGTCCCACTGCCCTTCACACTTCCTCTCTGAGCCCCTTGAGACTGCACTCTTCTAGGACCCCAAGACTAGAAACACCAGTGTTTGCTTTTGTGCCCCATCAAGAACTTGGAGTTGTTTCTCTGCTCAGATGTTTCCTGGCTTAGGGCTGGAGATGGGATGGAGTTATTCCCCGGATCTCTTGGACATCTTCCAGAATGTTTTTAGGTGCCTGTGCTGAGTGACAGATCTCTATCATTTCATCAAGAGGGCCCTTAAGCCTACAGAAATCAAGAGCCAATTGGGTTCTGGAGACAGGGGAGCATCACCATATCCCCAGCTCAGAAGCCTCTTGGCACCTAGGCGGAGAAGCAGGCACCAGATGCAGGAACAGCCTTCAGTGCCTTCAGAAAGCTGTGCATGACAACACAGCCAACAAGGCAGAGCCAGGGCACCAGCTACTAACACGCCTGAATGTGCGGTTCTGTCATTCCTGTGTCCCAGGATGAGACTGTGGTCCTGCTCTTCCCACTAAGAGGTCAACAAGTGCCCAGGCAAATCTTACCAATATTCCTAGAAAACACTAAGATTCAAAGAGATGGCTCACTGTTTAAGGAACCCACGCAGTGGAAGGAGAGAACAGACTCTTGCAAGCCATCCTCTGATCTACACAAATGTGCCATGGTGTGCATAGGTCCACACACATACACTACATACAGAAACGAGAAATACTTTTTAAACTTTTAAAAAATTAAGTAAGTAGCTGGGGTGGGTGGTGGTGGTGGTGGTGCACACCTTTAATCCCAGAACTCATGAGGCAGAAGCAGGCAGATCTTTGTGAGTTCAAGACCAGCCTGGTCTACAGAGAGAGTTCTAGGACAACCATGGCTACACAGTGAAACCCTGTCCAAAACAAGAGAAAGGTAAATAAATAATCCTCTGCATTTAGATCTGAAAGGTCCACGCTCATCATCTCTGCTTTCATTTATTGAGTGTCTGCTGTGTGCTCTGGGAATCAGCGGTGAGAGAGATCCCCTTGTCTTTCCCAAGTCACAGACTGTTTGCATTTCAACATGTATATCTTTCCTAGTTTAGTTTTGAGTGCCAAGAATGAAAGCAACTTGGCAAGGAAGGGGTTTATTTGGCTTATGTGTCCCAATCACAGTTCATTATGAAGGGAATCCAAGGCAGGAACCTGAAAGCAGAAACTGAAGCAGAGACCACTGAGGAGTGCCACTTACTGAGTTGCTCACTATGGCCACTGAACCTGTTTTCTGATACCATTCAGGACCGCCTGCCCAGGAGTTGCACACCCACAGTGGGCTGGGCCCTCTCACTTCAATCATGAATCAAGAGAATGCCCACACAGAGTTGCCGACAGATCGTTCTGGTGGAGGCATTTTCTCAACTGAGGTTCCTTCTTCCCAGAGGACCCTGGCTTACATCACGTTGACAAAGAACAATTAGCACCTCTAAGTAACATTCACGGGTCCCTACTATTTACTGAGCATATTCTATATTTTACACATATTGTCTTGCTAGATAATGCAATTCTCCAGAAAGAGTTCTACTTTTTCTAGCCAAGGAAACTGAGGCAAACAAGCCAAGAGTAATTTCCCTTTGAGCTCCATAGCTAATAATTGGCACAGTTAGAATATAAGTCAGAAAATGCTATTTCATAATCTATGTTCTTAACTGATGAATATGTCTACATAATGAAAGAAACAAATCTCAAAGGTCAAAACCCAATGTCAATCAAATGTTGTTACTTGGGATGAGAAAGAGAGTGGACTACCTGGTATTATTTATGATCCACGATTGCTAGAAATTCTTCTCTCCCTGCCCCCCTTCTTTCCCTCTCCCCTCCCTCTCCAGATCACTTGATTCCCTGTCACACGGACAAGCAGAAGATGGTGACTACTCTCTGAAGCCTTTACAGAACAGCTGTGCTGTAGGGCAGCACCCGCAGGAAGACTGAAGGATGACGTCCCATAGCCTCTACCTCACAGAACAGGACAGGAATAGAGGTGAATCCTCACCTCAGGAACTGGTCAGCGCCTCAGCCAGGAAGGTCTTTCTGTGACATTGCCTGGTACTTATGAATAGGAAGGCTGTGAGCGGGATTTTTAGCGATGGTCCTGTCCCTGTGAGAACAATGTGTGCTTAGGGAACAAACATGTTGCGTAATCACCAGCCCAGTGAAGGTTAAATGCACAAAAATACCTGCTGAAGAGAAGACTTTGGTGTCGGCTGAGATGCTGTGACAGGTTACCAGTCTCCCAGGCGGTAGAAGTTTCGTGCCTCCGCTGTTATCTTGCTGCGAACTGAAGAACCATGCTCTTATTTCAGGGACTTCTCTCATTCTGCTGTCAGTAAGTTCATCTGCAATCAAGGAGGAAGCGTGTCTGTTTGCTTAAAGGGAAGAAGGAATTAAATGTTCATTTGGGAGCAGGGAATCAGGTCCTTTGAGTCAGGTGGCGGAGGGAAAACACAGCCATCCCCGCTTTATGGATGAGAGCGCTGAAGTCAGATAGCTTGTCAAGTTCAGCTTCCCAGGAAATGGTCTGGTAATCAAAGGGAAACTGGCCTTTTAAAAAATATGGAGTGCACTTGAGAAAAAAAAATACTCGTGCAAAGGAAACTGGAGATGATAAAGAAGAAGGGACTGGGGAAAGTCCTCGTTCTTTGAAGAATCCCCTTGATTCTCAAGACGCAGATCTGATGCCCTGTTTGTTCACATAATGTGTGCCAACCAAAGTAACACCTTGAGTCGATGTGGGTAGGTCATGTTTGTTAGTTGTATTTTACTCTGCTTGCCTCAGGAAGCCATTGAGAGGTTTTTAGCAGACACTGACCTGGTCTGATTTGTGTGATGTTAGCTCAGGGCACTGAGGGATAATAGATTGCATGTCTGTCTTCCCATCGGACAGTAGGCACTGTTCTTGATTGCTATTTATTCCCTTGTCTGTGTCCATTCAAATGTCTGCTCCATGACAGTGAACGCCTGCCATTTTTCACTACTGTATAACCAGTGACTGGAACAATATCTGGACCAGAACAGGCTCCCAGTAAACATTTATTGAATGTAGCTGTAAATGAGTTAATAAAAGAAGGAAGGAAGGAAGGAAGGAAGGAAGGAAGGAAGGAAGGAAGGAAGGAAGGAAGGACACAAATGAACATTAAAGCAAGGTGAGTGCTTGGAAAAAAAATAGCTTGCCATGAAAATGTATTGAGAGAAACTTTTGGAGATAGGAGGTTATAGCTTAGAGGGACACATTATAAGACGTAGACTGGGAACACTTTTGTGACCGAAAACTGATGGGGTTTGTTGAGAGTGGAGCTGGAGGTGCATCAGGTTCACAGGCGGCTTCAGCCTCTCAGCCCTTCGATCTGAACGATTCAGTTCCCTAAGATCAATGTGCCACTATTTTCTGAATCCCCAGTTAGTTTTCAGCATAGCAAAGCTGCAGATTTGTAAGCATGGTTTTCCAAACAACGCTCTTGGCAACAGTCTGTCCATGGTGATTTCTTGAACACTTCTCCTTTCGTAGCCTGATATTTCTATCAGGTTTCCATGGCTAGGTTTCCATGACACCACAGCAGCCAGTTCCATCTACGCTGTCAAACATATGACTGGTCAGAAGGAAAGGAAAAGTCTTTTCCTGCACCTGCATGCATGCATCCCCTCTATACACACACACACCCATGAACACCCATACACGCCCATGTACACACATGTTGCTTCTAGCATAGCACACAGAAATTCACAACCACGAGCTGACTTACCCACTTGAGTTTTAATTGCTTTGCTGTCAAACAGACCTTTGTGGACCATTCAATTAATATTTGTAAAGAATAATTTCCAAGTTAAGTGTTCCACTCCATACTCAAAAAAGCAATTATTCTCTTGAGACTAGCTGTTTGATAGGCAGAGAGTCTTGTTTATAAGTTATAAATAAATTCCTTTCTTCTTATTGTGCCTGAAGACTTGCTGTCATGTCATAAGCTGCACCAGAGAAGACTACATTCATATGTATGTGTGATACACATCTTTTTCTTTTTCCTTCAACTTCCTTGTTCTGAATTTGTTGACAAACGAGCCCTTTTGAGTTTGCCTGGTGATGAGTGTTCTTCAGGATTTCCACAGCCATGACATGAATGTTTCAGCTGAGTTCACAGAGCGTCCTTTTATCTATTTTGGGAAGTCTGTACTCTAGATCCAAGACCTCTCTTTCTGTGTCACAGTAAGCTACTGGCTCACTGACCTGGTACCCCGTGGATGTGTGCCATTGGGAACATGATCAAATCACAGCACAAGGAGTAATGAATGTTATGGTCTCAGTCACACCGGGCATCCTCCCCTGGCTATGGCATGCTGACTTTCCATGGGTGGGTTTGTCTTTAGATGGTGGATGAGTTCTGAGAAACAACTGAGACGCTGTGGTCTGCTCAGGCCAAAGGCATTCTGCAGGAAGTCACCACGTAGGACACCTCTTACTCATCAAAAGTTTCTGCGAATCAAACAAAGGGGTGAACATGCATGGGATTTCTTAAACTAGAATTTTTTTGTGGAGGCTCCATGGGCACCCTCATGAGTTGGCAGCCCTCCTATCTACTGTGCTACCCACTAACTTCTAATGTGTTTTCTCACTTTTCTTCAAATGTGAGATTCTTGTAGTTATAAAAGTACAACAAATACCCAAGCAAAGTACATCTGGGTTGAAACATCTTGGGACCTCAGGGGTTCAGCTGGGAACCCTGTATCTTCTCTCTAGTGCTAGCAGGTTGGTCGTGGACACTCATGTCTGTAAGCTGCACCAAGAGCCCAGTGAAGGAACTCTGTAGTGAAAACCTCACAGGAGTGAACCTTTTTGGAAATGGTGCAGTTGGTAACAGGCTCACTGCCCAAACGTGAAGACCTGAGTTCAATTCCCAACACCATGTGGAAAACTAGCAGTGAGTTTATAAACTCAGAACCAGAGAGCCAGAGGCAGGTAGATCCCCAAGGATCACAGACCGGACAAGCTGGCTTAACTGGTGAGCCCCAGGCCAGTGAGAGATTCTTTCTTAAAAAGCAAGATGAGAGAGAGGTCATGACATGTCTAACAACTCCACCTGAGGGGGGGCATTTGCAGCCGTACCTGGAGGCAACTTTCAGTTCAACCCACGGAGCCCACGTGATGGAAGGACAGAACTCACTCCTGGAGGCTGTCCTCGAACCTTCAGATGTACACTGTGGCATGCACACACACACACACACACACACACACACACACACACACAGAAACAGAGACAGAGACATAGGCTTGGGGGGCATGCAAGTATCTTTTAATGTATGTATGTGATTGGTGGAAAACACAGTATGCTTAGAGTTTTTCATCATGGCCCCTTTAGGTGTTTTCTTTATTGTGGTTTCCAGGGCCCTGATACTTTGGTCTTCCTTTTCCTAGTTGCAAGCGCAATCATTTGACCTTATTTCTCTGTAGTCCAGGTGCCTGCCATGTTTCTCTTCAAATCCTTGATATTTCATTTCCCCTCCCACCCAGTGTGTGACAGTTCACACACACAGACATGTGCCCCACCTGCACGCTCACCAGCACTGGACAGTTGTCATGACACACCCGCTCGTTCTTAGTTAATCCTTAGACACTGGAATCCCAGGAAAGTCAGCCTGGACTTTCCTGAGCTCGCTCTAACCTGCAGGGTAGGTCTGCTCCTCCCCTATTTTACATGGTACAGTCTCACGGAACGTACTCTTTTCTTTCTGAGTATTTGCCTCTGTTGGCAGCCAACCAATCACTTGTGGAATTCTTTGTTGACGTTCGTCTCCACCCTAGCTTTTGTAAGCCCTCTGAGAACACACAGGAGCCTCAAGAGTTGGATTGCAGTAAATATTGGCTGGGTGGATGAACCGATGCATGCATGAATGAATGGCTGTCTGGATGTGCCTGAGTTTGTGTGTCTCTACATGCCCATGTGTGACTTTCGGGGAAATAGCCCTGTTCCTAGCCAGCACACACAGTGTATTTTTTTTTATTTCAGGCTACCCTGAAAACAGAGAGTAGACTAGCATTCTTCAGATGAATCAGTGTCTTTGCTAATTCTGCTTAAGGAATTCATTTAGTGATATAAACACTATGAATGATTCATGGGCCTCTGGCTGCCATTCAGGGCAGAAAATTCTATTCATGCAGCTTACAGATATCATGTAAATACTGTCTTGTTATCTGTGCGCCTTTGTTCCTTACATCTTAATCACAGAAACAGCAATTACCCCTAACACCATTAACAAGTTTCTAATGTGCCAGAGATAAATCGCTCACTAAACAAACGTTTAAACACATTAGCAGTGACCAACAGAGTGTTACGTTACCCACCCCGGTTGCCCAGCAGCAGTCTGACGTCACCTTCCCCTTCCCGCTTATCTCCCACCATGAAACAGCCCGTGGTATTTGGGACTGCCCCAGATAAATAGGATGAAGCATAGTACACACATACCTTCAAGCTTAAAGAGACACAGTACTCGAAAGCCCCATCGCCCTTTACTGACTGGTACATATGGCTGGAAATGTGGTTTTGATTATGGACCAGAAAACTTGAATAGTTGCAGAATGGAGAAAGGTTGATTTAAAAAAAAAAAACTACATGAGGAGGCTGAGAACTTAAAATAGTCAAGATTGCATACCAAGGCCAGATTTGAGTTCTAACAACTCCTGGTACATGTCTGCCCAAAAGCTGGCTTAGGAAAATATGGCTACAGCATAAGCCTGCTAATATTATAATTCAATATAAGAAATGAATTAAGAATCACCGTATCTTTTGATGTTTGAGTATATACCGCTGGCCTTGCCTACAGGGCCAAATCCACGGAATCGTGGAACATATTTTCTCTGATTCCTGAGCAATACTAGCTTACGGAGACATATTCATGAGTTCTGGGGTAAACGGCCTCAGCTGTGGATAGTATAGGCATCGTTCTCCCACAAAACCTGTCAGGCTTAAAATAATTCATTTTCTAAAACATGAACTAATTTACATGGACTTTCTATCATATGAATAATTCTCTAAATTTACTATTTGAGCTTTTTAACTGTTGTATATCCTCTTTGAAGTGCTTATCTATATATCTATATGAATAGATTAATATAGAGGTCACCACATTATAGAAGAGACACTTACAAATTTAAAAGTTCAAATCCCTCTGCTGCTTTTCCTGTACAGATAGTAAGTCACTCTCCAAGGATACAGCGCTCACAATTTAATGTATTTACTTTTATTTTGACATTAATAGGATTTTAATCATGTTTGCCAATCTCCAGCCTACTTCAGCTGCCTTTAAGACATACTTTTGTCTTTAGAGAAGGCTCCATGAAGTGTATACAAAATTTACCATAGCCTTTTTCTCAATGTCAAATGAAACTATAAATACTTAAAATACAATATTTTATAAGCAATCACTGGAAATGTATCTTTGTTCAGAGCACCAAGTATAAACACCACATTTATCCCCATTCTGGTGGGTATTTTATCATTAGGATACATGGTACTGCCTTTAATCCATCTCCTGCCTGGGGATGTTCCATCTTTTATCCCATTTTCTAGTATTACTAGGACTACACAGAAGACAGCCTTCTAATTTGCCTTCAATTGGGATCCAGTTTGGCAGGGTAAAACTTCTCAGCTGATCCTACTCGTCAGAAGCGTGAGGCACGTTTTTGAACTTTGCAGTCTTCTGCAACTGTGTCAGGAAAGTTTTAGACAGTATTAGATTTGCCTTTTTTGTGGGAATTTCTCCATCAGAAGGAACATCAGAAAATTACTCAGGGTCTGTGTCTGCTCCTCCCGCGAGGCCTCTGCTTTTCAGCCACACCCTCCCCCAGGGGAGGCAGGAGGCCTGCATTTGCCAGACCTGTATATTCTAAGAGTCCTTCATAGCCTTGAATGGCTGAGTGCTCTTCCACCTTAACATAAGCAAATAAAACCATATACAAGTTCAACAGAGAAGAAACAAGGATTTCCCCCCAAGTTGATTTAAAAAAAAATAAAAGTAAAGAAATAAACTTCTAAAAAATAGTTGCTTAAAAGTGTGCAGTAGCCAAACTTTCTAAACTGGCACCTCTTCCTGTTTGACAAGTGGTGACAGATTTGATCAGGATCCACTGTCCCATCCCTGGGATGAAGCTATGCTTGCCTGGAATATTAGTGCTTGCCATCCTACTACACATACATATTGATACTAAATATAATGCATGTAGGATGCTTGCAATGCAATGGGCACTACGCCATCTATGCATATTCAGATACCAGACAAATAAGACCTTTGTGCACCCCAAATATTCTGCCTATACCAACACTTCTTACCTCATTTTGTAGTTTTTCTTAATTACTTTTCTTGCTCTTGTAAAATATCCAACAAGAGGCAGCTTAAGGGAGGAAGGGCTTCCTTTGGCTTACAGTTTCGGAAGTCACAGTCCAGTGTGGCAGGGAAGATGTGTCCGTTTGTGGTAACAGAAGCATGCAGATGAGACTCCAGGCTGTGCTGACACTCACTTTTCCCTTTTTATTCAGCCTGGGAGCTTAGCCTATGCAACAGTATTGTCCTCTCTCTGGCTAGATCTACTTCAGTTAAAGCACTCTAGAAATACCCTCATGGACAAGCCTAGAAATGTGTCTCCTAGGTGATACCAAATCCAGTTGAGTTGACAGTGAAAATTAATTAACACAAATACTCTAAGAGCATGATGAAAGCTGAAGAACAAAAGAAAAGCATGCCTGTTCATAGAAAACACACACAGAACTCCGGGTAGCTTAGCTAGTAACCAGACTGGGAAGCCACGCGTTCATTCACCTGCATTCAGATTCTCCATAGAGAGGATGACCAACTGAAGAATTAGCAATCACAGAGACATCGCTAGTGAAGACTAGAGCCACACTATACATTTATGGCGCTTTTCATCTTATGAAATGCTTTCCATATCGACAGCCTTCTAGCCACCGTGTCAGATGGGCCAATAGCAGCAGAGGTCTCAAGACTAGTACAAGGTCACTCAGCTGGCACAGCTCTGACAAGAAGCCAGGTCTACGGCATGTGCTCTGTTTTGCCAAAGGGAATGGATAGCTAGCATGAAACGCCATGAGCAGGGTTTGTTTAAAAAAAATACACATGTGCCTCAAATAAAGATGAATATTCAGGAGGCAGAGGCAGGCGGATCTCTGTAAGTTTGAGGCCAGCCTGGTCTAGAGGGAGTTTCAGCACAGGCTCCAAAGCTACACAGAGAAACCCTATCTCAAAAAACAAGAAAAGTTTAGTCAAACTAAAAATTTACTTGCATATATTGTTCAGTTTTAGTCTCTCTCTCTCTCTCTCTCTCTCTCTCTCTCTCTCTCTCTCTCTCTCTCTCTCTCTCTTTCCCACACACACTGCTGGAAGACAGAGACTACAGGTCCCTAGTCGTTGTTCCATTCCCTCAGTGCTTAGCAAATGGCCTGGCACACAGTCAGCATTTATTGTCTGTGAATGAAGGTTCTCTATACAAAGAAAGAGATTAGAGAGATTAGCTTCCGGCTAAGTGTGTTCCTCTGATCGTGCTCTGCCTTCAGCGGGGAGTTCTAGGACAGGAAAGTGTGTCATTGGTTCACTGACACAACACTCATTGTCCCTCCACCTCCCCTTTTTAACTATGATATTTGATAAGTGGAGCCAAGCTGGATTGGGTCTAGTTTAAGCATCTAGCACTAAGCAGTCTTTCGCTTCTTATAATGAAAAAAAAATTTCCATCTTCTATGCCAAACTGGAAGAAATCTTAAGCAATAATTTAATTATTTAAATTAGTTGCAGGGTTTGGATTTTTTTAAAGCTGAAAGCTTATTTGAAAAAAAAGAAAGAAAGAAAGAAAGAAAGAAAGAAAGAAAGAAAGAAAGAAAGAAAGAAAGAAAGAACGAAAAAGGCCAAACTGTAACTGCCCAACCCAAGCCAAATAACAACTTTGGAAAGCAATGTGGTTGCTAAAGCAATAAATGAAGGGTTTAGCCCCTCCTGGGTCTTGGAAACTGTATCCACCCTTGCCAGGAAGGAATAAAAAAATATGTCTGTATTTCATTTAACCGTATTGAACTCCCTAAGGGCAGAATCTATTCCTGATCCATCTTTGTATTCTAGAAGGTTCTCTGGCATGTAGTGAATGCTCAGTAAATTATTATTGAATTAAAATGGGGTTTTGCAAAATTTACACACATCTGTCTGTTTATGTGTGTGCATATGATGTGAATACTCCAAATAGGTGGACAAGCTCTGCCTCATATCTTCTTGGATACTGGCTGGAAAGACGCCATAATATTCATTTAGCTACAATTGTGTTACAGATTTCTAACTAGCGTGTATCTAATTTGGGTAAAGTCCCCCTTGGGTAATGTAATACCAATTCTTTACAATTCTGCCTCTGAAATCCTTTCCTATCTAAGTAGGTAAAGTTCTCTACCAGGGTCTGTGACTAGTGTATACTTCATCCTCAAGCCAGGACCAGGGGTTGTTATTTAGCCTTAGCTAAAAACTTCCACTGTTTTGAACAACCCTTCTCAGCCACAGAGGGTGCCTGATGCCTGGAGCTGAGTATGGTTCTGTATTGTGAACCCGCCCTACATGTATGGCTTCTTCAATTCACATCCACACTGGCTGGGACAGGCGGACACGGACTCACACAACGATGCGAAAGGAAGGCCTACGAGGATGCTGACACACAAGTTCTGTGAAGGCCTAGTGTGTTTTGAAGGAAACGGTTGACAAAGCAGAGAACAAATATCAGCAGGCACTGGGAGATTTGTGAAAGTTATGTGAAAATATAGGAACATCCCTGTGGCTGGGAGGGCAGCTTGTGGTTGGGAGCAGTGGCCTGAAGTTAGCGTGGACTCGGGAGAATTAAGGAACCAGCAGAGGAATCATGAAATTCCACCCCAGGAATATACTTAAGCCCTTCTACTGAGCCAATTCCGTCAACACATTATACCCAGGAGTATATGGATTACTTATCATATACTATCAAGTTACTATGTTTCCTGGACTTGGAAGCATCTTGACATTTCAGGAGAAACTAGGAAGCTCAAAAGTTCCTTTCCTATCTTCTAAGCTTAATTTCCTGTGTAACAAAGAAAGTTGGAGGGCTGGGGATGACTATGTGCCATTAATCCTCAACTCATAGTGACCCCACTTTCTCCACAATCCCTTCTCCCCAACTGGAAAGAGAACCCCAAGGCCTCTCAAAAAGGAAACCAGGTCACCCCCACAACTCTCTCTCTAGACCCACAGTGGCTGAAATGAAATGCAGCCCCTCACCACCAACACCTAGTGTAGGACCTTGCTGTTTAATGAATATTTAGCACTTGCTATAAAAGGGGCTTTGAGAGGAGAGGTGGAAGTGAACTGCCTCAACTTCCAGCAGCATCTTGAGAGCTGTTCATTTCAAAAGAGTTGGATGAACTCCCTCATAAGCTATCACATGTGTTGCATGATATCCTTTCAGGGTTAGTTTCAAGGACTAGGGCTTTAGAAAATAGGTCCCTTAAAAAGAGATACTAGGGCGCAGCAGATGCTGCTCAGCAGTGAGGAGCACTGGCTGCTCTAGAAAGAAGTAGAGTTCAGTTCCCAGCACCCACATCTGGCAACTCACAAGCAGCTCCAATTCCAGCTCCCGAGGACCAGATGCCCTCTTCTGGACTCTGCTGTCAATACACACACACACACACACACACACACACACACACACATAAATAAGAATAAAAGAAATATTTTTTAAATAAAAAATAACTCAATTTTAATTGAAAGAAATGAGGAAAGCCCATCTGAGAAGATCTCATATACCTCATTTTATCAGAAGCAAGCAGAGTGCCGCTGAGAAGAGGCAGACAGGCAGACAAACCTCTGTGGTGACTACATCCTGGGAAGTGAAAGCACGTACGCAGTCACGTGACATAGGCTATGTCATCTGCTCGACAGAAAGAGAAAGTGAGATGGGGAGATAGGGTGAGGACTCCTTTGCAATGGATAAGTGACATATCAGAAGAGATGACAGTCAAGGAAATGCCCAAAATGAAGCTAAGTCCATGTCTAGGAATAGCTGTGGAGAGAGGCTGTGGGTGAAGAGTCAACGCAAAGGCCCTGAGGCCTGAGCAGTCATGGACCAACAGCCACGAAGTCAGTATGTTTGTATGAGCAGGGAGGAACGTCTGAGAAGCTGAGGTCAGGAGGCAGCAGGAAGTCAGAGCTGCCAGGCTTTGTGGGCCATCCGATGGTGGAAAGTTACTGGAAGCTTTTGAGGAAAGCGTGACGAGGTGAAGCTTTGAAAGAGACACCCCTAAACCACATGAGAGCCATCCAAACAAAGCCTTCTGTTTCGAGGCAAAGCAGACTGGCTATTTAGACTTTGTTGGCTTAGCACACCTAAAGATGCTGGACACACACATGTGTGTGTGTCGAGCTGGCAGAAATGTAAAGGAATTCCTTAGGGGCTAAAAATACAACTCCAGAGGGTTGAGTTTGTTAGGGTGGTGTTTATGAGGGGATTACTGGACGATCCCTACTGACTGAGACTCCGGGGCTTAGGAGTGCTTTCTTCTCACGGACACTACGAAAATTCTGAACTCTAAGCAGGAAGTCCCAGAGGAGACTCCTTGCAAAGTCACAGTGCTCAGAGTTCATAGGTAAGACCTCATTGATAAGGAGGAGGAGCAGTAGAGAAGGAGGAGAAGGATGTACGTGTAGACACTATGGAAAGAAATGCTGGGCTGGGTCAGGTCCCGGATGACAAAATGCTGATAAAGTCTAACCATCATTTCATTAGTGTTAGAGAAAGGTCAGAGAAAATGACAGTGGAAATCTCTGAAGAGCAAAAGGGCTTAGAATTTTGCAAAGGTCATGAAGACAGTAATGATATTCAAATCATGGACCCCAATGCATGATTTAGGAAAAAGAGAAAGAAACTAAGAGCCAAGATGAGAAAAAACCAAGAACTAACAGGATGGCTAAGCAGGCAAAGGTACTTTGCCACCAAGCCTGATGACCTCAGTTCAGTTCTCTAGACCTACCGGTAGAGAGAATTAGCTTCTGCAAGCAGTCCTCTGACCCCCACCCACCATGGCACAAGTGGACACATGCATGCACACATGCACAAACACACACACACACATACACACCAAAAAATAAATAAAACTGTAAAATATTTTTTTTAAAAAAATAAAAAATAATGAATAAACTAAAAGAAACAAGCCAGACGCGGAGATACAGGGATACCAAGCAGCAACCAACAAAGAGAAGATGTCTAATTTTCATTATTTTAAGCATCAAAAGACAGAGCTCGATTCTTTGATAGTCATCATACAATACTGCTGCTGGTCAGAATGGAAGTATGACAGTTTAAAAAAAAAACTAGAAAAGGCTTAGCGCCACCCAGCTACATCTCTGTTTGATTGGCTAGAGAAATAAAGTAACACAGAATGATAATAGACAGAAGCACTCCCGCCATAAAAAGAGGCACTAGCGTTTGGGGAAGTACCTGCCTAAAACCACAAAGGACTCGAAGGTAAACTCCACCCATGTCCTTGGAAACAATACACACACCTTGCCTTTGTCTCTAAAATCCCCGGATTAGGTGTCGTGAATTATTGACCTCTGGACTACATTCTACTAGTTAAAACATTACTTTGCAATCAACTTGTGCACCACAGAGCAAGGCCATCTAGGCAAATGCAGAAGTCACTTCTAATAGCTCCCCAGACTGTACCCCTGTCTGTACTGTTAACAACGTATTACTGGTCCTCTCCAAGTTTCAAGGGAACATATGGTCACCGTACGAGCCCCAGACTTGGTGCTCTCAGGAAGACACCACTGTGAAGCTGGGTAAATCTTCTAAACCTTCAGAGTCCCATTTTCCCCATCTCCAAGGAGGTGATTGTTATCACAGAGTCAAGACTCTCCTGTCAAGCAAACAAGAAATAGTTTAGGCTTGAGACAGATTTGAGTGACATGTCCTGGAAACATGGATCCAGGTTATCCCAGAGAGGAGTTCTCACTTGGGCACAGTTTCAGGCAGCAGTCTAAGGAACACAACAAAGAAAATAATAATTACGGGTACTTTTTAAACCATTGGTGGAAACATCAGCTAGACAAAGCACGGCAAAGAGGGAAATGTTACAGGTCTTAGATACTATCCAATGACACTCTTAGCCTTCGGGTTGGTGCAAACCAGGCTGTTTGTACATTCCAAAAGGATTTACTTCACGGTCACAAGGGTGTTAGGTCACACACAGAGGTGCACAATAACTGGCTATTGTGCGGGGCTAAAAAGAGCCCAAGAAAATTTGACTCTCAACTTGTAACCTTCCAATTCTATACAACTCAGGTCAGTGAGCCGTGTAGAATATTTAACACATGTGTGGCTTACCACCCCACTAGACCTCAATCCACGCAATACGTCCCTCGGCCTGTCTACCTCACTGGCTAGCTCTGGGTGGGGGCATGAAAGGACTCTGTGCCAAGGTCATGTTCATTACTGAATAACCAGCATGAGCTGGCTAAGCATGCCCCATCTCACATGCTTGAATCATTTGGACATCTTGTCGTTTACCCAAGGAAAGCCTGTACTTGTGAAGCACACTGTCTTGGAGGACAATGCTGGTTTTAAAGTGCAAAGAATAATTCATGCATGTAATTGATCATCTCCCTTCAGCATTAAATAAACAAAACAAACAAACAAATAAAAGACAGCGCCCTTTAATACAAATTTGCATGGCATTTGCCCTTGTTACAATCCGTTGACACTGTCTAACACAAGCAAATTCCTCACATTCATCCATTGCAGAAACAGTGTTCAAGCCTACTGCAAGAGCAAGTGGTACCTCAGCTCATCAGTTATTAACAACCCATCTTCAATGATCTCGAGTCTGAGGAAGGCAGAGTCTTTTCTGCACAGTCTCTTTGAGAGACAGAAATGACTCCCCATCTCCCCAGGACAGTTTTCTGTCGTTTGGACTGAACTAAAATGAAGCTACAATGAGACTGGGGATGTATGTTGACTAACATGAAGAGATCTGTTATACGGCTAAAGGAAAAATAACCCACTATGAAGCAGTGGTGTGGTATGATCATACAGTTGGAGTAGGAGAAGTGAGCTCTAATCTTCACACAGCTTTAAGTCTGGATAAAAGAAACCTAGGGATGTTATCAACACCAGCGTCAGAGTAACGTGGATTCAAATCCATTCTCTGCCTGGTTGGATTCCCTTGGGCAGATTGCTTCATCTTAAGTGTCGTTTTCATTTTTTGTTTTATTTATTTAATTGTCATAAAAAATAATAGGTTACATGGTGACATTTTCTTACATGTCTATCTTAGTACTTTATTCACCCCCACACTTCCTCTCTTGTCTGTCTCTCCCCACCTACTCATCCTCTCCTTCCCACATTCTGCTTTAAAGACAGGAGTGTGGCCAGGCAGTGGTGGCGCATGCCTTTAGTCCCAGAGGCACTCTTTGAGTTTGCGTCTAGCCTGGTCTACAAAGTGAGTTCTAGGACAGCCAGCGACACACAGAGAAACCCTGTCTCAAAAAAAGCAAAAAAGACAGGTGTGTGTGGGGGGTGAGTGTGTATTATGAGAGTATGTATAAGTGTGTGTATATGTATTATGAGTATGTGTGTGCATGTGTGTGTTTGAATATGTCTGAGTATGTTATGTATGGGTATGTGTTTGCAAGTGTGTATGAGTACTTGCATGTGTATATTTAATCATAATTCTCCATATGGAAGAAAGGTATACTTTTTCTACTTTGAATCTGGCTTATTTCACTTGACATGTCTCCAGCTTCATATGTGTGTGTGTGTGTGTGTGTGTGTGTGTGTGTGTATGAAAATAGTAAGGGTTACTCATACACTGGCTCTATTCTTAGTGTTTTAGAACCTTCTGCATGTATTGCCATAGTGGGATAAGATGGAATTTCAATATGGTTTTAATTTGAATTTCCCTGATAGTTAAAGATGTTGAACATTTTAAATGTATTTACTGGATAATTGTATTTCTCCTTTTGAGAACTGTCTAGTGCATTTGTCCATTTATTGACTGGATTTTCTGGGGTGTTCGATCTTTTAGTTATTTATATATTTTAGTATTAATCCTATACCCAATGGTTGCTCCCATTTGGAAGGCAGTGTCCCCACTGTCCCCCTGTCTTCTCTCCTCACTGCAGTCCACTTCCTGAGCCTGAGACTTGATGTTAGGTATTTTGACTATCACCCAGCCCACAGAAAGTGATCTAGAACTGACAACCATTATTACCATCATACAGATCTATCTATCATAATAATATCTATTGTCATCTATTTTGCATATAGACACAAAATGTCCATTGCTATCACCTCTGGGTATTGGTTTGGGCTGCAGGGTAACTCTCTGTACCTCTTTGGATTCCACTCCACCTTAGTCAATCATCACGGAGCAGGAGAGAGGGAGAAGGGAGAAAAAGAGAAGAAAACAGGCATGATTGTGTAATGTGTTTTCAAAATTGTATGAGATTGTCATCTTTTTAATCACTGAACTTCCCTGTGGGATAATTTCTCTTTCCAATATATTATTATCCCATCTAAAAATATTATTATAAAGACTTTTTCCATTCACTGTATTTTTTTGCTATTTTAGTAATACAACGAATTTCTGTATACTTAGTAGAATTCACGCTAATAGGAATAATGATCATTATCTTCTTTCTGACTGGCTAGTGCTTTTGACCTCTCCCTCTCCGAGGAGTGGATGGGAAGTGTTATACAGGAGGTGGGGCGGAAGAAGGGGAAGGAGACAGAACTGGGGTTGGTATGTAAAATGAAAAAAAAATGGTACCTGTAGACCAAAAAAGCACTGACCTCATATGTTATAATTTTACTTAGTTTATTGCTGTTTCTAATACATGGAATTAGGCTTGCTGGATGGGTGATCAAATATACAAGTGAGATACTTCCTTCTTTCTGAAGTAGGTTGCTCCTCTGACTTACACTGCTATGAGACACAGTTCTGTGCACTCAGTGATGCTCAATAAGGTGTATCTGTCTTTTGTCCATGTGACATGATGAATAGACAACATTGCAGGTTCCTGGGTTGTCCCTTACCCTGGTATATAACCTGAAGGAACAGCCCCAGTCAAGAACACATCAGTCTCACCGCAGAGAAAATCCCGGGAGCCTACAAATCCTCACCATGGCTGCTGAGGCTTTTGCTCAGAACTGGCACACACCCACTGCCCCAAACAAGCCTGTGGTGAAGTCGAGAGAAAATCAGGTAACAAGTGTCCTCTCTCCAGAGGACAGTTCCACATGTCACAAGACACTGGACAAACAGTGGAAGCTTGCAGAGAGGCTGGAAGAAGAGGTGAGCGGAAAGCATGCCCCGCTAACCTTTAATCTGATTAGTCTTCTAGTCAGCTTCAGTCCAGACCTCTTGCGGCAGCAGGGAGTGTGCATTTTCCCTTAAAGGGAGCTATACTAAAGGACTAAGCACAAACACCTACTTAGTGGAAATAAACTTTATTAAGTAAAAGAACCTAATTCATATCTCTATCTTCCTAAGCGTGTTGAATATGCTTTTAGTTGAAACTAGTATGTTTTTTGGTTTTAGTTGATAAAAATCGTTCCTTTTTTTTCTTTCCTTTAGCTAGTTAATGCACTGGTGTGCTCAGGAGTCTCTGTTGTGCTAGCCTTATCTATTCCAGGGGAATTAGAGTTTATCACCCTAATATTTTATTTATGGATCTTGAATGTATAATCTGCTGCTAAGAAAAACTGACCTATCGTGTTAACATGTTATTTTTAAAATAGATAAAACCATGTTTATTGCATACAAGATGTACGTGTGGATTTCCCCCTCTTTATGATTTCCTGAACAATTTATAATAGGTAGGAATTAAGGGGGCTGGAATGATGCTCAGGGGCTAAGAGCACTTGCTGCTATTACACAGTACTCAGGTTAGGCTCCCTGCAGCCATAAGGCAGTTCACAAACATCCATAGCTCCGGTTCTAGGGAATCCACGCCACTTCTCACCTCCAGGCACCCACCAGGCATGCATGCAGTACACAGATCTACATACAGGGAGAACACTCATACACATAAAATAAAATTACAGACCGTATTTTAAAATGTTGAGATAAGAGTTAATGTCCCTGGACAGTTTAGAAGTTTCTAGATCATATGGGCTCGGAGTCCTTTGAGAAAGGCACCAAGTCTTTGTGGTTTCGAGTTATTTAATATACACTGAAGTATTCAATTTATCTATGTAACTGTGCCAGTTTGGCATTTAATCTTTTGTCCTGAGAGTTTATCCAATTTAGCAAGGTCTTTGAACTTACTTCCCTGACAGTTAGCGCATTACAAGTGGAGCCTATCGAGGGCGACTTGCAGTAGCGTGAGCTACAGTGTACGTGGCCCTCCAGTTCCCTGGGTACTGTCAATATTTCATAAACAGTAATAATTACCAGCGCCACCTGACAGACAGAACTCCACCGACTTCAGTGGGATGAAGGGCAATCCCCACCCCTGCTATTGTCTCTGTCCTTTCTGTTTAATGACAATGTTATGTTACCTTGACAGAATCAAGGACTACTTAATTCTTGCTCTGTACCAAAATTAGCCTATAAAGGTTACCTGATTTCAGACGTTATTTTTGAAGCCCTGTGCATTGTTGGATCTGCCTGGGGGGGGGGAGGGGGAGCTGGGAGGCCGATTAGCTTTCCTGCCTGGGGAAGGCATTGCGTAAACAAGCGGAGAAGAGAACTCCAGGCCCACTCCTTCACAATCTGGACATGGCCCTGAAGCTCCCTCTGCGCTTTCAATGTTTTATAAAGAATAACAATTAATAGGCACTCTCCGGCCCTCTGGGATTTATACCATTTATTGTCTATAAAAGGGCATTTTAATCCAACCATCTCTGATACATTGTTTCTGTTTGCAACCAAACCCTCGGAACATGGGTTGTTTGTTCTGTTTGCCATTCACTGCCTCTCCTCTCAGGTGCGGCTTCCGTTAAGCCTGTCCATGTCACTAAAGGCCTTGGAAATGTACATTTTGTGAAAAAAAAAAAAAGGTTTTTCTTGGTATTTCGTAGTGCCTTGTTTCTGCTTGCTCTCCAGTGCGGGTTGCGTGTGGGCCCTGAGGTTTCAGCGAAGCTGTTTTCTTTTGAGAAAGCTGTCAGACAACACCAATTAAATTCAGTAATTGAACAGACACCGGCAAAGAAGTTCGGCTAATTCACATACATTTTCAAACAAATGAGACAGAAGCACGGAGGGGATGTGTAGGGTGAGGTTTTTAACCTTCTCTCCTTCTCGCTAAATGTCTTTCGTTCTCCAGGGAAATATCAACCACGTGCTGCAGGTTGTTGCGTGGTGATTCAAACTAGCTAGCACATCAGTTGGAGGTCCTTAACATAGTCCCTGTAAAAGACAGCACCCACAAGCCAGCTTTGTTTGTACACAGACGTCGGGACATGAGTTTTGACGCATCCTGTTTCCCCTACAGGATCCTCGTTCCTCTGGGAAGAGAGTTAGGATACGCTGTGTTTGAGTCTCATCCCTGTGCAGAGACATTCCGGTGGTTTCAGCTGTTTGCTACCCTCATGCTATGGTAGCACCCTCCCTGACCCTTCAGAGCATTAACACAGTCTGCCCCGACCCCCAGACCATGCCACAGCCAGGGCTTCCCCTGCAGACTCTCTCTGTAGGCCCCTCTCTTGCTCAGCCAGGCTGACCAAGCCAGAGCAGATGCCACCCAAGCCGTAAGAACGGACTGGCAGCGGCGATGCCAAAACCAAAGGCACGGAAGGATCATCATCCTGAAGGAATGCTGCCGTCACGATTCTTGGTTGCCAGTTAAGGTGACGGAGGAAGCGTGCCAGAAAAACCGTGTGGACTCTGCTGAGGTAGGAGACAGACAACAGCCAGTCGGTTGCGTCCCTACCGTCTCAGCAACGGACCGCTAACAGTGAGGCCTTGATTAGCACAGAGGCCTGTATTTTCTCACAGGCTTCACTTGGCTCAGTTACACCGCTGTGGGTTTTTCTGCTGAGCTAAATGACACTGTGGCCAGATCAGCTGAGCTGTGATTTAGCCAGGCTGTTTGGATTAGCTGAATTCCTAGAACCAGCCACTTCTAGCCAGGTGTTTTACATTGTAAAGGCAGATTAAAATTTTCCTTTGACACTCCTTTGAGTTTGCCCTGTTCCCACTGGGTATAGGAACCAATTGTAACCAAGCATAGGCATGCCTGAAACTGTCTGAATGCCTGTGACCCTTTTCCATCCTCCGAAGCCTAAGAACTGTTATGCCCATTTTGTTGAGCAATTCACTGAGGCAAGTCCCTGCGGTCATTTAACCAGTCAGAAGCCAAGTTGAAATTCAAACCCAAGTTCATAATGTTCTTTCTCCATCTACCCCTCCTTACATCTATCCACCCAAGCCACCAAAGCCCAGTTGGCCCCATCCAGCCTGACAGCTTTATCAAACCAGAATCTGACAGAGTCGCTGGTTGTAGATGTGAGCGTAAGGCGAGGTGCTGAGGCTGGTGAAGAGACCAACTTCCATCCACTGAGCATGCTCTCTGCCAAGCGCTGTGCTTTCTGGGTGCTCTGGATGTTGTTCAACTAGAAGAGAGCTCATTTACCATGTTCAGAGCCCCGGGTTCAGTCCCTAGAATGGTCTAAACTGGGTGTGGTGGCAAAAGCCCTACACTGGAAGTGGAGGTGAGGAGGGTCACAAGTTCAAAGCTATCCTTGACCACATAGCAAATCTGAGACCACTGATTGCTACATGGGGTCCTGTAGGCAGAGACTGCTCCTTCATTTCCTGGCCACCCAGACCCGAAAACTCACATAGAAGCTGTCTTAATTACAACACTGCTTGACCAATAGCTTAGGCATATTTCTGGCTAACTTATATCTTAAATTAACCCTTTTCTATAAATCTGTGTATCATCACAAGGCTGTGGCCTACCAGTAAAGGTTCCAGCATCTGTCTCCTTTGGCAGCTACATGGCGACTCTTTGACTCTGCCTACTGTCTATATATATATATATATATATATATATATATATATATATATATATATATACATATATCTTCCAGCCTGGCTATATTCTGCCCTGTCATTGGCTGAAACAGTTTCTTTATTAACCAATGGTAATAAAAACATATTCACAGCATGCAGCAGGGAATCCGACATCAGGGCCTCGTCTCAAGAATTAAAAAGAAAAAAACTGAAATACTGTCCAAGCGTCCAGTCATGCACAGCTCACCTGAACTTTGGCCTCAGGGCTCTGACCCAAAATTCTGTACTATTAACCTGCCAAAGTCCTGCCCAGCTGTGGCCTTCCAAACAGCTAGCTTCATCTAATAGGAACATGGTAGAAAAAAGACACTGACACTAGCAATTCTCAGATACATATATTCTGTCATGTGAGGCTCAGAAGCATGCAAACACTTTAAGTTAATCATTACCTGTCATAGTCCATCTGGACTGTTTCTTGTCAGCAAGCGCCATGTAGCTGCTGTGGCACAGTTGCTCTCTGCCTTGTATCACTTTTTGACTATGCAGCCATAACTAATACACAAGCTTCATTGCGAGGAGACAGTCATTTTTGTAGAGTTGAAGGCTATACAGATGCCTGGCCTAAGTCATCTGGAGAATTTCCTCTGTCTTTTTAGTAATGCGTTTTCACAGATCCCCGTGCGGTTCACTCATGCTACAGGGAAGATGATGCCGTGGCCCTGACAGACTGAGGAAGAGCGAGGCGGAGCTGAACTATGGACAAGGGCCACAAACTCCCCGAACTTGAATTTTATCTTTACCCCTGAATTGCCTTCCAGACTGGAATAGAACTGCTGCCTGTTCTCCTCATTATCAAAGGTCATTGTCCCAGCAATGTGGGCCTGCCGTGTGCCAGTCCCCGTGAAAGCCAAGCTGGCAGCTACGGCACATGCCAGTGCCATCGCATTTCCACTGGAATTGACAGCGAGCCTTGTGTAAGGGAGATGGCAGAATCTTATTAGCAAAGTCACACACCATCTCAGCTCCTTCCTTCCTACGGTCACTGTGAGAGCCTGTTATTGATGTAGTAAGAGTCGGTTTTAATTGGTGTGTGTATCAATGAATTAGTTAATTAAGAAAGCAGAACACAGACATGTGCACATACACTATTTTAAAGAATTGACTCATGCCATTCTGTTAGTTGAGTGATCTTAAAATCTACCATTTACAGTCTGGACACTCAGTAAAGCAAATGGTATCCATTCCCTCCAGATTCAAAGGCTAGAGAACCAGGAGGGGAATTTGTGTGCATTCAAGTCCAAGTCTGAAGGCCTAGAAAGCAAAACCCAAAGGTATGGCCAGCCTCATCTGAAAGACCAGGAAGCAGGAACACCAGTAGTGTAAGGGCCAGAGTGAGGATAGTAGACCAGGGTCCCTACTTAGTTACACTGGGAAAAGAAATTCTTCCACCCTCTACCTTTCCTTTTTATCCAGGTACACAACTGGTAATGGGAAACTCACTCATCACAGTGGGGAGGGGGGCGATCTCCTCTCCTCTGCCTACAGTTCAAACGCTAGAGTCATCCAGAAACTCTCACAGGCAAGCCCAAAATTTAGTCACCTACCTGAGCCTGCCATGCCTAGCAGGTCCACACACAAAATCAACCTATAGCAGTCACTGAAGGACTCTATCTTCCCAGTGAGGCAGCATTTTTCATGGCTGCCTCTTAATGACCTGTGTTCCTCATCTTCTTGCTGCTGCAGGCATGGATACATGAGGAGAGAAAAGGTTAAATTCACAGAGAAACCCACAGTGCACGCTTTCAATCTCTCAGGAAGTCGCAGTGCAGGTTTGCATGTGGAAGGGTCCAAAGCACACTGTGATGAAAGGCATGTTGGCCTTGCTTGGCCCAATCCTATCTGAGAACCCAAGACCTTCTGAAGGGATTATCATTATTCTAGAAAGCCACCTCTGCCCAAATGGCACCTGTCCCAATATTTCGGGACAATAGAAACGACAAATGCAGTGTGCAGAGGTCGGCAGAATGCTAAGAGATTGCATTTAAACAATGGTATCTTAGCTAGCCCTGAGACAGCTGGACTCAAATTCTCACAAAGCATAGACAGATGGACAAAGCTCAATATGAAAGCAACTTCTTAAGATTGCGTCCATCAGTTACAGAATGCTTAGGAAGCTAGGGTAGCTGGCCAGAGGAGACATCTACCTTTGTCTTGATAAGTCTCTTCTCAACTTCCAAATACAGAAAATGTACGTCATCCAGTTTTGGGAGGATATGCAGCTTATGAAACACTCGACACAGAGTTCAGGTTGACATTGAATTCTAATCCTCCTGCCTCAGCCTCTCAAGTCTTTGGAGTTCAGGCTTCATGTGTCACCATGTCCAGGTCTGTGATGATCCAGTGTCAGCATTGTTAGTGGTAGAATTCTAGGCTGGAGGGAGGACCTTGTGTCCCTCATTTCAGAGCCTGCAATCCCCGTAAGGCAAATGCAACTTTAGCTTACTGTCCGTGGGGAGTTTTCCAGGACCATTCAGGATTAAGGAGTAGGGCAGGTACTGTATCGCTTCAGGTCATTTCAGTTCTCTGCTCACCATCGGAGGTATATTTGCATGGCTTTTGTTTACGTTTTGTGCCAAAAATTCCATCTGTCCATGGACCCCATCTGTCTCGTCCATTTCAAAGTTCTCAGTACCTACAGCCACATTTGGCACATAGAGTTGATCCACAAATGCTTGCTGGATGAGCAGGTGGATGGATGAAAGCGTCTGTGGGTAGCTAAGAGCACAGACTGCTCTTGTAGAGGATCTGTGTTCAGTTCCCAGCACCCATATGCTGTCTCACAAACATCTGTGTAATTCCAGTTCTAGGGGACCCAATGCCCTCTTCTGGTTTCTGTGGGCATCTGGCACACATGTGTACCCCAGTGCTCTTAGCTACTGAGCCATCTCTCTAAACCCTTGCTTGATTTTTGAGGAAGCAATATCATGTAGCCTATGTGATCTCTAGTTCTCTATGTAGCCCAGGATAGCCTTGTACCTCTGACCCTGCTGCAATCACCTGCTATTGAGCGCTAGGGTCTCAGGCATGTACCTCCCGACTTAATTTATGCAGTACAGGGAACCAAAACCAGGACTTTGTACATGCTAGGCAGCACTCTAAAAAAATCCCATATCTTCAGCCCATTAAGATCTTTCAAAGAACTGCCCAAAGGAAATAATGGCTTCCAAACACACAAATGTGATAAAAAATCTCACTTTCTTAAAAAGTGCATAGTACTATTTATTCCCTCAAAGAATATCCTCATGTTAATTAGAAAATTAATTAAGTAATATGGGTTAAATCATATTTCTAAATATAATTCCTTGTATTTCTTTATACCTGGGTAGAATGTTAAACCTCACTGTGCTAGCTAGATTTATGTTAACTTGACTCTAGCTAGAGTCATTTTAGAGAACGGAACTTCAATTTAAGAAATACCCATACCAGATTGGTCTATAAGCAAGTCTGTGGTGCATTAATTGATGATTGATTTGGGAGGACCCATATTATTGTGGGTGGTGACACCCCAGGGCTGGTAGTCTTGGGTTCTATAAGGAAGCAGGCTGAGCAAACCATGTGGAGCAAGGCAAGTCAGTAAGCAGTACTCCTTCATGGCCTTTGTGTCAGCTCCTGCTCCCAGGTCCCTTCCCTGTTTGAGTTCCTACCCTGACTTCCCTCAGTGATGGAGTGTGACCTCAAAGCTATAAGTTGAAATAAACTCTTTCCTCCCCGAGTTGCTTCTGGTTGTGGTCTTTTATCACATATCACAGCAATAGAAACCCTAACTAAGACATTTACCTTCACCCTATTTATTTACCATTCTCCACCAGATCAGTAACCAGACCAATGGAAGAATAGGAAAGCATATGATATATAATACAAGTCAAGCTTTTTTTTTATGAAGTTTGAACCTAACTAATCCTAAAAGTTAATCATGAAGTAAGTTTGACTAGCCAGCTACCCGGCAATTTTTCGCTGAGTTTTATAGTCTAAAAATGTGTCTCCTCTCTTCTCTTCTAAAGAGCACCATTTGAATTTTTTTCAAGATTAAAGTCATTATTCCTGTTTTATGAAATGTTTGAGCTGTTTTTACTAGTTCTGCTTGTCTTACAGAAAGCATTGGCATCTCTAAAAGGAGTGTAGACCAAGATGTATTATAAAGAATGCTCAGAGCCAGGCAGTGATGGCACACACCTTTAATCCCAGTGCTCTGGGAGCAGAGGCAGGTGGAACTCTGTGAGTTCAAGGCCAGCTTGGTATACAGAGTGAATTCTAGGATAACAAAGGCTACAAAGAGAGACCCTGTCTCAAAAAAAGTAGGACGGAAAGAAGAAAGGAGAGAGAGAGAGAGAGAGAGAGAGAGAGAGAGAGAGAGAGAGAGAGAGATTGCTCAGGGAAAGTTTTCATGCCATCCTTGAGAAATCAACATTTAATAGCCACAAGCTCACAACTTGCTTGTGTTTGCTACAACTGATACATTACAGTGATAATTTATTCACACTAAAGCTGTTCAAAAGCCTTTATCCAACTAAAAAAGCCTAGCAGATGAGACATGGCCTGCTTGAAGCCCACTTTACTTGTAATTTTAATATAATGCAGAAGTAATCACACCTTCCAGAGGCAGTCAAGTTAAAGCAAGAGACACTAAAACTTAATTTCTTCCCTATTAACCCAGTATCTAAGTCCAATCTCCTGCCCTTCATTTTCCCACCAAAATAAGCATGTTGAGATTATATGTAACCACCCACACATTCCTTCTGACTTGGTACCTAGTGTAGCTTTGATGATGAATTTCAATGTAAGTAAAATTCTTCATGACCCTATTCTCAAATATGAGTTTAAAAGCAGAAAAGTACACTAAACACTATAAAGTAAAACTGTTTACTACCTCAGCAGTCAGTTGTCCCGTCCACTGAGTCCCTGTTAAGGCTGTACACTGAAGAAAAAAAATAGCACTGATTATTTGACTGTGTTTAATTAAGATCAAACTGTGGGGTCCACTCCAGTGGCCAGCTGATTTTACTTACTTTTGAAGGATGCCTCAGAATAGTCCTTTACTTTGCCAGTGAAAATTGATCAAAATGGTACCCCATGCCTACTCATATATTGGACACATGTTCCAACCTGCATTTAGCACAGAAGGTTAGGCCAGGACTTGATTTTCTCTTAAGAGTTAGAGGTCAAAAGTCAAGTCTCTGTGTGGGACCTATCAAGTCAACTACTGGTGGTGATCTAACACTAGAACTGCTGTGGGGAGAAGACTGAGCAGGAGCTACTCCAACCTCTTCTGAGAGAGGCTGTTCACAACCTTGGTTTTCTGCCTGCAGATCAATGCCTTTAGCCCAACCATCCGTTGTCATTCTTAAGTTTTCCTTTCCAGTTCTTATGCCTTCTTTTTCAGCCATAACTATTAAAGGGCGATTGTTACAGGAACAATCAGGAAATGGCCCAAGCCTGCTCCATCAAATAACCACAACCATCATCATTAATCATCACCGTCATTATCATTATCCTTTAAAGTGAGAATGAATGGCAAAGGTCACACTGGTTTTAAAGGAATGAATTTTTGCAAGCTTAAAATTCTTGAGCCACACCAATGTTAAGTTCAAACTAAAAAAAAAGGCACCTTGTCTTTTACCAAATCTGTATCGTAGCTCAAGAAAATAAACTCGCAGGCAATTTTTTGGAACAACTTAAATGGCAAGTTGAAAAATCAAATGCTTCTGACACAATAGCAATTTTGATGAGTGAACCACTGACGGATGTGCCATGTGGATGAATTCCTCTTAAAGTACATGTGGGTGTGCTGAAGGAGAGGACATGCGGGGCAAAACAGCTCAAACGCTTCCCCAAACCCAGACATTCGCCAAAAAAAAAAAATCATTTGAGGTAATTCCAGACACCAGGAATCTCTACAAATGCTCACACACGTCTACAGGCACAGAGCAGACTAGAAAAGAGAGTCTAGTTTAGCTAAGACTAAACTAGTCTTAGCGTTTAGTATCAGATAGGTGCCCGGGGAAGCGACCCTGCTCATGTCCACTATTGTTCTCAGATATTCTGCAGCCACGTGACTTTACTGCTTCATGTTGAGCTTCTTTGGGTCAGGCCTTCTGTCACGAGCTGCTATCAAGCCAAGTTTCCCTGATTTTAGAATATAACATATTACTAAAATTTGGGCTTAAATGTGAGGCTATAGAGTAGTTCTTAATGGCCTTCATCTTGTATGTTTTGACTCACTGACTTTACACACTGAGGTTGTTGTGATCCAAACACTCCAGGTGCTGGGTCACACTTGAGGGTTTCCGGTGTTTCCTGTTACCACACGTGCTCTAGATAAGACTCAGACCTGCTCAGACAACCCCTCAGCTTCTGCTACCGTCCAGTCTGAGCTGGCATTTCAAACTGAGTCCTAAGTGGCCTGCTCTCAAAGTTCCTTCTCATTCACAAGGGGGGTTGTCAAAGTCACCACCTTTAGCGCTAATTTCTCTTGACTAACATCTATTCAATACTTCTTCCCTTCTAGCCAGCCTGGCCCAGTCATCCAAAAGCTGTCTCCCCAGAACCCGGGTGAGCTCTCTGAGTCCCCTAACATTAGCAGGATCACTTTCCCAAAAGTCCCACCCTCTCCTTAACCGTCATCAGTGGCTTGGTGCTCAGAGGGTAAACAAATAGGCTTGTGGTTCTTTCTGTTTCTGTTTCTGACTGAAAATAAAATCAAAGCAAAACAAGCATGGATCAAGTTACACAAAAAGGAGAAAATGTAATGAAGAATTAACCCTTGTAGCTGTACTTTTTCTTCAGGAATATCAGCCTGCAAATACTAACATAGAGACTTTTATTAATTATGAAAGCTTGGCCTTACCTTAGACTTGTTCTTAACTAGTTTTTATAACTTAAATTAGTTCATATTTTTAATATATGATCTTTCATGAGACTTGTTACCTCATCTCTATCCTGCCCATCCTGCTTCCTCCAAGTCTCCAAGCCAGCGACTCCATCTTTTTTTTTCCCCCAGAGTTCTCTCTCTACCTAGAAGTTCCGCCTATACTCTGCTGCCTAGCTATTGGCCATTCAGCTTTTTATTGCACCAATCACAGCAATACATCTTCAAACAGTAATGAAAAGGAAAGGTTTTAACTCCAACACAATAAACCTATATACAGTAAGAACAATTGTCAGGAAAGAATTACATTCACAATGGTCAGTCCATTTGTATTTGGCATATCCAGAGAAAATACTCTCTTATCTATCCTATCTTGATAAGTTTAAAGTTTTATACCTACACTATTTTTATCATAAATTGTATTATCATCCTAAAAATATTAAAAATATTAAGGATTTATTTATTGTGTATATAGCGTTCCTATTTATTGTGTATACTGCCTGTGTATTTCCATGCCAGAGAGGGTACCAGATCTCATTACAGATGGTTGTGAGCCACCATGTGGCTGCTGGGAATTAAACTCAGGACCTCAGGAAGAGCAGTCAGTGCTCTTAACCTCTGAGCCATCTCTCCAGCCACCCTAAAAATATTTTTTAGACCATAAAACATCTTCTTAGGTAAATAACTTAAGCATTCATGTTTTTCAACCTTATAAACTTCACATCTCTTATGAAAGTTTTTAAATTTGGTAACAAGGAAAACTATCACTATTACTATCTAGTCTTTAAGCTCATCAAAGACTCAAGAAGGATAAAATATTGCTTGAGTAATTAGGAAGTGTATAGCAAAAAACTTCCAAAACTGTAGAAACAACAGAGATATCTGGTTGCCTGGACAGTCACCCAAGTCTCCTCTGTAACATTGGGACATCTGTCTTCAACCTATAGACCTAGACTATTTGACAGACCTTTCTGTGAAGCAGGAATTTTGAAAGACTGTCCTACCTTGCCTTGGCAAAGTTTGGTAGTTTCCTTCTTTTGTGTCCTGCTTGTCCAATTTAGGCAGCATACTGTCAGCAGTTGAGGCAAGGTCAGTTTTGTTGGGGTCTGCAAGAAAACACAGTAGATGACAGTTGATATTCATAAAGTTGACCAACCAGTTGAATAATTATCTGATGAAGGATAAACTCATAAGCAAGGTTTATACAATCATTGCCTATGAATAATGGATTAATTCTGTCTGTAATTCTCTTGTGTGTTAACATGACTCTTCTCCTAAAATAGCCATGGGAATCTTCCCATAAGTATTGGCAGTGTGTTCCTCATCTATCTGTCATTCTTGTGAATCTACAGGAGAATGACTTCTTCCCATACTTTGTAATTTTGATGAATAAAATATGCCTTTATAGTTAAGCCTTTGTTCCACAAAACAGTGAGAATCTTAGCCCATTTTCCATCATTAGTTAGCTGACAAAGGGCAATTAAGTATGATTATCTAGACTGAGTGTCTCTGTGAATGGATCATAAGTTAAACTTTCACAGGTAATACTCAAGGACAGAATTGCAAGTATCTAGTTTGTTGAATCAAAGTCTTCTAGACACAAAACCTGAAACTGCTATGCCAGCTTCCCTTGCCAGGCCTAGCTGATAAGGCAGACCAAATGCACTTCCACCTCAAATTCCTTAAGCAATTAACACTTCGTACAAACCTCTAACCTCAGTTGATGGCACAAGATTATAGGCTCAACTAATTAACTGTTTATGTGTTAGTCCTGAAATCTATGTGAATAACAGGATAAAGCAATTAACTGATTAACCAAAAGTGGAGAGAAATGGCTTTGTGCCCAGACAACCATGGGAAAGTCTTCACAAATGATGAGGCCTGCAGAGGATGGTCTGGCCTCACAACCTTGAATAAAAGTTACTAAGCTTCCCTCCTATAATTCCCTCCTTATGCTATGGGGCTGCACAAAGGATAAGAAAATGTATCTTTAGACTTGGAATGCTTTTCAATGCCAGCTCCCTTCACCTCTGTCCCCTGCTTTATGACCTGTCTCCTATGGGTTACCATGGTTACTCACAAACTGCTCCAAAAAATGCACACACACACACACACACACACACACACACACACACACACACAGCCTCTTGGCTGCATTCTCCCCTGAAAGCGGCAGAAACAACTGACACCTTTATGTTTTGCTAATCACACAATGTCAGTCTATATGGTTTAATACACTTAAGAATGTAGAATAATACCCGACTTCTTTATTTCTTTCTTAGACCTCCCAGTAGCTTAGCCTTTCTTCTCTGCAACCCCTTGTAGGTTATCTTCTTAGAGATTATGTTACAGCCGAATTCCCTTTAACAACTGCCCGCAAATCAGAAAGCTGATAAGTCTATCTCATGTGTGTTCTTTATCATTTACTCAAGGAATGCATTGTAACCCTGAGAAATAGCCTTTGTAACTTTTTTATTGCCTAAAGTTTGTTGTTGAATGTATGTAGAAGCTGTGTGCACAGGGAAGCAAAGGAGAACGAGAGCTGGAAATAGAAAGACCATGACCCTCAGATCGTGTAAGTGAATCTTTCCCTTTAGATAGATAGGAAATGTTCCTAAGTCCTGCTTCTTTGAAGCCATTTTTCTGCGACTCTGGTCAACTCTGAGAGCTGGTCTCAAAGGCTGCAATACAGTTTCTCGCCCAAATGCTAGCTTTTGCAACACTGAAAGCAAATTCCACATGGAAGAGAATCTTTGATGCCCATCATCCTTTTATGAAGTAGATTTGTACTGCTAGGAGCAGATGTAGCTTGCAAAAGTCTTATGATATTAACACACCTTAAATGCCATATTCTGTAGATCTCCAAAGTGTTTGAAGACCACCTATCTATCCAAAATGTATCTCTGACTTTGAAAACATACCTACATGACTACAAGTTTGATTGTTATAAATGACTAATTACTAATCTACATTATTCTAAACAGTTTATAGTAACAGTCTTTAAAGACTAGAACTTTACATTAAATTTTTAAAAGACCTTCATAAAAGCAATACTTTAAATAAGAGTAGAAACATATATACAGTATGTTAGAAACAAAAATTTAAATTTGTATCAACATACAAAAATCCATTACCAATGTAAAATATTTTAGATTAACAGGTTTTTTTACTTTAATAGTAGATTCAAAAATCTACTCATTTATCCTATCATTTCAATAGCTCCCATTTTTTTTGTCTTTTTAGAAAAAGATCCCTGAATCTAACTTTCTTTGTTTAGTTTCCTTCCTAACCATGATCAATAACTACTTGTAACTAGCTCCCCTAAACAATGGTATATATCCATGGATCAACCAGAAACCACCTACCCTAACTCTTGGGAATATGGGTTGCAGTGATATTTCATTTGTGCTTTAATAAATAAAGCTTGCCTGAAGGTTAGTGCAAAGCAGACACACTAGTCAGCAATACAAGTCAGGCAGTAGTTGCACACACCTTTAGCCCCAGCAGCCACAATAGTTAACCACAGAGACCAGGCAGTGGTGGTACACAACTTTAATCCCAGCACAAGAGAGAAATATAAGATCGGATGAGACAGGAACTCACTTTCTTTCAGTCTAAAGAATTCAAAGAGATAAGAGCACTCTAGTGACTTGACTGCTTTGCTTTTCTGATCTTAAGGTTGAACCCCAATATCTGTCTCTGGGTTTTTATTAATCGTTATACAGTGGGTGTTATGTTCCCTAGACTGCTTTCTGTTATCTGGGGTGACAGCATCGTCAGGGGACACTAAGTAAATTGGGATAATGAGCAAGTCCTGGGAGAGTTAGCTGTGTCTGTGAGATGGGAAAGTGTAGAACTTATCTGAAGTCCTGACTGGAATAGTCTGTGAGCCTGGACCATTTTAGCTAGCAGCTTTGAAGTTGTTCTGGATGGAGAATTTTGAGGAAACCACAACAGAGTCATCCTCAGAGGCTGAATCACCTGGACTATCTGTCATCATTGGTGTCTGGTCTTGTTGTTCTGAAAACACACAAACCTTTAAAGGTAACATACGTATCTGTATTAACACAAGTATGGAAAGTACAGTGTGCATAAATCAGCTAAAGATGATTTTTGTTTTATGTTGAGCAGGCAAAAGACATCTGTCAATTTTATAAGTCTGTTTGGACTGCATAACCAAATTGTATTATAAATCTCTAACCATGCCATGTGAAAGACTGGCATGTAATGATAAGTCATGAGGACTCTGTAGTCAACAGGATTTATCATGTCTCATTCAGTAACAGATCTGTTCCCATGCAGAGGGATCAGCATGTATGTCACATGTCCTGTAGTCTTTCCTGGACTCTACTCTCTTGTCTGCAGCCAAGATCTTCAGGAGGTCTCTCCCACCATATGTAGTAGCATTTTTCATTGGAACCACCAGCCCAATGAAATAATGACATTAGTATTCCTTATGATAGCTTAGCATTAGCTTAGGTTTGTTCCTAACTAATTCTTATAATGTAAATTAATCCAATTTGTTTAATCTACATTCTTCCCTGAGGTCTACCCCATCTCTGTACTGCCCATCCTGCTTCCTCCACATCTGGCTGGTGACTCCACCTTTCTTTTTCCTGGAGTTCTCTCTGCCTGAAAGTCCCGCCTATACCCTCCTGCCTAACCATTGACCACTCAGCTTTTTTATACCAATAACAGCAAAACATCTTCCCACAGTATACAAATATCCCACAACAAACTCTAATTGCTATTGATGCCAGCTAGGTAGAAAATGTGGGGCATGTTTCCTGGAACAGAGTGGAGCAAGGAACAGCAAGAGAATGCTGCCTCTTCTGTTCTTAGACAGCACATTGGAGAGATTGCTCTTTCTCTCTGTTTCAGCACCAACTTGACTTTAAAGCTTGTAAGCGTATCTACAATGTACACCCTCAATTTAGTAACAGCAGGGGTTTTCCTACCTTGCCATATCCACATCCTAGTACTGAGCGTGCTATGCTACACGTATATGATCCCCAATAAGTACATGATAAACGAATAAATATGAGATTGAAACCTTTTAGTGTCTTCTACTGTTTCCCCCTTGGAGGTGTTAGGGTGCCCCTACCACAGATTTCACACAGAAATCAATTTCATTAAAAAGTGAACAAGATGCTATGTTTACAGATCTTTCAGGGTCTGAATTTGGAGTAAAAATGAAAGCTATCAATTTTCAAACACCTTTATGAGGCACAAGCATATAATCAAACACATACACACACACACACACACACAAGGGGCAGTGGCGAAGGCAGTTTAGAGAACAAATTATATTGTTCAATAACAAGAGTGATTTGAGTCCAGGACTACCTATGACTTTTAATGCTTCTCATATCCTAAAGTATTTGTGGTAGTTTGAATATAATTGGCCTCCATAAGCCCATAAGGAGTGGCACTATTAGATGTGACTGCTGGATTGGTTTTGACCTAGTTGGAGGGAGTGTGTCTCTGGGTGTAACACCCAATTCTGTGTTACCCCCTCAGTACAGTTCGGGGGGCCACTGTACAGTACGTGAGTCGGGTAAGGGCCTGGAGATTGAAAGAATATACAAAGAGACCTGGGTCATTCGAAAGGAGATCAGCCAAATGCCGTTTATTTAACCTTGGGAAAATCTTTATATACCTAGCTACTGCACAAGGATTTCCCCCCAGCAGGTGGGAAATTACCATACCAAAGATGGTGTAAACAATGCCCTATACCTAATCACCAGGTTGGGCAGAGGGAGCACAGGAACAAACAGAATGTTTTAGTTAGCTGACCAGAAACTGTCCTCAAGATGTACCCCAGGAGTAGTGGCAGACCCAGGCCCTACATCTGGGGTTGAGGGGGCTGAGGTTTCCTATGCTCAGAATACCACCCAGTGTGTCAGTTGACTTCCTGTTACCTGCAAACCAAGATGTAGCCAGCACCACATCTGCCAGGATGCCACCGTGATCCCTATCATGATGATAATGAACTGAACCTCTGAAACTGTAAAGCAGGTCACCCCAGTTAAATGTTTTCCTCATAAGAATGGCCGCAGGCAGGGTGACTCTTCACAGTAATAAAAACCCTGAGACGGTATTGTTTTTTCACAACACAGCGGGTGTGGAGAAGGCTTGTCAGCCAGCTCTGGAATCAAAGAAGAGTAAAGTCACTCCCATCAAAAACCAAATCACCAGATTAATTCTGCTGTCATGGAACCAGGAGAACTATAGCACCAGTAAATAATTTCCTAACCTTCTGCTATACATCCCAAAGAAATAGTATCTAATTCCAAAAAGTAGAAGACAGCAAATGGAAGGATTCCTCTCCCATTTCTCTTTCAAATAAAAGATATAATGCAAGTAGGGTCAGTGGGTAAAGGTCCTTGTTGCCACCACGGGCAGTCTAGTTCAGTCCCAGGAACCCACGTGATGCTAGGAGAGAACCAATTGCCTACAGTTGTCTTCTGACCTCCACACCAGCACAACAGACACACACACACACACACACACACATACGGTAAATAGGTAAATAAATGTATTACAAAGATGTAGTACACAGTCAGATGTAATAGGAAAAGGACAATTTGCTAACATCATGGTAGTTAAGTCACTTTGGATACCATACATATTTTTTAATGCCGGGAGCTTTCGCTGAAGATATTAAAGTAAATGAAATCATACTGAGTCTCCTGGCTAAGAGCCCAGCCCATGCAGGTCTGCAGACCTGAGCTTGAGTCCTGTTTTGTCTCTTTCTGCCTGTATTCCCTGAACTTGCTCCATGCCTCAATGTCCTCTGTTGCAAATGGGGTATTGACAATTTCTGCTTCACCGTGTAGCGCTAAAATTTAAATGGCACAGCCCAAAGAGGACGCTTACACAGTGCTTAGCCCCAAAAAAATCACGCAAATAAAAATTTACTGTTTTAGCCACGATGCTTGCAATGCATCATGCAATGCATTTAAGAAGAAAAGATTTTTACCGAAATTGATGGATCAGATAGAAATCCTAGAGAAGGGTCTTATCAGTGAGAAGAACACAGCTATACTAAGGAGGTATCCAATAAACAACTCCACTAGCTAATTACAATTCATTCGGGGTGAAAAGAAGACAAAAACGTGGGTGGTTACATTAAAGGACTGCTGATGGGGATTAGGACTGATGCAGAAATGAGGCAAGAAAGTCTAGCATGCTGCCGAGACTCTTGCTCCCTGCTCACTTGTGAGAACACCCTCTGGAAATTTCCATGGCTTCATTTGAAAGCTGGCTTAACGCCCTAAGAAGGTAATGAATTGTACGTGGTTTGACCTTTGGTAGCAACAAAATGATGCTTGAGTCTCAAGATAAGTATTACACACACACACACACACACACACACATATGACCCAAGGTTGTATGAACCTCCGAACTTGAGGGTCTCCAAGGTGCTAGAACTGGTTCTCCAGGGGAAGTTAATATAACACCCAGGTCTTTGTTGTCAATTTTTTTTCCTTTACTGGAGATCCTAGGGAATAGGTGCTATTCATGTGGTCCCCAGCTTAGTGAGGGAGTAACAGCACATAGTGATGGGCTCCCAAGAAAGTGTCTGGATGGAGTATTTGTGGAGACCAGGAAAGAAATATGAAGACAGAATTGGCAATTGTCTTTGGAATGGACATATCTATGATAGAACATAGAGAGTACGTAAGGTTAGGGAGGGTGGCGTATCCAAGGGGTTCCAAGACCGTCTGTGGCACTGCAAGAGGGAGCGCGAGGACTCACTTTGTGCAGGCCTGGGATGAGTGGGCCTTTAGGAGTTCTAGCTCATGAAATCTGAACAGCAATCAGAGACTCTAGGACTGTATTCACCTTGTTTGGCTAATAGGGAAGTTCAGAATTACAGATATTAGGATTCAGGATATGGAGTTCTGAGCCCATAGTCGGATGGTTGGTATGTGAGCTGGGACTCCCACTCAGCAGTCTGACCACTAACGATGTACCCCCCCCCCCCCCGCAAAGATGCAGCTAGGCCTGCCTCCACAGGGCAGCTGCCCGTGAGCTTGAAGGCATGGAACTAGAGGTGCTTTAGTGTAGCATTTGTTTATGGTTTGTCTGAAGTAAAAATGAAATAATCCTTCAACAACAACAAAAAGACAAATGGGGCAAAGGGAGATGGTTTTCATAGTGAAGAACATGAGTACTTCTCTTGCAGAGAACCCAAGCTACATTCCTGACAGTCAATGACACCTCTGACCTCTGCAAGCATTCACACACACACACACACACACACACACACACACACACACACGTCAAAAATAATTAAAACTAAATGTTTTTGCATTTAAATCGTGTTTAATGGCAATCAGTTTAACTGCAAACTTATGCAGATGACTAGTAACTGCCACCCTGCATGCCACCACTCTATCTCATTCACTGGGTGCTTTAAAACTAAATTTTTAAAAGGCAGAAAGTACATCCAAATATTTCTCTGAGTGCTAAAAGGTAATGACCATGGGCGTTTACAGAATTTACACTCGGGGTTTTTCACCTCTATACACTCCCCATTCTCACAAAGTCTTAGGAGTAGTTTCGGCAGTCTGCTGACAGAGAGGTCTCCCACATGAGAAGAGAGCGCATCTTGAACTGAGGCAAAGTTTCTAGACAGACCTAAGGCCAAATGTCAGGAGAAACAAGCCTGTTGTTGTGCTGTTCTTTTTATTATTTGAGAATTTCAAATAGCATATTTTTGTCATAGTCTCTCCCAACCCCAACTCTTCCCAGATGCTTCCCATCTCCTTACCCATACAACTTCATGTTCTTTATCAAGAAAGGGAGGGAGGGAAGGAGGGAGGGAGGGAGGGAGGGAAGAAGGGACAGAGGAAAGAAGAAGGAAGGAAGAGTCTGATTTGTGTTGGTCGACTACTCCCGAGCATGGAACCTGCACTGGAATGTGGATGCCAAGTGTCAGTCCACCGAAGGAAACTGATTTTTGTTCCCCTCCCCGCAGCTACCATTGAGACCAGCTGCTGGACCAGGAGCAGGCCTCTGCCCAGTCCCTGTCCTCTGTTCTGGACTTTTGTCCAGCTTGAGCTTGTTGTCTGTGCTCTGAGTTAATACGTCAATGTTTTATTTGGAAAATGCTGTTTCCTTAAAATCTTTCACCACCTCTGGCTGTTGCCAAAACTATTGGTTGCTCTCCACAAACTGATAACAAGTTTCAAACACCTACACAATTCATGCAACATGGAGAAGTCGAGCCGGTGCCTACATAGACTCTTCACCCCTGCGTTCCAGTGTCTTTTGTATAGGAAGGCGCTCTGCAGGCGCACACAACACAAGAGAAACACAAACAACAAGCCAGCCATAAACCCTTTGCTCTACAGAGGTGTCTTGCCTGCAGGATAGACTAGGACAATGATGGCACAAAGCTTGTGGGAGTAACCAACCAATAACGAATTTGACTAAATGCCCACTCCACAAGATGGAACCCATACCCTGCACTACTTGGGTAAGCAAAAACCAGAGACCAGATAGCCCGTAGACCTAATACGAAACTAACTTCTAGTCTATAAAAAGAAAATTGCCGTGATAAAATGACTCCTGGTGATATTCTGCTATACTCACAGATCAGCCTGATTTCTTATAGCACCCAGGACCAGGACCACCAGCCCAGAGTGATCTGGGACTTCCCACATCAACCACCAATCAAGAAAATATCCCACAGGCCAATTTGGTGGGGGCATTTTCTCAACTGAGGTTTCCTCTTCCAAAATGACTCTAATTTGCATCAAGCTGACATAAAACCAGCCACCAGACGCACACACACACACACACGAGAAAACATGTAATGTTTGTCTTCATGGATCTGAGTTACTTCATTCGGGATGATTCTTTCTAGCTCCATCCGTTTACCTACAAATTTCATGAATTCGTTTTCCTTAACAACTGAATGATGTCCCATTGTATAAATGCATGACAGTTTCACAATCCATTCTCCAGTGGATGGACATAGTTTCCAGTTGCTGGCTATTATGGGATACAGCAGCAATGAACATGAACGAGCAAGAGTCCTTCAGTAAGGTGAGAATGGTATAGCTTAGTCTTACAGTAGCCGTATCTGTAGCTTTTTTGTTTCTAAACTTTGGGGCACTTGAGAACAAAGAAAAGTCCCTACACATATGAGACTTTCCTGCATACAAATAGCCAGCTAGAACACTGCCATAGCTCCAGCATGATTGCCTACTCGATGATCGCAGAAGTGTTGGGAATAAATGTACCTGCAAGTGTCTGAATAATTACGTGAAAGATTCTGCCCTGGCTTGTGACTTGAATTTATCGCCAAGGTGAGAAAGGTCAGTCGGAAGTCAAAAGAACTAATAATACAACATCTATGACCATGGAGTCCAGTAACCTCAAAGAGATACTTGCATCTGTGTTCCTTACAACATCATTTACAGTTTACAAAAAAAATTAGAAGACTCCAAATGCCCATGATGAATGAATGCATCAACCAAAATTTTAGCATTCGTTAAGTTTAAAATGTGGTGTATATACTCTGGGTTTAATTTTATTCAGCCTGGAAAGTAAAAAGGTCTGGCATGTGCTACAATCTGAACGGACCTTGGGGATATTATGTTAGGTGAAAAAGTCAGTTAAGAGAAAGTGCCTGATTACGCTCACAGAAGGTAGCTGGGGCAGATAAATTCAAACACACAGAAACGGAATGGTGGTTGCTACGAGGTAGAGCTGGACAGGATGGGAAGCTGTGTCTATTGTATTCAGAGTTTCAGGTTCACGCGAAGAAATTCTGGAAATGGATGGTAGTGTCGACCGCAGAGTGTGCTAGCATCGTTGAACTGTGAGCTTGAAGCTGGTTACAATGGTAAATATCATGGTATGTATGCTTTACCATAATTTAAAAAGAATTTTCAGGGGTTGTTGGTATAGCATAGTGGTATAGAATTTGCCTAGAATGCAGAAGGTTCTGACTTTGGTTCCTAGCACCACGAGAAGATAATTTAATGGGAAAATGAAGACATTTCAGACAAAAAATTAATTTGAATTAACATAACATGATTATAACAAGGATGAAATAAAAATCATTCCTAATACTTTCCACATGTTAAACATCTTAAGGTAAATAAGCAACATATAAGGGCTACTTTTATAAATTGTATTATGCATTTAAATAAAAACTAACATCTAGGAATGAAGCTCAAATAATAATAATAATAATATAATAATTAATGATTAGCTTCCTGTCACTATGACACAGCATCTGAGATAAAAAAGCTAAAAGATAGAAAAGCACTTTGGCCCTGGGGGCAGCAGAAAGATGACAAAAGGCACGTCATCCTTTGGAAAGTGAGGCAATAAGACACACACATTGTGTCACTGCTGTGGCTCTATGGCCTAGCACACAAAGAAGTCGACCTGTGGCGAATGCAGCTACCCTACCAACTGCAAGAAGTATAACTGGAGTGCCCAGGCTAAGAAACAAAACACCACCAGGACTGGGCAGATGAGGCACCTCAGAATTGTCTATTGCAGATTGAGACGGAGAGTCCATGAAAGGACAGTATCTAAACCCGGGAGGGCAGCTGTGGCAGCACCCACTGCATCTTGAGGATTTCAATCAGTCACAAAAGAAATGTTTTGGTTTCAAAAACAAAAGCAAAACAAAAAAAAGATAGAAAAGTTAATTTTGGCTCCTGTTTCAGGCCAGGGTCACTTGGCCCTTTCTTTCAGTCTGTGATAAGGTCAAACAAAAGGGTCTCACTGTGCAACTCAGGCTGGGCTCAAAGTCAGGGTCCTCCCACCCCTGCCTCCCAGGACAGAGGTAGAGCGCTAGAACACAGCTCACAGAAGGTCAGCCAGCTGATGCTCATTCCCTGGTTCAACACACTGAGCCTTAGAGGTCCATGTACCTCCCACGTCAGTGTGGAAAACTGAAGACAGTCGCTTTGACTTACCTCTCCAAAGTCATTGCCCAGGCCCCTAGAGACAGGTATAACACAGCAGGGGCAACCAAGGATCTAAGCAGACACTCACCAATTACCTGAGCACATCCCTGCTGGGAATCAATTCTCATCTAAGAAGCTAGTTTAGGAGTCTGGGCTCCTAAAGAGTCTCATACACAAATCATTTATTAGTAACCTTCATGCTGTCCTGTCACTGACAGCGGCTAGCCAGGCTCGAGAGAAAGAACTATGGGGAAAGAATGGCAAATTGCTCTCAAGGCTGAATCTGGAAAGCCAAATTCAGAAAACCATGACAATGAGGCTAAGATAAAGAGTGTTTCTGAGAAACAGCAGCCATAACAAAACACAGGGAGTGCTGCCACATGCCCAGGCAGAGAACTGAAGAACCAAGATATTATATTTCACCCACCCATCAAACCTACAAAGAAAATACTTGCATTGGATACAGAGATATAAGGCCTCCAGTGTACAGGAAAAATGAAGAAAGAGAAAGAAGGAGAGAAGGGAGGACGGAGGGAAGGACAGAGGGAAGGAGAGGAGGGGAAGGAGGTAAATTGAGAGGGAAGAAAAAAATCAATAAATAAACTCCTCCTTGAAGGAATTCAATGAATGTTATATGCATGAATGAAAGTACTATAATGAAGTCCACTGTTGGACCTGTTTATGTATGCTAATAAACATTAATTTTTAAAAATGACTTCAGGAGTCCTGAAACAAGAAATTCTCTAGGGATCCAAAACACTATGAGTGAAGAACTGATCATTCACCTTGTTTAGGAATAATAGAAATAGTCTGGACATTGATTTGTTTCATATTCTGAAACCCAGGCTAACTAGCTAAATTTTAATTATCCCCAAATTACACACACACACACACACAAACACAAACACAATGGGTGGGGGAAGAGAGGAAAGAGAGAGAGAGAGGGTTTGTTTTGTTTTCTCATTTATGGCTTCTTGGGAGTGATGGAAAATTTGGCAATCCTATTAACTGTAGTTTACAATAAAATGTCACTAAATGGATGTTTTATATGCCCTTTGTTTCTCATTATCCTTGGAAGATTATCAAGAGTTAAATGAAACTAATGCTCTGGGATTTCAGCCTCTCAAAACCAGAAACCAGAGCCTCTCCGAAGCTAACAGCTGGAAGCGACTTCTTCCTACGGGTGGCTGTGCTAGGGACTGAGCTGTGTGGTCTGTCCTCTGGGTCCCAGAAGCCCCTCAGCAGCCCTCCAGCGCAGGCACAATTCCTGCTTCTGCTTCGGAGGTAGCCTAGCCTCACAGTGGGTTATGTAAGGTCTTCAAATGGTAAGCAGAGGAGTTGGAATGGGGAGCCAGGCAGCTGTACTCCAGCCTTCCCTCCTTCAGCGCTCACTAAACCCCGAGCTGAGTAAACTTGGCACACACGGGAAGAAAAATATCATCTTCAAATCAGTCAAACGAGTTGCTTGGCGTGGAAATAGAAAACTGTGATTTGGCTGCTTGTTTTCCGCGGCGTTGCAGACAATCCCTCAGAAGGACAGCATCTCTCCCTTATCAGGGTGGTCTGACCTCCGCCCAGAAGGCTGATGAGGCACGGCTGAGATTCCAGAATGTAACCAAGGAGGCCTTGCACCCACTGAGTCGCTCAACACGCTGTCCCCAGCTCCCATTGGAAGGGCACACTGGCCACACAGCTGCACCACATGGGTCAGACCACACCCACGGGACTGATGCATGTGTTCTCTCCAAAGATTTTTAACCAGCTGATTGCCCTGTGATAAAGGACACAGCAGGCTGTATCGTTCCTTCTCACAGAACCCTGCAAGGCAAGCGCATTATCACTTCTGCTCATAGATGGGTAATCAGAGATTTTGATTGGTTAAGTACAGCTGGGATTCTTACCAGGTCAGTTTGCTGACCCTGGAGGCTTCTCTCTTAAGCAATCTGTGATAGTTTGCAGGAAAATAGAGTTACTAATATGTCTTATTCATCCCACTCCTGCATAGAGACCCAGAGGATTCAAAATCAATGTAACACCCAGGAACATGGACATCGCTGATATTACAATGTTGTTTCAGTAATGTTACAATAGTGACGTTATGGAATCAGCGCAGGTGTCTGTCAACAAATGTATGAATGCAGATAATGCAGTATGCATGCACAATAGAGCTCTATTCAGCCATTAAGAAGAACAAAATTGGGTTGTTTGAAGGCAAATGTATGCAACTGGAGATCATCCTACTGAGTCAAGTAAACAGATTCGTGCAGATAAATGTCACATGTTTTCTCTTAGTTGTGGATACTAGATTTTACATAAATTTATAAACGTGTATATTACCTAGGGCATGAAAATGAAAGAAGGCTCAGGGAATGAGAAGAAAAAACAGGAAGGGAAAGTTGGGAAGAAAGAGAAGGCCTAGTCAAAGTACGTGGCATACTTACAGAAAAACGTCTTTATGAAGCGCATCACTGTGCATAATGAATATGCACCAATAAAAATTTTAAATTGTTAAACCACAAAGGACACAACTCCCTAAAGAAAATTACTTCAAAATGGGGGGGGGGTTCTATATCCTATGTTTACAAATATGTATATCCTATGTTCTTCTCTTCCTGAGAGGAACTTGTATAGAAAATTTTATATGCAAACTTTATATTTAGAAATTATAGTGAAAGCATAAAATCCAGTGTGAAGTTCCATGGCTTCTGAATTGGTATTCTAACAGCATAGGTGTTCATTGACATGTGTAGACACTGGGTCTGGTTAATTTGGGTATATGATGTTTATTTTATTTGCAACTTTCTTATAATAAAGTTTATTACTTAAAAAAGAACTCTATAGCTCAGTACAACTCAAAATTTTAAAATGGTCCAATTTCAAAAGTGAGCAAAAAATTTAAATAAATATTTTCTGAAAGAAGATATAGAAATATCTAATAAAAACATGAACTGTTCGACATCATTTTGCAATACAGCCATTAAAACCAGAACCAGGCCTTAGGGTGGCTATAATAAAAAGATAGTAAACATTAGGCAAGGAGGTGGTAGTCGGAACTCTCATCCATCATGGCGGGTGTGCAAATGATATAACCACTGTCAAAACTAGTTTGACAATTCCTCACAACGGTAAACATGGATGTACCATGTGATCGAACAAGGCTCCTCAGCATGTGCCTAACAGAAATGAACACTTTACCCACAAAAACACATGAGTGTTCATGGAAACATCATTTGTAATGGGTCAAGAGTGGAGGCAATCTCAGTGCCGCCAACTGATGAATGCATACACAAGATGTGTGTCCACATAAAGGACATTACTTACATAGAAAATAGATGAAGTACTGATACATCTGGGAAGAACAGAGAAGCTCAGAAGCATCATACTAAGTCAGAGAGATCAGTCACAAGCTTACATGTTGCATGATGCCATTTGTGTGATCTGTCCAGAATAAGAGAATAAATCGATTGATTAATGGTTATGTGAGTTGAAGCAAGGGGCTGGGAGCAGGAGGGACAATGAAATGTGACCTCTAGTAAGTATTGGGTTTCTTTGGAGTGATAAAAATATTATAATATAAATTGTTATGGTTAGCAATTCTGTGAGCATACTATGAACATTCAGTTTAATTACATACTTTCAATATAGTACGTGGTATATCGAGATAAGACTATAAAAACTTTATATAAACTGGAGCTGACATTACAACCTTCAAATTTTCTGTATTACTTGGGGGGCCTTCCCTCTCCTGGCTTCACCTAACAGAAGAAAAACCTTCTTATTCATATTGAAGGTTTTTTTATCCCTCCCCCCACAGAAGGCATTATTTCCGTGTTAAGGTGTAATGTGTCACAATCAAGCCACATCAAAACTCCGCATTCACAGTCGCCTTCAGTTGTAAGTCCCCCTTGTGAGTTCTGAACCATCCAAAGATTAAAACCACTTCCTTCTAATTTATAGCCCTTCACATAACACACACGGTGTGGGGGGGGGGGAGGTAAAGCAGAAAGCTTGAGGTAGACTTTCTCCTGAGTACAAGCCAAGGAGAACAAAACAGGAGCAGCGAACTAACCCAGTCCTCAAGAATTCTAGTTATGTAGCTTTCCCTATAGGCGTGCTGCTGTCATTTAGAGGATTTGGCTGTACCATGAGGAATTTATGTTACACAAAAGTCATTTTCTTGGGAGCATTGCTGAACAATGGGCTATTGAGAAAACATGTAAGTCCTCTTCCCCCCCCCCGTCTCTCTCTCTCTCTCTCTCTCTCTCTCTCTCTCTCTCTCTCTCTCTCTCTCTCTCCAGACACACACACAGATTTTTATTTGTGAATCCAAACTATGATAGACTAGGTCTCCTTATGAAGCAAGATAGCTAATGAGATTTTTTTATAACCCCCTTCCATTCCTATTACCCATAATATTTAATGATTTCCCTTCAATTCTCTTGGCCCTGGCAAGCCTTCCTCTGTTTTATGGTTGCTCATTTTTAGCTCATTCTATGCATCATCCCTCTGAAAATTTCGGGGAATAGTCACGTAAGAGAAGTGCACTCTTTGAATGTAGAACAGTACATTATGTGTAGACTTTTCTATTACGATCCATTTATGCTGCTTGAACATCATTGGATGAACTCAGTGGCAAACCAAAATGACTGCAATGTTTTCCATTTGCAGGGCACAGCTTATTTAGTAGACTTCCAACAGTGTTTGTTTACTTTACCTTTAGATATCACTTGGTGTGTTTGCACCCCAAACCAGTTCTGGGTATCAACCTACCAAATTTGAACTATATGTCACAGTCAATTATACTAGCACCTCAATATTTTGCTTTGTTTTTAAAGTCTTTTCTTTACCCTTAAGAGGGATAAAATTATCCACACAACTCTGGCTACCAAATTTTACCAGATTACTATTTTAAGTACCAACTCTAAATTGTCTTTAGCTAAGAGTCATAATAACAGCTAATGATTAAAATGGACCAGCCACTCTTAAAAGACAAATAGATAATAGCCAGATAGATAGATAGATAGATAGATAGATAGATAGAAAGATAGATAGATAATAGATAGATAGATAGATAGATAGATAGATAGATAGATAGATAGATAGATGATAGATGATAGATAATACATACATACATACACACATAGATAATAATTAATCAATTTATCTAACCCAAACAATGACCCTGTGAAACAGTATTGTCATTCTCATTTTATACATGAAGAACTGAGATACAAAGAGCTTAAGAAACTTGTCCAAGATCACACAACTTGTAAATGGTATCGCCAGGAATTTAAATGAGGAATCTGGTTCTCAAGCCATAAGCTATGCTGCCGTGGTTTAATAGCCTCTTTAAGTGTTTAAGTGGAGGACACAGAACAATGAATGAAATTCATGACAGCAAAATTCCATGTACTCATCCCCATACATCTTTTCCAGACATGTGAACTTCAGGGAGCTTCCCAAGATGGTAGGAATAAGAAGGACATTGTTCTGTCATCCTCCTCTCTGCTCCTCTCGCGCCTCCTCCTAGATGGGAAGGTAGAACCACATTGATACAGAGGTGTTTATGAAGACAAGCATGTATTTGCAAAGCTAGTCTGTTCCCAGGAACCTTGACACCAGTCTGTAACATACAAGGTCAATGAATCTTTGACTCATCGTGAGCATACAAATAAAACAGGATTCTAATGATCTAATAGATTTAGGTAGCATATCTGCAGGAAACAGTAATTTGGAACCCAGAGTTATACACTGCCTTTTAATCTTATCTGCCCTTGTTTTGGTTTTAACACTAGGAATAATGATTAAAGTTGGGCTTTATTAATTACTTTGAAACTCTATCTCTAGTTTCCTGGTTATTAATCAGACAAATTATTCAGGCTGTTCTTTCTTGGTTTCTGAGCCAGAGTCAATACTCACAGGCCCCAAAATTTGTACATTTGGAAGCGTTTAGACATGACACCATTCTTTGTTCAGTGACTGTGGCTTCGTGGGTTCTTGAAACTTCAGTAAGGAGTAGCAGGTCCACATGGAACAGTGTACTGACATGTCTAGAAAGTGAAGACAAGTTCAGCCGAGGTAACTGTGATCAAGTGAGAGAAACAAACATCTAGCAAGCTTGACTCACCTGTTGGGAAATCCCAGTCTGGCTTTCAAGGGTCAAGAAAGCCAATTTGTAGACATTTGCACATTGAATTTGTCCCAACAGCACCTTAGGGTGACTAAGCACCCTCAGTGAAGAGAAGGAAAGCAAAGCCAAGGTTTAAGCCACGTTGTTAGCCATCTTTCCTACCCTTTTAACCATTGCCACACTCCTACCTAAGCATACATCTCAGAATGAAGACAAAAGCTTTGGGAAACACCTGTTTAGAAGTAGGTCAAGTTCTTGCAGCATGCTCAGTGGGCTTTTAGCAGGAGTAGAAACACTTAGATTCCAAAGTATTTCTCTCGAGAACCCGATTCTCTCCTAGTTGGGCTTTAGAAGTGAGGTGTCATTTCTCAAACACCCCCCACGGATCGTAAATAAGGACTGACTTGTAGGCTGCAGTTCTACCAGAAGCGATCCTAGATGGTTTTGTCTTAGTGTTAACGTGGCGTTTCACTGAAACCCTTTTGCACCAGTATGCGTGGGCAATGCATTTGATTGCAGATGCTGCACAGTGCATCCAACTCTTGACACAATCTCAGCATCATCACTCCATGCAATCACCGTGATGACTTTCTGAGACAAGGAGATGAAGAGAGACTATTGCTCCAGATTCACAAACTGGGAATTGCTAAGTACCTGAGTAAGTCTTGGAAGCACCTAGTTGGCATCTACACCAACTTTCTCTGTATTTCTTCTTTAATTATCATCTTATTAGACATATGTATTCACCATTAAAACATAAGCTTCATTATGACATTTCCATAAGGAATCTATGTTCTTGTCCTGATTATACACTGCTTTCCATGAATCCATAATGCTATTTATATACGATCATGAGTTAGTTTGTTAGCAATGTCTCATATAGATTTCAGAGCCTTGGGACAAATCTTTCTGACAGAAAATGAAACAACAAAAAGAACCAGTATGTTGTATACTATAATCTAAAATTTTTAAAAATCCATGGCAGGTCCAAGGTATTTGTGGTGTTTCATAATGCAAATTTCCAGAAAACAATTCATAAAGAAGAAAGCAAACTAATAATCCATTTCCATATAATGAAATACCACATAGCAGTCACAATAACCTCTTGCTAACAGCATGTATGAAACATACAAAGATTGAAACAAAGAAGCTGACTACCAAAGCATGCTTTTATATAAAACTCTTGGAGATGTTTATACAAATTATAGAAAATGTTCTAAGCTCTAGTAGCAAAAATATATTTTAAATGTAGGAAAATAATACTGACTGAATTCAGACTATAATAGTTCCCCCTTATCCATAGAGAATATGTTATAGGCCCCTCAGTGAATGCCTAAAGCTAAAGATTTATTGAACTCGGTATTTACTGTTTTTTCCTAAGCAAGACACCTATGTGAAGCTCAATTCATAAATCAGACATAATAGTAGATTATTAATATTAATAACAAAATGAGAAATGATGACAATATGCTATAATAAAACATACAGTGGCTCTGTTCTGAACCAAAATAATTTTTAGTAGGTGGGGTCTGAAGTTAAGCACAAGTAACTGAAGCCATGGTGGGGGGAAGGCTGCTGTTCTAGCTGCGTTTAGAGAGAAGGATGTAATGACAGAATGATAATAAGGGTCTTACTTAGTATAGGTGCTTTCACTTCTTATCCTATAGCTACTGCATGAGAATTTGTGGATTTTTTTTCTTTATATGTTTGTGTATATCTTAGATAACTCACACTACCTTTCTTTAAAGAGAAAATGAAGCATGGAACTACTTGTAACATGTAACAGTAAGGGCAAGCAACATGTAGGTATTGTATAGAGTGGTGGGATACAGCAGTGGTCATGGAGGACTGTGACCCCTCCCTACCCTGTCCCTCAGTCAATAGAGAAGGTGGAAGAAGCATGTTTCCTTCCGGGAAGCATAGGGTGCTATGGAAATGTAGGACAGGAACCTAATTTCAGGTAACTTGGGAGTCTTTCAAGAGAACATGAAGTTTCATCAGGAACTTACGGCATACTGATAGTCATTCAACATGCCCATGTGTACAACTGCACATTGGTGCCTGGGTAGGAGAAGGGGAGGGCACACAGTAGGGCTGCACAGGGGGTAAGAAGCAAACCACCATGTAGGATCTTTCACCCTCCGCTAATACATTGACCTGCCTGAGGGCAAAATGTGGGGGTGCACTGCTGCACCCTGGAAAGGGCAAAGCAGAGTTGACCTGGAGTGGAGGGCAGCAGAGAATCCCGAGATGTTTCTGTCAAATCCAAAGCTAGCCCCAGGTTCTGCCCTACAGCAAAAGCGATTTCAGCAGTCAGGCATGGGGACAGATTGAATGTGGGCCAGTGAAGGAAGCCTCCCCCCCATCCCACTCCTATGAAGGAATTACTCAGGCAGATTGCCACACTCAAAGTACTCTACCATCTGTCATAGGTGAGTTACACAACTCAGTTAGTGATTAAATTACCAGCGTAGCTGCTATGTGAGCAGAAAAGGGTCAAGGTTATTTCTTGCTTCTGCACTTTGGTTTAAATGGAATTAGATTAGTTCATTCTTAGTTTTGATGTTAGAAAAAGAGAGAGAGAGAGAAAAAAAACAATAAATTCTGCCCTCCCTCCACTCGTGTAGAAAGCTGATTCAAACTCATTTATCACGTACTGGGGCCCCTGTGTCTAACCTTGGTCCAGTGTTTAGATTTATAAAGTGTGAGATCATTGTCAGTTTCATTTATCTCTGTTATTAAATTTACTGGGCCTCCTCCAAATGACATTATATCTTCTTATCTAATTCAAATAAATGTCTTACTCATAGCTGGGATGTAGATGGTGAAATCTTATTGTTAATTCAATAATTGAGATAATCTCATTGTTTTGTTTTCCTAATGGAATCTTGATTTGATTGTTCATGTCTGAAATTCTACTCGGTTTCTCCAAACTTTTCTTGAAACGGCTGTTCTTGAGAACTTCCAGAGTTTCTGAAATGATGAACTCCTCCTGTTGTGTCTTCAGCAAGTGCCTCTCTCGGGTCATCCACGAGGCAGCATTATAGTCACGTCTTGGATTTTACATCCATATTTAATGTCTGGTTAAGAGTAAGTTTCCTAGGGAAAGTCTGTTTCCTTGGGAAAATCTGTTTTCTCCAATGGAATGACTGGGTATATCAACCACTCCAGGGCAGATCTCATATTCAGGAGCAGTTAACCGACAAATAATGAACTCCATCCACTGTTGTGTTTTTGTTTTTGTTTTCTTTTTCATTTTGGATGATGCAGTCTCTGTTTGGGGCATTTTGTTGTTGTATTAGATTTTTGGCCGGCTTGTTGATAAAGACCTTAAGGTTGGATGGGTAGGGAGGAGGAGAAGATCTGAGCAAACTTGTGGCAGTTAAGAACATAGGCAAAATACATTTAAATTTATAAATTGTTTCAGATAATATAAAGATGTTTAAAAAGAAGAATATTTTAGAACAATTGGTTTATTAGATTCATGTGTCATGGGGTTGACTTTTGTTACGTCTCAAATTTCATAAAAGAAACTGGAGGTGCAAAACAAGAAAAAAGACTAACTCTCCTAGTGACATAGGGGATAAAGGGCTACTAGTAAGTTTGACTGTGAGTCCTATGGATCTGTAGGGACTTGGCCTCAGTTTTCCAATCAGTGAAATGGAAATCATTAGGAGTGGCCCTGTATAGGCATGAAAGCTAACCGAGATTATCCTCAGCTTAAATTTGGTTGAGTGCTTTATAGTAATCATTCCAATCTTAACTAAATAAAGGACTATATTTTATAATTAACTTGATTACATATAGCAATTCATCATTTAAATATTTAGATCAGGGTATGGGAAAATAGTTCAGTCAGGCAAGTGATTGCCATCTAAGCATAAAGACCTGAGTTCAACCCCCAAGAACAAAGCCTAGTGGGGTGACACACAGGCAATTCCAGCAAAGAAGAACTGCCATTGGGACTGGAGAGATGGCTCAGAGGTTAAGAGAACTGACTGTTGTTCCGGAGGTCCTGAGTTCAATTCCCAGACACCACATGATGGCTCACACCCATCTATAATGAGATCTGGTGCCCAGAACCCTATATACATAATAAATACATTTTAAAAAAAAAAGAACTGCCACTAGCCCACTGGCCAGCCAGCTATCCTACTTGGCAAATTCCAGGTCAGTGAGAGACACTGTCTCAAAAAAGGTGGAAAATTACCAAGTTGTCCTCTGGCCTCTATATGCATATTAGTGCATGGACAGGCACACTCATGTAAATCTACACAAACAAGCCGGCATGCATGCACATGCACACTTGAAGGCACACACGTGCACATGCTCATGTGTGTGCATGCATGCACACATACACATACACATTTGAAGGAACACTAAAAGAGATTTTCTATCTCTTTTCTGCCATTTTGTGCTCACAATATTTGTATCTGAATAATTAGTCTTGTCTATGTCTGATATAATACAAACCAATATCGAAATTCATTTTGCTAGATTTCATTTTCCTAGTGCTGTTTTCCAGATCCCAAAGATGGGTCTCTTGATCGAGGGGAGGCAGTTGACTGTTCTCAGTGACTTCTTCAAGTGAGCATACCAAAACAGATCATTTGAGGTTCCCAACCAAAGCAGTCAGCAAGCCTGGTAACCAAGAGCAACAAACAGCCTGTGTGGCTAGACAAGGCCACGATGACGGAAAACGGGATCCGCTCCCACAGCCAGCATAAAACAGCCGTAGCTCCCACCCCCAGTCTTGTGAGCTCTCTTGCATTTGGAGCTTTGCATATTTTTCTCTCTGCCTGAAAAGAAAAAAAATTTCCCTACGTCCCTCCTCAAGGATTAAACCCTTCCATCTCAACTTGCTTGTCACCTTCTCCAAGAAACCCTGACCCTGCCAAGTAAGCTTCTAGCTGATAAGCATTCCTATAGCAGTCTCAAGAGGTCCTTATCATGTGACGTCAGTCACTTCATGGTTCTGGCATTGTGTGACTTTTGGATTGTCATTGTTTGGTTAAATAAGACCAGCCCTCCAGCAAGACAATTGAAATTTCAATTATCACAGTATATGACCCGTGAGCAATTGTATAAACTGTGGTCCACAAATGATCTCACAGAAACCAGAGTCACATCATGGTCAGTTAGTTACAAATGGCAGCCCCTCTTCTAGTGTCTGTTGATGACCTTTCCTATAGAGGACACAGCACAGGAGTTATAACGCCCATCACTCAGAAATAAACCCACGTGATCTGTTACAACGAATGGAAAGAAAATAGCTACAAAAGACAAAAAGCCAGCAAAGGAAGGAAAGGTGACAAGCCTGGAAAAAAGATTCAAATCAAACTTAAGTGGCATTAGAGAAGAAATAGTTAACCACAAAATGTGGACTTCATTCGCCACTGGATATACTATGGCTATGCACTCAGAAGAACTCAGTGAAGGCAAATACGGGAGCACAAATGTGCCAAGTGAGTAGGACAAGAGGGGTCACAAAGCCTTAGAGGGAGGGATGTCTTTGTTTCTGTGGCTGTGATAAACAACTGAACAAAAACAACTCGTAGAAGAGAAGGTCTATTTCAGAGCACAGTTGTAGCCTTTCATGCAGGGACTTAGGTCAAGAACCCAGAACAGGAACTAAAGCAGAGGTCACAGAGGGGTGCTGCTTACTGGCCTGCTCCTTGTGGCTTGCTCAGATTGCCTTCTTAAACAGTCTAGGACCACCTGCCAGGGGTGGTGCTGCCCACAGTGGGCTGTGCCCTTCCACATCAGCCATTAATCAAGAGAATGCTCCCAGATTTGCCTGTAGGCCATTTTAATTGAGACATTCTTTTCTATTAAAATTCTTTCTTCTAAGAAGACCCTAGCTTGTATAAAGTTGACTTTAAAAAATTTAAAACTGACATAGAAAAAGCAAAGAGAAAACATTAGGAGCCAATCTCAGCTTACAATGGATTGCAACAGGACTTTCTTTAGAGTGCCAGCTCCCAAACAATTACATGAAGACTTACTATTAATTATGAATGCTTGGCCTTAGCTTAAGATTGTTCACAACTAGCTCTAATAACTTAAATTAGCACATTCCTATTGGTCTACATTCTGCCACATGGCTCTTTACCTCTCCTCAATTCTGTACGTCCAGCTCTATATATGGCTGACTAACAACTTAATCCAAGCACCTCAGATTCTTCCTGAGTTCTTCTCCCTAGAAGTCCCACCTATTCTCTCCTGCCTAGCTATTAGCCATTCATCTCTTTATTAAACCAATCAGAAGTCTTGGGAAGAGACATATCTTCACAGTATACAAAAAGATTAACCCACAACAATAGATAATTGCCAATAGGCAAAAAAAATCTCTTAAGTTACATGAATGCTTAAACTTCTTTTCATTAGTGTTTTATATTAATGTCCAGTATTTCTAATATTCTAAATGCCATGCATTAACTAGATCTGCTTTGCTCTATCTTCATTCCCCCTGCATTCATTGCTGACAATGGGATTTTCTGAAGATCACAGAACAACTATTTTCCCCACTCTGGTGGCCACTATACTGTTCATGGTTGTTTTGATGGTCCTACACCACTGTTCACAGTAAGGAATGCCTGTATATTGAGTATGAAACTCTTGTGTGGCACATGGTAGCTAATTACTACATGTTCTCATGGGATACAATTTCATGTTTGAATGTGAGTGATGAATGAATGGATGGATGAATGAAATCTAGGTGGACTCCACCTATATCAAAATATAATAAGTGAATATTTTCATTCTTCCTAGTCAATATAATTTACTATAATTCCTCCACCATTTGAATGAATGTTCTGTACTTTTAAAAACAGACTTACTCTGTGCCTAAACTAATCAGATAGCCACCATAACAGCCCTGAAGCCAAAGTCAGCTTCTCAGTCATCAAATCAGTGCTGAACTGATGTCTGGTCCTTTCAGGCCCAGCCCCCACCCCAGCGAGTCACAGCAATTACCAATGTTCTCTAAATCTAGAATTAGGATTAGAATTCAGATACTCGCCAGGTGGTGGTAACGCATGCCTTTAATCCCAGCACTCAGGAGGCAGAGACAGGCAGATCTCTGTGAGTTTGAGGCCAGCCTGGTCTACAAGAGCTAGTTGCAGGATAAACACCAAAACTACACTGAGAAACCCTGTCTCAAAAAATTCAATAAATAAAATAAAAACAATAAAAAGAATTTAGCTACTCAAACTCTTAGACTAAGGTTGTTGAGCATAGGGGATATCTCAAATATGTGAAATTTATTACATCTTTGTTCTGGATTCTATACCCTCTTATTCACTCCATCTTTCTTAGAACTGCTAATAAATACCCAGATTCTATGCTCAGTCTCCACAAAAAAGAGTAGCAAAGTAGTCAAGAGGTCAATGTTACCATAGCAACCTCTCAACTCTATGAAGGGATGGATTCTCAAAGTCACTGAACACCTCCCTCCTCCAATACTTGCTCCATACCGTTATCACAAGAATATTGCTGGACATGCTGCCAGGAAGAGACGCCAAGAAGAGGACAGTAGTCTCTGTCCATACCACCACGAACATGGCAGATTTTTGTCTGATCTTGGAAGCTAAACAGGGTCAGGCCTTGTTAACACTTGGATGGGAGACAAAGGGGAAGAAGGTATTCCCACAACTTGGAGGTATCAGCTAAGTAATCTCATTAGGACATTCCCAGGAAATATTGAATACCATCTGAATTTTCTTTTTCTCCTAGAATTTTTCTCTAAGGGTGTTCTAAAATTTGAGTAGCCTCTTTCCAAAGAGTCTTAATAACTGTCCCTTCCATGGTATTGAAGTTTTTTTATCCAAATATGTGGCTAACGGAGAGCCCTGGTGGTCTGGTAGCTAGTGATGTTATCACCGCCAGGGCCCAAATTCTGTTCCAATCATGTAGCCTAGAGTTTGGTTGAACGTTCTTGTTCTTCCTTTTTTATTTCTCAAACATTCATTGAACACTTATTGTGTTTCCCCAACTTTTTCTGGGTACCTAGATCAACTGTGAGGGTCAAGGGCTTGTCCAGACTGACAGCAGAGGCAGACAATACACAGGGAAGCAAAGACGATATCTGGTATTAGACTCATGCCATGTGCCATGAACATGGAGGAGAACAAAGGGGGACTCCAGGGAGTCATTCTTCAGAAGAAGGGGCCAAGAGCGAAGAGACATCCTCAGAAAGAACAAAATCATATGGGGAAGACTCTGGAAAAGCGTGCTTGTATGTATGGATAGCTGAGGCCCATTTCAGAGCAACGTAGGCAATGGCTATAGTCAATGTCAACTGTCAACTTTACACAAACCTAAAGTCACCTGCGGAAAGGAATCCTCACCTGAAGAATTGCACAGAGCAGAGTTGCCTATGTCCATGTTGGTGAGGCATTTTCTTTTTTAAAAAAATTGATTTTATTGAGCTACACATTTTTCTCTACTCCCCTTCCTGCCTCTCTCCTCCCCTTCAGCCCTCTCCCATGGTTCCCTTGCTCCCAATTTACTCAGATCTTGTCTTTTACTACCTCGCATGTAAATTGGATCCATGTAGGTCCTGTGTGGCGTTTTCTTAGTAATAAATAAAAGGAGCTGAGAAAGCCAGAGGGAGCCAGTCAGTAAAGCACCATTCATCCATGGTCTCTGCCTCAGTTTTCACCTCAAGGTCCGTGTATGAGATCCTGGCCTGACTTTCCTCAGTGATAGACTACGAGGTGGCAGTGTAAGCCAAATAAACTCTTTTCTCCTCCAAAACTTGCTTTGGATCCTGGTGTTTAGCACAGCCACAGAAAGCAGACTATGGAAGGGATGAATCTGGGGCTCCAGCTGGTGGTCTTCGGTGGGACAAGACACAGGGAAAATGCCACCAGGGAGACCTAGAGGGGCCTCCAGACCCTGTCTGCCTGCTGTTGGCAGCAGGCCTGAATCACAGTTTGCATCCAAGCCTGCCTCTCTAACCATCGTGGTCCTTGCTTCTTAGCTGCTGCTGGCTCCTTCCTCCAGGTGCTCTCTGTCGACCACTGGGGTGCTACCGTTTTTTGTCCACCTTGTTTACTGTTCTCAAGCAGTAGACCATCGCTGCCTGCCACATAGCCCATGGCAAGGAAAGGGGCTCCCTGGAGGAGTCTGGCTGAGTGGCCTTGAGTGAAGACAGGTTGCTGGGCCAGCTTCACAGGGACGGGAGCTCCCACGACAGGCTGTCATGACAGGCTGCATGGAGCCAGTGGATCTGGTTGCTCTTGTTGTTTTAGGCTTTCAAAAGAATCACACTATCATACCTTTTCAAACTTTGCTAGAGCACACACTGGAGAAAACACATGTCTTAGCCTCTGTGCTATTGCTGTGAAGAGACACAGTGACCAAGGCAACTCTTAAAAAAATAAAAACCTTCAACTGGGGGATTGCTTACAGTTTCATAGGGTTAGTTCATGATCATGGTCGGAAGAAGACAGGTGAGGTACTAGAGCACTAAATGAGAGCTTTGTATCCTGATCCATAGGCAGCAGGTTGAGAGAGAGAGAGAGAGAGAGAGAGAGAGAGAGAGAGAGAGAGAGAGAAGGAAGGAAGACAGACAGATAGACAGACAGAAAGAAAGAGGATCTGACATGGGTTTTTGAAACCTCAAAGCCCATCCCCAGTGACACCTCCTCCAACAAGGCCACACCTCCTAATCCTTCTCAAACAGTTCCTCTCACTGGGAGCCAAACATTCAAACATATGAGCCTCTGGGGGCGGGGTGTATTCTCACTCAACCCCCCACAGCATATCATTTGAACTACGCCAAGAAACTACTTCCTATGGACCATTATGTCATACAATAAAAATCCTAACAAAGCCATAGAGGCTTACACCTGGAATCCCAGCACTCAGGAGACTTATGGAAGAAGGTTGCTATAAGTGAATTTGAAGCCAGCCTGAGCTACAAACCTCCAAGGTAGCTTAGACCACAACTGTCATATATAATACAATCCCCTCAGCCATACTATGCATCAGGTAACTCCTTTTTTGTACGTGTATATGTGTGTTGCATGGCCACATGTGTTTGCATATATGTGATCAGGTGCATGTACATATGTGTATCAGTGCCTGTAGAAGCTAGCATTTAGTATCTGTGTTTTCCTTTATCCCTCTCCACTTCATATACTGAGTCAGAGTCTCTCACTTGAATGCAGAGCCTGCCAAGTGGGCTAGTCTCACCTGTTCCAAGGATTCTCTCTCCACCTCCAGGTATAAGAATTACAGACAGACTGTACTATTCACACAGAGTTTACATGGGTGCTGGAGACTCAAACTCCATTCTACCTTCTGAATTATTTCCACCAACTCCTAGAATACTTTTAAATAATTGATTATAGGATCTTCTTGACTATTTAGTCCAGCTAGTTGAATACAGGGCCTCTGTAATATTTCTATGTTTCTGTTGCCAGGTTTGGAGATCATGATCAGCTGATATGTCCAAGTCATATTTCCTTCTAAGCCTCAGTTCCTTTATTCATTGAAGAATCACGACAGCATTGTCCTTCACAGGACTAAACTTGTGTAGCTGGATTTGCATGCATTGGATCATAGCAGGGGCTCACATTAAAAGCATCAACTTAGGATGAAATGCTAATATATGTGTGTGTGTGTGTGTGTGTGTACTTGTATTTTTTTAATCTTTTTTGTTTCTGGGGGTGTTTTGTTTTGAGACAGGGTTTCTCTGTGTCACAGCCCTTGGTATCCTGGAACTAGTTCTTGTAGACCAGGCTGGCCTCGGACTCACAGAGATCCCGCCTGCCTCTGCCTCCCGAGTGCTGGGATTTTTTTTAAAAAAAAAAATATGTAACAAATTCTTCTAACAGGACCACAAAGGATAGAGTCTATGAGCTAGAGGGATTCTTTTCAGTTTTCTTTATGTCTCGCTATTTAGTTAATCATTTATAGACTGCAGTTGGAGTCTCCTCGTGGACTTCATAGCTCAGGCAACTGAGAAATAAATATGAAGTGAGATGGAGTCCAGTAGGCTACCAGTAGAAAAGATTCAGCAGAAGTGGTATTTGCTTTGATGGAACTAATAGCACATGGCTCTGCAGTATTTATTTACTGTCTGGGTAGGAGACACTTTGATAGCCATTACTCTATAAATATTTATGATCACAACGTAAAGGGCCTAATATTAAACATTGCAAGTTTGACGCCAGTTTAGAATGTGTGTCTGTGTATGTTTTTTTGGTTCTTCATGTAGTTCTCGAGTGCTGACGTGGTCCAGCCTCTGGCCTCGGGGTTGAGTAGCGTTGATCTCTTCTAACCCCATCCATAAGTTGGCTACTACTCCCCTTCCATTCTACAGACAACACACGGGCTTGAAGCTAGAAATATATTCTCCAAGCTCTCCCATCTGGTGGAGTGGTTGCAGAGCCAGGAGAGAGGTCCAAATCTCTGTTGTCTTGACTGCATTCTCTGTGGAAGAAATCCCACCGCCTCATTCTACTAAATGCAGTAGGTGAGAGCACAGACCCCTGGGAAAACCACATTGCCTCTTGCTGCCTCTGCTTTCTCACTGGTAAAATAGGGGCAATAATCCCACCACTCCATGCAGCAGTGGGTGAATTAAATGATACAATACATGAAGAATCAGAGCACTGAGTCAGCAGGAATCCTTTCATGCACTGGGAAGCCAATCCAGCCCCGGCTCAAACATCGCACTTAACTTTCTGGGAAAGAATTTCCCTGGCAGCTCTGCTCGGTTGTTCAAAGCCAAGGTCATGTTTCCTAATTAGCTCCACCCCTTTGTTTTGGCTTCCTCACATGGAAGGCTGATTTCTCATTCTCATCACAGCTTCCTTTCTCAGTATCAGTTGACTCCTTGTCTAAAATAAATAAATAAATAAATCTGTGTCTCCCTTGCTCACGTTCTATTAATCTGGACTAAACAATGTAACAGATCTCCAGAATCACATGACGCTCTGTTCCCAGCCTTCCTTTCATAGATATGAAATCATAAGGAAATCTCATCAGACAGGATCACGGCACCAGGTTACCAGTGCAGCCACACCCTGTGGAGGTCACACACTATGCTACTACCCCCCCCCCCCCCACACACACTTTCTCACCTCACCTCTCTATGCCCCATTTCTGCCCCTCCTACCACCTCTCCAAGTATCTTCTCACTAATCCATGTATTCCCTTGGGAAGACACGGTCAGAAAATAAGCTGTAATACCTTGCTCCCTGGGGGGAAAAATCATGCCTCAATCAATTATTATGAGTATATCGCCTTCCTCTTTAATAGTTCCTTTGTCTTCACACCATTTGAGTCTTGAACTTAAAACATCACTACCTAGCATATACCTAGTTCAATGAAGTGTTACTACTGCTGCATTTAACTGGTACTAAGTTCTGGTTTTGAAAGCTTAAATAACTTGCCAAGGTCACCCAGCCCAAGAGTTGCAGAGCTGGGGCTGGGACCACAATTCTTCATCTCCCCGTGTCAATCATAATCATCCAACATGTGCTCAGCAGTCAACTGAGCATGGTTAGGATCTGGGGGTCAAAATGGACCCCCAAATGCACTTTGGTCGGATTTTCACTCCATAAGCTTGACCTCAACTGAAGCTACTCCATAAAAGTATAGGGACCAGGATGCTAACTGAAGCATGGTTTGTGATGGCATAAGACCGGAAGCAACGAGAGCACCTGTTCATTAAAGACTCTGTAAATAAGGTCAAAGGTACCCGCACAGTGGTATCTTTGCAATGGTTAAACAAGTCAAAAAAGAACATGTGTGTGAGATGAAACTCCCAAGTCCTACAGCTAGAGGCAAAGGAAAGTATGGAAATCGTATCACTGCACAGATATGGAACCCAGCAGCAACCATTGCCCCGGGTATCCTGGACAGAAGGGAGTAGATTTGCTATGCTTATCGGTTTTGCTTGTTTGAATTTCTAACCTAGATGATTTCCAGTTTAAAAAAAAAAATAGAAAAAATGTCATTGCATGTAGACTTGAGCAAATGACTGTTTCATCGGAGTACAAACTTTTATGGAAAAGGTAAATCTTATTTTTTTTTTAATGATTTTAGGAAGCCATCACACTGGCCAGTACTCACAGAGTGGTGCCGAAAAGCCAGGTTTATTCTAGAAAGTCCTCCTCAGAAGCAGCATAGGTAACAAAGAAATGGTTCTGGAGTCTGAGGAATTCAAGGTCCAATCTCAGCTCTGTCACTAATCAGCTGTGTGGACTTTCAACCTGTTTCTTCATCCACGAAATGGAGGTTAACATAATGATCAAATGAGATTTAAAAAAATAACCTCAACACATAGCAAGCATTCAGTGACGGTGTTATTGGAGCTGTTAGTGTCAAAGCTTGGGCCCTGGAAATCCTAACAAGCAATCATGGCCAAATAAAGAGCTAAATGATAGGGAAAGGCTGAGGAAGGAGACGGATTCGGTATGGCCACACTGGGAAGAGAGACAAATGAACAGGTCCAGGGACACTCCCACGTTCTTCTTTGGAGAACTATCCCTAGGCTTCGGTAGTACTGGTCAAGGTGTGGTCCGGCCCATCATTGTCTGGGCTCCAGTCTGTCCTGCAAGGCAGCCTGAGTACTTGTCAGAACGATACGAAATCTTTTTCCAGGAGACAAGTTCTTCCTCTGGCTGGCACCAGGCTTCTTCGGTAATTTCCTTCTCCCAGCACGAGATTCCTGAGGACATTTGTTTCCGTTGTCTGGTAGCCAAAGGGAGGTGCACAGCTGGTCCCTCTAGAGCATCTTTCCTCCTGCCAGGAGGGATACGGATGAGTACAGCTATGTATACAAACAGGTGGGCGAGCACCACTGGAGAAGTAAGACGCCCCAGAAAGGGTAAGCCTCTCACCCTTCCTTTGTTCTCTCCTCTCTTCCCTTTGTCAAGGGTACAGCCCTAGAGCCAGTGACTAGACACTCTCGCAGGAGCCTTATCATGGAGCTGTGCACACACTGGGGACTCAACTGAGCTGAGTGACCTAAGGCAAGTTTAAACGGTCTGAGTCTTTGGGGGAAAACATGGTTGTAAGCTCAGGGAACATCACAGTAGAGGTGGCGGAAATATTGTACGAGCCAGAGGACTAGGAAAGGGTACTGCGTCTCCTAGCAATGGCAGGGAAGCTTCACCCACGATGCCTCAACAATACGGCTGCCCAAACAAGACCTGAGCAAATACCACACAAATAGAAGTGCTAACGTGGAAGGGGAACTTTCATGGGGCCCCACCACTAGGCAAAGAACTTCAGGCAACTCAGGAGAGGAAGAGAAATAGCCTTCCTTAGAAATGAGCAACCTAACTGGTTATCCAGTCCCAAGTGGTCGGCCTTGAAGTTGTATACAAACACTAAATTCATGCAGCAGGTTGTGCTTATATGTTTAAGCATATATGTTCAATTTAAATAATTTAGTATATTAAAAATAATTATATATTGCCGGGTTGTGGTGGTGCATGTCTTTAATCCCAGCACTTGGAAGGCAGAGGCAGGCAGATCTCTATGAGTTCAAGGCTAGCTTGGTCTACCAAAGATAGTTCCAGGACAGGCTCCAAAGCTACAGAGAAACCCTGTCTCTAAAATCCAAAATTTAACAAACAAACAAAATATTGTATATTATATATTAAAGAAAAATATTTTATTTTCATTTATTAAAATTTTCTTTAATATATAATGTATATTAATTTATATGATTAAACCAAATATAATTTAATATACATAAAATATATCAAAGAAAAAGACCATGAATTTGAGAGAGATTGAGGAGGTATGTGAAGGGAGGAAGGTATGAGGAGGTAGGTTGAAGGGAGGAAAGGAAAAATTATGCAATCATATTTTAATTTAAAAAAAGAGCTGTGATCCCATAATACCCAGCATGGATTATGCAGGACTATAGCTAAACAACAATGGCTGCCCTCGGGATGCACAAGAATGAGCCCTTTTGTGTAACATGAGGGGGCCTGTTTGTTGGGGTTTTTTCTGTCCCGCCCAGCCCCCCAGCTATTTAGTCCCAGAGAAAAATCAACCACACAGAGGACTCAGTAAGTTATAATGCTGATTGGCCCATTAGGTCAGGCTTCTTACTGGCTAACTCTCATATCTTGATTAACCCATTTTTCTGATCTATTTTAGCCATGTGGCTCAGTACCTTTTTCAGTGGGGCAGCTCACATCCTTCTGCTTCGGTGTTCTGGGCAGGAGTGGGAGGAATCAACTTCCTCCTCCCCAGAATTCTCCTGCTCTCCTTGCATCATTTCCACTTCCTGTCTGGTTTTCCCACCTACACCTCCTGCCTGGCCAATCAGCATTTATTTAAAACATGATTGACAGAATACAGACAATTCTCCCGCCCCACTTTTGCTCATTGTCCAGAGTTCTCACCTCATCAAAGGATGCCAGGGCCATTGCCTTTACTCTGTCTAGCTCTCCTCCCCACTCTTGCAGCTCACAGACTCCACTCTCTTTGAATACTTATCCAATTCAAGCTATCAGCACTAGCAGGATCGTGCAACCCAAACTTCAACTCTGTTTCCACAGGTCCAGCCCAGGGCTGGTGGATAGCCGAGGTGGAGCTGGGTGGCACATCCGTGGCTACCAGAGAAAGTGTTCCTCTAATTTCTCGCCTTCCTTTGGATCAACCACCTGTAAGGTAAAGATCTGGACAGCCAGGCAAAGTTTAAGGCTTTTTTTTTTAAGTTAAAAAAAAGTTGTTGTGCTACTTAAATTAACACCGTCCTCTGTACGCTTCCCTCTGCGTGTGGAGACACGACCCTTTTTTAAGCTGCATTGAAAAATAGAATTGGCAGGGCTGTGACTCCTGCTCGAGCTTGCCAGGAAGGTTGGAAATGAGCATGCTCCTTCCTGCCTCTCTTGGCAAGGTTCCCTGCTAGGAGCTGGTTGAGACAGAATCCTCTTCCTTGACTGCCCCTCCAGCTGAATGTGGAGTTAAAGGGTGGGGTCTCAGAAAGGCATCCCCTCCCCCACCCCGCCTTTCCCAACCCGGGAGGTGGAGATGTAGAAATAGCATGTGCTGGCAGTAAACTCTGGGAGCTCCTGATCAGGTTCCCATGATGTTGTTTAATCCTTAATCATCCCTCTTGGCACACTTCCCACTGCTACTGCTTGCGTGAAGTTGGAAGTGGCTAATTGCTTCAATCTGTATTTGCTATATGGCCATGCTTAATGCAAGCCCCACAGGGACTCCCAAGAAGACCATTTTGACCTAATAGCTTATTTTGTTTGCTTCCAAGAAATCTCTTCTATCTTTCCCTATCATCTAAAAATCTTCCTAGTCCCAAGTGGACCCTCAGCGACGTGGGATATATTTAAATACTTCTGTAGATAAAGTCCATGTTAGTTACCATAATCTTAATGGGCTTGATTGGCAGTGGGGCTATGATCACAAGCAGGATTCTATGGAATTCTACAGATTTTATGGAGACTGCCCTATTTGTTCTCCTTAAACACTATTCCAAACAACAAAGAACAATGATTACTCTTCAAAGCTTTTATGGCAGAAAGTAAAATGTCAGATCATTTTAGCTAATTAAAATGTGAGGGTTCTTGTGATTGAAAAGCATTCAACTGTGGGCTTTCACAGAAGAAAAGGTGTACTTCTTCAAGAATTAAAGTGCACAATTTCCTCAAATTTTTATACTAAAGCAAGACACTGTAGGCACCAGACGCAGATACAAAGATGCCAACCCTAAGGTCCCCTCTATTGTCAGAGAAGCCTTGCCCTAACCTTTATCTCTCTAGTGTTGATGATGAGACCAATATGGAAAACTGCTCCCAAACCTACAATGGCCACAAGAAGGAAAATAAAATCACTCCCCAACAGTTTGCCATATTGGTTGGCTTCCACATTGTTGGGCTAAAAAAATCACGATGGAAAGAAACTTGGGGAGAAAAGAGTTTATTACATATTATAATATTGCATATTATACATGTGCTTACAGTTCATCATCAAGAGAGGCCGAAGCAGAAATTCAAGCAGGAATCTGAAGGCAGGAACTGTAGCAGAAACCACAGAGTAGTGCCGATTACTAGCCTGGTTTCCATGACTCACTCAGCCTGTTCTCCTATCTATTTTGCCCAAATAGTATTATATCCTTCTTCAACTTTATTTTTTAAAAAAATCATATTATGGTATCTGAGATTTATGCATGCTTTGTCTAGCCCCTTCAGCTTCCCTACTATGTGGTGAGTTTTGCTTTGACTGTTAGAGTGCAGCTCGTTTACAAATTCGCCCACAAATGAAAGTTTGTTTTAGTCAAGGATCCTTGCGACTAAAACAACTGGGGAGATGCCATTGTTGGTAAAATGCTTGGCACTTGAACATAAGGACCTGAGTTCAAATTCGCAGAGCCCACATAAAAGCTAGCTAGGTTCAATGACACACATCCGCAAATCCAGAGATCAGGAGGTTGGGAGAGGGAAACGGATCCCTGAATCTCATTGGTCAGCTAGTTGAGTTGAATTGGCGAGCTGGTCAGTGAGAAACCCTGTTTCAGAACGTAAGGTGGAGAATGACAGAAGACATCCAATGGCAACCTCTGGCCTCCACATACTCACACACACGTGAGCATGTTCACACACACACACACACACACACACACACACACCACTCACTTTTAAACGTTGCAGTAAGTTTACACAGTACCCACTTCTACACACCTGAAATAATTTCTCTGGAGCATAAGCCCAGAGATAAGACTTGCTGAGTCAAATGTCCTGTGCTTTCTAATTTCACAAACCATTGCCAAATGGCTCTTCAAAATGGCTTGTCAATTATCCACCCACCACACTGCATTAGTGTCCCAGCCCTTCAGATCCTCGTCAATCTTTGGCTCCGGCAGACTCTTCAGTTCTGTCAGTCACCTCAGTGTGAAATGGCACCTTGCCACCCTAATTTCTGTATCCTTGGTGACACGTGAGATTGATAGAGTACTACGTCAGATGATTTTAGTTGTTTTTTTTCCCTATTAATTTCCTGTCGCTATTTTCTGCTGTTTTCTAGGGTATTTATTATCTTTTCCTCATCAGTCATAACTCTCTGTGCCCTATATTTTCTCCCAACCAGATTAAGCATCATTAATGAAGACTGATAGCCTCCACTGTTCATTTATTAAATTAATATCCACCATTCATTAAATTAATATTCACTGACTTCCTCATACTTGCCAGACATTGTGGAAGCATTGGACATAGGAAGGCAAGGGCTCTAGCAATGTCATTTATGCCTTTAATTTTTTAGTACCTAAGTTAATAATTTTCTAATTATAAATTTTAATAATTTTAGCACCTGAGGAGGTTTGGTGAATAAATGAACTGCAAACACAGTTCTGAGAGACTGTCTCTGACAGCCTCCATGGGAAAGTCCTCAAACTCAGCCTGTCCACATTCAAGAACAAAGTGGGGGGGAGTGAATATAGGCAGTTAAGAGTACCTGGGAGACCTCATGCCCAAGCATCATGAAAGCTTCCCCACTACGAGACATGTCCAAGGATGGCGCGGTGAATGCCTCACCCCTGGGGTCCTCAGAAATATTGACATCTGGCATTCTGCCATGCAGAATTGTGTCAAGAGTTGCACTGGTTGGATCCTCCCCTGCTTCCCAGACACTGAAATGAGAGGTGGCCTTCTCCGTGCACTTTTTAAAAATCCCTCATAACGATGTGTAAAATTCACCCCTCTCCATCTGACTTTTTTTATATTAAAAACATCTATAACTTGTTCGTCAAATGTCATGCATAAGCCCTCTTCCCATGCCTGCGGTTAGCTTCTTATTTCCCTCCCAGCGCTCACCTCACATAACCCTTCACACAGTGACAGAACGGACTCAGCCCTAGTCTGTGCTGAAGGCTGAAGGTGTTGCGCCATGACTTAGCTTGGGGGTGAAAATGAAGAAATAGTTGTTTCCTGTCCCAACTCCTCTATAAGGAACAAAACTACTGCTCTGAAGTCAATCCCATTTCTGTGTGTGCATCTGAAGACAGGAAAGCCTAAGGATTCTCTGATGGTTAAAGTCAGGGAATGGACAGCAGACGAGGACCTTGGCATCCTCTGCATTTGTCTAGGTTAAACACTCGACGTTAGGAGTGCTAAAGACTCACGCAGAGTCCGCTCTTACTTTCTGAGTATCTGTCTGCTGTGTACATCCTCGGTGGTACACCCCTGTGACACTGTGACACTGTGACACTGTGACACTGCTCAAGCTAGAGCCGGAGCATGCTGTGTGACAAACGGTCTCAGCGTCCCGGGACAAAGTGATATTTTTAGAAAGAGAGGTCTTCTGTACACAGAGAGCTAAAATAACATGGCACACGTATGCGAGAGGCAGAGCCTATAACAAAGAGGCCTGGGACGATGCCCTGAGCTCTGGATTTCATGCCTCGGTGGATGGCAATGCCGGAAAGATCCCAGGAATGAGATACAGCTAAGGATCCAAGAGCGAGACAGAAGCCATTAGAGGAAAGAGCTGAGACAGGAATACAAGTGTGTGAGTCACTTGGAAATAGGTTGGAATGAGAAGCGTGTGCCCGGGGCCATCTTTGCAGAACTGCCGATGTTGAAGGTCTGGAGAATAAAGGATGCCACAACAAGCAGGGAGGGAAGGTCAGGTGGGGAGTAGAGAGACCAAAGAAGAGGAGAGGGCAGAGGGCAGAGTGTTGCCCAAAAGTCACACCAGCAGGGCTAGAGAAGAAGCTCTGCCCAAGATAACTGGGAAGATTTAGAGAGAAGGGACTTGGGCTGTGGCTCCCAGAGGAATGGGGCGGAGGGGATGCGCCAGCATGGAGAGCAGGGGACAGACAGCTGGAAATGAGGGATTAGCACTATCCAAAAACTAAAACTAAACAATGCCATGGGGGTCAGGGAATGACATGTGTCCAAACAGAGATTTCCTACACAGTAACTGTGTAGGAGACGTGGGAGAGGAAGCTCAGGCCAGAAGGGCCTTGAATGTTTGGCAAAGGACTTGGGTTTTCCTCTCCAACAGAAGAGTCATCTGTGCTTTCTGAGCCTAACAGTGACTGCGTGAAGCCAAGAGAGAAGTTTAGTAGCTATGGGAGAGGCCGTCGCTCTCGGTAACTAGGTGGGGAGGCTTCAGAAAGGCACTCAGGCTGCTATTCCGCAGCAAGGGACGAAAACACACAGCCCAGGCAGCTCTCGCACCCTCCTCTGAACTCCTGGGTGGGAAATCCTCTGAGGCCAGCGCTGTGAAGAGCTATTACTGTCATGGAGAAAGCATCCAAGAGCAAGAGCTGGAAAGTAAAGAAAGCCCCAAGCAGAAAGTGTGCAATGTTCCTGCAGCTTCCCCTGGATGGCTTGCGTAGGCTGAGCCTTACCACACTGGGGAAAGAGAGAGGCTGAGCCATAGTGGCTTCTGTCTGCAGGGCTCAGGTTTGTCACCTGCACTTATCTAAGAGGCATTGCCTTTCTGGGCATTTGCCCAGGGATCCACAGTTGCAGCTTTTAGAAAAGAAAGCCAAGGCCCCTGATTCCTCTCCCCTCTGCCTTCTGAGTCTGGCAGAGAAACCGAAGACAGCAGCATGAGGAAGAACTGTGGGAGCTTCTCTGGTGTTTTGTCCCACAGAAGCATCAGGGGGAACAGGAGTCCCCCTGTGCTGGTACCAGGCAAAAGAAGGAGGACACAGTGAAGCTGGTTCCTCTCCGTGCACATTCTTTCCTTTCCCAAGTAACAATAATGGCAACCTTCTCTCCGTCACTTATTAACTGATACAGTCGTCACCCAGCGGATAGCCCAGACCTGTCCCTACTTCCACAGCGCCTGCAGTCTCGTGGGAAAGATAAGACATAAGTGTCCAATCACTTAGGTTGATGGGACTTGTAATTACGCTGAGTTCAGGATGAAGCTTGCAACCAGAAACAAACACAAGCTTCTCCATATGGTCACTCGGGGCACAGCAATCTCTAAAGAATAGTGGGTAAACAATGCTGCGAGATAACCAGGAGCTTTAAAAGTCATCTAGGAAGACAAGCAGTGGAGATGTCACCGGGGGCCCAACAATCCAGGAAGCAAAAAGGATTTGGTTTTTTTTTTTTTTTTCTATAATCGCTGGGCAGCCACAGGGCTTTGTAAAGCAAGGAGAAGCAGGCTAGTGAGACCAGATCCCTACTTGAATCATCAACAGCAAAACAGGCAGTATTGCTGTGAATGCTGTCTACAAGTGAAAAGCACCTCCTCATCCTTCCAGTCCTGGGGTTTGTCCATGACCTTGGCTCAGTATTTTTCCTCGGGTCAATGGATCACTTGGCCGCTGCTGAAGGAGGAGGAAGAGGCAGGCCAGCCGGCAGATGTTCCCCGGAAGAGTGGCCAACAGAATGCTGCTCTCAGGCGGCTGGCACGCATTTAGAAACAGGGGAGTCAGATAAGGGCATCTTGGAACTGTTTGGAGGTCATTCCAGCCTACTTAAGAAAGATATGCATATGGGGGCGTGCCCAAGACACTCTGTGCAGTGGAAAAAGCCAGGAATAAAGCAACAGAGACAGGCTCCGGTGCCCTGGGTGTCTTTATTGTGTGCATACCTTGTAGGTATGTATGTACGCATGCATTTGCATGGAGAAGTCCAGAAGTCATTGCAACAAAACTGCTAACAGTTTTTTTCTTCTTGCCGCAGTGAGTTTTCAAAACTTTTTCCAGTAAACCCATAGCACTCAGTGAATGAAAAGGAAGACGGCTTCTGCTACGTACCTCTAGGTCTGCCCCGGTACTAGTCTGTCCCCGTTAGTCTTGACGTTATCAAACACCTCTGTTCAGTGTAAGTACTGCCTGGGGTGATCTGAGCAGAAACATTCAGTTCTGCTGACCAGTTTTCTCTTGGGCAACAGTTGTGCTTCTTAGGATTCCAAACTCTAGCATAAGAGGGACCTGAGAAATGGTGCCCACTGAGCTGCCCTGGGACTCAGACAACAAGAAAGATGGGGTTCCAGAAACAAATGAGCTTTTGAGGTCCTTTAAACCCAAGGCTTATGTGTTTTGTAGTCTAATGAGAAAGCTAATCTAATGAGTTCGTGTTGTCGTAGTCCATTGGATCTAAAGGTCAGGGTGGAGCTTGAAGGCTAATCGAAGTAGGAAGCAGTCATCCAAAGGCTGTAAGTCCCCAAATGGCACGGCCCGCACAGCTGCCACTTGGAATCTCCTCTACATGTGGCGCCGGAAAATTCAGAAATGTCTCTTGATGTATCTGTGAGAACTCCTCCATAAAGATATAGCTCACAAAACTGATATGGATCAAAAAGGTACGCACATAACAGAAACATCTAGGGCAGAACTTTGTCTCGCCATCCTGGCCTGTACCACGTGCCCACCACAGAACTTCCCTGGAAAGGATAGAAGATATAAATACATAAGGTCTAACACAGCTGCAAGCCCTTGAGGTGTGGGGAAAGAAGTTCCCTCCCCCTGAATGCTCAAGTTAAAAGAGGAATAGGAATGGCTCCCCCAAAGGAAACCAGGTGTTGTTTCAGATAAAAGAATAGATGCCTACCTGGTAGAAAGAGCAGATGCCCATGCAGCCAAGGGATGCACATAGGGTCACTAAGGCATCTGCTTCCAGCTGGGTCGTGGAGGCATCATGGTATGAAACTGATGGACTCTGGGAGCAGAAGGAAGAGACTACTATCCTCCTCTGGATCTATTCTCGGATCTGTTTCCCATAGACTTCCCAAGACACTCTACCTAAAATGCAAATCTAGCCCCAGCTCAGATAGAAGCTCCTCATCACACCCAGTGGCTTTTCCCACAGCCCGCCACTCCCAGAGCTTGCAGGATTGGATGCTAGGCCCTAAGAATCATGCAACACCCTCTGTGTGTGTTTGCAGCTCTCTCATCCTGGCCTCACATTTCTCTTAGCAACTCCGAGCTCCCAAGCAAGATGCAGCTCACACTCGGGCACACACCGGACTGAACCCACTGGTTAGGGCTTTCCTCGTGCTTTTTCCTGAAACAGTCCTTGCTTTTGTTCAATGCAGCATTTTAGTTTAGTTTAGTTTAGAGACAGGATCTCACTATGTAGCCCTGGCTGTCCTGGAACTTACTCTATAAATCAGACTGGTCTCCAACTCACAAGGATCCACCTGACTGCCTCCCGAGTGCTAGGATTAAAGGTGTGTGCCACCATGCCGGCTTCACGCGGTATTTATATTGCTATTTCCATCTCATCCTTTACTACTTGGCCTGATGTCTTCTCCAAGAAACTGTCTCCTCCGTCATGACCTTTTCTGGGCATCCTAATACCTATATTTGTACTTAAATATAGTATCGCAATTACGGATGTGTGAGTACGGTCCCACAAAACAATCACAGGAAGAATGATTCTGATCCTTAATTATATGTGCAGTCCCAGGTACCAGCATACCTTCTGGTCCAAAATAGGTCCTTATTCAATGACTATAGAACTGAACATTTTTTAATTCAGTTCATACACACACAGACATATACAAACCTACGTACACACACACAGTGAGGCCACTGAACTACAGGGGCTAAGACCCTCCTTCTAGTTCTTGAAGGCCATAAATCAAACCAGCTCTTGTCATACAACATAGAAGAGAATGGAACACATAGAAGGTCGATTGGATGTGGATAGTGGAGCGTAAATTCAAAATAAGTCCTCAAGAAAGGGACTATACAGTGGCCAAAGAGGACAGACCATAAATGATGTGTTTAAGATTTAGGATGCTGTGAGGTTAGCAATGTGTTTGTTTGGTTTTTTTAAATAAAGGTGATAATGAAACTAGATTTATTTTCTCTTTCATGGTAAAAAAAAAAAAAAAAAACTAACCACAAAGAACGTCTGGGCATGCGCACAGATGATTGCATCCACTTGCACTGGCCAAAGCCTGAGAGCTCCACGGTCATGTCATATCCCAGTAGACCGTGAAGTACGTAGATATTAACTAGGGTAACTCACTCTTACAAATACCACCAACTTCCTTGGTTCTGTGCTGTTCTTTGCACAACCGGTAGAGACTGGATATCCGTGGCCAGTGAAAAACACGTGTGTAAGATAGTTCTTCGCCATTGCTAGCCAGCCTGGCTTCCCCATCTGACAAAAAGAAAGTATGTCAGTTACTTAAGGAAGGAAGAATGTAAATTAAATTTTTATGAAAAATCACTTATTTTCGGACAAAGTCTAATTAAGAGCTTTCAAAATCCATTTGCATCAAAATAAAATTAACTCTCCTCGATGAATCCAGCATTGATTTCCTACACTTTAGGGAGAGTTCTTTTGCACAGATATTACCTCATCACTGTGTTCCTGGTTTTTGTTTTTGTTTTTGTTTTTTTTTTAAATCCAAAGAGTTTGTGCCAAAAGTCCTATTTCGTCTCATGACTGGAGTTTGCTAATACAGATGTCCTTTGCTTCATTTAATTCGCTCATTTAATTTCTGCCTAGATGATAGTCGCCTGCCTTCTTCTAACTCGGGCATCCTGACAATTTCATGTAGAAAATTAAAGTAATAGTCTTTCTGCGCCTGAATTGATTCTGCCCAGGTCTTGTTTCAGAAATAATAACAAAGAGAAATAATAGCCTGGGAGGCCTTGAGCTTCGCAGATTCCTGCTTTGCTGTCTGGCTGGGAGCCATGATGTGAAATAGGAGGATTTTGCAGCCTCCTCGCCATCTCTCACACAGAGGGGTAATCACTGTCCCTGGTTCCTACGGCTTTGTTGTTGCTGTTGAGAATAAATCAGTTCAGGGACTGGTAATCAAATCACCTGCTTATCCATACTACACCCTCCCTGCCTGTAAAAGTCACTCCAAACCAGAAACCTTTTTACCCATGTTTCTGCAAGGCAGTGTCCAGGAAACCATAGGTTCAGTTCTTAAGGTTGAAGAAGACTCTCAGAGTAGGCCAATCAGGCCAAATGGAGGTGGCGGGAGGAGCCCACATCTGCCACAACTCAGTCCCTTTCTTCTCCGGGCAGTTCTAATTGACCTCATGGAGCCAAGTTTTAGCCCAGACACTTTCGCTTTCTCTCCGTAGCTTTCCTGACTCTCCCTGTCTGTTTGACTCTCTTCTCTACAATGTAGTACAAAGTAACTGTCCTAGTGGACCAGGCAGGATAGGCAAGCATATGGTGAAGGAGAAAGCCCATACCCACCAGCACCTTTAGCCCTTCAAACAAAACACAAAACCACGTTAGCAGGTTGCTTGCTTGTTGGACCGATACACATTAGGAAGATGGCGCCTATGAAGATAACGTGTAGGCCTCTAGTCTAATTAGACAGAGTAAGTCCTGAAATGTAGTGTCTGGTCTTCCAATGCTGTGTCATTCTCGATGAGTTTTAGCCTTGTTATTTTGGCCCAAGGCATCTGATTTAGGGTTAGGACTTGAGAGGACATTTTAGGACCTGGACTGTCACTATCCCATTGTATGGTTAATAAAACCCCTTAAGTCTGTGGGTCTCCGTTTCCAAGCATATTTTTTTTCCTCAAAGTCTCTTCCAATTCCAACATTCTAGATTCTTTGATCTCTGCCGAGAGTTTTCTTGTACCCCAGAACTCTGTTACTAACCTCTTATATGCTTCTCAAAAGAAAGCTAAAGCTGCATTAACTGAGGTTTTCTCTTTTCTCTTTGACGGAGCATGCTTCCCCGACGGCGCGCATAGGGCGTGCAGGAGGATAATAGCGGGCTCTGACAACCCAGATGGTCCCACTTTAGAGAGCCAAAGTGGGGTACCGCCACTGCCCCAAGAGTATGCTGTGCGACACCACCCTGAGTGTGGTCTTTCTCTTCTCTCACCCCGACTTGTGTGGCTCCCCAGCAAACTGCCGCCCAAAGGAAAAAGAACATTCCCAACCTCATCTCCCTAGCTACCCCAGAGGCCATAATGTGAACTCTAGACCCAAACTGTCCGATAAAACAGCTACTAAGCCACGTAGCGCTCTCTAGTGTGGCTACTGCCCCGCATGCTAAAATGCACTGTGAGTATAAAAATGCCTGCCTGCTTTCAAAGACTTAGCATGAAAAGAAAGCATGTACTCCATATTGAAAGGATAATGCTGTGGATACATGTTGGTTACATAAAACACGTCACTGAAGTCAATTTCATTGTCCCGTTTTAGTCTGTCAGCACCTATAAAATTAGCTACGCAGTACACGCGGAGACCAACAGCACAGAGGTTTCTCCCACTCCCAGCTGCTAGCTGCTACTGGGATCTTTCTGTCGCCGTATAGGCGCTCACCAAGAGAACCCGGATCAATAAGAAAATGTTAGCAGGCCTGAGGAGGGAGGCCTATTCGGAGTTGACTTTAAATGGTGACATTTCCTTGCACTAGGCCCAGCACCCAAAAAGGATAAAAAGTGTTTCTCAAAGCCAAGTTACATAATTGCTTTCTTCTTCTTCTTCTTCTTTTTAAGTTTGACAAATTCACACTGATTTCAGCACCAGGAACTCTGCCAGTTTGGCAGTTCTATTCTGAGTTTTCTCTCTGATCTGAGGTACAAAGTTCCTGGACTGGGTAAAGTTTTCCTTCCTGCTCTAGGACTTCTGACCTGTTTGGAAAGGTTGCGATCGAGAACTTTAAACTACTGCAGCGAGACTGCAGGATGATACAGGAGAAAGTCTGTGCAAAGAGAACAAAACAGAACCCGGACAGCATAGCCAGCATTCATGCACACGGGGAGTGGGGTGTGGGGGGGACTTCCTCCTCCTAGGAGGCCGTCCTCCACTCAGGCACACATTCCAAGGCCCCCTCTGCTCGGTCTTATCCCGTGACTCCGTTTCCACCTAGCCAGTTCCTCCCAGCCTCCCTTTCTCCTACTCACCCTTGAACACTCTGCAAACTTCCTGGGCTCAGCAACAGCTTGGTTCTCTTCCTGAGACTCGTTTAAATGCCAGGCCCTTGGACACGCTTCTGACACTGGGCAGCGCGCGTGTAATGTGTGAGTGGGCACACTAGGCTTCAGGGTTACCTGCAACTGTGTTCCCATTGGTGCCGACAGAGTCCCCGGCCTATCACAGGTATGGAATAGGCGTATGGAATGAGCAAGGGCAGGAGTAAATGAATGCTTTGCCCCTGCTATCTCTGTGTTCCGACGGAGATTATTTTAAGCATCAAATTAAAACATTTTTCATTCCCTAACATGAAAACCATAAAACAGTGTTGACTTTTGAACTTTGAGCTTGTAACTCCTCTGAAGACAGAGAAATGGTGTGTTCACTCAGGTCGAATTTGTGCTTAGTTATATTTGCTAGCAAGTGCTCAGGAGATAAGGTTATGGGGTAGTCTAATGGTGTCAATGGCAGATGACCTGTCTTGGATTGATGATCAATTAGTCCAGATCCTTGGACACAAACCTTTATACTGTGCTATGCATGCAGACCCCTGTAATAAGCATCATGCATTTTGTAGTTATGCATACCCTGTGATAAATAACATGTATTCTGTGGGTTTGATGGGGGATAAATTTATTTATACAACTATAGAATAAAAGGGAGAAATCAACTAGCCCAGATGGAGATGGGGGCCATGATTTTGCCTCCTTATAAAGACCCTAAAGTATATTAATTTATCTGCTATTTATTTATATAGGGTAAAGCATGTGTCAGTGAAGAAAATTAAATTACTCTTGGTTTTATGCCTTCTGGAACAGACTATGAGCTTCTTAAGAGCCAAGCTAATGACCAAAAGGAAATCTTCTAGTTTGCTTTCCATTCCTGTGAAAAACACCATTGAAAAAAAGTACCATTGGATAAGAAAAGTTTTATTTGGCTTACATGGCCCAATCATATTCTGTCACTGAGGAAAGTCAGGGCAGGAACTCAAAGCAGGAATCTGGAGGCAGGAACTGATGCAGAGACCATGGAAGAATGTTCCACACTATCTTTCTCCTTATAGCTTGCTCAGTTTGAATTTTTATGCAACCTAGAGCCACCTGCTCAAGACAGGCACTGCCTATAGTAGGCTGAATCCTTCCACATCACTAAATAATTAAGAAAATGTTCTACAGGCTTGCCTACAAGACAATCAGATGGAAGCAATTCCTCAGTTAATGTTTCCTCTTCCTAACTGACCCTAGCTTGTGTCAGGTTGAAAAGAAAACTAACCAGTACAAGAAGAATGCCCTAAACATTTGGTGACTAGAAATAATACTTTTATGTGAAGTAGAAAATGGCACATTATTAAAATAGGCTCCTAACAAGGCAGTGGTGAGAATAGCTCACTGTAGGTAAGCACACGTCCTTTGTAAAGGATTGAGGGGATATATCATTACAACATGGCTTTCTGCCCACACCATTCTTGACCGTAAAATTCAGAGACATGCTTTATGTTAAAATCCCAAAAGAATGATAGAAATGGCTTTCATTCCGGAAGTATCAAAAGCCAAACACAGAAGAGCATGTTTCTGCAAAGAGATCACACTGGCTGCTGCTCCAAAGCATCCATTCCTAAAGGGCACAGCCCAGGCAGGAGAAAGCAGTGCATGGGAGCTGGAGGTGCAACCAGCTGCCTGGCTCTTTATTGGGTCAGCAGGGTCCACAGAAGGCCATGCTGTGTTTCTGGGCTTCTTAGTTATGTGAACCCTTCTAACATACTTTGAAGCCAGAAGTTGGAAAGCAAAGCTACTCCACTCCAGAGTTATGACTGCTTAAAATAATTGTTTTGCAAAGAACAGCGTATTTTCCCCAAAATTCACAAACCCTTGCTGATATTGCTCTAAAGTCATCCTAGAAAGTAAGAAAACAGTGGGAGACACATTCATTCTTACCAAGTAGGCATCTCTAAACCTGAATACCTTCAATTCAGTAATCTAGAATTTAAAATTGGAGAGAACTTTTGAGTATTTTGCATTTCCCATTTCTCACAGACAGCATTTTTCTGTCCTTGTCACTCTCACCACCATCAATGTGTTTCCAAACTGTGGGGGTGCGTGGTGAATGCATGCTGCATGCTGAAGGGTGAAAGCTTGCTGCCTGCTGTGCCTTCCCATCCAGCTCAGTCTTCTATGCCTGAGCAGCCTGACTGTGGGCAGCTTCGTTAACCTCTCCGAGAATGGGCATAATCATGATCTCCCAGCTTCCTTAAACAGTGGCTTAGTCAGCTGTCTGTTGCGGAGATAACTACCTTGACCAAAACTAACTGGGGGAGGAAAGGTTTACTTCACCTTATGGCTTGTAGCCCATCATGAAGGAAATCAGAGCAGGAACCTAAAGGCAGGAACTAATGCAGAGGCCATGGAGGAGTGCTGCTTATTGGCTTGCTCCCCGTAGCTGACTCAGCCTGTTTTCTTACACAGCCCAGGACCTCTTGCCCAGGCCATTCTGATGGAGGCGCTTTCTCTGTGGAAGTTCCCTCTTTCCAGGTGATTCTAGCTTCTGTAAATTGACAAGAAAAAGAAAAAGAAAAAGACCCTACTCAGAATAGACAGGGTATGTAAGCAACTGCAAAGCTGAAAAGCTAGTATTTGATGTTTTTCTTGTCATTGTTTAATGTCATTGTCCTTGTCAGCATCATCATCATCACAAAAATAAATATTTCATACAGTCAGTCATTTGAGGTGGGACCAACATGTCTGTTTACTTTGGGGAGGTGGGGGAAAACACATCCTGTTAGGCAAAATAAGGAACTAAACAAGTTAGTGGGGGGGAAGAGCCATGTTTTCAGAATGATTAAATCATTGTTAATTAAATAGTATTAATTAATAATTAATTGGTGAGAGTCATCAGAAACAACAGAAGCAGTGGATTCTGCTTGCTGTTGAAGTTTGCTCCTTAACCTTGAAAACCTTCATAGTAGCAACATTTCCTTTAATGTTTTCAGTTTTTATTTGTGTCATTTTGCTTGACTGCCTTAAATTGAAATCCATTCATACCAGGCTGTCACATGCTTTTAATCCCAGCACTCAGGTAGCAGAATTGGGCATCTCTGCAAGTTCAAGGCCTAATGAAACATAATGAAAGACATAATGAAACAGTTTCTCAAAAGCAATTATGCTTTATTTAATATGTTCTAAAAGTCAGGTTTAATACAATGTAACCAATGGACTTAGTTGAATAAATGAGTTTTCCAAGTATATGAAGAAAGAAATGGAAGAAAAAAAGAGGGTGGAAGGAAGGAAGGAAAGAAGGAAGAAAGGAAGGAAAGTAGCGGGAGGGAAGAGAGAAAAAAAGAAGGGAATTTCTTCTACAGATTACTTCTAAAGAGGTTGTTACTAGAAAACGCATTTCCTGTGGAACAGCCTTTGCCAGCAGAAGATGAACCAGGCCTCCCTGCTAAGCCAATCTGGAACAGGTGCAATGACCGAGAAGCCGAGTCCTGTTAACTGGGTTCTTTGTTCTCTGGGATTTCTCAGAACCTCAGCTCAGTATGAGGGAGCTTCAAATAAATCCTGAACACAGAGACCAGACAGAAGGCCTAGTGATCCAACCCCAAACTGTCGCCTTTAAGCTTGATCTGGCCCAGTTTAACCTTGGAAAGAGGGTTTGGGGTTATAAAAGAGGCCTTTCTGCACTTCTCTCTCTCTCTCTCTCTCTCTCTCTCTCTCTCTCTCTCTCTCTGTCTTCTCTCTCTGTTTATCTCTCTCTCTCTCTCTCTCACACACACACACACACACATACTTAAGCTTATGCATTTTTGTTGTCTTATGTGTGCAAGATGGAATGAGACTTAAGTCCTAGTAGAAATTTTTTTAATAATTCAGCTATGTCCGATTGGGTTGGCAAGGCTGTATTGTATAAGAATTATGGACTTAACAATATTCAATTGCAGAATACTATGTCAGCATTACTTGACCATTACTTGACTCAAGGGGAAGAGGATGTTAAATACAGAGCTTCAGTCATGTCCCAAGATCCTGATGTCAGACTTCCAGAGCAGAGGTTGTGGGAAGAATCCCGCATACTAACAAGACCCCAGTTGATATAAAGGCAGTCATGTTTTGACTCTTGCCTAGATGACTCTGAGGATACTGTGACCTTGTCTCCAAGAACTCCAAATGGCAGAAATTCCAGGAAGAGGCAAGGCATGCTATAGGTGTCCCTCTCATGCTTCCCCCTGCTCGTCACATTCCAAGAATAATGTCTGTGCATACGCAAACAGGTTTGCAAATGTTGAGTGCCTGGGAAGTGTGCTGGGTGACCAGCACAAGGAGGAAGAGTCGTATGCTAACTAACTCAAGCATTCCCTGCTGCCAGGCATGTTTTCTGATATCGTTAACAAACTGCAGTGGGCACCCAGAGGAAGGAATAGACTCTGCAGGGAGAAGAGCAGGGCAGTACAGAGGACTGAGCATAGGAAGGGACACAGAACCACTTCTAGACTTAGAAAGTTGAGGCAGGACTGTCCAAAGACAGGGAGATTCTTGTTCTTGATGTCTTTATAAAATGGCTAAACGCTCCTGGAATCTCACCATTCTCATATAGAAAATGGGAATAATTCATTTCTAGCCAAGAAGATATGGACTCCAGGGTCATATTCTGGAAGCAAAAACTGTATTAGTGTCTAGACTTTGGCTTCTCTTTCTTAAAATTCATTTTCATATATATATATATATATATATATATATATATATATATATATATATCACATATGTGCAGGAATCTGGGGGCCAGAAGAGGGCATCAGATCCCCTGGAACTAGACTTACAGGTGGTTGTGAGTCACTCTGTGGGTGCTGAGAACCCCAAACCCAAGAGCAGTAAGTTCTCTTAACCATTTAGCTATCTTCCTGGATCTTGGTTTCTAAAGATAATTTTCCAACAAAGGGGACCAGAGCTCCCGGGAGGCACACCAAAGTCAATGTCTACAGCTTCCTGTGCCAAAAATTCTAATTGTTTTAATAAAGCAGTATAAAATAAATCATAGTTTTCCAAGACATAAAATACCTTCCATGAGTCCATATACATGGAAACAATAAAGTAATAAATGAACAGGTGGGGGAAGGCAAAGTTCCCATGAAGCATTGTAGATGCTGTCAAAGAGACAAGCACGAATCCACACCCCTAAGTGTAAACTATGCCTAGAGAATCTCAAAGGCAATAATGGGTCATGGTAGCTCCAGGTACCTCAGCCAATGATCGGCATTAGCATCTTCCGTGAAGAGCCGTGTTAGTAGTACCCATGGCAGCTTGTGGTGAGAAAGACACTGTGGGACCTCAGTATGAGCTTGAGAAAAGCAGTAGAAAGGTACTGAGAGATGGACTAGCCAACCCTCCTCAAAATTATACAATCACGAAAGAAGAGGAAGTATAAAAGCCATCAGACAAGCGATATCCAAGTAGACATGACAGCTAAATGCAACATGACTTCCAAACTCGAATTTTAAAATAGAAAAGGAACAAGACATCTAAGTAATACTGTATAAACTTCTGCTGATGTTATTCATCCATACGGGATTATTAACGTGTCAAATGATTCATATTAATATAAATGTTGATATTATAACAGGAGAGACTAGGTATAGACTGCTTCGGATCCTTACTGTCTTTCAGATTTAATGTAAGTCTAAATATATTTGAAAACTAGCAGTTTACTTTTAAAATATAGACATGATCATACCTGCTCCCTTGCCTTTTATGGTGTTACTATCAAGTGACATGTGTGTAAATGTATTTTCTAATATCTGATGTGTATTATGAGAGAGTTTAAGGGTTGTTTTTATTTGGTGGCCTGGAGATATAGCTTGGTTGCTAGCGTGCTTGCTCGCCCAGCATGCTCAAAGTCCTAGGTTCAATCCCTAACACTGCTTAAACTGAGTGTCATGGAGCTCACCTACAATCCCAATGCTCAGGTGGTAATATTGGGAGGATCAGAAACTCAAGATTATCCTCAGCTATCAAGAGAGTTCGAAGCCAGCCTGGAATAAAAGAGACTTTGTCTTAAAAGGAATAATTATTTTTATGTACTTGTTAAAGATTTATTTATTTTCAATTATGTGTGTATGTGTGTGGGTGTGCATGTGTGCATATGTGAGTGCAGGTGCTCACAGAATCCAGAAGAAGATGTCATCTTCCCTGGAGTCACGGGAGCGTGAGAGCCACACAATGTGTGTGCTGTGACCTGTACCGGTATCACTGGCAGGAGTGGCGTATGCTGTAAGTCCTTAGCTGATGAGATGTCTCTCCAGGTCTAAATATTTCTATTTAAATACTCTTTTGGTTTTAATTTTTTTAATTTACTAAATTGTGTTTAAATATTTGAATTAGCCTTAGTATGAAGCTGAGTATATATCAGTCATGGCCTGACAGTATTGTGACCCCCAACACTTCATTAGGAATTTAGATTTGAGTCATAAGACAATGAGCAATTAAAATGTCTCAGTGGAAAAGGAATCTATTAGAGTTCAAACTGAGGATGGAGACCGGGATCATGGGCTATCTGGGAAGAGATGCTGAGACAGGGAAGGGAGGAAAGAACCAAGTAGCAAGCCTGAGTTCCTGCTGACAAGGATGTATTCTCTCTTGTGTCTTAGTTAGGGCTCTGCTGCTGTGAAAAGACACCATGACCACGGCAACTCTTATAAAGGAAAACATTTCATTGTGGCGGCATACAGTTCAGAGGTTCAGTCCATTATCCTCATGGTGGGACTTGGCACTGTGTGGGCAGACATGATGCTAGAGAGGTAGCTGAGAGCCCTACATCTTTTGGCAACAGGAAGTGGTCTCAGACTCTGGGTGGTACCTTGAACACAGGAAACCTCAAAGCCCTACCCTATAGTGACACACTTCCTCCAACAAAGCCATACTTACTCCAAAGCCACACCTCCTACTAGTGCCTCTCCTTAGGCGCTTATGGAGGCCAGTTACATTCAAATCACCACACCTTGTTATCCAGATCAGGAACTTTCAACTTAGACTTTCTAAGGATAATGGTTAGTTTGATATCATCTTATTCTTTTTACATTAATTTATTTATTTGGCAGAAAGGTGGGACTATGAGGGATACACACATGTGCACATGCCACAGGGCATATGTGGTCAGAAGACAACTCTCAGTAGCTGGGTCCTGGGGATCAAACTCAGATCATCACATTTGGCAGCAATCACCTTTACCTGCTGAGGCATCCCCCTGGTCTTCAGATTAATGTTTTCAGGAACAATTCATTGATTGAATAAGCATACATAATGTTTTCGAGCTTATTAAACCTCTTAACAAATATATAAACCACACAGAACTCTCCCATGTATCTACTTTGACTTTGAGAAGGCTTCATCCATGTCCTAGCAACCCAGCACAAGTTAGTGAGTGATTATATGTCTCAGTTTCCCTGCCTGTATCATGGGAATATAGTATGTCTCTATGGTAACACTCAAGAAAATTATCAAACAGTGAAATGCATCAATTTCTGCTGATATTCATACCTCATATTCCCATGCTTTATGCATCTGCCCCAGTGAGAAGCCCGGGATCATTCATTCCTACCCAGTCCACTTGGGAATGTTTTCTTCCAGGACCTTCCTCTTGAAGCCCATACATAAAACCACCTCTTTTGTTCTCTGTCCACTTTATTTTAATGCACAGTGACATGAAGCAAGCGTCAGCCATTTTTAAAATCCTTGCCGTACCAGTCTTTCCAAATTGGCAGCCCTATGGACTGGATCCACTCAATTTCGGCTGCCCTGGAAGACCACCATTTGGAATCCCCTCCTACCATCTGCCAAGGTTAATTCTAGCGCACTCCAGAGAGACCAATTTTTGGTTACTTTAGCCCAGATACAACCCCTGACTTGCTTTCATCACAGCTGGCTCCTGCATGGCATTGATAGACAAACTGACAGAAATTTGATGCTGGGAATTGAAGTTGAGATTTTCTTGTGACCTGCTGTGACTTTCTGAAGAGACTGTCTTAGTTAGGTTTCTACTGTTGTGATAAAACACCATGCCCAAAGCAACCCATAGAAGAAAGGGTCTTTGTAGGGCTCATGATTCCAGAAAGATAAGAGGCCCTCGCCATCATGGCTTGAAAGTATGGCAACAAGCACCAGGCATGATAGCGGGATCCGCTGAGAACTCACATCCTGAACCACAAGCAGGAAACAGAGAGAGAAGAGAGAGGGAGAGAGAGAGATAATGAGAGAAAGAGAGAACTAAAATTGATGTAAGTCCTTGAAAAAAATTCAAAGTCCACCCCTAGTGACTTACTGCCTCCAGCAAGCGATGTCAACCTCCTAGGCCTCCCCAAGCTTCCCTAACAGCCAACTAGAGACCAACTATTCAAATGTTGACCACGGGAGCATCTCATTCAAACAACCACAGAAACCGTAGGCATTTGAGGGCAAACCCCTGTCCTCCAGACCTGCTTATGAGGCTTGGCCTTTAGCTGGACCTTACTGGAAGCTGGTAGTGACAATCACTGCATGATTGAGACCTCTGGGGAAAGCACTCCATTTCTCGCTAGGGGTCCCGGGGCAGAGGCACAGCACACCTTCCACACCTTCCCATGGGGCTCTTCTGGGGGAAACCTGACTGTCTCAGCCACTTCTAAAAGAATCGTGGATTTTTTAAACAGAGGAATCTATTTTCTTCCCTACTTCACCATTCCAGGACTCTATCTGTAGACTTTTTAAGGCAAGAACCGTCTAATAATGAGTGATTTCACTGTTCTACTTTTAGCACCTAGGAAGATCTTTTTAAGGTCACTGCTTTTTTAACTTCACTGCTGCAGGGAAGTTCTCAAAAACCGTGCAAGTTGGGAAGTTCCAGCTGTTGCCAATTCTAGATCGTCTTCCTGTTCTAGAGCAAATGATTCACCAGTAGGAACCAGGTCACAGGCAGGTAAAACGTCAGTGTCTTTCCTAGAAAATGGGTACCAGGGTGTGTGCCCCAGATTTCTTTGATAAAAATACGCAAGAAGGCAAATGCCCAAGCAGCCACACAGTTGCCCACCTCCGTGTGTCCACATCCCAGCCCACACACCCCTGCCCTCTCTCTTCTGCTGTCCAGTCCCCATGCTAGTCCCTGACACTCAGATCTGTCTCATTCTTCGTCTTGCTCTGGTGCAGGAGAATTGTCTGTATTCTGTCAGTCATGTATTTTAATAAAACGCTGATTGGCCAGGCAGGAAGTATAGGCAGGAAAACCAGACAGGAAGTAGAGGTGATCCAATGAGAACAGGAGAATTCTGGGAAGCAGGAAGCTTCCTCTGTCACTCCTGCCCAGATCACTGAAGAGGCAACATGTGAGCTGACAGCTGAAAAAGGTACCAAGCCATATGGCTAACACAGAGTAGAATTATGGGTTACCGTAAGATGTAAGAATTAGTTAATAAGAAGACTGAGCTAATGGGCCAATCAGTTTATAATCTTATGGAGTCTTGTGAGTGATTTTCCTTGGAAGTTGCCGGCTGCGGGGTACTGGGCAGGACAGAAACCCCAACAAGCCGGCCCTCATGTTACAATGCTCAACTCTGGGATTTCAAGTGCTTCCTAGAGCTCCTTCCAGATTTCATCTGCCCTGGACTGGCCCTCCTGGCCTCCATTACTGCGCTACCTCCCATAGTCTGGAGTGGGCTTCTACTAATGCCTGTGCAGTGGCTCGCAGCTTCAGGGCACTTGGTTTACACTGGTCCCTCTTTTTGGCTATCCCTTCTGATCTTCCCAAGATGCCTTCCAGTCTCCCCCTATAGTTCAGTGCCTCAGAGACATGGTTTCTGCTGCTCTGATTCTTCCTGTCTGCTCCAATGAGAAGTGGAACCTTGCTGTCTTTAGTCCCACAGCCTCCATGTAGTTTTCTTGTGCTTCCTGGTAGCTTCATCTGGCTCTGCTGTTAATCCAGGTATGTCTTCAGTCCACCATCTATCAGATGCAGTGTAACAGTGGATCCTAGGACCAGATTGCCTGGGGTCGTATCCAGGACAGGGTCCTTCCTAGATGTGAACTAGAGCAAGTTCCTTGTGTCTTCATCTCCCAATGTGTAAACTTCAGATAATGAAAGCTGAGATTTTCACAGCTAAAGTAGCTATCACTGAATGAAAGGACCCTCTCTGGAAGATTGCATACAGGAAGATTTGAACCATATGCCATCCTAGGGAAAGGGTGTCATTGCTTTCTACAGACTAGGACAGGGAAGGATTTGGGGGGCAGTAAAAATATTCTGCATGATACTGTGGAGGTATCAAGGCTTTTGTGCACATACAATGTACCAGGAGTGGATCCTAGCATACACTACAGATGCTGGATAGTGGTGACATTTCAATGCACGTAATGTACCACTCTGGAAACAGAGGTTGATAATGGAAGAGGCTAGACCCACGGATATGTAAAACATAGCTGTACCTTCCTGCCGATTGTGCTGTGAAACCTCAATTGTGCCCATTGTCGCCACTCACCTGTGGCTGTGTTTGAGGACACAAGCAACCCCATCCAGAGGCCTCTGTGACAAGAAACTGAGCCCTTCAATAGATAACTAATGCAGATTTAAATGAGTTCTTTGTGTGGGGTTCTAAGACGGGTGAATACTAGCATAATGACAGCCTTTGAAGTTGTGGTTTTCAAATATTTTAAGCATACAGAACACTTAGAATACTACAGCAATACCCACACCCTCCCACTTATCCTTATCAATAATACATTAACCAATTGTCTCATATTTTAAAACTTTTATTATAGTATTGTGTGTATGTGTGTGTGTGTGTGTGTGTGTGTGTGTGTGTGCACGCACACGTGCATGCAAGTGTGGACACATGCCAATTTGCCCTTCTTTTCTTCTACCAGTTTGGTCCAGGAGATCAAACTCAGGTCATCGGGCTTGACGGCTATATAGTTTTTATATTTTTCAGAAGCAAAATATTCCAGATAGACTTAAGTCCCTATGTACCTTTCCCTATCCCATTTCTGCTGTGCCTTTGTAGCAGTTGATAAAGTACTGAATTTTAACCTACATTTCCACAGTGTGAGTTTGTATTCTAACATTTTATTTAAGTTATAATTCTGTCTATAATCCTTTGTGAGTTGCAGTTTTCAGTCCTCACTATGTTTTGGAGATCTATCAATGTTGAAATAGGTAATTTCAGCGAACTTGCATTTACTACTATGATAATTTACACTATAAATATTTATTAATTTACTCATCCCATTCTTTGGAGACATTCATATTGAGTTTCCAGAGACAGAGGAAAGCTCAAAGATCACTGTGCCAAGGAAAGGGTACAGTAGAAGAATGGAAATAATTAGACCAAAGTCCATAGAAGATGGTGGGAGCCAGGACTTTAAAAGATATTACGGTAGCCTAGAGTGGCCAGTTATTGTCAGTTGGGTGGAGTCTTCCTGTTCCCTTTCTTCAGTCTCCTTAGAGAAACTTGTCTCCTGTTACATGAGATTCCTCAGGGTCCATGAGACAGCCTGTGACTAAGCTTTTATCAATCACAGTACACTTCTTGATATACAATGATTGGCTCAGGGAAGAGCATGTGACCAAAACTCAGCCAATCAGAATCTAGTCATTTTTCTACACTGGAACTACTGTAAGCTGAGAGTCTGCAGAACATCCCTCCTGATACGTAGGGAGGGTCTGCCTCTGGCTGAAAGAGAGAAACTGGCACAGGGAGAGTGGCGGTGACCAGCAGACGGGAAAGAAATGGTAGAAAGGTGCAAAGAGCATTATTTGAGCTCCTAAATCTCTCTCTTAAGAAATCAGCCCTTTGCCAAGCAGTGATGGCGCACACATTTAATCCCCGCACTGGGGAGACAGAGGCAGGTGGCTCTCTGGGAGTTCGAGGACAGCCTGGTGTACAAGAGTAAGTTACAGGGCAAGCTCCAAGCTACACAGAAAAACCCTGTCTCAAAAAACAAAACAAAACAAAAAACCAGAAAGAAAGAAAGAGAGAAAGAAAGAAAGAAAGAAAGAAAGGAAGGAAGGAAGGAAGGAAGGAAGGAAGGAAGGAAAGAAAGAAAGAAGAGAAAGGGAGGGAGGGAGGGAAGGACGGAGGAAGAGAGAAAGAAAAAGAAGGAAAGGAAGTCAGCCATTTTGGAACTGTTTCCATCTTAAACCAGCTTGACTTGTTTTCTGTAGCCTGCAGCTGTCTTCCTCCAAGTGCATCGTTCTTCATTGTCGGCTGTAGCCGAACCTAGGACCCTAAGTAGGTGAGGGATTGAGAATGATCATTTATCTCGGTGAAGCCCTAAAAATACCTCTAACCTCAGACTAAATGGATGAACCAAGGTTTGCTGTTCTCAAAGTTCTAATGTGCCACTTCCTGACTCGAGGACACCATTCCCTAGCCTGTCATCCACGCATCCAGTAAATATTCAGCATGTCCTATGTGTGGGTGGACACTATATTACAAAAAGAGCATCAAGGACACGGTAGGACTAGCAGTTTTATAGGTATTTAGAATAGAGTAGCATAGTATTAATTCTTAATAGTTGGCCCTTAATAAATAGAACACATTTTAGTTCTCAGAGAAGACCGAAGAGTGAATAGGGGAAATAAATGAATTATTTAAAACTATTTGATTAGGTCAACAGGAAGTAGGAAAAACAAATAGAGGAACCCAGAGAGACAGACACAGGGAAAATGAGTAACTGGGTAATGGACGTACTCACAACTTTATCAATAAGTACACTAAAACAAGCAAGTTGAGCTCATTAAAAAAGCAGTAAATTTTAAAGTAGCTGTAAAAGACGCTTAACCGCCTGTTGTCTGCAACAGCTGTGCTTGACTCATAAAACATTCAAAGCACAACAGTTTAAAGAAAATACTGTGTTTTAAGTTGTGTGCATAAGGAAGCCAGTGTAGCTATAGACATGTCAGAGGTGACAACAGGGGTGCTATCAGGGATAAGGTCAGACATTTCCAACTGACTGAAGGGTCCTCTCTTCAGGACACAGCAAGCTTAGGTGTGTGTCAACTTCAGAACAAGTTCAAAACAAATAAAACAAAAGCTTCTAGAAGTAAAGAAAGAATTAGACAAATTTACAATTTGAGTTGGCAATCTTACGCTCCCTCTTGGTAATTGACAGCACGCAGGCCAGCAGGCAGTAATGGCTAAAACAGACAATTATACAGAATATCCAAACACTATCAATCACCTTGCCTTACATAATATTTATAGACCAGGTGAATCATTGCAGAAATATATTCTTCTCAGGTGAGTATGATGGGACGTTTCACCAAGACACACCATACACTAAATCGCAAAGTAAGTCCCAATACATTTCCAAAGATTAGACCATTCGCAGCACATCCCCTGAATACAGCAAAATCAAGTTAGAACTCAGAAGCCAGTAATAGCTAGAAAATCTCAAAATATTTGAGACCTAAGCAATGCCTTGTGAAATAACGAAGATACTATAAAGGAAGTTAGGAAACATTCCAGAGCGAATGGTAGTGTAATATAACTAATGCAGTTTAGAACAGGTTCGTAAATACAAATGTCTGCATAAGCATTAAAAAGCTTAAAAATCAGCAATCGATTTCTACCTTAAGAAGCCATAATAAGCCAGGCGGTGGTGGTGCATGCCTTAAATCCCAGCACCTGGGTGGCAGAGGCAGGTGGATCTCTAAGTTTGAGGCCAGTCTGGTCTACAGAACAAGTTCCAAAACAGTCAAGGCTATGAAGAGAAACCCTGTCTCAAAAAAAAAACCATAATGAGGGCCATAATGATGAATCAGCTGCATGAAGCATGAGGAAATATGAGTAAGACTCAGAGGTATGAAAACCTGAATTCCATGTCCAGAACCCACATATAAATTCAGGTGTGGTGGAGAACTTGTAATCCCAGTTTGGGGAGGTAGAGATAGGAAAATCAACAGAACTCATTGACAACCAAAATAGACTGGTTGGCAAGTTCCAAGCCAATGAGAGACCCTGTCTCAGAAACAAGGTGGACAGCTTGGAAGGACTCACATTGGAGGTTGAGCTTAAGCCTCCACAAATACTCAATTGCTCAACATGAGAAGTAGAAAAAGACAAGATCTCCTGAGTAAATTGGGAGCATGGGGACCTTGAAAGAGGATTGAAGGGGAAGGAGAGAGAAAGGGAGGAGAGCAGAGAAAAATGTAGAGCTCAATAAAAATCAATAATTTTTTTTAAAAAAAAAGAGCAAGGAAAATAAAGTTTTAGTGCTTCATCTGCAAATGTGTTTATTAATCATGTGTCACACCAGAGGCTATTTGTACAGCGCTAAGTAAAAAGAGAGCTGAGAAGGCTCACAAAGCACCCTCCTGGAATCCGCTCCCCCCCCTCTCTCTGTGTGTTTGTGTGTGTGTGTGTGTGTGTGTGTGTGTTGGGAATTGAATCTAGAGTCTTATGCATGTGTTCTATAACTAAGTTATATTCCCAGTCCCTGAAGACAGAATGCCATTACATAGCTTAGGCTGGTCCCAAACTTGCAATCCTCCTGTTGCTGTTGTAACATGAGGGCCGGCTTGTTGGGGTTTCCGTCCCGCCCGGTACCCCAACAGCCGGCAAATCCCAAAGAGAAATTACACACAGGACTCCATAAGGTTATAAACTGATTGGCTCATTAGGTCAGGCTTCTTGTTAACTCTTATAACTTATATTAACCCATTATTCTCATCTATGTCAGCCATAATGGCTCAGTACCTTTTCCAGTGGGGGCAGCTTACATGTTGCTTCTTCAGTGATCTGCGCAGGAGTGGCAGAGGAACCTCCCTGCTTCCCAGAATTCTCCTGTTCTCATTGCATCACCTCTACTTCCTGTCTGGTTTTCCCGCCTATACTGCCTGCCTGGCCAATCAGCGTTTTATTAAAATATGATTGACAGAATATAAACATTTCTCCTGCATCATTTCCCTCTTTTTCTTTTTAAACAAAGGAAAATACCCATAGTCCATTTGTTGGGAATGTGGGCGTAGTATTTCAGGCTACTTCCTGCTGGTTGGGGGCGCTGATAATCTTATGGGGACCTAAAGAAAATTTAGAATTATCATCAAGTCCTGACTGGAGTATCCTGTGAGTCTTGATCATCTCAGGCAGCAGTCTTGAACCTGTTCTGGACGAAGAACTCAGACATCTGGGCCATCTGTTCCTGTCGGAGATTTCTCAGGTGGCCTTCCTTGATCGTACTGGATTTTTCTTAACTCAGAATGAATCCACAACCTCTCATTTTCTGTGGAAACAAAAGCAAAATCTCTTCTCCAAAATAACAAACCTTTTGACTTCAATTTTGAAGCCAAGGTATTTTCAAAATACCTATCTTGGGCTAGTTCAGCAGTATTTATAAACAAAAGTCTTTTAGCAGCTGTTGCTCCTTCCTCAGCATTCAAATAATTCAAAGAGAGCATAAAAACATACAGTATCAAGATTCTCTGTGTATTTTCCATCTTTATTTTAACCTCTATTTCTTTTATTTCTATTTTTACTTTTTGAGACAGGTTCTCTTTATATCTTTGTCCTGGAATAACATTGTAGACCAGGCTGTCCTTCAACTCACAGAGATCCTTCTGTCTCTGCCTCCCAAGTACTGGGTTCAAAGGTGTTTGCTACCACACCTTGAACTCACAGAGATCCAAGTGTCTCTGCTTCCCCAGTGCTAGGATTAAAGGTGTGTACCACCACACCCTATTTCTCCCTTTCTTTCTTTTTTATTTGTAATGACTTTAACCTTTAGCCTGCATATATTTTTAATACACTGTAAACCATTTAGAGGTTTTCTTCCTCTTTGAATCTCTCTTTACTGTATATTTTTCTTTTTCTGACCACATGAGTCTTTAATTTACTAAGCAATATGGAGAGCTGTGGCTTTGACAGCTAGATCCAGTCCATTTCTTAACTTTCCAGCCTCACGGCTGTGATACCAGCCAGAGCTGTGTTCACTGCCACAACTCTATGGCGTTTCAAGGTCCTTGCCAGCAAGCAAGCTGCAGCATTCTGCTCACAGACCACACTCAGTCTGACTGCCTGTCCGAAGTGTTGGGAATTGAATCTAGAGTCTTATGCATGTGTTCTATAACTAAGTTATATTCCCAGTCCCTGAAGACAGAATGCCATTACATAGCTTAGGCTGGTCCCAAACTTGCAATCCTCCTGTTGCTGTCACCAAGGACAGTAGAAAGCCAAAGGAGAACCTTAAGCAGCAAGAGTGTCCATCTGATTGACCTTTCAAAAAGACTAGTCTGATGGGTTTTATGCACTATTTGAAGTGGACATTCATGGATGGTGCATTAGTCAGTGTGTTCTTTAGAGGTACAGAAGCAGTAAAATGAACATATATTAGAAAGATTGATTTAGGTGGTCAGTTTATGCAATAGGAACTGGGGACACCAACAATGTCATCTGCACACTAGGGAGGGCGAGACCCTGTAGTTGATCAGTCCATGAAGTCAGATGCCTCAGCAGTGCCAGTCTGGCACTGAGGGCCTGAAGGATTCCTGGAGATACTGTTATATCAGTCCACCCTAAAGAGCCTACAGATCTGGGTTCTGATGACAGCCACAGATGTCAACAGCATCAACAGAATACGCTCGACAGCAAGACGTGAAGACATCACTGTCTCTTTTTATACCATCTAGAATCTCAGTCCATGGGATGGTACCAACCATATTCTTGGTGTTTTTCTTGCTCAGTTAAACCTTTTTGGAAACATACAGGTACACCCAGAGATATATCTCCCTGGTGATTTTTAATTCCACTGAATTAACAATATTAATCATTGAGTATTTAAGTATATCCATGAAAGCATTCAAGAAGCAGAAGAATAAGGAGAAAGAGAGAGAGAAACTAAGATCTAAGCAATAGTGAAGAGGGTGCCTGAACTGGCCTTCCCCTCTAATCAGAATGATGACTATCTTAATTGTCATCATAAAACCTTCATCCAGCAACTGATGGGAGCAGCTAAGCACTGGGTAGAGTTTCCGGAGACCAGTTGAAGAGAGGGAGGAGCGATAATATGAGCAAAGGGTTAAGATCATGGTGGGGATAGGCACAGAAACAGCTAACCTGAGCTAGTGGGAGCTCACTGACTCTAGACTAACAGCTGGGGAACCTACATAGAACCAAATTTGGCCCTCTGAAAAGTAGGTGACAGTTGTGTGGCTTGGGCAGTGGGACCAGGATTTATCCCTAGTGCTTAAACTGGCTTTTTGGAGCCCATTCTTCTTATAAGGATATCTTTCTCGGCCTAGAAATAGAGGGGAGGTCCTTGGTCCTGCCTCAAAGTGATCTGACAGACTTTGTTGACTCCCCATGGGAAGCCTTACCCTATGTGAGGAGGTGGGGGAAGTGGGAGGAGGGGGAGGGAATGGGAACTGGAGTAGATAAGTAAAATGAGAAAAGATTGTTTTTTTTTTAAAGAAAGAAGCTAATGAGTGACAGGTGGGCACACCACGTACCTACATGCCTCCACTTATCCTTCACGTGTGTAAATGGACAGTGTCACATATGCTTAGGCTTCTTGATAAGCTGTCCCTGACCCTGACTCTGACCTGCAGTGAGATTTACTGTCCCTCCCTTGCTCATGTAACCCCCTCTGTCTCCTCTTTTTAGCTTTCCTTCTTGTTAAGAAATGATTTACAGTGGAAACCACGGGTCTTAAGTATCCATCTTAATGAATTTTGGCAGTTGTATATACCTAGGTAATCATCAACCCAAACAACACATAAAACACTCCCTGTGCCCTGTGAGTTTCCCGATGCACCTCTCCTGTGACAGTCCCTCAGACCCAGGCACGTGCTTCGGTAGTTCCAGCGTTATAGGTCGCTTTGCCCACCTTTGGGTTAGCAAAGAGGAATACGCAGCACCTACTCTTGGTTTGAAAGTTTTAATGTTAATAAAATATATGTACTGTAAAACGTGCCACTTGGACTAGGATTCTGTACACAATTCAGTGGCATTGATTACACCCACTATGCTGGGTACCCATTGTTCACCTCTTCAGAGCTGGTTTCACTTCACTGCCCAATTCACTGATCTCCCTACGGCCGTGGCAATGCAACCCTGAAGGAAAAGGGATGTGTTCTACCACAGTGGTCGGCGTGGAGAACGTAATGATGTTTGTTGGTCAGCTGGTTGAAGAAATGACTAGCTCATTTATTTCTATGAAGGAACACTATCAAACCACCCCTTTGTTCTTCCTCTATTTCCTACATGTGTAAATGTTTGTAGGTGTCTGTGCTAGACTTTAAAAATCTGAAAGATGAGCCAAATGAAACTCCTGTCTGTGAGTCTACCGTCAGATTAGAAATTTATAGAAATACATCACACCCAATAAAACAATCCCAGCAGAGAGATGAAGGTGGGAAGGAGGGGTGTAAGAGTCTATTCCCTCACTGTCTTGAGAACTGAGAAGGGCTTCACGGAGATATAAAATCAGAGCTGGTGCTCTCAGGGTGCAGGGCAGCAGTGGGAGAGTCTGGAGGGACTACAGGGGTTTATTTCTTCAGAGATAAATCAGCCCCTCCTCCCCTACACCCTCACTTCCACCTCGGTGCTGAAGCTCAGTGGGATGTGTCTGCACACTCCTCTTTCCTCCTAGAGATGTTCTTTTGCATCTCAGAGTTACTGTTGGGCTAATTTCTCGTCATCCTCGTGTGCACAAACTCCTTAAATAGGTGGCTTTTATTATGGGTGGCTTCTCATAAAATGTCCTTGTTCAAGACCTTGGACTTGTCTCAGGGCAAGTCACATAAATCTCTGACATAGTTAAACACATTTGTTAGTCTCTTACTTCCAAAGCCACGGCCAACTGCCTGCCTGCCTCCTTGTCTGTCGTCATTCATCCTGTACATCATTCTCAAAACTGTACATAGTTTAAGAATTCAAGTTCTTGTTTTGGATTTAAAGAAAAACTGGCCCTTAGTGAGTTTCTTCCCTGCCAGTGTTCCCCAGGTTTTGCCTTCCTGTTGTTTTGGGGCTCCTTTGAGCTACTTAGGTTCATTTTGAACCATTTTGGTAACTGGTATTTGGGGACTGGCTTTGTCTTTAAGAACTCTAAACTATTTGAGTTATGTTGAACCATTTGGGATATTACGTCATTGTATGAAATGCCTTGTCAATTTGGATATTTGGGGGGAATCTCTGTTGAGCCAATTGGGGTTCTGCTCAACCACTTGAGACAGGGAAACAGGGTGTTAAGGAGAGAAAAATTCAAGTCCTGGGAGTGGGGAGGTAGCTCGGTGGTTAGGAGCACCTACTGCTCTTACAAGTGACATCAGTTTAGATTCCACCACACAATGGAGCAGCTCACAACCTCCTGTAGCTGCAACTCTTAGGGGTAGCCACTGCTTTCTCCTGGCCTCCACAGGCAACTACATGCCTAAACATATACCTCAACACAGACACATACATATATATAATTTTTAAAATAAATAAATCTTTAAAAAAGAATTCAAGTCATCAAGAAAAATCTGGCTGTAGACAAAATGATGTCACTAAAGCAACTTGGGAACCAAGACTCTCTTACTGGGGTAGAGCATGGACGGATGAATAAATGAATGAATTGCCCAGATAGTCAACTCTACTAGGCAACTTAAAATGGGAGTCGGAATGATAATGACAATAGTATTGGTTACAATGTACTGTGATAAAGCTACAATAGCTATATATCAAGGTTTATTTTGGGGTTAAGTCTATTAAACCTCTCAGGGTTAAACTGTGTTTGGGAGGAGAGTGACCCAGAGGGTAAACCTGTTTGTTATCAAAACTGAGGACCTTAGTTCAATTCTCATGACTCATATGGTAGAAGAAGGGAACTGATTCTCATCATGAGCTGTCCTCTGACATCCATGACTATGAATACGTGTGTGTGTGTGTGTGTGTGTGTGTGAGTGTGTGTGTGTGAGTGTGTGTGTGTGTTTAAATGTGGAGACCCAGTAGAGATGTCAAGTGTCCACCTTAATTACTTTCCACCTTAGCCTTCAAGCCTAAACCTAGAATTTCCATCAGGTCAACTAGACTGATTGGCCAATGAACTCCAGACATCGTCTTGTCTCCGCTACCCTCACCTCTAGCTCTGCATTTACAGATACAAGCCATTGTTCCCAGCTTTTACATGGATGCTGGGGATCTGAACTGAGGTCTGCAAGGCTGTGTGGCAAGCTTTGCTGAACGAGCCATTCCCCTACCCACCCCCCAAAGTTGTCTTATGGCAATATCCGTTCTATTTTCTAGTCAAAATGATATTTATTATCAGATAGTTTCCACAGTGTTTTTTATAGCTTTCTGTCATAAGGGGTTCACCCTCCCTTGAATTGTTCAAGAAGTCCAAATAAGATTGTGGCTTATTTTAAGATTGGCATTCAGACCCACCCACAACTCTGCCCCGTGAAGATGGAGGAAGAAGGCATGGGGAAAGTAGGCGTGGCTCTCTTCAGCTCCCTAAATGATTGATGTGGAGTGAGACACGAAGATGACAGAGAACATCCCATGCCTTCCTTTCATCTTTTCGGTATAACTAGGGTAAATTATGTATACCAATTGGGAAAGCCCAGTGTGATATTGACCCAAAGTTTCTTCTTTTTCCACATGAAAGAGGGACTAGCGTGTGACAATAGCCAGAAAGCCTTCCAGAGAATACAAGAAGAGAGCATGATGTTCCGGGTGCCTGGCTCCTGTCCAGAAGAAATTCGATACTAACACCAGAAAGAGAAATACCTTGAGAGTCACACAAGCCTGGAATTAACGTTAACTGACCTAATTGTCCTTCTCTTACAAGCGAGAAAGAGGGAATATGAGGAAACACGGTCACCAGTAGCAGGAGACTAGAGGTTCTAAAGTCTAGAATTTCGTTTACAGAAAAGCAACAGGAGCTTGAGGGTGGTCTCTGTTGCCTGGACACACTCCCCGAGCCACTCATTGTTCCTGTCCATTCCAGTTCACATGCTCCACACAGAGAGAACCCTCCCGACCTGCTCCATCCGCACCCACCGTTCTCCATCCCCATCTCGCCGGAGAGTGTGCTCTCCTCAGATCTGGATCGCCCTCCCTGTCCCATCCATCACACACCATTCAGGAGGCATCTGAGGCATTGTCAGCCGCTTCTCTTCCCCCACGCTGCTCTGGGAGCTCCCAGAGGCAGAGAGACTATCTCCCTGAGGCAGAGACCATCTCTCTCATCCCTCACTCTGCATGTTCCTGTCTGGTGAAGATTCGGGGAGGATTCTGGAATGATTGCACGAGGAGAGCCTTTTCTCTGATGCGAATGTTAGCTGGGGAGAAGACTGAAGTGAAGGACAGGATTGGTATAGAAGGCCCTTCTGTATTTGTGTTGATTTCATTGGTTGAATAAAGAAGCTGCCTTGGCCTTTTGATAGGGCAGTCCTTAGGTGGATGGATTAGACAGGACAGAATGCTGGGGAAAAGGGAAGTGTGGCAGACACCATGATTCTCCTGCCCAAGACAGACTAACAGTGGTTAGACTCATCCCGGTAAGCCACAGTCAAGTGGTGATACAGATTATTAGAAATGGGTTAAACTAATATGTGAGAGTTAGCCAATAAGAGGCTAGAGATAATGGGCCAGGCAGTAATTTAAATTAATACAATTTCCGTGTGGTTATTTCAGGGGCTAAGCTAGCCAGGCGGCGAGACACAGCCCACTCCTTCTCCTTATTACCCAGGATGCAGAAGGAATGGACTACCATTGTTGAGTCCCAAGAGATACCATCAGTCTGCAAGCAGAGCCAAGGCTTATGTAAGTCCAAACCTCCAAGTAGGTACATTTATTTTCTTCCCGGTGTGTGTCTCTAGATGCTTGAGAACAAATCATGATGAATTCTTGGTTATCCACATGTGTCCCCACAGCCAAAAGCCAAGAGATAGAAGTGGAGATGATGTACCATGTAAGAGGAATTTGTCTCAAAGCAAAGTACCACGCAAAGCCTCGGAAGGGAGCTGCTAAAGGAAAGATTTATCTTAACCTCATTTCTTATTTCTTACATTTCACGGAAAATTACTTCCCTCTTCTCCATGCCCCTCTATTTGACTCTAACTTCCCTGCTTGCACAACATGGCTGCATCATTCTGAACATTGCTCTGAAAACAGAACCCTAATTGGTATTTTATTAATTGTGGTAATACACAATTATTTTTTCATTTGTGATACTGTACAGTCTTTTCTCTCTGGAAGTGTGAGAAATGCTTTTTCAAAAATATCATATTTGAATAAATAAGGCCTTTCCCTTGTTTCAGTGGCCTTCTCCATGCTGTGGATGTGATTTAGACATCATACCTGTTCCACGGTCAATTTTTAAACTTTTGGAGGTGTTAGAGTGTTTGCGTGAGAATGGCAGAAGCTTGTTTTAAATCAGCATTTCATGGACCAAATAATTCTTTACCAGGGAGAATCCTGTTCTTGGGGGTGTTAGCAGGACACCCCATACACACTTCTACTCACCGCAGCCACTAGCAGTCACCCAGGCCCATTTATAACCCCACAGAGAAGGTCTCCGACATTTTCCAATATCCTGAGAGGTCAAGGCTTTAGAGGAATATAGATGCTAATAGGGAGACTGTTTCCCTAACAATCTCCAAGAAAGACCTAGGCACGGTCAGGTTTCTTTTGTTTTTGTCAGTTTTATTGTTTTGCTTACCAGTGTGGTATCATCACACCATTTTGGATGGGTACAGAGAGACCACAATGTACTGGTGACATCATGGACCAGAAACTGTCTTTCTGAAGTTCCTAGATGCTCCTTCCCCCAAACAGGAGAGAATACTGTGTGAGGCATGGTTCTATCAGCAGGCTGTCCCTCTTACCACCGTGACCTACAAGGGGTCCCAGGTTTCTCATTCACATAATAGAGATGTAATACTTACCTATTTAGATGAGTGTGTAGTCTGAATAAAAATGACCTTCATAGATCCATAGGGAGTGGCACCATTTGAAAGTGTGGCCTTGTTGGAGTAGATGTGGCTTTGTTGGAAGAAGTGCATCACTAGGGGGTGGGCTTTGGGGTCTCAAAAGCTGAAACCATACCTAATGGCTCACAGCCACTTCCTGCTACCTGCCAGTCCAGATGTAGAACTCTCAGCTCCTTGTCCAGCACCATGCCTGCCTGTACGATGCCATGTCCCACCATAGTGATAATGGACTAAACCTCTGAAACTGTAAGCCGCCCAATTAAATATTTTCCTTTATTAGAGTTCCTGTGTCATGGTGTCTCTTCACAGCAATAAAAATCTTAACTAAAACAGTCAATGATTAGTTGGAAAAATGAATCAAAATGTTCTAGATTTTGTTTCTCATTAGTGGCAGAATCAACCCACTTTTTGATATGTCGCTTTTTTTCTGACAAAATGGCTTTGACCTTACAGAAGGGATGACAAACATAATGGAGCATGTCTGAAGGTCTAGACTTTAAATTCTCACCAGCCAGAGCTCACAGCATTTATTTCCACTCACCAGCAATGGGATGAATGTGACAATAGGGCACGTAAGCTTTGGGTTCCGACGTCTTCATCGGTAAAATGATAGAAGATCTCTTGTAGAGGGACTTGTGAGAATTCAATTCTAGAACATATACAGGGTACTTGGTACAGAGCTCAGCCTAGAGTAAGTACCCATAAACCTTTGTTGCTGTTGTTATCGTTATTACTGCATTGCAAAAACACTGTGTGGTGCCGAGTTACTGAAGGAGTCGTCAGAAGCAGATCTACCTTCCATCTCTCTAACCCTGTCTTTAATGGAAACTTCTATTCCTATTGTTTTGTTCAGAGATGACAGTATCACAGACATGCGTGTTAAAATAGTGCCCTTTTACCCAAGGCTCTGTCGCAAGAGCTTTGCCTCATTCACATCCATATGCAAAGCACCCAGTGCAAAGAATGGCCAAAGAAGGGACAGTCATTCCCGTGCTTGACAGGTAGGACGACTGAGACCACAATGTTCTGGAAGCAGCACTAGACTTTGAGGGAAGAGGCAGAGGCAGCCTAAACCAGGCAGACTCACAGGACTCAGCAGTCAGGATTCATGAGAAACAGGCTCAGGTCAGAAAACTCCACGTATATTTCCGGTCCTTTCACTTATAGAGCAATTAACTAACTCTCAACTTTCAGAAAATCAACTTTGTAAGATTGTTAAGAATTATACTAAGTGGCAGGTGACGTGGCTTTAGTTTTGGGGAGATGGCAGGAAGTAACAGGAGGGGTACAGCACTGGAAAGAGTACCACCATTGACCCAGGATGGCTATAGAGGCACATTCTGTAAAGCTGTGAGATTCCTAGCTCCATTGGAGGAGAAATTACTTCCTTTCTTTGTTTTGTTTGTGTGACTAGGACTTGCCATATATCCCAGGCTAGTCTCAAATTCACTGTCCTACTCAGCCTCCCCAGTGCTAGGATTGTAAGCATGTGCTGCCTTACTTGGCTTGAGAATATATTTCTGCCTGTGAGATGCTCACCAGCAATGCGAGACAGTGGACAGTCACAGAGGATCTGGGCTGTCTAAGCATGGTCCCTGGGAGACTCAGATATCAGATTTCCTGAGTCTTTGAGGCCCTAAGTCTCATTTAGGTATATGACAATGTATGTGATGTCATACAACTAGGCAATGACCACCACAACTCTTATTGAAGAGCTTTTAATGGATGGGAGGATGGCTCCGTCAGTGAAGTAAGTTCTTGATTAGCTCTTACAAGCCCAAGGACCTGATTTCCATCCCCAGAGCTCACAGTAGCAGTGAGGCATGTGGGAGGGCTTGTAGCCCAATCTCTGGTGAGGATGAGAGAGGTAGATCTCTCTAGAAGACTTGGCAACTCAATGAAGTAAAACACACACTGTCTGCCTGTCTGTCTGCCTGCCTGTCTGCATCCCTCCTTGCACGTGTGTGCACATACACAAACACAAACACACACACACACACACACACAGAGAGAGAGAGAGAGAGAGAGAGAGAGAGAGAGAGAGAACACTTTTTTTTTTAATCTCAACTGAATTCTGCAGATTGAGTTGAGAAAGCCCACCTTTTATGTTCCTTCAGCTCCAGAAGGAGGAAAATTCCCCTCAGGTTATTTCAAGTGTCTTGTTACTGCTAGAAGAAGCAAAGAGATTAACCCCACTTTTTGCATCAGACAAAGCCTAGCCCTTTTAGAGACAGCCTCTGAAAGGGCTTGCTAACCAGCTGGAGATGCTTTTAGCCTCTGGGTACCTGACATCTTGTCTTTCCTTTGGTGCCATTAGTAGGAGCATCACGTGTGTGACCCAGGTTAGAGCACACCCAACTTCTCTTCTTTTGGTTTCCTGCTAGGGGGAAGCTGAAAAAAATCTAGAAAGTTCAGAGAAAGACACGGAATCAGCATAGTGAGACTGAGGGGAAAGACCAGAGAGGCTAAAGGAGAATTGAAAAGGGAAAACTTTGACAATTTGGAGGACGTTGCAGTTATTAACAATAAATGCAGAACAAAACTCCAAAAGGTATTATTTACTCCTATATTGGATAATAGCTGAGGAATTTTTAATAAAAGGTCTGGAACATTTTACACACAGAGATATGCATGGTTTTGTGGCCTTTATCGTATGGATTTCAGAGTTTTCTATTTCCCTCTTGGCATACTTATAAAAGCAAGTATAAATTGAACTCTACTTTAATAACCTTCATGGTACAGTATTACATATTAGATTCATTTCATTGTTTCCTACCCCATACTTATTTACCACAGTTTATCGTCGATTTTACGTTAGTCTTTGCTGTGGGGGCAAAGCAGACCTGAAACATAGAGCTAGCCTTTCCTGCAGACATCCAGTAGTTAGCGGGCATGTTCATCTCTTCATAGCACAAGCGCACTGCGCAAGCGGAAAGTGTTCTTTCCTCAGCAACACTCTTGCCAGATGTTTCCACCAAAAAACGTGAAGTTTTTCATGCACTTCTGGCATGCATGACTTCATCCGTAATGATGATTCAAACACTCCTCCCCTTAATTAAGCTAATTAGTCTCCCCTAGTTCCTTTGTAAGGCGCGTCTATTGTCCCAATCAGCCATTTGTGGCCTCCGGAAGAGTCAGATTTTGTTTCTATTCATATTTACTCCACATTTTCTACCCAATAAACTCCAAATAAGCACATTAACAGTTTCAGCAAAGGAAACTCAATCACAGCCAAATTTACATGGAACACTCTTGCTGTGTCTGCAGCTAATTGATCTTATACTTATGTATGATTAGGGAATTATTCTATGGCTCAGTGTTGGAAATGTAATGATCAGTTTTTATAAGCATTAGCAGCCAAACGTTGCATCTTTAATTTGTTTGGGAATTCCAGTGTTTGAGATTTGCTTCAGAATACCTTCATGTTTTAAATATATTTTCCTTCCTTATGATCTTACCTAATTTTGTCTGTCCACACAGAATTTTTTGTGTCCTTAGAAGGTCTGATTCATCTGTTAGCAGAGAGTTAAAACAAAAAACCAAGAAGAAAGGATTTGCTTAACCCTGCATCTTTTCTATGGCCAACATATATCTAATTTCTAAAAGATTTAAAATATGTATGTAGATGAAAGTTTCTGTCCCATTCTGGTCCCGTAGCCATTCAGTCCTAAAGAAATTCAAAGAGGTTTATGTTAATTATAGACTGTTTAGCCTAAAAGCTCAGAATTATTATTAACTAGCTCTTATAACTTAAATCAAACCATAAGTCTTGTCTATGTTCAGCCATGTGGCTTGGTACCTTTTCTCAGTGAGGCAGTCTCGTCTTGATTCTTCTGTGTCTGGTTAGTGATGGACTCTCAGCCTTTCCTCTTCCCAAAATTCTCCTAGTCTTGTTGTCCTGCCTATACTTCCTGCCTGGCAACTGGCCAATCAGCATTTTATTAAACTAATATGAGTGACAAATATTTGCAATATACTATATATATATGTGTATATATGGAGCATATATATATATATATATATAGCCATTCTCTATCCTACATCGTTTGTTTAAAGATGCCCCTCCATTATCAAGTGAAAATCCAAGCCAAAACTACAATGTGGAGGAAGGGAGATAGCTCAGTGGGTAAGACATTTGCTATACAATCATAAGGACCTGAGTTCAGATCCCCAGAACTCATGAAAAAGCCAGGCATAGCAATGCATATTTGCATACCTCTATCTGCTGGTAGAGGCTGAGAGAGACATTCAACTCTCTGGGGCTTGTTGGCCAGCCAGTCTAGTCAAAACAGAAATCCAGGTAAAACGAGAGTTTCTGTCTTCAAAAATAATGAAGGGGCTGGGAAGAGGGCCCAGTGTGTGGTGGTTTAAATGAGAACAACCCCCCTAGGCTCATATGTTTGAAGAGTTGATCCTCAGTTGGTGGAACTCTTTGGGAAGGATTAGGAGGTGTGGCCATGTTGGAGGAGGTGTGTCAATGGGGTGGGATTTGAGCTTTCAAAATACTTGTGTCTTTCCCAGTGTGTGCTCTGCCTCCTGCTTGTGAATCAAGATCTGAGCTCTCAGCTGTTCCTGATGATATCCTTTCTTCTGCTGTCATTGACCCTAACCTTCTGAAATGGTAAGCCCATTAGACACTTATTACAGATGGCCCTAGTCACAGCGCTTGTTACAGTCATAGAAGAGAATTAGGTATTCTACCTAATATGGTGTAAAAAAAAAAAAAAAACGGGGGAAAAACTTGAAAGCCTAACTTCAAACCCCATGACTCACATAAGAAAGCTGTACATGGCCAGGTTTACCTGTAACCCCAATGCTGTGGAGAGTGGAGAATACATAAAGAATGATAGAACAGGACACCCAGTGTCACCCTCTGACCCCCACATTCTCCTGAGCATGTGTGTGCACATGCACACTGTACTAGTTAGTTGTATGTCAACACAAACTAGAGTCATCAGTGAAGAGGGATTCTCAATTGAGACAATGCCTCCATAAAATTAGGCTGTAGGCAAGCCTGTAAGGTATTTCCTTAGTTAGTGATTGATAGGGGAGGGCCTAGTCCATTGTGGGTGGGGCCATGCCTATGCTAGCAGTGCTGGATTCTATGAGAATGCAGGACAAGGCAAGAAAGCCAGAAAGCATCACCCCTCTGTGGCCTCTGCATTAGATCCTGCCTCCAGGTTCCTGTTCTATTCTAGTTCTTCTCCTGACTTCCTTCAGTGATAAACAGTGATATGGAAGTTGAGCCAAATAAAACCTTTCCTGCCCTAGTTATTTTGGTCATGGTATTTCATCACAGTAATAGTAACCCTAACTAGGGCATACATATGACAACAACAATAACAATAGCAACAATAATAATAACAAGGTGAAGATATTCTGAATGTACTCGCCTGGGCAAACATATACACATACATTTAACTGTAACAACAACAACAACAAAAATAACTCTTTATCAGTCTCAGATTTGAAGTCACGGACAGTGAGTGAGGCTGCTGTATACTTCCAACAAGTTGCCAGACAGTACTCCTTATTCCAACTAGCTCACTGGGTTGAGCTGATTTAATAAATGTGGAATATAAAATGGATGTGAGCATTGTTGACAGATATGAGTTCAAATCTTATAAAAGGTGATCCTGGGCAAGTTATTGAAGTTCCCTAAGCCTTGCTTTGCTCATTTTCACAACTGAACCATCTTATCCTCAGCATGTCTTCCAAGTGGTTCTGTGAGGATGAGTAAAGACGTAGCATTGGACTTGGCCAACGTCAGGTATATAACTCAATTCTCCTACTGTCATAACAAAGTACCTAACCAAAGCCGCTCTGGAAAGAAAAGGTTTGTGCTGATTTACAGTTCAAGGGAAAAATCCATCATTGCTGGGAAGGCACAATGGCAGGAGCGTGAAGCTATTATTCAAACTGAGTGAGCAATGAATGCCATGCTTGGCTTGCTTTCTTCCTTTTATGCCATCCAGATGGTGCCCCATGGAATGGTGCCCTTACATTTAGGGTCAGTATCCTCGCTGCCATTAATCTGATCTAGATAAGCTTTCACAGACATTCCCAGAGCTTGTTTCTGTGGTGACTCCAGCAAATACTGCCGGAGTAAATTTGTTACGTCTGGTGGAAAGCTCCAGGTTTAGTGACCACCTGACTTAGGGGCTGTATCATGAGGGGCTGGCTTGTTGGGGTTTTCTGTTCTGCCCGATTCCCACAGCTGTTTAGCCCCAAAGAAAATCACACAGTGGTCCCCATAAGTTATAAGCTGATTGACCCATTAGCTCAGGCTACTTATTAGCTCTTATGACTTATATTAACCCATTATTCTGACCTATTTTAGCCATATGGCTCAGTACCTTTTTCACCTGGCAGGTCACATCCTGCTTCCTTGGTGGTCTGTGCAGGACTGGGAGGAATCAACTTCCTCCTTCCCAGAATTCTCCTGTTCTCATTGCATCACCTCTACTTCCTGTCTGGTTGTCCTACCTATACTTCCTGCCTGGCCAATCAGTGTTTACTTAAAACACGATTGACAGAATACAGACAATTCTTCCACACCAGGGGCGGAGGGGGTGTGGTAAGTGAAAGTGACGTGTCACAGATGAGGCTTCACACTTAAGTTACTAGACAATATCCAACTGACCTCCTTTCCCTGAAGACCAGAAATATTGCATTTCCTACCCACTTTCAGAGAGATTGACTCTAGTGAAACGTGCGAGATCCTAGGTAGAAGTCCAGAAAGCCATTTATTCTTGAAAAGCATCATCACCCAGCGGTTAGGGATGTTGTGTAGTACTGGAATGCTTGTCTAGCACATACAAGTGCTGGGTTCAAAGCCCACCATCGGAGGGCATAAATTGCCCAAGGGCCAGTCTTACAACTCTATGACTCACACGGCAGAAAGCTTCCTGGGATTTGATGCATGCATTTAATTTGGCTCACCCTGGTCTCAGCCTCAAGTGAGGCCATGTGACAAGGCCTGACGGGTGAGCTCTAGTGCACAGCAGAGGCAGCACACCATTCTCTGTGCCCTGTGTCTCTGCTACAGCAGTCGAGGCAGCTGAAGGGCAGGGGAGCAGGGATCTGTGGAGCTGGTACCTCTTGACATCTCCCTGAATCAATCACATGATTAAGACAGAAAACTGTGTTGTGTGGAGACTGACTGCCGCTGTACAAACACCCATTCCTCCTTATCCTTGCTATTGCTGTTGCTATTGCTGTTATAGCCTGATACCAATCACAATCAATCACTCTGTGTTGACCCAGCAGGGCTGCTGCACAGGCAGGGGAGCATCCTGGTTGATTGTGAGTAGGAGCATGCTCCCTGGGAAGCTCTGTGCAGATAGATATTATCTTCCTGTCCCCAGAGCCTAATTGGCTTTCTGGGTACATCTATACCAGTGTCTTGTGGATGTTTGTGGATTAAGTAATAGTGTTTGGTTCATGAGTTATAAGAGATTTTCTGCAAAATAAAAACCAGAAGCCAGCAGTGAGCCAAGAGAAACAGCTCCCGTTTTCTCCTGTGTCCATCTAAATCTCTCAGTCTTTCAGTACCTGCATCTGCCGGGTTGTCAAGGTTACCTCTCATCATCTTTGGAATATTATTAGATGCTGACCCACATTGTATCAAAACTGTGCATAGACCTTGATGTGTGTTTGTCTCCCCTATCACTCCGACTATTGTTCTCTGTTCTGGTCTGCCTCCCTCACTCTACTCTATTCAAATCTATCAAAGACTTTATAGCTTGGCTAGCAACCAGAATGAGTGCTTATTCCATATTGTACAGATCAGTGGGACTTCAAGGGAGCTGGACCCCAACTGAGAATAAGTTAAAAAGTTCTTCCCTTACCAATGCACACGACATTATATAGTTTGTTTGTTTTAAGGTCTCACTATATAGTCCAAGCTAGCCTCAACTTCACAGAGATCTTCAAGCCTGTGCTTCCTAGGTGCTGGATTTAAAGGTGTGTGCCACCACGCCCAGTTAGACTTCCTTTTACCCATGTGGGCATGGGTAGTGTGCAGAGTTAGCCACTGAATTCTGAGAAGCTCTTTCACTTTGCTTGGCTTTCATTATCATCCTCATTAGTTCAGCTATTTATTGATCTTACCATATTAGGTTCTCTGCCGGAAGCTCGCCAGAAGCTTATGAAAGAGGTGTTGTTATCAGGCCTGTTCTACCGAGGAGCGTGTAAGAGGTTCAGGAGGACTAAGAACTTATGCAAGGACACCTGGGTTAAGTGCCAAAGCCGGCCCCGAGTCCAGACTCGGCTTCGCTGGAAATCCTGTGTGCTTCATTTCCCATGGTGTCACGAGAGAGAGGCAGGGGAGATCTCAAAGGAGGCCCGATTTCTTCTAGTTTCAAAGCAAACCCTTGAGTAAAGGCAAGGCTACCATTGCTGCGAGCAAGCATTTCAGCAGGACTCTGGCGGAAAGAGGAACCCTGGGGAGCCCGGCTGATGGAATCTGGAGTGTGGAAAACTTCCCAGGAGAGACAGGAGGAATGAGCTCAGTGTCCCACAGCACAGGACTGTGACAGTCCGCCACAGCGGCCTGTTAATAAGCCAATCACCCTGATCTTATCCTAAATAAAGCATTGAACTATGACACTGAATTCCAAAGATGTGCATAATTATCATCTGCCAGTTACAACGGAAAACAGTTTTAAACAATCCCTAGTTTCTTTATAGCCTAGAATCTTAAGATAACTGGAAAAAAAATTAAGATCACATGATGTGGTATTTGGCAAAATGGCTTACTGAGAGAAAAGTGTTTTTAAAGTCATTTTTAAATGTACATGATAAGATTAAAAATTAAAGGAGAGAATATGGTCAAGGAATTTTTCAGGTTAATTTGAAGCACCATACTTTGCTAAATAAATTTTTTTCAAAAATGACCTTTTGGGTCTTTTATCATAGGGCATCTCAAGTTCAGAGTCAGCCTGGACTACCCCCTGATTCATAAAGAGTAGCAGGGAGACAGGGAAGGAGAAAGAAAAGAGGAAGGGTGCATGGAAGGAGCCTTCCAAGTGGAGTCTCTCTCATGGCTGAACTTGAGGGTCTTTGTTGGCCCTTTGACCCTCTGTTATGAATTACCTATGCAGTTTTGCCCATTTCCTATTGAAGTACATATGTATACATAAATCATTTGTGATGATTTTCTGCAAGTTATGGAAAGCTGATTTTTTTTATTTCACCGTATTATCAATATTTTGCCAATTAAGAGAGATACCTTTGATACTCTAATAATCAGAAAAGAATCTGGATTCATTACATGCCAATAAGAAGACAAGGAATTCATGAGGCAGACTGCAAAAGGCTTCCTGTTTGACTCTGGGCATCATTAAGTAATAGGCACGTGCTGATTTGGCTCCTTTCCACGCAAGGCCTAAAAGCCACCTTATCAGAGCTCACATCAGGCTGCGATGCCTGGCTAGTCAGAAGAAGTGTTAATACCAGCCCATAAAACTGCTGCCTGCTGAAATGGCAAGTGGCTTTCCCCTGGAAGAATGGGAGAATAGGAGGAGAAAGAAAGCCAGAAAAGAAATAAAATTAAGGACAAGCAAAGGAAGGAAAAGAAAAAAATTTCAAAGGAGAGAAAAAAGCCAAAAAGGAAGAGGAAGACGTGGGTAAAGGAGTGGGTAATGTAAAAACGGGAGAACAAAAAAGAAGTAAAGCAAAATGTAATTTTTAAATAGATGGAAGGGAACATCCTGATACACGCATTAACAAAGAAACAGAAAGTGTTACGCACACAAAATGGAGTTTTATTTAGCCATAAACAAGAATGAAACTACGACATTACAGGAAAATGGTGAGAAGTGGAGATTGTGTTAAATAAAAAAGACTACATTCACAGTGTTAAATACTTCATGTTTTCTCTCATACTCAGAATCCAGTGGTAAACACAAATGTATGTAATGACATAGAAGTGAAAAGGGAATTGTATGAGGGGAGGAAGAAATATAAAGAGGGCAAAGAAGGGTAATAGAGGAAAAAGTATGCTTATTTATTTGCACATATATATCTATGAAGATATCTACATACTTCTAAATTTGTCTGCGCGCGCGCACACACACACACACACACACACACACACAAGGGCCTATTTGAGAGGAGAGAAACTAGCAAGGAGTGAGGAGGAGGGACAGAAGAGGACTGTAGAAGGTATGAAGACATCACCAAGGTCATTTTATATACTAACTGAAAGTGTATTACAAAAATTGTTTTTTAAATGGATAGCAGGAAGGAGGAGATTGGATGGGAGGGGGGACAGTAGAGATCATCAAACTTAAGACTTTAGACTGAATCCATTTTAACTACACTGGGAATAAAGTAGAATGCAGCGTTCCCACTCCCTGAAAATCTCACTCCACAAAGCAGAGGGCTAGGAACAATGCATCATTCGCCTATACTCACACAGCAGCTTCCTGCTAGACAGGAGTCCAGCTCTGCCTGCTAGGCACTGCCGCCCACCCCCTCTCCCGCTGCTACTCCCTTATTTTACCCAATACATGTTATTTGGATTCTACTTCTATGCATCCAACATCAATCATATTTTAAGAGAAAACAGGTTTTCTTTGAAACTAGATATCTTACCTGTAAAAGTGTTGTATGTGTACGTGTGTGCTATTTGTTTTTGTTTGGTTCGGATTTTTGTTTTGTTGTGTTGTATTGTTGTTGTTTTTGAGACGGGGTCTTACTATGAAATTCTGACTGTTCTGGAACTCACTCTATAGACCAGGCTGACTTTGAACTCAGAGATCCACCTGCCTCTGCCTCCCACGTGCTGGGATTAAAGGTGTGTACCACTACACCCAGTGTGTGTGTGTGTGTGTGTGTGTGTGTGTGTGTGTGTGTGTGCTGTAACTAACAGAATCTGACCCTCTAGTGTATAGTGTAAATCAGCAAATAAGCCAGCAGCTAGTTCGTACTGAAATCAAACAAGAGACTGTAACTTAGAACACATAGCCCAAAGGAAGTTAAGGTAGCCTCAGCAAAGGCTCACGTCCTCAGGACAGTTTGGTGGCGTTTCCATGGTACTATTTTCCTGGCCTGCCTGGGGCCACAGAGGTAAAGGAGATGGCAGTCACTACCATCAGTCATTCCCTTCGCTGACTGATTTAAGGATGCAATTGAGAAGGGATGCCCAGTGTGAGTTATCTAATGTCAAAAGGAAAATGTTCCAATCCTGGAAAACACAGTGCTTTTGCCAATGCCCTTGAACACAGCAAAGGTCCACTTGGTATGGTTTAATGGGCCCATCATTCTTTCAGCCAGGAGGTAGGACTGAGCCTGGGCTCCGGTTTCCTTTCAGCACCTTGATGCCATCTGATCCTATAACAAGTAAAAAAGCTCTGTGGCCCTAATTTATTGGTAATGTGGGTCTGGCTTAGCTGTTTAGAATTAGTGCCAATGAGGCCAGAGTAAGTGGGCCCATCCATTCATTCAACGATACTTCTTCTTGAGCTACCCACACACCAGAATTGTTTTGGGTGTTATTCACACATCACTAGCAGCACAGATAAAAGAGCCTGCCCTTGAGAGTTTGGGCTCTACCTGGGGTCGAAGGCATAGAGACGGTAAGTACAATATCTTTGATAAGGTGTTAACCTTTTAGGTAGTGGTCTGGTCTGTGGAGAAAAACACAATGGAGGAGGACACTGAACTAGAAGAGCCACCTTGTCACTGGGTGGACAGAAATGTAAGTAGGACAATATCTCTGACAACCCAGGGCTTGAGCACAGACCTGGGACTGATAGTGAGGGACACAGAGCTGACGGAGAGATCGTACAGGCAAAGGGGAGGCTCAGAGAAGGAAGTTGGGTAGACCTTGCAGGACCAGGTGGACAGTGAGGGAACTTTGGCTTTAACTGGGAGATGCAAAGCCTGCTTTTAGCCCTGGGATGAGTTTTCAGATCACCCCGCTGCCTGCAGGGTGGAACAGAACACGCTCAAGGGTGACGGTGGGAGCACAGAGTGTATTGGTGCCCTAGGGAAGAGAGGATCGTGTGAGGGAAAAGTCGTTCTGGATGTCATCTTGAAGTTGGATATAACAGGATCCACCAGTGATGGGGTGTGAGATAGAAGGGCAAGAGAAGAATCAGGGTAATTCTACTTTTGGTCTAGACAGTCGCAAAGGCACAGCTTGAGGCTTCTATGAAGCGAAATGGAGAAAGCTGCATGAGAAACAGGGTTGTGTTTTCTTACGAGTGGAGATGAGCAAACGGTTCAGTCTGAGAAGCCTGTTGGGTTCCCATTTAGGATAGATGACCTTCAAGTTCAGAGTTACAATAGATTACTGATACACATATCAGATTTGGGTGTAGAAATTTTATTTAAAACCTAAAGTTAGGGTGTTTATCAAAAAATGAGGTGTCCTAAGAATTGGCCTTAAGGTGTTCCCACATTGTGACTTTAGAGCCATAAGGACCTAGGAGAGGAGACTTACAAGCAGTGACTAGTTCTGTGATACTGATCAGGACAGTCCTGGAACACCAGACCTGTATCTCCAAGAAACTGAGGAATGCACATGTATAGCCTCATTCCAACCAGGCTAATGCAGAGGTCCAAGGAATGAGCCCTGTGGTGCGCATTTGAACAAACCCTGCCTGTGATTCTGTTGGATGGTGAAGTCTGAGATCCACTGGACTTGTGGAGCAATAGACAGGCTAAAAGCACACAGTGTATGAGAGGCCAGGGAAGCAGTGTTTCTCGGGGAATACATCAGTAATGTTTGACTCAGGTGATGAGCAGGCTGGGATGGGGCTTGTGAGCTGTCCATTGGGTAAATAACCCGTGGTGGTCATCAATCCAATGGAGGTTCTGTTGTCAGGGCCCGGTTCTAGCCCGGACCATAAATTATTTCTCTAGACCAGACCCCAGCATAAACCCTCTCTCTTGACTGGCGTGGAGGAGACAGAAATAAAGACACAACTCACATGGCTTAATTGGGAGGGATTCTCAGTGGTTCCTCATGAAGTCCTGAGTTCACATCCTGAAGAATTCCTCTCATTTATTCTCCAAATAGCTTTTATACCAACACATAAACTGAGCGGGAAAATACACCAGACCTGTCTCCTAGGTAACCAGGTGAATGGCGTTTTGTCACGTCCACATCTACCTGTCTGCTGTGCATGCTAGCTGTCATGTAGGTTTGAATCAGCATCTCTATAATGGATCCTCCAAATTACAAAGAAAGGAGCAACAACATCCTGACCTTTTGTTGGGGCAGTGACAGCCTGTCTGCAGGGCTACCTGACCACCTCAGGTGAGGCCTATGGCTTCAGAGCCTGGCTGCCACACCATATAGAAATATGGGCCTACATTCTGCTAAAATCAGTTTGAGCTGAGGATAAGAAGAGCAACAACTGGGTTTGTTTGTTGGGTTTTGCGGAAGGATCTTACTCCATAGCCCTGATTGACCTCAAACTCACAGAAATCCACCTGCTTTTTCCTCCTGAGTGATAAGATTACAGATGTGTGCCACCATGTCTGACCCCAAAGGTCAGACTTTGATCGATTCAGGAAGGAATATGACTAGAGCAATCAGAAACTATAAATACGGGTTTGAAACTACAAATAAATAAAGGTTTGAGTATAAAATGAGTCTGGTCATCTTCATTCTGTCTAATTCTTAAATGACCCACCAAAGTTCATCACAAACTTCTCTCCCTCCACCTATCCAGGCCAGCTGGCTCTACAACCAATTTGCCAGTTTGAGTTTTCCGCAGCTGGGACTCGCAGAGTCCATTCTGCCCTCTTGACAGGAGTTTAGGCGACCAAGACCGAGTTTAAGGCTGCAGTCATTTCAGGCTTATGCTGCAATTATTGATTTTTGCAGTGATTCCCGGGTCTTCACATAGATTCTAACAGTCAACTTCATATGCGCGTCTCACTGTCACTTTTAAACCTCAGGAGCAGCATAAGTGAGGAGGAGGACCGGGTGCCGACCGACTATGAGAAGGATAAATGAAGATGGGCGGAGTCTGGGGCTGGAGGAGGGGTCAAGCAAATGAGAGGGAGAACGAGTAAGGATACGAAACGGCCGAACAACAAATAACCACGTTGGTTTAGGCAGTGGAAACTAAATGCAAGGATGCAGCCACTGTGCAGGGTGGAAGAGCATGACGAACCAGGACTCCTGGAACTGTCAAGAGAAGAGATCCATCGAGACCAGGGCCGTGGGGTTCATCCCCGCCCCCCCATGATGACTAAAAGAAGCTAAGGTCATAGTTCACAGTAATTCTTTTTGAGGAAAGGAATTTAAACAAGGAAACACATAACATAAAAGACTGCGAAGAAAACTCAAGTTCAGCAAACACAAATCCAGGGAAGAAGGAAGAATTAAGCTACTTTGGAGAATGAAGAGGAGGACAGCTGTCTGCCTGGATTGTTCTACGGAGTGATAAGAATGATGCTGGCTTTGGCTATTTATCACTTGAAGGGTAGTTGTGCTTAAGTAGCAAGAGAGAGAAAGAGAGAGAAAGAGAGAGAGAGAGAGAGAGAGAGAGAGAGAGAGAGAGAGAGACAAAGCAATTGAAAAAGACCAAAAGTCTGAGGTAGAATTGATATATGCCTCCCATATTCTGTTCTAATTGGAAAAAAAAAATCAAAGTCAAATGGATTGTCTGTAGTCACTGGAGAGAGCCTGTCAATGGCCTCTTCTTTTCCTACCCACCAAGCATAGAAAAAAAAAAATGATCACTGCTAAAAGCCTACAGCTTTCAGAAATCAACCCCGAACGTCTGTGGATGTTAATATTAAAGTCTAAAGAAATTCAGTCCAGCAGAGTCACATGAGAGGGACAAGGACTTTGCCAATTATCATCAAACACCCTGTCTAGTTTCTTAAAATCAGAATCTTCTTTTCTTGCTAAATTGCAAATGGTCTCCAGTTCTTAAGCAACAATGGCCACTTGATTCTGATAATGTTTACCTCATCGTAAACTCTTGAGAACAGTTGCACGGGTACCAGAAAATGACCACTGCCATTATGGAAACAATTTGACACCGGACTTACTTTGTACCCACTGGCTTCTGCAGCAACGAGATTCTATACAGTTCCCACAGATACTTTATATAGATCATTGATGTCTTTAACCGCTCTGTACTTAGTCAGTCTGGAGAATGATCTGGAAGCCAGTCTATGTGAAAGATCCTGCTGGATTTAGCATTCAGTGTACCTGGAGAGACTAGGTGAGAGCCTTCTGATGGACCATGATGTCAAGAGCACTGTCTCAGCTCTGAGCTCTCAAGCTGATGCACATCCGCTGTCTTGGGATGACTGGCACTTCTGAAGGCCACTACCACATTACTTTGGCCATGTAATGCATCTCTCACTGCTCAACTGTTACAGATGTGCTTAAAATGGCATGCCTGTTTGCAACCTAAATGGTGACCAGGTCCCTGCACTAAGTTGGGCCTTGTGTTTAGAGGCAGCAAAAGGCTTGCATCTCTTTTGCTCATTTTCAGATTAACAAATTAAATTGTACACCCTTGCATAAGATTCTCTTCAGGCAAATGAGTGCCCGTTTAAAGAAATGTGTATAATCAAAATGAAAATTTTACTAGCATCTCTTTGATGACAGAGAATTATAATTAAGGTTTTAAAAAAACCTGTCTGAAACCATTTTCATTTCCTTCCACAAAGTGGGCAGAGCTGTGAGGCTTGCTCTAACTCCCTTCTTGTCATCGCCCCCCCCCCACCTCCTTTCTGGTTCCTTCTTGCTCTTTTTAGGGCCTGCACAGACCCATGGGTAGACACTGATCACTTTCACTTCTGCTGAGGAAATTACAACACGCTTCTCTAAACGGCAGAGCGAAAGAGAAAACAGATGTTCTGATACGAAATGGTTGGACCTCGGAGAGTTAGCAGTAGTCTCAGGACTCGTAGGACCAGAAAATGTCCATGAGCCTGAGAGGAGCCCTGGGGTATGAGTGGGGGTGGAAGAGAAGGTTAGTCAACAAGGGACTAAGATGAGTAGAAAAGGAGGTGGGTGGACATCCGTGCGTTATCAGCTCTGTAGATCCCTCTTGAGCACAGTGCTGCTCCGGGCTCCAACCCTGCAGAGATGGTTTCTGTTCGGGTCTAGTCGGGGAATATCTGCTGAATCAGTATCTCTGAGCAGAATCAGGAAACTGACCCCAAAGAGGAGAGTCACTATATTAGTCAGGGTCTCTGAAAAAAAGAAAAAGTTAGACCCAAGAGACAGAATCCCCCGATCTGAAATGTTCTCTGGTGTGAAATTCTCTGCTTTGTTCTCAAAGGAAAGAAAGTTCCAGTGGGAGCTTGCTCATCAAACGTGGTGCGAGTTTAGCTTCTTCTAGAAAAAGCAGCCTGCGTCACATCGAAGCCAGATTTGGGTCTTTGTTCTGAGAGCGGTTAGCCCAGTGGAGAGGCTGGCTTCCGTGACAACTGGTGCAGGCACAGGTGCAGTGTGGGTCCCGCAGATATGAACCCTGATAAACGGCGCATGAGTGCCTACTCTGTGCAAGAATGGAGAAGAGAACAGCCCATCTCCCACCCTCCTGGGGTTCCCATTGCAGCCTGATCCTCCACAGTCTTCCTGGCAAGGAAGACATCTCAGATCCTGCTCCGTTAAAGTGTCTGGGAGGAAGGTAAGTGGTACTTTGATTCCCATTCTACAGCTGGACAATGTGAGTTCTAACGCAGCTAGACGAGGGTCACACAGAGGTCAGAGCATCTGAAAAAAATTATCACAAGATTTTTGATGAGGCGTTGAGCAGTTTAAACTGAGAAGTGAAGACTTTTTTTTGTGGGCTTATCTAAAAAGAAATGTGTTGTTCTGAGTATCTCGGTTTCTTTTATTCAGCAAGTATATACTGGATGCTACTGTAGGCAATGCAAGCAATCAATGAAATAAGGGGCGATAGGACATCAATACGTGCGTGTGTGTGTGTACGTGTGCGTGCGTGTGTGTGTGTGTGTGTGTGTGTGATGTTAAGGGAAAAGTACTTGGAACAAAAACAAAACAAAGAAGTAGAGAGGAATTGGGGAGAAACTATTGAACAAAGCTCTGGATAAAGAAGCAGGCTGTGTGGCTGTCTAGGCACCCAGCATCCCCAAAGAACATCAAGTGCAAGCCTGTGTGGTGGGCAGGGGCATAGAAGGTTTGAAGAGCAGCAAGGCAGCTGGGAGAGGGACAGCCCTGGCTTTGGCACCGTGTGAAGTGCAATACCTCTGATGGTTTTATCTTCAGTACCACTTAGTGTCTCATAGGAATTCTCTTGCTGGAGGCAAGGCTCAGTGTAGGCAGCAGGAGAGCTGGCTAACTGGGGGCCACAGGGCAGGGGGAATCATCCGAAGGGGAGCTTGGAGCGCTATTCTGTTTTGTTTCAACTTTTTATAAGTTTGTTTCGGTTATTCTTTTCTTACTTTATGGCATTGAGAAATCATGAAAAATTATTAGGCGTGTAAGTGGAAACGTGATTTCACAGTGGTAGATTGCCTCTTTCATGAAAGTTCAAACTACCTTCCTAATACCTGAAATGGATCATCTCAGCTATGGGCTCCTTAATACAGGACTGAAAAACAGCAAGCAATCAAATACTTTTCTAAACATGTATACTATAAAATGGGTTCAGGTAGCTGAATTAGTTCATAGAAATTACAGTTAGCTGTATTTTATTGATCCTTCTTTCTAGAATGGATAGGAATTCATTCATCTTCTTTGGGCCCATTATAAGGTTTTCCCTTCCCATTGTGCCAACCAATGAATACTTCATTAAAAATCATAATGTTACGAGAAGCTATGAAATATGCTTCCAATTTTGGCAAATCCCCTTGATACCTAAATTTTTCTTTTTTTAAAAAAAACAAAAACAAAAACAAAAAACGTTTTCATGGTTCCAGGAATATCATTGGCATCCCCATCCCCAAGCATCTCCAGCAAACAGCAAAGGTTCAGTGATAAAGAGAGTGAAGACAGGCCAGGCTTTCAGATCAGATCATTTAGTTGCTCTTTAAGTCCTTGTCTGGGTATTTGTTATCTCAGAATACTAGCCAGGGCTGAGGTCTTTCTTGGGCATGGCTTTATTTAGCCTTCACAAGGTAAGTAAGATGACATTTCTATTTCCTGCTGGTTCACCAGCTTCTGCATGAGAAATGGGTACACAGGCTCCATCCTCCACGTATCTGCTATGTCAGCAGTGATGGTTTCCCCCTCTGCCTCCCTCCAAAGGATGTGTTGAATAAAGCTATGACCTAGAAGCCAAATGGCTCGAGGCTTATTAATAATGGCATGAGTCACTTGTGCCACCTTTGAGTTATATTATTAACAGATTCCGGGAAGCTCACTGTCACCCTTCAGTGACCTTTCACAGTTAACCTCTCTGCTAAGGCGTTAGTGGACCCACGGCCCCTTCCTCCAACAGAAACTAAATCCAGCTACTATCAGTTATTTGTCATCTTCGGTGAATTCCCGTATCCTACATCTGCCGTTGCAGCTCACTTGGGAGAAAGGAAAGACTAAATATGCACATGAGATGTCATAGTCAAGTGACGGTAGACGGCGAGCATCCCCAGAGCAGGAGCCACCAAACTGTCTGCAGTCAACACTGGCTGTGGGATCCCTTGACTCTGAAAAAAACGGAAGTCCTCTTAGGGCAGCCCCTTGGTATCGTTAAACCTAGGAGCCACAGAAGTCCAATTATTTAAAGACAAGCATTGAACCTGTGGAGAATCATATGCCTTTGATAACCTCTGGCCAGAGCTGTTTACGTCATCTCTTCCAAACACCTCACACTCCACCAGTTATGTGTGTCCCTGCGTCGCCTCAGCCTTTAATGAATTCTTTTCCCTTAAGTATTTCTGGAAATGCCCAGGGGTGCTAACATGTGGCTAGAAATAATTCCGTTGAGTGTCCTCCCCAAAGCGGGAGTCCACAGACACAGGTTCGCAGGCTTCCACTAAGACAGCACTTAGGACTTGAAGTCTGCCCCCATCTCTGATGTCACCACGGTCACTACTACCAGGAAGTCCTGCACGACCCAAGCTGGTGAAATCAGGATGCGTGCTGAATGTCTAAGCTAGAGCCTCTTGTCACCTCCCTGGTCAGTAGAGCGAGACAGGGCACATGGTGCTGCCCTCAGGAGGCAAGTGTGCTCCATCTCAGGGGCTCTGTTGGCTCAGCGCAGACCTTCCTTAGATAGTCCCACGCTGCTCCTGGACTATGGCCCGACTCCAGTGTCTCAACTCAGCGCCACTCGTCTTTGCTACCATTCCCACCTCTGGGACAGATACTCTATTACTCAAAGCCAAGTCTCATTCTTGGGGGCCACTCTAAGCATCCCACTGAAAAGCAGTGTGAGCCCCGAAGTGCCACTGTCTCATCTAGCCCACCATTCTTCCAAATCGTACACGGTGTACCCTTTCTCAAATGCTCCCAGGGTAGCTGGGTCCAAACGAGCTGCATTCTCAGCCTGGAGACTGCCGTCCCACCCCCAGCTGATGTCAGTCCCCCTTACAGGAATTGCGCTGCTACTTTAGATCTTCTCTGTAGCTGTGGCCTGCTCCTTTCCACCTCCTCTCCGCTTGGGAACACCCCGGTTTTTTTTTTTACAATGATTTGCAATGTGTCAGCGAGGAGGATTGCAGTCTTTCCCTGGAGGGTCCTAAGTCCTATTGGAAAAGAGATACAAATGACAGCACTGAGCGAGGATTTGGTCTCATTTGCTCCCCGGAAACTCTTGAGCTATAGTTCTTGCCTGGTCCTGACACTCTGCCATTCTAAACCAGGCTTTAACTTCTTTTCTGAAGGAACCAAACAGCACACCTATGAAAACAGGAGGTGATCACACATTCTCCTCCTCTACTGCAACTGTGACATAAACACCCTGAAGAAGGAACGACTTGCTTTGGCTCACGGTTCCGGGCAGTCCATCCTAGAGGGGGAGTCAGCACGACCCTAATCAAGAACAGCGAACAATGACAACCGCACACAGCGCTCAGTCTCCATCCTTCACTTAGGCAATCCGAGATCCCCTGCCCAGGGAGTGGCCTCAGCCACAGTTAAGATAGGTCTTCCTACAGAAACAAGCTTGGGACCAAACTTGCCCCTCTGAATGTGGGTGAAGTTGTATGGCTGGGGCAGACTGCGGGGCCACTGGCAGTGGCACCAGAATTTATCCCTACTGTATGTGCTGACTTCTTGGGAACCTATTCTCTTTGGATGATACATTGCTCAGCCTATATATAGTAGGGACAGCTTGGACCTTCCCCAAAACAATGGGCCTTACCCTCTCTGAGGAGTGGATGGGGAGGGGGAGGGGTAGGGGTAGGTGGAAAGAATGGGAGGAGGAGAGGGAGTGAGAACTGGGATTAGCATGTAAAATGAAAAAAGATAGTTGTTTATTAAGTTTTTAAAAACAATAAAATAAAAAATATATAAATAAATACAAAAATAATGTTGATACAACTTTAAAAAAAAAGAGATAGGTCTTCCCATATCTAATATGTCATCAAGATAATCCCCCACAGACATGCCTAGGAACCACTCTCCCAAGTCATCCGGTTCCTGGCAGCTTAACCATTAACACTAACCATCACACCTCCCACATCTTTGTGAACACAAGCAGTTGGATGAGTCAAGACACACACAGCTGGTAGTGGTGGCTACCTGGGAATCGCTAAGTAGTATTTGAAACCCAAGGCTAGAGAGTTGACTCATCAGGTAAAGGTGTTTGCCACCAAGCGTGCTGACCTATCTGTCCTCTGGTTAATAGTAAGATTGTCTCCAATGTTTATTATTGTTATTATTATTATTATTATTATGTTTTCTTTTATTCCCTTAAGACTTATTCTCAGGAGAATTTCTTGCCTTGAGGATGCATACATGTGATTGACAGATATGGTACATGTGCGGTCTAAGGCATCCTTGATAGTGTGTTCTGATCTCACACTCAATGGGTTCTAGAATCATGGATGTTCTGTTGCAAAGACATTGCGTGCAGCTCTGCTTCACCTCTTGTTTGCGATAGGAAGAGTGGAGAGTGAGACAATCCCTGATAGTCTTCTGCCTTACAAATGCTTCCATAATACCGGCAAACTGCCTACAAATCCTTCAGTTTACTTGTCTGGAAAATGAGGGTTCTCTCATCGATTTAATAAACTGTAAACTTCTATTCAAGGATGAGATGTTAATGTCACCATATGAAGCAGATACATTACCAAGGCAAATTAATTAGTGTTCTGTTGTTAGAGCTGCTGTTTAATTCTAGACCAATCAATCAGTTATTATTAATTATTGTACAGCTTGGGCAAATTACATCACTTCTCTTTTTCTTAGTTTTCTCATCTATAACATAGAGGGCACATGCTTCCCTCCTCAAAGAACATTAGATATGACAGTGCTACAAGTGTGCAGCACACGTCAGCTACAATTATCCCAATTACTTATGACTAAGAAGTGGATTGGGTACAACATCAAATGATTGAGAGTCATTGGCTTTCTATTGCATGTTCTTTAGGCACTGTGGTAGGAGAAAGTCTACAGCATGTAGGTGTAAGAGCATTCAAAAACACAAAAGTCACCTTGATCAAAATACCAAATCTAAGTAGTGGAGTTAGCATGTTGTAAAGTGTGTGCCCCACAGTCATAAGCCTGCAGAAGTGTGTTCCAAGGATCTCTGATGAGCATGGGGTATGATAGTCAGGATGGTTGGGGCACTGAGAACTTCAGTGCCCCGTCCCCATACCCATAGCTTTTCTTTCATGACAAACATTCTTAGCTGATGAACAAAGCTATTTCTTCTTCTTGGACCCCCAACCAGATCTCATTTCCCAGGTTTCATTAACTGTTACCATGTGCTCACATTGTGGGCCACATGGGCTTTGTCTGTATGGCCTACCTCTGCCACTGCAGTGTGAAAGCAGCCACCTGAGGTATATAAAAATATGGGGGTGCTATGTCCCAATAAAACTTTAAAAAACTTGGCTGTGGTTTGCCAATTCCTGGATGAGAGCACAGGAAGTCAAAGGAGGGTTGTACGGAAACCTGAAAGACAGACAGGTGCCAATCAGGGGGCACCCTGGGATCACAGAACATAGGAAAACAGTACCAGCAACCACAGTGGCTAATATTTATTATTATTAGTTTTACCAAGCATAGTATAAGTCCATCTATGTGATTACTTTGTTTAAACCTGAAAATAAGTCTATTAAGTAGAAAGTATAGCTAAGTCCTCTTCATATAGAAAGCAAGAGATTGTGTAACTTCAGAACACAAAACTAGTAAGTAGTAGAGAAAAGAACTGGGCGCATACGGTGCAAACCACAGTTAGGCATTTAACCGGTATGACATGGCATCTCACAAGAAGAAATTCGGTCAGTGGAGGGGACGGTGTGGGGGAAAGGCAGATAAATCCCTTTCTAATGTCTCGAGGGTTAACCCAATACAGCCATCTCTGCTAGGAAAGGTATGCCAGCAGATCATCAACTCTGAATGCCCTTTGGTTCCAACACTATCCACCTCCATATTGACCAGAGCCCTCTCACTAGCAAAGGCATTCCCAGACAGGCGGGTTTGCAGTTCAATGTTAGAGGACTTTCCCAGTACGCACAAATCTAGCACTGCATGGGGACAAAGAGAGGAATTCCCAAATTCTGTAATTCCCCCATGAGGTGCATGAGGAAGGTAACTGGAATCATTCAGTCTGTGATCATTTATGTTTGGCCTCATCCACTGAGAACAGTGGTTCTCAACCTCCCGAATGCTATGATGGTTAAATACAGTTCCTCGTGTTGTAGTGACCCCCCCAACTATAACATTATTTTATTGTTACTTCATAATTGTAATTTTGCTGCTGTCATGAATCATAGATATCTGATATGTAGAATATCTGATACGTGACCCCTGTGAAAAGGTCACTTGGCCCTCAGAGGGAAAACAACCCACAAATTGAGAACCACTGAATTAGAACAGTGTGTTAAAGATTTGTCGCTGCATGCTCTGGTCAGCACACCGCTCACATCTGTAGATCTAGAGCATCTGCTGCGTGAACCAGGTTTGTTTTCCCATTTATCACCTGACAGGCATTTAAGTCATAACCATTTGGCTAGTAGGAATAACATCACCGTGAACAACCAAGAACAATGTGTTTTGTAGAAAGCTATAACTCCACTTAAGAGACTTCTTTTGTATATTTTTCTTTAAATTTTTTGAAAATTTTCTACATGAGTTTTGTATGTGCATCATGTACACCCCTCCCTACCTCCCAACTCTTTCTCACATGCTCCCACTCCCATATTAATGACTTCTTTATTTATTGTTATACAAACACATGCATACATACATACATACTACATACATACTGTACTGGCTAGTCTTATAGCAACTTGGCACAAGCTAGAGTTATCTGAAAGAAGGGAACCTCAATTGAGAAAATGCCTCCATAAGATCCAGCTATAAGCCATTTTCTTAATTACTGATTGATGGAAAAAGACCCAGCCAATAGTGGGTAGTGCCACTCCTGGGCTGGTGGTCTTAGATTCTGTAAGAAAGCAGGCTGAGAAAGATGTAGGGAGCAAGCCAGTAAGTAGCACTCCTCCCTGGCTGTTCTGGAACTCCCTCTATAGACCAGGCTGGTCTTAAACTCAGAGATCCGTCTGCCTCAGCCTCTTAAGTCTTGGTATTAAAGGTGAGTGTCACCACTCCCTTGTCTATACGGCCAACTACTGTGATTGTTTTGCCCTCTGATCTTCAGGAAAGCTTTATTTATTAAAACACAAATAATATACCACTATAAAGCAACTTCCCTGTCATGTATGAGAGATGCTATATCATAGCGGATGTCCTGGTACCCTGGGCTCTTATAATCTTTCCAGCCTCCTCCTTCATGATGTTCCCTGAACCTTCAGTGGAGGCTTATGTTACAAATGTGCCAAGTGAGATTGGCACCCCATAATCTGCTTTTCTGTGTAGTTTGAGCAGTTTTAGTTATCGGTAATACTTTCCATCTGCTGCAAAAAGTAGATTTCCTTATGAGACGTGAAAGCTATACTTATTTGTGGATGTAGGAATACATATTTAGGATGCAGTTGGAAATTATAGTGGCTAGGAAAGTGGCAGCACAAGATTATCCTCTGGGGTCCATGACCTCACCAACCACCAGTAGCTGGGTAAGTTTATAATACCAGCTATGAATTCCCTCCTATTGAGCCGCCATTGAGTAAAATTAAACAGCTGTTGGTTTGCCCAATATATAAGTGCCGCTATTGTACCCTTGGAGATAATCTGGCCATTGCGGTTTGTAAGCTCTACGTCTGGGTAGGACTATTAATTGCTCATCTTCCTCAGCAGCTTGTGTAGCACCTTCTCATTCTGTGAGAGCTAATTGTCAGGGAAGAGACTTCCAGGTCAGATCCAGCTCAATTCCTCCAAGCCCTGTTTATGACATGTGTGTGTCTTTAGTGATAGGGTTTTATCTTCAAGTTCTGGGAAGCAACCAAGGGCAGTGGCAGTGACCTGTATTGTTTTGGGGAGTCTCCTGAACTCTTCAGCAAACTTTCTAAAACTCATACAGTAATTCTAGGTTTAACTTTTTGAGGGACCTGGCTACCTGATTTTCAGAAGACTGAATCCTTTTTGGAACTCTATTACCACTGTGGGAGAATTCCATTTTCTCCACATCCTCACCAAAACATCATGTTCCTGTTCTAAAAATACTCCTAACCTAGTGGACGCAGAGAAATATCTCTTGTACCCATTCACAGCTAATAAGGTTGAGCATATTTTAACAACTTTTATATGTTTATTAGTCATTTATATGTCTTCTTCAGACAACTCTATGTAAGTCATTTGCCTTTTAAAATATATCTTGTCTTTTTTGTTGTTGACTAGCAACAGTTCTTTATATATAATAGATCTAGACTCTATCAGATACATAATTTGCAATAGTTACCTTCTTCTGTTGGTCAACATTTTATTTTCTTCATGATTTCTTTTGAGATAGAAGCAATTTTTACATTTGATGAAATTTAATTTGGCTATTAACTTTATTTGACTGTGTTGTGGGTATTACATCTAATTGTTGTATGACTCAAGCTCACAGAGACTTACTTAACCTGTATGTTTTTGCCTAAGAATTTTATACTTTCACCTATCCACTTAAGTCTGCAATCCACTTTCAGTTTATTTTCAAATTTCTACTTTGCATGTGTCTGTCTAGTTCTCTTAGCACCATTTGTGGAGAAAGGTTGGCTGTCTTGGTATTTTCATCAAAACCAGCTGAGCCAAGACATTTCCGGACTCTTAATTCTGTCCCAACATCTAAAGGCCTGTTCTCATTCAGCATTGTTTGGATCCGTGTAGCCTTGTAGTAAGTTTTAAAGTTGGAAAGTCTGAACTCTCCCAATTTTGTTCTTTAAAAATTGTTTCATTAAATTAAAAAAATTGTTTTATTGTTTTGATTTATTTATTTATTTTTAATCGCATCTTAAGACATCAAGCTAAAAATGAAGCTGCAACTTAAGAAAGGCCACGTCAGGAAGGCACGAGGACCTGTTAGTTATGCAGTAATCTAGTCTATGGAAAGGGTTGGTTTCTTCTCTCTTCTGGTTCTGAAGGCAAAAATGGCTTCACTTTCAGAGCTGTTTTAGATTGGCTCACAGTGACTGAGGAGCTTCTGCGGCCTGGTCTGGTCTCTCGAGCATGTTCTTAGGTAGTAAATCCCAGTGCCTCAGATAAAGATTCCTGGACTCTGCCCTGAGGTAGGGCTTGGAGAGCTGCAGTTTGAGCAAACTCTGGTGATTTGAATGGAAATCAGTATTTAAAAGCAGCATAAAAGTTCAAAGTGAAGCAGGGATGCTTTGGAGTGATGGTGGCTTGGGGAGAAATGCTAGGGACCTGAGGGGAGCCCTGCACTGGGGACAGGAAGGCAGAAGGGAGACTCAGGCATTGGCAGCTAACAAACAGGCAGGACTGACCACTGGTAACTTCACTTCAGCTCCCTACCTTAACCTTTCTAGCCTTCCTGTCACCATGTCATCTGCCTTGTGGGAACATGCATTTATTTCTTCCTAGTACATACCATCCCTACAGTTTAGGAGAATACAGGAGTCCTATGGGCAAGAATGACTCAGATGATTGACAGCTGACACTATTCTAAGTCAGGGATGCTTCCATTTTTCCTAAATTTGCACAACCCCAGATATAAAAAAATGTGTGTACAGGTGAAATATTTGTAGATATAAAAATCATAAAAAATATTCCCAATTCCCTGTACACATATAATTTTGTAATTTATTAAGGAAAACATATTTGGATACTAATTAGATAAATGTGGGTTTTTTTACATAAATAATCCAATCTTAGCTGACTGAATATTTGATGCTGTCAGCTGTAGAACATCTGATTTTCAGAGCTGATCAATACTTGGATTTTATAATCATTGGTACTAGGGGCACTGTTTTGCATAAATATATACAAAGTATGTTTAATACCACTTCAGAAATTGATGGGAATTCTGTCCTAATTCCAAGCTGAAACTCATTGGATACTATGAGATTCAAATAATTCAAATAGCAAGTTGAAAAACCAAAATATCCAGAATACAACCCTAAATTATACTGATTGGACCTTTACATGCTGAAAAATTGTGGCAGGAAAATACCAAAAGTCTTTGCTTTCTCTAACTAGATGATTATGTTACTGTAAGAAGTGAAAACTTGGACAGTAAAAACAATCTGATGTCTAATGTACCGTAGTCTCACACCTTCAGTCAGGGTGTTCTAGACAGGAACGCTGTCCTTCTGTGTGGTGTATTCAGAAGCAAGTTTGCAATGAAGTCACGTGACCCGATGTGGGTGGGTACCGGGAGAAACACCTCACTGTCATTACGAACTTAATTTTGAATTTTTGATCTTTGAGCATTCGGAAATCTTTGACTGTGGCAGAGTTTTTGTGACCTCATCTGAAACTATGGAAAGGGCCAAGAGGAGACACAGTTTAGAAGACTGTGCTATACGTGCTCTACACTGGGGACCAGACTGGATCCTGACTATACCTCCCTATACCTCCGAGGCAGGCATTCTGTCCTCCCAATATTACCAGGAAAGGGATCCGAGGCTCTCAGACACGGAGAAACGTGTAAAGGTCACATGACAACAAGTAACAGAATGAGACTCAAGCCCAGGTCGTCTCACCCCAGAGACAGTTGCTTACCCACTATGTTGTTTCTAGAAGAAAAAAAAAGACTGAGGGGTGAGATTTGTTAATACTGTGACTTAGAAAAGCAACTTGAAACTAATTCTCAAAAAAGGGGGGGGGGCAAACACATGGGGACACCTGTGAGCTATCCTGATGGTGACCCAGCTGCAGCAGAAGCATTAGAAAAACTTTGGGAGCTCAAAGTGAACTGACTCCTTCCTCCCCATTTGCATCTCTGTGGTGATGGGGATAGAGACTAGCCAAGGTCCTCAAAGTTTCTCTACCTCCTGAGGAAAAATGAGCTCAAACTAGGGGGGCAAGTTAATGCTTTGGGGGGTGAATATCAGTAAAACCCCCTCATTGGTAGAACACTGACTTAGCGTGTGCAAGGCCTCGAGTTCAATTCCAGCACAAATAGTAGCTAGGACAGAAGCAGTGTGGATCAGAGGCAGCTCAAGGATGGCCAGACCCAGCTCTCTTCATCCTCTAGCTTTCTCTCTCCATCCTCCATTTCCCCTCTGTCTCTGTGGTCTTGGACTCTGAGGGGTGGAAGATGCCCTGCGGCTGTGTTTCAGAAGAGACTGCCAAGTTAGGGAAGGCTTCCTAGCACAAATTCTAATTGGTCTTGGTAATAAAAACCCAGATTCTGATATTAGGGGATGAAGCTGAGAGATTAGAGAAGCAGAGCAGTCAGCTACTAGAGAGTTCTCACCTCTACCAATGCTCAGACCAAAGGGGCAATCCTGTCTCTATGAACTTCAGACTGCATGCTCAGACTGAATCGTCAGACTGCCTGTCAGACTGAATCCTTTGACTTCATCTGAGCTCCTGTCTCCTCCTGCCTTATAGTCCTCTCTCCGCTCAGCCATATCACTCCTGTCTCCACCTGCCTAGTGCTGGGATCACCTTTGTGTGAGCTTTCTTTCTGTTTTAGACAGATTTAATCTCCTGTAGCCCAGGGTGCCCTTGAATTCACAGAGATCCCTCTGCCTCTGTCTCCTGAGTGCTGGGATTAAAGGTGTGTGTCAACATTGCCAGGCCTCTATGGCTAACTAGTAGCCTAACTCTGCGCTCTGATCTTCAGGCAAGCTTTATTTGTTAGATCATAAACAAAATATCACTATTATAGTGTTTCAAGTACTTGAGCATTATTATAAGTATTTTTAGGGACTAGAGAGATAGCCAAGTTGTTAAGAGTTGCTGCTCTTGTGGAGGACCCAGGCTCAGTCACCAGAACCCACATGCCAGCTTACAACTGCCAGTGACTTCAGTTCCAGGGGATCCAATACCATCTTCTCTGCAAATATTTGCACAAATTTGGTTCACAGAGATACAAGCAAGCACGCGTGCACACACACACACATACACAGTTTTTAAAAAATAACAAAATGTAGCCAGGTGGTGGTGGCACAGGCTTTTAATTCCAGTACTCAGAAGGCAAAAGCAGGTGATTCTCTGAGTTCGAGGTCAGTCTAGTCTACAGAGTGAGTTCCAGGATGACCAGAGCTACACTGAGAAACACTATCTAAAAAAACCCCAAAATTATAATAATAATGATGATGATGATAATAATAATGATAGCAAAAACAACAAAGTGTGGTAGCAGTTTATAAACATGTCCCCAGGAAGGAAGGAAGGAAGGAAGGAAGGAAGGAAGGAAGGAAGGAAGGAAGGAAGGAAGGAAGGAAGGAAGAGTTTTGGTGAAGGCAAACTAGTAATACTATGACCATTACTTTAACAAGTGAGTGCCAAATGTCCTGCTAACACCAGCAAGCATAGCCTCATTGACTGGCTGCGACAGCCTGAAAGGGAACCCAGACTTTATACCTGTTGAGGAAGCCGAGGCAGCCAGAAGATCATAGCCAGAGGAACACAGGGAGCTTGGTTCTTTCTAGTTTTACTCTCGCCCATGCCAGTGCTGTTGGCGCTGTTCTGCCCCACAACATGAGCGTTCCTACCTTTAGCTTCAGATTGCAGTTGTGGGTGCCCATCTATCAGGAGAGGTTCATCTCATCCATCGCCTCTGTCTTCACCCTCCCACCTGAGGGCTCCTACCACATCCTTTATTAGCACCTCCTCTCTGTTTCCCTGACCTTTCTATTCTGAGAGAGTCTTCAGAACAGGGGCTTATTTTACTTACCTTCATCTTCAGTGCCTTCATAGAAACTAATAAGAGAAACTCGTGGGCTGCTAGCCAAAGTTTTGCAGCCATAGGGAGGGAGAGTGGCATCATTACAGTTGGTCCTCTGTATCCAAGTTGTGAATCTGTGAACTCAACAAATCACAGACCAAAAGTACTCAGAGAAATAGTGGTGTCTTGGGGCATGGAGGATGGCCCAGGCGGTAAAGTACTTGCTTGCTAAGCATGAGGAAGTGAACAGTTTAACCCTCCAGAACCCATGTAAAAGAACTGGGCTTGGAGCCTGCAATGCCAGCACTGTGGAGGAAAGAGACAGGAGGCTCACTGGGGCTTGCTGGCCAACCAGTTCAGCTGAACTGGCCAGCTCCATGTTCAGTATGAAACCGTTTCTCAAAAACATAAGGAAGTCATTCAGTGTTGACCTCTAGGCTCCGCATGCATGTACACACGTGTGTGTACGTGCACACTCACCTGCACAAACTAAACTTGTACACACATATACCATACACATACAAAGAAAAATGTGCACCTGTACCAAACATACATGTTTCTTGTCGTCATTCCTTAAGCAGTATGCTACACCAACCACTCACGTGGTGTTCCCGTTGAGTTTTAGAGAAGCAATTTATAGAATGGACTTGAACATTTGTAGCTTTTGGGAATCACTGAGAGTCCCAAAGCCCATCTCCTGAGGATACAAGAAAGTAATACCGCTATGAGTTAAGAACAAGCTGGGCGGTGGTGGTGCATAGGCCTTTAATTCCAGCACTTGGTAGGCAGACGCAGGTCAATCTCTGTGAGTTTGAGGCCAGCCTGATTTACAGAGTGAGTTCCAGGACGGCCAGAGATACATAGAGAAACCCTGTCTCAAAAACAAACAAGCAAACAAACAAACAAACAAACAAAAAACAAAAAGAGCCATAAGAACAACAAGGAGGAAAAATCCAGAAAACCAAGAAGCAGAGAAAGAGAAACTGTCACAAGGAGAAACAGTGACTTCTTATGCAGTGGAGGGGAGAGGTGAAAGGGCACAAAACCTTGGCCTGAAGTCCAGTGCAGTGTCTGCTCCATTGTACAAACGTGGATCTTGCAGTTAAAGGGCGTTTTGAGGATGCTGATAAAAGTAAACAAGTGAATTTATGGATTAAGATGTCACTGTAACTTCCTAGGTCAACAGTGATATCTGAAGCTGTATCATTATGTATCCTGAGTGAACTACCTGGCCAGAAGTTAGAATGTTTTCATGCTCATTCTTGGTCTTTTGCAAGTCAGTGAGACTTCAGACAAATCATTCCATTTCCCTGTGCCTTTATGTCTCTTAACTGCAGGATATTTCTGGTTAAAGAGCCCATGATGAACTTGTGTGCTTTTATCTGTCTTTATTTGACCATTCTCAGTTGGATAGTGAAATCTACAGTCCTCTTAGGTTTCATAATGATCAAACTGCAGAAATACATAACTTGTGTGGCTTATAGACTTACAGATTCTGTAGTTGTGATAGGCTTGGTAAATCATAAAGGGAAAATTAAAATTCCCAGTCAGTGCCTGGATTTTTTTTTTTTTTACAGAATCCTCATCAGGTATTCAATAGCCTCGCACTGCAGTCCATGTTATAAAGAAGATACGGCTTCATGCAAAGGAAGCTGATGTCATGCACACATATACTTTATCTGAAGTATGTGGTGTTGGTCACCTCACACTTTGTAGGAATAACAGTTGCTTTGCTCTGCACTGTTCAGTGCCAGTAAGTGCTAGAGGCTTTGAAGGTAATATCTTATTTATTCTGTACAAGTATCTTTTAAAGCAAATACTCCTGTTACATTATTCCTCAGATAAGAAAACAAAAGCCCAGAGAAGCTAAATGATTTGTCAAGGATACATGTCTGCTAAGATACATAGTCTGAGGTCTACTTCAGATGGAGTTGGAGCTATTCATAAACAAATAAATGTTGAATGATTATAGTTACCTTATCACCCATACCATGTGCTTCTGTTACAAATATAAAGAAATGTAAAGTTTATGTAAATAAAATATGAATAGGGTTTGCATAAAGATTACAGATAGAATTAAACTCTGGTATTGATTTTCACATCAGCAGAGCTTTCAGGCTTTGGTTTGAGGTAAACAGATGTTAATATTTTATTGTATAATTCCAGTAGATCATATCTACAGATAAAGTGCAAGTTAAGTCATATCAAGTCTTCTGTAAACAAAGCAGTAAAATATAATCCTGGAAAGATACACAAAGCAGAGTAATAACTTAAGGGTTTTACTGTGAAGCTAAATAATCCATTGGCATGGGCCACCATGCTTTTACTTCTCCTTTTTCTTTTAAAACATACCCCTCATGGAGAAGCATTTTCTATAGGGTTTCTTTTTGAAAGTGGAGCTGTGAGGCCAATGTAGTCAGAATGAGAAAATTAACTTCATAGTGGAAGCTGCACCATGCATATGTTCTAAATAAGGAGTTCACCCATCTCACCTAATTAATCATTAAGAGAAAACTCTAGTCCAACTTGAGGTCATCTCACATGCCTAGCAACCTTGGGCTGCTTCTCTGCTCCAGTGGGGGAGGGGCATTTTTGTGTTCTACACCATTGGTTCCACAACCAGCGTTCTTTTAGGGGCAAAAGTTAGAGATCTAACTCCAATTGACTGGAGCAAAAAGAAAAAAATTTAAAGGAAGAAAATGGGGAGAAGAAAGAAGGAAGAGGGGAAGAAGGGAAGGGGGGGGGACATGTTACTGTTATTGAAGTGTGTGACAGTCAAGTCCAGAGCAGTCTAGACTCAGGACACAGATACTCACACGAGATAATGAGAATCTTATCACAAGATTTCCTTTTCTTTTCTCTCTTTTCCTACTTTATTTCAAAGGTGCCTCGAAGTGGTAGATTCCAGCTGTTCCAAGCTTGGATGCTACTTTTGTTTTTATTTTTGTTTTATTTGTCTTTTTTTAAGATAAGCTTTTAAGTAGCCCCAGAATGCCTAGAAGAATGGTTCATTTGCCCCTTGCCCTGTACCCATCTCTGCACTAATGTCCCTAGAAGTCGAGTATGTCCCACTCACAAGGTGAGAGATGATTATAGTACCACAAACACATGGACAGATGAAAAATTGGGATCTGATGTCTGACGTGGAAAGCCAATTCTTGGCAGGAAAGTGACAACATCCGACCTTGTGGCCATGGCACCCTGCAGGCTGAAGCTTGCTCAGTAGAATCATTGTGCTGCTACTAAATGATCCCTTGTGGTTCTCTTTTCCCAGTTAATAAACTAATCTTCTTGAGCTTATTTTTAACATAAGGATGGATCCAGCAAAGGCCTGAGTAGACACAGGGATGTCCAGGTAGCACTTGTTCTGTATAGCCATTCATAGCTCGTCTGACTGGATTTTTCAAGAATACCCAAAGAAAGATGAGATTAAGAAAAATAAGCCGTAATGGACAAGCACTTCCACCAGTGTGGCATATTGGGTGCTTAGCCATTGTGTGAGTCACATCCCAGTTCTTTACTACAAAAGTATTTGCATGATGACATAAAAGTATAAATATAAGGATTTTTATCTTAACATGGCATACAATAGTGAAAAACTGGAAATAATTTAAGCATGTAGTAATATTGCATTATAATTTATAATAACCTAGAAACTGTGACATAAATAACCTAAGGCATTTAATGAAGTTAAAAAATAGATGCAATAAAATCCTACTTTTATTTAAAACAAAAACAGGCTAATCAGATAAACATTCTTGCCAAGCAAGTCTGGTGACCTAAGATCAATATCCTGAATCCACACACATAAATACGAAAGAAGAGAAGCATTTCACAAAGTTATACACACACACACACACACACACACACACACACACACACACACACACCATGGCCTACACTAATACATTATACATACACATAGACGCACAATAATACTTTTTTTAGTTAATACAAAAGCTATGAGGTTATACATGCATGAATCCATGACCAGACAAAAGACTCAAGGATGTGCTAACTCTTACATACTAATTATATCTGTAAAATGGGACTACAGAGGGGCAAGAATTCATGCATCATTCTCCTGTACATGTCTGGGCTCTTATCACAACCATTTTCTAGTACCTACTACTTTAAAAACTTTAAGAAAGAAATGGTCTCACACTTCATCCTTCTAATGCCATAAACACAAAGGTAACATCACCTCCCGTCTAGAAGGTCTTTTGACCTTCTTGTTACATTCATAACTCATACCCTCACCTCTGCTCTCTATTTCCTCCATGGATCAAGTCCAATAAGAACTTACCACCTTGTTTCTAATATAAAAAAGACCAACTTATAAAGCAGATATGGATCTACTAATACAGCAGCCGGAACAGAACAGCTCTCCAGTCATCTGTCTTATCTCCCCACACATGTAATTTATTCTCCTACCACTTCCAGAGAGTATTTGAGCTATTTCATAACCAAGGTAATTTATTCAGATAGATAAGTGATAGGTGATAGATAGACAGACAGACAGACAGACAGACAGAGATAGATAGATAGATAGATAGATAGATAGATAGATAGATAGATTATAGACAGGCAGATAATGTTATATAAATAATCTTGTGAAAGGAATATAACTGAGTTATGGGAGAGTCTGGGTCTGATGAACAGAAATACGTGTGATGAACTCACACTGAGAGGTAAAATAGAAAAGGAAAATTAGGACCAAAGAAAGAAGAACAAAAATACGCTGGACATCATTCAATAACTATTTGCTGATGGTAATTATAGGGATGGAAAACCCATCAAGCCTATGGAGCTAAAATTAATCAGCAAGTATTCACAGACTGCCTCCTGCTTCTATTACTGGCCCTGGCTTCCTGCCTGTCTAGTGCCAAGGCTGGAGAGATTTGCATGACACTCAGCTTGTCAAGACAGAAAGCAGAATGGCAAGCAGAGGCTCGGAGCAGCACCCCTCATGTTTGTTGAAACCACAGTCAATCAAGACAAATTCCTTCCGTGGAAGACTGTAATGCTAGCTTAAAACATCACTACATCACTTGAAAAGGCCCCAGTTAAATGGAGGCATTCTTTCTCTAAAGCAATTGTCAATTCATTTGTGTACTATCTGAACTTTCAAAGCACAAATGAACATCTGATTCCTATTAACGCCAGGAAGTGAAACCAAGAACACGTGTGACAACTCCGCTTCGTTTCCAGGGTTCTTTCCATTGCAACAAACATTTTAGGTAAAATGTTAAGTGTGATGTTTATATCCTTGTTAAATTTGGATAAATAACTCTAACTGCAAAGCTGGACAGCTGTAGATTACTGCATGCCCAGCATTAATTTTATTCCTGTTTTCAAAGCCCCAGTAATTATGAAGCACTTCTCTCTGTTTTTGACCCTATGTCTCTGTCCTCTCCCTCACCCACCTCCTCCCCCCCTCCCACTAGCTCCTCAGGCATTAGCACCTGATTGAGGGCTTGCCATGCAGCGTGGACGTGCTGAATATCCCTTGATCATGGTTATCGGTTCATGTGGTCCAACTAATGCAACACAGCCTCTTTCAGCAAGAGGACAATGGAGGTCATTGCTAGAGGGGAGAATTTTCACAACATGTTAGGACGTGTTAGGGCATGTGAGGACATGTGAGAACATGTTAGGACATATTAATATACGTGTCATCATCCATCCAGGTAGAAAAACTTTTTCTAAGAATAAAACCAAAATAGGAAAATTAAAGCTAAAAGAATTCAAGCCTGTTTGACAAGATGTGAGCCCCTGGCTCACATCCAGCTGTGTCTGAAAGTAAACTTTAAGGAAAACAACAAACTTGCTTTAATAGTTGGATGTCTTATAAATGTATTTTTAAATGCCCTCATGGAATAATAATGGCAATCTTCTATCATGAGTGCCTCTCCTTGAGAAATAGCCAAACCACATGAATGCGATTTATCACTCAAATCAGTGATACCTGCAGGCAACCCTACCTGGCCACCATTTCTGTTTTCACACTAGCTTGTCTACCTCTGATACTCAGGTGACTTCTTGGTTCAGATTATAGTCCCCATGTCGCTACTGCCACATTCCTACACGTCCACGATGTGGGATAAGGGTTTGCTGCTCTCCTTTTCCATCTCCTCTAGACTAGGGATTGTACCATAATCTTTTTAATCGATGAGTAATTACATGTTTTGGTTTTGGAAACATATAATTGAACCCATAATCATTTTTATGTCCCTTAAGCTAAGGCTTAACATTTAATAATTGTTACTTTCCTGAAGGTATATACATTTGCAGGAATAAAAACAATCAGGAATGGGAGAGGAAATTAGCAGAGAAAACCCCTTCTATTAGATTAGCTGAAAAGAAATTTAATTATTCATTGTTAAGGATTAAACGTTGGTCTTATTCACTATAGAAAAGTACTCTACCACTTTGCTACACTCTGCTCTGAATTCCTATTAATATCCCGTGATCCACTGAAGCCACCTATAAAGTATTTAACTATCAGAAAACTAAAGTAAACAAATTAACATATGCAAAGGGAATCTTCAATTGTCAGCTCTTGGTAGTAAGTAACTGAGAATCTTTCTCAGGTCATTATAATCTTAAGGTGGGTGAATGAGCAGAGACAGCTCTTTTATGAAATACTACATTTTAAAATACCACAAAATTAATAAATTTCCCTACATATTGCTAAAATGAAAACAAACAATTTATAGTGTGGAGTGTAGTTTAGTTATAATGAATGAACCGTGGAGCACCATGACAGCCAGATGGAAGTTTGCAGATGACTGTAAGTTAATACAACCGTGTGACTTACGGCATGGCTGGTGTTTGTCTTGTGGCACAGTTAAGAGAAACGGAATAAAGTACAAGTAATTTAAAAAGTTGCAGTACTATCTATGTGCTCCAGGGAGGCTCAGACTTTATAATTCAAAAAGGCCAGCGCTAGAAAACAACCTACCATAGATTCGAGATGGGATTAAATCATAAGGGTGAACTAATAATTCCTCCATACAGGCAGACATGAATTAGTTTCTAGATGAGAAAAAAAATGTCTAAGTACATGAATCCTATTTTGGCACTTCCCCTTCCTGCCCATATGTTAAGACAATTCGACAGCTAGGAAACAAATCTTTCTCGGTGTTTCAGAGACATCCGAAACCCTAGAACTCCCAATACTGCTTTCTTATGGCACCCCTCCTTTGGACTCCTTTTCTGCCCTATCCACCACTGACCCTGCTTGGACTGCACCCACTCTTCGCATAAAATGTTCCTCGAAGTCTGTTTCTTTTCTTAAAAATAGATTTTTTTCATATAATATATTCTAATTATAGTTTCCCCTTTCCCAACTCCTCCGAGTTCCTCCCTGCCTCCATTCCCATCCAGATGTTTCTTTTCTTTCATTTTTTCCCCCCAAGACAGGTTTCTCTGTGTAGCCCTGGCTATCCTGGATCTCACTCTGTAGACCAGGCTGGCCTCAAACTTGTGGATCCTCCTGCCCCTGCCTCCCAAATGCTGGCATTAAAGGTGCGTACTGCCTTGTCCAACCAGCTGTCTCTTCTACAGTGACTGTCTGTCCTCTTCTCATCTTCCACAGGCGTCCCTATTTTAACGATTCTGATCTGATGTCATTTCCATGGCTATTTAGGTGAGAGGGTGAAATTTACAAACATAAATTCATTCCATAAAGGACATATGTGGCACAATTTATAAAATATAGTAAGTTCTATGTTTTATAATACTCTTGAAATATGTAATTTCAAGAGTATTATAAAACATAAATGTAGAATACTCTTGAAAAGTAACTTCTATATGGCCGACTGATTTTCAAAAAATGATTTCAATAATCTCTCTCTGGCTTATGTTAATAGCCAGTCTATCAACACATTCAATACAACTTCTTGGGAAAGTCAGACTATCAATAAATATTTGATTAATATTCAGTTTAACAAAACAGATACTGTTAACTTCTAACCTGGTCATTGGCTGATACTTTGTACTGGTGAATGTGCTAATAGTGAAGGAACAAAGATATATATTGAGAGTGAAATTTATTCATGAATATGAACTAAATAATGGCTTTTAAGTACTGGAGAAATATTTATTCATAAAAATCATAACTTGAAATTTCATCTTCACTATTAAAATATCCCATAGCACTGAAGACTGGATGGATATCAAGATAACCATACAAAGATCTGGTTTATAGTTTGTCTAATTTCTATAGTGCAAAAACTTCACCATAGTTAATTTTAAACTACCAAAATAAAACTTTGGAATGCAGAGACTACGGGTCCATATGTCATAACACACCAGAAGATGTACATTACACTACACCGTATCAAATAATAGTAAAATAGAAAGTCACTCCTGGGCATTTACTAACATTGATGTTGAAATGTTTAGTTGTAAATTTATAAATTATTTTTGATAATGGCCATGATTAGTAACTAACAGAACCTTCGAATGGTTAACAGGCAGCTTTTGCAAGCTTGTACAGCTAGCTGTAACACAAGACTAAGTTGCCTTGTGTTAAAATTTGACTAAAACTTTATAGTCCTTTGCACTGGGACATGAATGAAAAGGGGTAAAGGTAATTTGAACTTTTGTTGTAACTTTCTGATAATGCAGAAATTATGTATTCCTCTCCTGTTTTCTGAAGAATTCTTGAAGTTCCAAATCTCCTACTTCCTTTGAGATATATGGATAGATATTACATTCTACAAACTGAAAAGCTAAATGACTGGCCCAAACCCACTCAGGTGTGTAAACTGTGAGTTGTTTCAAATGCAGACCTTAGTTCGAAAATTAAACAAGAGGATAGAAAAAAATAGATATTGATACTATTTTATAAAATGTAGCAAATGTCCTTTGTAGTATTTTATAATGTAATATGAAGAACTTATATAGTCTGCCACCTCTTAAGAAGTCTATACCTGCCTGTGCATGTGTTAAACTGCCCTCTTACATGTGTCTCTTTTTAATACTTGTGCTTAAATCTATATTGAAACTCTTTAATAAGGGGCTGAAGAGATAGTTCAGCAGTTAAGAGCACTGGCATCTCTTCCAGAGGACCTGGGTTCAATTCCCAGCACCCACATGGCAACTCACAACTGTCTATAACTCCAGTTCTGGGGGATCAGACACCCTCACACAGAATATATACAGGCAAAACACCAGTGTACATTAAATAAATAAATACATCTTAAAATAAACCTCTTTAATAAACTTCAGCTTTGCTTTAAAAATGATGTGTAAATCCAACCTACAATTTAGGTTCAAATGAAACAAATATATACATAATCTAAGTTAGGAGCTGAGGTATGAGAGCTGAAACGGAAGGAAAGCCTCTCAAAACTGAGCTGAACAATGCCACCAACAAATGGGGTAGGCTGAAACACTGTCGACCAAAGGAGCATGGGACAGAAGAGATTAAATCAGAAAAGGAAGAAAGCTAATGACATAATGGCCAACCACAAATGCCACAAATAAAAAACAATGTACGTATAATTGTTGCAATTATTCTGTGTGCTTACTCTAATGTCTCCAAACACTTAAAACATTAGATTGGCTGCTTATAGCAACATGTATCTAATTTATCAGCTGATGTTTAACCTCACCTTTAATCCCTTATTGCTTCAACCAAGTTCTGCAAATATAGAGGACATAAATTTAACCAGAATAGCCACAAACACTTTATACACAGGAATAGAAGCTGGTATTTTAAGTTACTTATGATGAAAGCAAAAAGGCAAAACATAACAAAAAAAATGGGGAAGGAAAGATGTGGTAACTATGTAACGTTTCCAAGTTTCTATGTTAATTCCAACGTGTTTCTTTTTCTAAAGAAACACATACCAAATCAGCATGGAGTCTGATCAAGAGTTTGATGTACTCAGTTTTATAACAAACATGTCTCTTGCAAATGGAAATGACAACGCTCACAGAAATGAGACATTCAAGTTTAGCTGGGTTTTCCTTGAACTGCTTACCTGTAAAGCCCAAAGAATGTATTTCCAAAGTCAAGATATTAAAGAGGCATTTACTTGCTATGATGGTTTCAGGAAATATTTTTTAAAAAAGTTTTGACAGCCAACATGAAAAGTTCTGTTAGATAACTAGTTACTATTTTCAAAACTATTCATTGAGAAAAAAATTATTTGGCTTCAATTTACACTCAACATCAAAGATTTAAGGGGATGGGTAAAGTAACAAAAGCAGAGTCATAAAAAAGTATCATAGCTATAGGAAAATAAGTTTCAACTTATTCAACCTTTTGTAAAGGACAATGGGTCTGACCAATAGTAGAGGTGGGCTATAAGGAGCCTTTTTCTGAATAATCCTTTCCAACAAAAGTTAGTCAGTTCATCCCAATAAACCCAAGTTGTCTAGTCTTCATACAACACTTACGACTGGTGTCCAGGCAGGTGATGAACACAGAGCCAAGGTTACTCCATACACTTTTCCTGCCACCAGCTGAGCTAACACAGTCTCTGTGCTTTCCCCCTGAAACTTGTTTTCATATAAAGAATGGAATTTGAGTATGAAAAGAAGGTATTCTTCTACACAACCTAAAGGGAAAGACACTATAAACAATTTTAGTCAAGCAGTGTGAGCAGAAGATACTTGGAGTGAGGCAGGAGAGAACCATGAGCAAGGAAAAATCTGACTTACTCTATAAATGTCTTCAATTTCTTTCTCTACTCGTTTGAGTTGAAAGCACTGTTACTTTCAGAGCAATCTCTGCAGCCCAAAAGCTATAGCAATGTAAATGGTGCTATGGTAGCAGCTCATTTATTAATATTTTGCTTTAGAACATGGTATTCAATACATATTCATCAATTCATTCAACACCCACTATGCACTGGAAATATAATGTTGAACAGGAAAGACTCAGTCTCTGTCTTTTGGCATCATATTCCAGCCAGTAGTAAGAATATAGCAAATGTGCACACAACAAATGAACTCTCATTGTAACACGTTATCAAATTGTGCAGGATACTGTAGGAACAGAAGGTCTACTGGCTTATGAGTACAGTGTGCTTGGAATTTAAAATCCATGGAAAGACGCACGAAGAGCTTGAGCAATCTTCATAAACTTTTTACTAATTCACTTAGCCAACTTAAACCATCGTGAAATTAAATGCAGTTGACTAACTGACTCAATATTATTATTATAAGTCTGTAAAATATTACTTGAAGCCTTACTATATAAGGCCTCTGTTCCAAGGACATAACATAATGAAAAAGGTGGATAAGGTCTTTGTGGATTTAAAAAAAAAAAATGGGCCCAGTCCACTGTGGATAGAGCCCTCCATGGGCTGGTGATAAGAAAGTAGGCTGCAGAAGGCATGGGGAACAAGCCAATAAGCAGCACGCCTCCATGGCCTCTGCATCAACTCCTGCCTGCAGGTTCCTGCCCTGCTTGAGTTCCTGTCCTCACTGCTTTTCATAATGAACAGTTTAGATGGATCTGCGAGTGAAAGAAACCCTGTCCTCCTCAAGTTGCTTCTGGTCATCGTGTTTCATCATAGCAATAGCAACCCTAAGACAACCTGTAACACTGCGCATTTGCAGAGCCCTTTTGGAGCACGTGGGAGGCCCCAGATTTGAGCCATAGTCCTTCCCAACAAGTAAAATACAAAGTATCGATTTCTTTCAACACTTCCAGTCAAATTGGGCAGAAGAGTCAGCGAATGTTAAGCAAAACTCATAACTATTTTTATTACTGTGCAAATATGTTTATTGAAAGTTTAAGCATATTTTAAAATAAATATGGCAGATTAAAGCCTGAGATGTTTTTCTATTGAAGTAATAACAAACTAAGGCATAGTTCACTAAAAGAAAGAACAGGAAGAGTTCATATTTTTGTTCAACTGAAAATATTTGCAAAAGCAATTTTAAAGTGAGGTACTTTTCTACATTAAGAGCTATTAGACATGCAAAAAGCAAAGGGGAAACGTTAAGTGAAAATTCTTGAAAAATAAATTATTCAAAAATGAAGATCACCTACCATTTACAGCTCAAACATGAAAGAGAAATGAATTAGAATCTTTAGATGAGTAATTCAGTCATGTAGATGATTTATGGTATGATGATATACATAATAATATAATATGTATGCACATCCTTAGCTCTTTTTTAAATAGGCAAACATCAAAGATAATCATATTAGCATGAGTTTTACTGTAAGCTCAAGTACCCGTCTCCCAGGAGTCTGTTGGTAGTTAGGGGACCAAATTCACAAGACATCTGATTGCAGTACTTGAGCCTCAGAAGGTGAGAAAACCTGACAAGGAAAGTAGAGACATAGGTTTAAGTTCTCAATATCCACTCTGGACCTGGTTGACTTCATCCTCCTTGGGAAGAAAGGAATCTCTCTTCTCGACTTTACAGGCTTTTTTGTTTTTATTTTTCATTAACACCAAGTGGCTCAAGGACTCTTCATAAACACTCTTGGGCAGCCAGGCTTAAGATGGTCTAGGTTTAGCTTCGGTTCCTTTGCCAAGATGGCTGCCCCGGAGCCGGTGGTGGTAGCGACCGTGGAGCACCTCTGCCCAAGCGACCTGCTCACAGCCACGATCTCCCCTCGCCTAGCGGACGACGCACCGGGCAGCCTAGACCCTTTCCCACCGAGGAGAGGCGTCTAGGTGGGACGCCACGGAACACCTTCGCCAAGATGGTGGCGGCGCGGCTTCACCGCGCTTTACCAAGATGGCGGCGGGAGGCTTCCGGCACGCGCTTCCCCAATCAGGGATCCCGATCGGGGAGGTCAGGCCGAGGCGGCCGCCCTCGGAGTCCGAGAGCGGCGCGAGCTGCTGCAGTCGCGCGCCCGCCCTCCTGCCCGCCCTCCCGCCCGCCCGCTCGGTGGAGTCGCGGCCGCCTCCGCTCTTGTCACAAGTGCCAAGTGCTGTCACCTGTGGGGGCACCAAAGTTACTTCTCCGCACCGCGGGGCCACAGCGCCGCGCCGCGCCCCGCGTCCCCCCCCCCCCCGACCCCAGGGTCCCCGCGTCGCCCCCGCCTGCCCTGCCCGGCGGGCACCACTACCCCCGTACCCCTCTCAGTCCTCGGGGGACCGGCCACGTGTTTCTCTGGGAGACCCGGAGGCGCGTACGGGAACAGCTGGAGGGAGCTGAACGCTGACGTTGGAGGGCTTTGGAGCTGCGTGTTTTGTTTGATTTGGGGGGGCAGCGGGGGTCCCTGGAACCCTGCGGGCTGGGCAACGCACCCAGCCTGGGGCAGCAAATGTCACGACTCGGCGGGGAGGGGTCTCGGCGGGGAGCTTGGATGCGGGCCCCAAAGCGGGTGGAAGGAGAGGTCAGGAGTTTGGGGTGAGAAGAGGGCGGACTTCTCCAGCAACTTACTATTCCGTCTGCAATTTGCTTCCAGGCCTGTCCCCCCTCCCTCCCGCCCCCCAATGCTTCCTTAATTACAATTTTTTTTTAAGTGCAAAGAAATCCAGCTCGCTAGAGGTTTTGCATTCGGCGTGCAACTTCCTCCGAGTGTGAGCGCGCTGGCAGGCTGGGAGGGAGGGGTGGGGGTTGAACTTGGCAGGCGGCGCCTCCTCTCCGACTCGGGGAAGAGGGTGGGGGACGGTCGGGGCGCGGGGGAGGGTGGGTTCTGCTTTGCAACTTCTCCCGGTGCGAGCGAGCGAGCGCGCGCACGGCGGCTGCAGACGGGGCCGCCCAGACGATGCGGGGGTGGGGGGACCTGCCGGCACGCGAGTCCCCCCCACGGGCTCACAGTACGTATGCGCTGACCCCTCTCCTCTGCCCTCCCCTCCCCAAGCCTCCCCAGAGGGCGTGTCTGCCGTCCGGCCCCGAGAGCGGCCGCGGCGCTGCTGCACCGTTTCCGTGCCATCCTGTAGCCCCTCTGCTAGTGTGACACACTTCGCGCAACTCGGCGCTTCGCCGGCGCGGACCACCCCTGCGGCTCGGCCGGCTGCCTGTCACCCTTGGGGGCTCTGGCGGCGGACCCACGGGGCGGGTTCCCGAGCGGTTCCAAGCCGCCGAGCTGGGCGGGGGCGGGAAGGAGCCGGGGAGAAGAGAAACTAAAGAAACTCGCTTTGCCTCCCAGGCCAGGTCGGCACCCGGCCGCTGCCGCACTTTTTCTCTTTCCTCGGGTGGGGAAGGCAAAGGCGCGCTCGCCCGGAGCGAGGCGATGGCTGGGTGCCGCGGGGTTTTGCAGGCGCCGTCGGGGCCGGGCTGGCGGGGCCCCGCACGCTTGGGCGAGGGGGCGAGGGCCGCGGGCGCCCTTGCAGTTGCCGTCAGTCGCCAACAGGTTGCACCGTTCCCCGCGGCCGCCGCGCGGCCCCTCGGGCGGGGAGCGGCCGGGGGTGGAGTGGGAGCGCGTGTGTGCGAGTGTGTGCGCGCCGTGGCGCCGCCTCCGCCCGCCCCTCGCTCGGTCCCGCTCGCCTGCCGCGGCCGGGCGGCCCTTTCGCGTGTCCGCGCTCCCCCCCCCCCACCTCCGCCTCCTCCATTTTGCGAGCTCCAGTCAGTGCCTGGAGCCCGAGTCGCCGCCCGCCCGTCGGGGACGGATTCTAAGTGGGTGGAACGAGACGCCGCAGCCGGGCGGCGCGGCGCCGGGACGGGGGACGCGCGCGGGAGACGGGAGCGGCGCGGGGCTCGGCTTGTCAGCCGGGAAGCGGACGACTTTCCGCGCTAGGGGCTCTCCCCTCCCCCATGGAGAAGAGGGGGCGACTGTTGACTTCCTTCTCCGTGACACGCGCGCCTCCCGCGTCCGCACGCCGACTTGTTTATCTGGCTGCGGTGGGAGCCGCGGGCGGGCGGGCGAGCGCGCGGGTGCCGAGGTGAGCGGGGGCTGGGCAGCGGGCGCCCGCGCCGAGGTGAGCCGGGCTGGCGGCGCTCCCCGAGGGGCTCGGCAGCCGGGGCGGCGGGACTTGGCAAACTTTTGTCAGCCCTGGGGTTGGGGGTGGAGGCTGGCGAGGGCAGGGTGACGGTGACGAAAGGGCCTCGGCGGTGACAGCGCCGGCGCTTCCTCTCCCCGCACCGCCATCCCTGGCAAGGCGCGCTGCCCCGCGGTGGAGCTTCGCGCGCCCCGGCGGGAATCTGGCGTGCTTTTTGATTTGCTTTTTGCCGCAAGCCCTCGGGTCTTGATCTGTCCTCGGGGGCCGCCCGGACAGCCGCTTTTCCCGGGGGAAGGCATAGCGGCGTCTGCGAGCCGCGGGCTCAGGGCGCTCGGCTGCGGGCTGCGGGCTGGTGGGGTGGACGCGGGGCTCGCAGCCTGCAGCCCAGACTTCTCCCGCCCGGCCTTATCTGCTAGAAGTGGGCGTGCCGCAGAGAACTCAACAGGTCTGGACACATTTCTCCCTTCACCTCGCACCTTTCTCCCTCCTTCTCCTCCCTCCCCCCCTCCCCCCGACGACTTGTGCACTAGCTTTGGGGCACGATTTCGCGCCCGACTTTTCTGTTGGTCCTCTTTAAGTAAGGGGACCCTCCTTAGCCGCAGGTTGTGTGTGTGTGTGTGTGTGTGTGTGTGTGTGTGCAGCGATTTTTGACAAGTGCTACTTTCATGTTTGAGGTTGCAGACTTGATCATTGCGGCCTTACTACTTAAGACCCTTGGCATAGTTCGTTAGGGCCGACTAGCGTCCCAGGGTTATTTACAGTTTTAACTGGGAGATAAATGCCGCTTAAGGGAGCATCTCATTTTATAAAGTATTGTTATGGTTTCGGGCTTGAAAGGCAGCTGTCAAAAAAGCGGGTGTGGAAATTCATTAGGGGCCATTTCATATCTCCTGCTTAGAGATCCTTATGAGATGCACACACAGCTCCCCGGTGGGTTCTGAGAGAGAAACCACGTACAGGGAAGATTCCTAAAGCAGGTCTACCCTCGCCACCTTCCTCACATTCCCCTTTCAGTGAAGATGATCCTATTTCTTAGTGCCTTGGTACTGGAAAAGTTTACCGTTTTATGTGAGGGGTTCCCCAATATACTTAGCATCATAGTCTTTGACAACCTCTTAAAGCGTTTTGTTTACTAGCAATATACTAACGATCTGGACAAATATAATTTAAATAAAAGTAGGTTGAAAACTGCAGAGAAAATCATTCTGAACATTTTCTTGGATGGGTTTTATCTGAATTTATATGTGATTACACAGTTCCGTTTCTCTATTTTTCCCAGCATTTCCATATTTGGAAAGAAAAAAATCTTAAATCTACAGATAAATTATTTTGTATTGAGTGCATTAAGCAATTTTTAGAAAGAAATATAACTCGATTGATTTTGGTGTTAGGAGTTTTGCTCTGTTTATTTAAATAAGTTAGAACTGCAGTGAAGAGGCTAGTACAAATTCTGCTGTTTTTAAAAGTACATATTTTAGGCTATATACAATGCATATCATTTCTTATCTCCAACGTTTGGAGGTGAACGCTACTAAACAGGCACATCTGGTTGGAAATGGAGGTGAAAGATAAGAGCATTCTGCCTATAGCAGAACAGCACTGCTTTTTTTTTTTCAAATAAAATGTGCATAATCCCCTAGAAGGTTGTACCTTGAAGGAGGGTTGGATGTGGGGGGATGGGCATGAGGTGAAATTGTGAGTCCTAAGGTGCAAACAATTATACCATAGCATTTATCAAATGTCTTATGTATTGGTTTCCAGAAAGGCAATCACCCTTGATTGAAAAGGGATTGGAATTTTAAGTTTCATGCCTACAAAAAAAAGTTAAATACTTGACATCAGCTTGAACCTTTAGAATAATCATGTATAACAAATTACAATTCCTATGGTTGCCAAAGCTATACATTTAGTGAGCAAGATAAACAGCCAAATTCAGATCAGTTCAGTATAACTTTGTCCTTGCAAATGAGCTGCCTTGTGTTTTTCTAGATGTAGCTCCCTTGGTGGGAGCAGGGACTATAGGTTTATTTTAGAAGACTGAAACTATTTCTCTGATAGTGGGGACTTTGATTGGGAGTTACCTAAAGGGTTCATTTAATAGGCTGTCTCTCACTAATCGGATCAGAGATAATGTGATTTTTATAGCTTATTATGTCCTCTCTTTTTTTGTAGTTAATATTTGCCAATGGACTCCAAAGAATCCTTAGCTGCCCCTGGTAGAGAAGTCCCCAGCAGCTTGCTTGTCCGGGAGAGGGGAAACGTGATGGACTTTCATAAAACCCTAAGGGGAGGAGCTACCGTGAAGGTTTCTGCATCTTCGTCCTCACTGGCTGTTGCTACTCAAACAGATTCCAAGCAGCAGAGGCTTCTGGATTTTCCAAAAGGCTCAGCAAGCAATGCGCAGCAGCCAGATTTGTCCAAAGCCGTTTCACTGTCCATGGGACTGTATATGGGAGAGACAGAAACAAAAGTGATGGGAAATGACTTGGGATACCCGCAACAGGGCCAAATTAGCCTGTCCTCTGGGGAAACAGACTTTCGGCTTCTGGAAGAAAGTATTGCAAACCTCAATAGGTCAACCAGTGTTCCAGAGAAACCCAAGAGTTCAACATCTGCTACTGGGCGCGCTACCCCTCCAGAGAAAGAGTTTCCCAAAACTCACTCTGATGCATCTTCAGAACAGCAAAATCTAAAAAGCCAGCCTGGCACCAATGGTGGCAGTGTGAAGTTGTATACCACAGACCAAAGCACCTTTGATATCTTGCAGGATTTGGAGTTTCCTGCTGGGTCCCCAGGTAAAGAAGTGAATCAGAGTCCTTGGAGGTCAGACCTGTTGATAGACGAAAACTTGCTTTCTCCTTTGGCAGGAGATGATGATCCATTCCTTTTGGAAGGGGAAGCAAATGAGGACTGTAAGCCTTTTATTTTACCGGACACTAAACCTAAAATTAAGGATACTGGAGATCCGATCTTCCCAAGCTCCAGCAGTGTGACGCTGCCCCAAGTGAAAACAGAAAAAGATGATTTCATTGAACTTTGCACCCCTGGGGTAATTAAGCAAGAGAAACTGGGCCCAGTTTATTGTCAGGCAAGCTTTTCTGGGACAAATATAATTGGTAATAAAATATCTGCCATTTCTGTTCATGGTGTGAGTACCTCTGGAGGACAGATGTACCACTATGACATGAATGCAGCATCGCTTTCTGAGCAGCAGGATCAGAAGCCTGTTTTTAATGTCATTCCACCAATTCCCGTTGGTTCTGAAAACTGGAATAGGTGCCAAGGGTCTGGAGAGGATAATCTGGCTTCCCTGGGGACTATGAACTTCCCAGCCCGATCGGTGTTTTCTAATGGCTATTCAAGGTAAGCTAATGCCTTTCTGTTTCATCAGAATGATACGCTTAAGATAGTTTGATACATTTTAGAACTCATTTATCAGAGTGTGTCTTCTAGAGATTTGCATACTCTTTCAAATAACTGAGTAGAAAATGGTCTTTTGAAAGTAGGCATGTTAGAAAATCTGAAGGACTCACCTGTGCAGAAGCACTTTGGGTGTTTGGATGAATAGTAATAGTTTCTCTCTGGTCAGCATTGAAGATCTTTGTGTGTGTGAAAACTTTACATCAGAACTGCTCAGTAACTAATTGCTTGAGTAAAATGAACATGAAATCAAGAAAATAATACCTAGTCATATAATACATAGTTGTGCATACGAAATTAACTGCTTTAGAGTGCATTGTTACAGAAAAATGCTTCCATAGTTAAAAGTTGCTTTGCTATATGTGTCCTGTGTGGAGTGTTACCTTTCAATTGAAGGGTTGAGAACTGGGAGTATTGACCCTGAGCCCTGCTATTCCACCAACATTCTGAGTTTTGACATGGTTAAAGCAATGCAATGTGTAGTGACCTAAACCATTGCTTAGAGTAGCCGAAAGTAGACAGTTGGTGCCTGCTTACCAGCTTCTTTGAGGAAGGAACTGGTGCCCGATGCTTTCAAGTGCTCCTGCAAATACTCTGGTAGGTAACTCATGGTTAGAATTTTTCAGGCTTCAGTTAGCAAGCACTCTTCTTTTTTTCTCAGTGTACGTATACCGACATTACTGTCTGATCTCACTGAGGTTCCCTAGAATGAAATTACTGAAAACAACTTGTAAGTTAAGGTAAATGTACTGGTAGGCTTAGGTACCTGTGGACTGTAGTGATACAAGGCTGATTAATCCCTAGGGGGTTGTTTTGTTTCTTCCTTCCTTTGTATGTAGTCTCACCAACTTTCCCTTAACTATTAGTAATCTTCACTGTTCCTATTAACTAGTCCTTTGAGAAGATTTCACTTAACACTCAGAAAAAGAATGTTTTCAGTGTGTTCTTTCACCGAGCTACACCTTTACAACACCCCTTTGCCATGAAGGTTATCCTGACATTGACATAGAAAAAAGCATCTCTTCCCTCCATGTGTAGGAAGCTTATATTGGGGAAAAATTAGATTTAGACTGTGATCTATTTTTCTTAAGAGCTTAATTATAGCTTAGCAAGAGAGGAAAAATCGCCTTTGTTCTTGTCTAGCCTGAGAGATGGGTGGTTACTGTTTGTATTGACTATTGTTAGTTACTACTAACCTAGTACTCACAATTAGTTCTCTCTTATTTGGGGGAAATTATTGCAGGTTTTTAGTTTTTATGAATTAGGGGTTTAAGATATCTCCAACAAGGAAATTTAAGTAGTTTCTTATTGCATAAACTTATGTTTTTCAAATATTGAGACGCACTGTGCTTTAAATTTTCCAATCTTAAGTTTTTGACAAAAGGTTTCATGCCATTGACTTTCATAAAAGAGTAATCACAGTTGATCTGATTATCTATAGAGAGCTATTAAACTGATTTATAAACATGTGATTATATAGGGAAAACTAATACATTTAGGAAATCCCTTGCCCTGAAAGCCATCATAAAATTCTTCACTTTTTATTATAAAAAGAATAACAGAACCAAAACTTAATTTGCATGCACCATAAATTTTCATTAAGTCTTATAAAATCTGGGATATGAACAATAAATCTCACCCTTAAATCATTAAATAATTTCAGTGCTAAAGCACTTTGACACTTTCTTAGTGGCATAAAATGTTCCCGTTTTTGTTGTGCCTCTGCCTTTACCAAGGTAGGCAGGGCTCTGATGATGTGGCACTTTAGAGGTTCTTTCCTGTTGAGGAAGTGATCAGTTGTATACTAACACGGTTATTTGTGTTTAGGCACACTAAAATACCCTAATGGGGCAGGCCAATGCTTGCAAGTTTCACACTTAGGGCTGGGAACTGTTAGTATCCAGAACCAAGCTTCACCCAAATAAATTGGGACAATGTTTCCTTTCTGACCATTATTGAATTCTTCTATTGTTTCCCAGCAGCGGCCCTGGCAGAACTAAAATTGGTTGCTCTCTCTATATGATGTGCAGTAGTTGCCAAACATTAGCTACAATCAGTGACCCTGAATCATCAGCCACTAAGTCAACACGCTGAGGCACCACCTGGATGGCGTCCTCTCTGCCTTCCATAGGAAAGCACCACTGCTACTAGTGACATCACTTGGAATATTTTTTTAAAAGCATACTTTTTACTTGAATTTTAAATAACTAAATTATTTCCCCTCCCCCAGAATGTTAATAAAAACTACTTCATATTATATTTGGGGAGAAGACAATTATATTTCTACAAATATATCAGTGCACCATGACATCAGGTGCACATTAAATTTTTTTTTTTTAAGGTTTAGATTCTTTGGTGGTAAGACAAGGTAGAGATTGTTGCTGCTCAGATCCGTTCTTAGTAGCACGGGCGTCCAGTTCTAACGGTCCCCTGTAAGATGCAGTGAGCTTAATGTAAGCATAATCGAAGCAGGCGTGCTTCTGCGTAATCTGATTTCCTTCCTCCATGTTTCACCTCAGCATTAAGTGGTGCACACTGCAGAAAGTAGGTGGAGAGGGCAAAGGGTTTCAGAGGAATTGGAGCTTTTACAAGTTGCCCTTTTCCTGCGAGGTAGGATGGTTAAAGAAAAAGAACAATGCAAGATAAAAGCTCAGTCTTCTGGAGTGTGGGGTTTGGTAATGGGAGCTTAATGACGCTCCTAAAACCTAAGGAGATTTAGACATCTCTCTCTATTGACCATGTCAGTGTCAAGTTTTATAAAAATAATAAAACCGTAGGAACATGGACTGAGGGAAACACATTCTGTCCCTCCTCCGTTTTGCCCATTAATGCCAGGCTAGATGTTTTTGCGGAGGAGACAGAACATAAAAGAAAGAGTAAGTAGGTTTGGGCCACACTTAGCCTTTTCTTTCGATAGGCACTTGTTTAATGTCTGTCCTTTCTTCTCGCCCTCTGACGAGTCTGACAGTGGGTGTTCCAGTGGCTTTTTGAGCTTACTGTTTCTTGATATCCATTTAGATAAAATGACTTCTGGGTGCGATTTGCTTTTGAGCATACACTTATGTGCTTATATGTTGTTACCTTCATGGCAGAATCGTTTCTCCTTTTTAAAGATCAGTATGATTGATGTTAAGAGAAATTTCAGCAATTGTGTACTCAGGTGTACCAGCTTAGTATGGAATGACTAATACAGACATGTGTAACAAGCCCATTAGTCAGCTCTTAATGAAATTCTTGTAATAGTTCCTTGGTTAATCCCTGTATATTTGTAATTGACAATTCAACTTGTATGCATGATGTTATTTTGGTTTTGTCTATTTTTGCTACAGATACATTATTTGACCATTCTCCATATGTTACTAACATTTATGCATTCTATGACTTGTCCTTAAATGTACTTGGCACAAAGGTAGATGAAATGCAAGTTGTAGTAGATAAACTAATAAGAAGGTAAAGGTCACTTTCGGGGCCTTTTGAGGTTTAGCTGACAAGAGATTGTATCAAATAGTATCCTTTCCACGGGTGCCAGTGTGAAAGACAGCTAAATTCTCGTTATGTAAGACTCAGTGCACTCTAGCCTAGTTATATTAGGAAGCCTTCATTTATGTTTTGGTTAGGTCTGGAGCATATTTCTTCAAGTACATTTGTCTTTAATTCTTGTACATATTTAATTATTATGAGTATTTAAGTCTTCTTGTATGAGTAAATTAAACTGGAATAATAGGTTCATGTTGTGTACTATTTATTGTTCTGAAGCCATCCTGGTAGTATTTTTGTCAGAAGTCATTGTTTAATAGAGTATAAATAGTTGTCAGATTGATAAGCATTTGCTTATATTTCTGAGGTATGCAGAATATAAATTGGTGAATCCCATTGTATAAATAATTTCTAAGGACTGTTTTATTGGATTAAGAAACAACCAGAAAAAAAAACAACTCGTGGTCTTTACAAAAGAGATCAATTATCTGTTTCTCTAGCTTCCTTCAGGCAACTGCTGTCGTTTTCTTCTACCTTGGCTTTGTAGTTTTCAAGTTCTCCTAAGGGAAACTTACATTTTAAAATAAATCTCTAAAATGTTTCCTTCCTTCCTTCTGAATCATGTGATCATTTCTATGCCAGTGACTCTTGGGTGTGACCTTTAATGATATTTTTATTTTATATATTATTTATTATACATTAGAAAGTTAGTTGTAGCTAGTGGCTTCAACCTCTGACCCCATGGGGGGCAGGGTAGAGAGAGAAGTAACAGGCATGGGATAGGGGAGAAACTTAGAATTTCAGGACACCAAGCCTTTGGACTAGCAGCTGATGTTCAGGTGTCTCAGGAGGAGCGCTCTCCTGTGAGGGCGGAGAGTGCAGAGTGACGATGTTTCTAGTGAGCTCTTTCACGTGATGCTGTATTACCAAAATGAGGACAAAATTTACATCTTACTTTTATTTCTGCCAAGATCGATTTCATATTTGTCCCAGCTTAATTTGCGCTGTTATTAAAGAAAATCTAATGATTTGAGCTTAGTTAAGATAATCATGGTGCCTTATGTGGTTACAACCATTTCCTATTTCATAGTATGCTTTGCAAATAAATTATCAACTCACAGTGGAGTAGAACTCTTTCTAGGGGTTATCTGGATTTTTGTTAGGATATTGAGTAAATTAGGCAAATAACATAAATTATTAGATTCTGTAAGTACTAGACAGTCACTTAAACTATTTATATTGCAATAGTCCTTAAAATTAACTATTTTGAATGAAAGCATACCATCCCTTAATTTAATCTCTGAGCCGATTTAGATATTAATAGCTTATCTTGATTGAACTATGTGCTTAGATATACTTATTTGGAGTAACCCAGCTATTCATTTTAAGTACTTCAGAATACTTTTTTTTGTTTTAGCAATCTTCAACAAGATTTATATTGTCTCTAATGCAATGTGTTTAATAAGGTACCTGTTAATTTAGAATTTTTCCATTTATATATGGGAGTATAATTTACATATATATGTATATGCATGTATATATGTGTAAGGAGAGAAGGGTTTAATTATATGACTTACATGTTTACACATTACATTCCTTCCACATTACACTATTTTTAATTACTAATTTGAGAGTTTAATAAATGTGCAGTTTTTGACACTTAAAAACTCCCAGTTTATTATAGTGTTCATTTTAAATAATAAATTAGCCTTTATTCTAGATTATTTCATAAGTTTCCATAATAATATTTAGCCATGGCTATTATGAAAGCATATTTGATAGCCAAATTTTGAAAGTTATTGTGAAATGATATCCAGTGTAGTTCATGATTTAGTGTTTCGTGTTGGGGCAATGCAGTGACTTACGACCTTATGATTGTCACATGAAGCGTAATGCGTTACTGGTTTGCTATGGACACTGTTTTATGTTGTCATCATTTTTATGTTTTGTTTTATAATTGGGAATTAATTCGGGCTTTCTTTATTTTAGTATGTAAAATTTGATCTCCCCTCCCACTACATCCCTTCCAGATAATTCTGAGGCTAAACTGAACCAAGCTATCGTTCTAGGTAATTAGGTAATTGTGTTTTGAAGTTCAAGATACTTTCTCTGTGTCAAGTTATTATCAAAATCCCGATGGCTCTGTGTGCCTGTGTGAAATTCTGCAGTTCTCTCATCTATTTGATGAGGTGAGTGCTGTGTGGGAGGTCAGGGTGTTCTCAAGACAGCTTCTTGACATTTTCCTTGTTTGTTAGCAAGTACATGACAGAAAATGAACTTAGATTTGTACTTTCACAAGATAAAGGTTTAAAATGGTGTTCTTGATAGCACATCAAATGTAAATATTGCAGAGCTGGACCCAAGAGGAACCCTTGAGTTCTCAGAGCCTGTTTTATCTAGTAGGGAAGAGCTCATCTGTTCCCATCCCCTACTTCAGATAGAGACTGAGATCGTGGCCAGTGTTTAGGGAAAGACTCCACACCTCATTAGTTGTGCGGCCGCCTGGAACCACCCTATTGGCAGCTACCTAAGCCTTAGCGTCCAGGGCTGCTCTAGAGGTCTAAAGCGAGTAAGTAGTCGACATAATACTGACTTCATAAAAGCCACCGATCCTTCCTTTCCCGTGTAGCTCGTTAGTGTTTCCTCTTCGTTCTTGGGCAGCACGATGCGACATTCATGCTCTCCACCCCTCATCCATTCATCGCATTTAATGTCTTCCTTCTTTGCCATTCTTTATTCTGCTTGTTATATGAAGTTTCTGAGTCTGTCAGGATCCATGTAGAACAAAAGCAGCTGTTACCTGAATTTTCCAGGTGGGAAATTTAAGATAATTAAAGAAAAATTAATCAGAAATCTTCATACTGGTCTGAAAGGAATTACTTTCTATTTGATGTGTTAGAAATTCCTCAACGATCTTTCACACTAATTGTCCACCAACAGTGAGTCTGAAAACACACTGTAAAGGAGAAATATGACAAGGCTCTGCTCTGTATGTATGTGCGTAGTCACTTCCTGTTTCCTAGCACTGCTACCTGATAGCTTATGCAGATGCCATTGTGTCATGGCTCAGCAGGTAAAAGGGCTGTGTGCAAGCCTGGTACCTGAGTTTGATCACAGAACCCAGGTAAACGTGGAAAATGAGAATCTGTTTGACGGAGTTGTCCTCTGACCCTCACAGGTATGCCGTGGCCACCTCCCCTTCATACATACACATGTATACAATAAAAATAGTAATAATTTAAAACCTAAGCAAATTCGTAAGTGTGCGTTTACTTTGGAAATTAAAAAACTCTTAATAAAACGCAAGGTGACAATTTTAAAGCTCTGGCAAGTATGTGCAGCTTAAGCCAGGATGACCCTCATTTGCTGGGGGTGAAGGTAACTGCATCCCTAATGTAGGTGTTGCCCATCAAAAAGCACTGGGAACTTTTTAAGTGCCCACTGTGTATATTCCCCCAAAGGGTCATGACGGCTGTATTTAGAGCCCAGACTGTTACCTTAATATTAATTTGTTTTCAAGGTTTCATTTTGTTTTGTCTTGTTGTACAGGGCATACCTCCATCAGTAACCCTTTCCGTGGATTTTATTCCATGTTAGGTTTAGCACCTGAAATTTAGTAGCTATACTTTATAAATGCAAGGCTGTCCCCTTTCTGTTTTTATTGTCTGATCCTCTCAGGTAACCATGCATGCAAAAATCAAGAAGCTTTCAATTTTAAGAGTCATAAATACTAACACTTTTTCTAGGTTCATAGATTGGGGAGGATTACAAAACTTGCTTAAAGATCTCTACTGACTTTTTCCTTGATGGTGAAAAAGCTGCGATAAGGGCTGGAGAGAAGGCTCAGCAGTTAGGAACACTTAGCTGCTCTTCCAGAGAACCTGAGTTCTGTTCCCAGAACATACATCATGCAGCTTAAAGCTGCCTATAGTCCTGTTTCAGTGGGATCTGACACCTTTGCTAGCCTCAGGCACCTTCACGTATGTGCAGCCTGCCTGTATATGCATGCATATAATCAAAAATAATCTTTAAAAAAGTTTCACTAAAAACAAGTTATCATTATATATACCTATATATACATTCCATCATATATATACATTATATATACACCCATATACATGTGTATGTGTGTTGCCAAATACGAAAAAAATTAAATTTCTGATTAAATTGATAGATTATATAATTGTAAAACCTGAGTTTTACAAATTAAAATATTGAAAAATTAATTAGAACATTATGTGAATCATTTCATCTGGAATCCAGCTGAGTTTATGAAGGAGAAAATATGAAAGTAAAATAGATATTTTTAAAAATATTTTCCCCCAAATAGAAAGCCCAGAGTGAAAGTTGTTATTTCTAAGTCTGCCCCGTGAGAGGCTGTGTTGTATCTGCTCTTCTTTTGCGGTCGTCTTGAGACACCTTGTAAACCAGAAAAGGAAACTGAACTCACTAAACTGCACTATGTCAGTATTCTTAATCAGAAAATGTATTGACTCCTTACCTTAAATTGAATTTCTTTCGGAAATTTAGCCTATCTCTGGTTATAATATTTGTTTTTGTTGAGGACTATTTAAAAGTGTTCAGCTAGGGTGTTCTCTCCCCTCCTCCTCCTAGCCCCCCCTCTATAAAATAGACTCTTAATTGAAAAAAGGCTGCCCCCGCTCTTGCCTCAGCCTTCCACCATGCCGGCTCATGCTTCTATAGACCAGGTCTGTAGTGTACGTCCCTGGTACTGCCCTCGAGCAGGTGGTACTCAGGGGTTAAGTCCTATTTTCTTACTATAGGGCAGGAAAAGTAAAGATTACTTCTAAACCTGTTTTTTTCTTTTTCACCTCTTTCTCTCATGTTTATTTTATGTTCAGGAAAGAAGGGCCTATCTTTGGCATGGACTTGAAAGGAATTTGATGATTGGAGATATGGAGTAAAGGAGTAAATACAGTGTGAATTCCTACAGTAATTTGCAAAGTACTTGAGGTCCTCATTTTAGCTCCTCCATGTCCTGGAGATTAACCATTTGACGGTCACTATGGCAACAAGTGCACTAAAGTTACTTATACTAATAAAATAGTCTGAGTTACAGGTTCAATGTGAAATTCAAATATTTTTTACTTGTATTCTTCAAAATCTACAAAGGAAACTTTTGTTTTACTGGCCGCTATTTAAGAATTCAAGAATTTTCATCTCAAGCCTTGCTTTTCTTTATTTTTCCGTTTACTGTTGACTGAATGTTAAGATGAGTCGATCCTGGCCTTTGAAATCATCCTGGCCTCTGAAATCATGGCACATGCCGAACCATTCAGGTAGGATGTCTGCTGTGTAGCTGTCCTGTTAGGACTGAGAGTTTTTCCAGGAGAACTTCTTTACTGAATGGTCTAAGAACTTTTTTATATCTGTATTTAAAATCAGCTAATTTTTTTAATACTCATTGTTCTTCTGAAAACACGATGTCAGGTTTCAGTGGCCGACAAAGGGGGACGGGAGCCATCACCATGATGTGGCAGTCCTGACAGCATCGAAGTCTGTGGGCCCTGGACTTTAACATAACTTAAGGAGACATGGGAAAGAGGAGGGAAAACAGGCACAGGATTCCCAGTCTGACTGACCGAGGACAAATGGCCGTTTAATAGAGAGTGTCATTAAAACAGAGCCATGGCGCTCTAATAATACCAAGGCATATCCAAATGAGAAAATAAGGAAGCCAGAAGGAAAAGTTAGAAAGCCATGGAAAAAAAAAAGAAAACGAGAATTTTAAATTTCTGTCTGGGGCCTGGCTGTTTGGTTTCTGTATGTCTCTGCTTCTGCATGGGCACTGGGCCATGTGTAAGAAGCCAGGTGATGGCGTTACGTCAGTGAAAGGAAGAGCGACAAGGACAAGACGTATCATAGGAGGCACGTTCCTGGGGGATGCCTGCCCGAGGGTCACAGAGCTCGCCTAGTTCCACTTGGGCAGCAAATACTTGTTGCAGTGGGCGCGGGCACTAGCATGCAGCCGGAAGGAAGGCAGTGGTCAGCGTCTGATGGAGGACAGCGTCACGTTCATGCCTGCTCTGCCTTCCTCCCAATTTGCTTCTTAAGCGTTTACCTGAAGAAGGCTGAGTCCCTTTGTGGAGGAGGAGTGAGTGGAGGCAGCCGTGGGGATGAATGGGTAGTGAAAGTCCACCCAACGATGTGGAGTAAGAGAAGGAGTAAGAACGTGTGCTAGGAAAAGGATGGAAACCCGTAGAAAGATCTGCCTGTCAGGACAGACTTCAGTCGCCATGGGATACAGTAGTATGACCACACTGTTGTCCCCCGCCCCCACCGTGTAGTGCACAACAGGGAACAAGGTGTGCATTGCAGCCTCGGACTGCACTTCCTAGTTTAATACTGGATTTCTTAGATCACGTGGGGTATTTCCGTATTCTCTAAGAGGAATATGGTTGTCTTTCTAGGACCTCTGGCACATGATCTAGGTTTGGGGATGTTTTGTCTGAAATATTTTCCCAAATATCCACATGCTTCCCTGGCCTCCTTTATTTAGGTCACACTTGGATATCACTTGCATAAGAGAGACCTCTGTCTCTGTCTGAAATTATAACGTCTTTCTTTCAAACATTATTTCCTCCCTTTTGACATACTTATGAATCTTTATGTCCTCTCTGTTATAAGCTTGCTCTACTCCTATATCCCAACATCCGGAAAGGTGTAGGATAGCGTAAGTCCCTAACAAATACATGCTGAATAGATGAATAGGAAACTTGGCATCTAAATCAAGAAGAATGGTGATACTTCAGTCTAAAAAAGTCAGTCTTAAGACAGAATGATGCAAATAGAGTATACATAATTAAATATTTTGATTGTTATTGTGTGTTAAATTTACTCTAAAGCTTTAAATTGGACTGATTCTTGCAGTTTCTTAGAAGAACTCAGATACATATATCATTAAACAAATGTAGGGCAATCAATGCTTATAAATGTTTTTGAGGGTGTTTGATAGAGCTGGTTGCTTTTTTCCCACTATATAATCTGCCACAGAAATTTACAGTTTTTTCCCTCTGAAAATTTCATAAATGGATATGATACGTCTTAATCTTACCTGCCTCCAGTCCCTCCCTCTACCGCTTTTCCCAATACACTTCCCAATTCCTCCAGTTTATAAAAGTGACCCACCAAGCCCAGTTAGAGCTTCCGCTATGGGCATGGCTATCAGGGTTTAAGTCTCCTATTAAGAACAGGTTATCCTAGCAGATAGGTCAAATTAGGCAAGAAATCATGTTGTTGTTGTTGTTTTAAATAGTTACGTTTGTAAACACTGACTATTCTAGGAGAGGAAGAATGGCTTATTTTCTCTCTTTCCTGTGCCTGCACCTTTCTCTGTAACCACACAGTTGTAAGTAGACATGTGTGTAAGTTGTTCTGGTTTGTGTGCTATTAAATAAAAGTGGGATCATCTACCCATTTCTCTGCAGCTTGCTTTGCTTACCTAACAAATATACCTGGACTTCCAGATCAACAGATGTGGATCCTATTCTAGTTAATAATTGTATAATGTTCTGTTCAGGTTGGTTGATGATTTTTGCCACCATAGGCTCCAATGAAGACCCTTTCCAATGCATTCCTCCTGATCAAACATTAGATTCCCAAAGTGGGTTACTGTCAGAGTTCTGTGTAATCAAAATATTAAGAGATATACCCAGCCAATGGTGGTGGTTTCTGTGTTGGCCAGGCTGGCATTACACTCTTGATTGCCTGTCTCAGCCTCCCTTCCTTGTACTAAAACTGCAGGTGTGTGCCACCACACCAGATTCCAACTTAACTTCCCACAGGGAGTCAAGCATCACTTGGTGATGTTTATTCTTTTCTTTGTAATAAAAACAATATGATTACAAATTAGTTTCTTGCCATAAGCCTCAAAGTTGATTTTAGCACAGCAGTGTGCTGTATAACACAGATGGTACAGTTTAGAATATAGGCTGTTACTCTGCTTTGGACATTATCTAACCTTTTAGATTAACTTAATGACACAGTTTGTCCATTTCCCTTGCATAGCTCGGCCACGGCAATCCAGTCTTGCATCCTGTAGCAATGTTGCTGGGAGGTAGGTTGTCAGATTAGATAAGGGGGGAATGGGAGGCCCCTCTGTGGCTCGTAGTTTCATTAATAAAAGAATTTTAGAATGGACTCAAACTCCAGGCTGATTTTCAAAGAAACACCCTGACAAATTGCCGATCCCTGGCAGCTTCCTAGAGATGAATGATCATATCATTTGAGTCAGCATGGCGGGCAGATGTGCGGTGACAGGGAGAGCATGCTTAGTAGGGCTAGAAAGAAGAAAAGAAGGTACCTTTTTCTGAATAATTTAGAAAAGTGGACAGACTTGGGAAATGTGTGCTTTGTAAGCTACTGTGCTGGGGTGAGATGCCGTGGAAGAAGTACCTTACCTCGTTGAAGGAAAAATTACTTCTTCTAACTCTTTGGCATAAGGTAAGCCTATCTTTCCAGGGGTAGTTCCTTACCAAAAGATTGACCTGGCCCAATTGGGCTGTTAGGCATCATGTCCCCCAACCCCCTGCCAAGCCAGAGATTCTATTTTCTTGAGTAGAAGGAAGCTTGTTCTTCATAGGCCTGTATTGCTGCTCTCACAGCACCTGCTGACGTTGCAGGGTTTTCTTTTTCACCTGACTCCGTGCCTGACACAGAGTAGGTGCCCAGCAGCTGTCTGTTTCGATAGTGCTTTCTTACATAGAAAATATGTATGGGCATGTATCTGTAAGTCTGTTAGATATCTTTGAGATGTGGTCTCACTGGGTTCTTGTCTGGGTTCAAGCGATTTCTTTGCCTCAGCCTGCTTAGCAACTGGGACTACAGGCATATGCCTCCAAAACTCTGAGTATGTGTGTGCGCATACGAACACTCACACACACACACTCAATCTCACACTCATGCACATGTCTATGTCTGACCTCTCTTTTTAATTACATCCAGTCTTTGTAGGGACAAGGAATATTTTCACTGCAGCACCTTAGCATGTAAGGTGATTTAGATTAGTTGTTTGAACAAGAGCCACAGTGAGGAGGAAGCAAGTAGCATGGGTTTGCCTTAAATGTATTTTATTCCGTTTAGGCAAAATTGGAATTCTAAGAATCACTAAACAGCACCCCATTGGTCACTTCCTGATTGTGAGGCACGGTTTTCAGAGTTGCAAAGCGAACCGCTGATCAGGGCTGTGGGTACATGCCACCGGCTTGTGCTGTGTGGACGTTACGTTTAAAGCATTTGTAGGAAATGGTTTTTAAAAGGGGTTCAGTTCCATTGTCTTTTCAGTGGAGATTGTGGAGGACCTTTTGTTCAGTACTTCCTCTGTGTGAGAACTGGACTAGTCTGGGAGCTGGTAAAGTGGCCAAGAGTCACATTGGGGGCCAACTAACCTCACTCCTTCTCTGTCTACATTTAGAAGGAAATGGATAGATGGTGAGTTGTGTGCCGACGAGTAAGGTTCCTGTCTTCATCAGTAAGTCCCGTACACAATTGTTATGGAGTATTCTATCACTGTAGACCCATGAAGTTCTAGCTGGAGCCAGCCTTGGGAATCTAACCATGTCATCTGAGGGAACTGAGACCTAGTGCAGTTAGTGTTGTATTGCGGTCAGATTTTCTGTTTAGAATCTGTTTGACCTTGATCAAATTGACAACCCAGATGCCCTTAGTTTCTTCGCTTTGAGATGGGCACAAGGTGCTGGTGAACCATGTGGTACAGGCTGACACTTAGCAATCAGGAAACAGTAGTGCTTATTCTTAATGATGTAACTTCAGATTCGAGAGCATCTTACTGTTTAAATGCTGTGTGAGCCCTCGGCCCATTGTCCTGTGCCACTGTTGATAAGTGAGTGTTCCTCCATGATAGTTCTTAAGATAGGATCATTATGATTTTAGCTTTCACAGTAAGTATAATAGCTAAGCAGTTAGAGACTTTAGTTTCTGGTAGTGTGATCAGATTCATATTTTGACTTAAACTCGAAGGGGAACTGAAAAAATGCATGCGTGATAGATGTTTTATTAAAAGGAGTGCTTCCTGTCTGGCTCCCCCATTTTACTCCTTCGCTCCCACTCCACCACATGAGTTATGGAGAGTCACTCATTACTACTTGACCCTCTGCGGCACTTGAGCGAAGGTAAATTAGAATAGCATTCTGAAGAAGAGCAAGACTCTCCTAGCTTCACAAATTCTTAGAATATTCTAAATAAGTTCACTGCTTTCTGTCTGATCTTTTTATATCTTCAGTTTCTTCTCCAAGAGAATAATTCTTTGAAAGTCTGATCAGACAGCCTCGTTAAAGGACTGTTTACATTTTTTCTTATGCTTCAATATAAATTAAATTCCACAATTAAAAAAGACATTACTTTCCCGGAGGATTAGTTGCTGAGAACACTTGCTGCTTTTGTGGAAGACCTGGGTTTTGGTTCTCAGCAGCTATATAGTGGCTCACACAAAAAAGCCATTATTTCCTGATTTAGTTTTTCAAATATGTAACTGTTCATGTTATTACCTAAATTAAATACACATATTGAAACATATGTGAAGTTCTGGGTAAACTAGGCTGTATTTCAGCCTTAGTCTGTTAGTCAAAGGTTTGTCATTCTCTTTAGTATTAGGTTTATCCAGTTTGGAGCTTTTCAGAAGCAACCTTTTGTTTACTCGGTTGCTCAAAGTAAATTTGTCTGATAACTTGTATAAGCTAATATTTACTCTGTAAGAAAGCAGATAAAAACATTGTGGCATTCACATAGCATTCATTTATTATTTATGAATCTCCAGGTTAGCTGATCAGTTCTTATTTGGCCAGGCTCAACTGAACTCAGCTGGATTTAGTCAGTGTATTTATGGTCAGTGGTTTGATTTGCTTTAGCAATAAATGGCAACTGTCAGCCCACTCGCCCTAGCTTTTTGAAACAGTAGAATTCCCAAAGAGCCAGAAGAAGCATGTGAAAATAAATTTTATACTGTAACAACTCTGCGTTAACCACATTCTGTTGGTTGGGAGAAAACCTTAGGGTCCAGGTTCAGGAGACGGAAGGGCTGTGAAATGATTGCTGTCAGAAAGAAGACTGCGCTTTCTGGTCATTTTGTTTGGTTTCATTTCTTCCCAATTTGTCACAATAGTTACAGGATTTAGTTGCATTAAGAAAAAAAAAACAACTCGTCCTTTAGTTTATGACAGTCAGATTGTCCATGCCAGCTTCCTGAGGTGAAAAGCAAATCACTGGTCCAAAGGGTAAAAGGGCTTAGAAGTCAGATACTAGTGGAAGTTCAAATTCCAGCTTTATCATGGTCAGGAGCCTGTCCTGTCTGTCACGTCATCTTCCTGGTAGGCATCAAAAGTGGCTTCCTGAACTGAACCTCAGATTCTCTATGCACTTAAAAGGGGAAGCAGGGCAAGTATCTGCCAAGTCTTTTTAAACCATTGAGTTTATTCTTGAAAACCTTGCCCACACTTTATTCAAGGTATAGACTTGATGGCCTCCTTGTTAAAAGGGAAGAGAAAATATGTCAGGGATGGAAGAGGAACTTCTGACTAGTTTGACCTCAGAAGGACATGGCCATTGGTGGATATTGTCCTATGAGAATAGATGTTGGAGACTCATACTAAAGAGGTATAAACCTAAGATCTCTTTAGGGAGGGTTCCCTATAATTCATAGGATGGGAGTTATAATAATAATATTAATACAGTCCACATTTATTTTGTTTTTCAAAATACCACATTGGGAATTATCACCCATTTAAAAAGTACTATGTAAGACAGGAAAGATTATACCATACATGAACAGTTGACAGTTAATTGTCTTTATATGTTTGAAAGAGCCACCTAAACATGAAATGGCATGGATTTCTTTTCCATGCATGATAGATAGTTGTCATATTGAGTGGGAATTAGACATTTAAATCCCTTCATTGTAGGTGGAAATTTCTGTCCTGCCCTATCCCACAGCTGTTCAGTCTCAAAGAAATACACAGAAGCTTATATTAATTATAAACTGTCTGGCCTGTTAGCTCAGGCTTATTATTAATTGGCTCTAACAGCTTACTCCATAGTTCTTGTCTATGTTTCAACATATGGTTTGTTACCTTTTCTCAGTAAGGCGTCCTTATCTTACTTCCTCTGTGTCTGGCTGGTGACTGACTTTCTGCCTTTCCTCTCCCCAGAATTCTCTTAGTCTGATTACCCCTCCTATACTTCCTGCCTGGCTACTGGCCAGTCACTGTTTTATTAAACCAATGTGAGTGACAAATCTTTACAGTGTACACGAGCATTATTCCACAGCACTTCATTCTTTAACAAGATGAAAAAAGAAAGAGAAAGCCAGATGGCAGTGGTGGTACTCTAGAGGCAGAGGCAAGCTAATCTCTGAGTTCCAGGCCAGCCTGGTCTACAGAGCTAGTTCCAGGAAAGCCAGGACTATACAGAGAAACCTGACTTTAAGGGGGTCGGGGGGGATAAGGTGGATGGAAGTGGAGAGAAAGTGAAACCCATGCAGAATGAAAATGGAGTTAATGTAATGCTTATAAGGATCCAGATATCTCAGAATCTGGACTCAGAGTGAGCTTTTAAAGCCTCGATCAGGACAAGTACCAGACAAGTACTCTCAAAGGAATCTAAGCTATACTAAGTCTCCTCTGGTGTTACCTCTCTGTGAACACAGGCATGCCAGATGACTTTTCTGTACCTTAGTCACTGTTTAATTACACATTATTCTAAGGAAAGAAAGTTTGGGTGTTGTTTTTGGTTAATGACAAATAAAATGTTCCACTGTAGATGGGTGTTGTATAAAAAGCTGTTACTTGATTATTTTTATGAGAGTTGAACCCAGCTTGAGTAGATTTCAGTCTTTGCTTTTTTGGGAAAAAAAATCATTTAGTGCTTTAGAAGGACCATGTTCATCCATTAGTCAAGGGAAACATCAGCTGCTCCAAATACTTGGGAACCAAAGATTTTTTTCCCCCCCAAACAAGCAATACTAATTTCATATGAATGCATGTTTTTTGTTTGTTGTTGTTTTAATCCTACAGGAGACTGCTGAGGAAAGAGTCATAATTTGGGAAGGATTGTTGATTGGAAAAAAAAATCTGAGGGACAAGTAGGGGTCAGGACTCTAAAATGGAGGGTCATAAAGATAAAGTGCTGTGCTAGGTGCTGAGAAGTCGAAAAGAGAAATTATTTTTCCCCATCTCAAAGGGCTTGCATCTGTCTAGGGGTCATGATTGCTGATTATTAAATAATTAAAAAACAAATATAGTAAGCTTGGTGTCGTAATGAGAAACTAGTGTAAAAGACAGTCAATGTATATTTATATGGTTCTTCCTTATGCAAATTAACATTTATATTTCTCCAGAGTCAGCTCTCATCTGAGACAGAACTAGTCCCTAGATGTCCTAACATGGATGAACCAGCTTATACAATCTGCACTGATGAGTCATGACCCCCACACATAGACCTTGGTATCTTCTTTTGTTAATAGATCAATGCCCTCCATAAACCTTCTGTGTTTTCATGACCAGTTTCAGTTATTTTGTTTTTCAAAGCAGGGTCTTACTATGTAGCCCTGGCTGTCTTGGAAGTAACTGTGTAGACTAGGATGGCCTCGAACTCACAGAAATCCCTCCTGAGTGCTGGATCTAAAGACATACCTACCTTAGTGGCCAGTTTTTGTTTGTTTGTTTGTTTTAAACAAGTGATTTCTGCCTTATCATTAGAAGGTAAAAACTGAATACTAAGGGATATTTCTGCTTTAATGAATGACACAATATAAGAAAGCAAAGTTATCATAATGAGGGAATTTTAGGCATTAGCAAAAGGCTAGAAATAATTGAGGCAAAAGATTCTATGTCCCTGAACAGAGCGCCCTCTTTTCCAGTGTGGAGCAACAGCAGGCTTGTGTTTTCTCCACCCCTACTATCATCTCCAGTCATCTGCTGTGCCTTTTCTACACCATGATGTTCATAAGTCACAGGCAGTGGGCCACTTAAGGCTATGCGAGTTAGTGGTACCACATCATTCCTGGTATTCCTGAAGGAAAATAGGTTTTCTTGTCGTTGTTGTTTGTTTTGTTTATATGGTCTCTCCTGCCTTCCACATTCCCATTCAAGAGTTGCAGATTTGCAGAGGTAAAACTCAGGAATGTGAGTATTTTTAGAAACACCTCAGAAAATTTGGATGACACTTGGAACCATAACTCTAAAGGACAGTGAGGCTGCCAGTAAATTCTCATGCCTAGGATGCGATTCCAAGATTTGCATTCATAACAAGAGGAGAAGTCTGCAATTGCAAAACAATCCCTGTTCCCATTTATTTAAGCATAAAGGCCAAATCAACTGGGCTAATGGGTTCTTGCTCTTAAGGGACGCCCACCACTGTTGGCATGCCTCTGTCTGGATAATGTATCTGCCACAAGCCTGAGTCAACTGGAGCACATACAGAGACACATAAAGACAATAGGTATGATGGAGTGATACCTGTACAAGAAGGCACACGGCTGCCTTATTTCTGTTTTTACATGGTAATTTTAAAAAATATGACTATCTATGCAATTAGCTGGTCATCTTTCCATGTCAAAATAAATATTTTTTCTCAAAAGTTAACCAGATATACATGAAAGGAGGCTGATTAATTCTTTTAGCGCTATTCCAGTGTTGCTGAGTATGCTGATGCTTGTTTGTTATATAGCTTAGGCCGACCTCAATTCATGATCTTCCTCCTCGACTCTTCCCACATTCAGGGATCACAGGTATATGCCACTGAGTGTGTGTGTGTGTGTGTGTGTGTGTGTGTGTGTGTGTGTGTACATGATTTTTTGGGGGGAGTGTATATACTCACAAGTTTACCTTTACTATTTCACATCTTTGTATAGTTTCAAATTTATAAAAACTTTGAAATTGACTTAAGTATCATCAGAAGCATTAATTATAAATATATCTTGTTATTCTTTAAGTTAGACTATGTCACCTGATTAATTTGTATTAATTAGTTCTTGTCGTACACAGAATTTCCAAAACCCTCAGCTTTTAATTGCGTGAGATAATTTGGAAGCAGTTGTCTTATGTCGGCCTGGAGCCTAGCAGCGTGGTGCATTAAACCCAGGTGTTTGCCTTAGCACCGACATTAAGTTAGTGAGACCTGTGGTTTGTGACATTTCCTACTGAGTCATGAGATGACTCTGTAGAAAACAGGTGACTGCTGAAGGTTCAAGAGGCTTAGGAAAAGTGGTAGAAGATGCCACAAAATACGGCTTGAGCATTCAAATCACAGGTATAAAATTCAACGGTTGCTTGCTCTTTTTACTTGCATTGCTTCTTATCACTTGGTTTCACTCACTTCTCTGTGAAATTCTCTGGTCAGCCTGAGGTTGGGGTAAATGATGGTCGGGAAGTTTGAGGAGATAACAGATATCAGTAGTGACCGTCCTGAGGACCACGAGTGAAGTAACTGCGCACGTTGGAGGCAGTAGCTCCTGAGCCCGATGAACTCTTAAAACTGTGTTCTCTTTTACCAGAGATCCTAGTTTTTAATGATACTTGTGGGGGAAAGTACCTATAAATTCTGTGTATTGCTTAAAGAATAATAAGCAACACCTGAGGTACCTACTGTCACACAATCCATTAGCTATGATTAGGTGGCTTTAACTTTATGTTATGGAATCATGTTAAATATAATGTGTGTTTGGTGTTGCTTGATTGCGTGTTTGCTTGTTTTCAGATAGGGTCTGGCACTGAAGCCCAAGTTGTCAAAAAACTCATAGTGATTCCCCTGCCTCAGCTTCCCAAATGGTAAGATTACAGGCTTGTGTTGTCCTCTCGGTCACAACCTGGTGGTTTTGTTTGTTTTGTTGTAAACATTATGTTCCTAACATCCATTCATGTAAACTGATATATATTTATATAGTTTTTTTGGTTTTTTTTTTGTGTGTGTGTGTGTGAGTATGGGACATGTCTGTTCTTAGTGGACACGTGACTCATTACCAGGGCCTTTGTTTGTTTTGGTTTTTGGTTTGTTATTTTGGAAAATGATGCTATGAAAATGTCTCCCGATAAATGTCTCTTGAGGTTTTATCCCCAAGAAAATTTTATCTAGAAATGGACTGCGTAGGCTGGAAGGTAAGCACACCAGTACAACTACCCCAAAGCTCAGGTAGTTGTGTGTGCTGCTGAGCTGTCGTACCAGTAGTGACCACTACTCTTTGTTCCCTCGTGGGTGTGGCAGAGGTGTAGAACACTAACATTTCCTTTCTCATGTTACTATTCAAACAGCTGTTTTAAAAGTTTACAAATCAAGGTGGTCCTTTCTCTCTCTCCTTTCTTTTCTTTAACCCCTTCATTCTATTTTAGTGAAGAAATTGAGATTAGGTTTAGGATAAACATAGTTGCCAAGTTGTTGAGAAGTGCCTACTTGGTGAGATGAACCTCGCTGGAAACTGCCCTTTGGTTGTAGGTGGGGAAGAGGAGAGCTGGATTCTGGACGTCTTCTGTCTCAGTGGGAAAAGCCAGCGTGCCAGCACTTATACTCAGAACAGAGTGGGGCAAGCAGCTTTGGGATGGTCGTACAAGGGCCCTTGCACAGCAGTGTTAACTGCTCGTATTTATGAGCAAGCTTAAGGGTTCATATTAGATAAGCTTACCAGTGGCCAGATATGTGCAGACATGGGGAGCCCTGCAAAGAATTTTAAATGTACAGTTTAGTCCTGGATGAAAGTAAAAGAACAGAAGTGGTGAAAGAGATGAAGTCAGGAGGTTGGGTAAGGCAAACAGTGTTTGCTTTGGCCACAGCAGCAAAGAAACACAAAGGTGACAGTGGCAGGACCAGTCTGTAGCACACTCGCATTTGGGATGCCTCTCAATGACAGCTCCAAATGGTGTCATTTACACTGGATCCTGGATAGAGGTGAGAGCAATGGAACATGTGGCTCCTGACTCCCCACCCGCCTCTCTTCTGCTTTCAGGGTAACTTTTTTAAATTACCCAGGTATGAGGAGGAAACACAGAGTATGTGCTTTTGTTTTGATTAACCCTTGCCCTCTTGTTCTATTAGGTTTTCTGCAAATGACGTGATTGTATTTTTCTTATACCTGATCAATACTCCACTCTGGAGATACACCACATATAGATACACCCTATTCTTTTATCCGTTCCTCTGTTGATGGGTACCTAGGCTGACCCCACAGCTCTGCTGTTAAAGAATACTATACTACACAGAAGGATTCAAGCATGTCTTCCGTCTACAGGCTTGCTTTGCTTTGTCTGATACCCAGGAGTGGTATGGTTTGATCATGTAGCCATTATACCTTAGGGAATCATGCGCATTGCTGTGCTATTTACATTCTCACCATTCGTATGTAAGGATGTCTTTTTCTCCACATATTTTTGGGTAAAAGCCATTCTGATTGGGGTGAGATGGACTCTCGGTATGGTCTTCATTTTCATTTTCCTGCTGGCTGAAGGTATTGAGCATCGTTGTGTAATGTTGGGGCCATTTGTACTGTGGAGAGGTGACTGCTGAGGTGATTGACAAATTTTTGACTGGATTACTTTGTTCTTTTGATAAGAAGTTTCTCTGAGATTTTCCTATAGCATGCATAATTGATCCTTTGTCATGCAAATCATTGGCAAGGATTTTTCTCATGCCGTGAACTCTCTCTTCACTTAGTTGGCTCTTTCCTATCTTGTTAAGATGCTTTTTGGAGTTTTATAATCTGACTTTTCAGTTCTTTTGTTTCCTGTGCTGTCGGAGTCCTATTCAGGAATTGCCTCTGTTGAAGCTTGAGGAGCTCCCTCTGTGCTTTCACAGTTCGCGGTCTTACATTGGGTCTTTCATCTGTTTTGTAATAGATATTGTATATTAGGTAAGTAAAGAGTATAGTTTTAATGGTCTGTACCTGTGGCTACCCAGTTCCCCTAGCACCTCTTGTTAGAATAACTTTTCTCCAAAGTATGCTTTTAACGCTTTGCTGAGAATCCTTGGCTGGAGCAACTTGGATTTATTTCTGGGCCCTCTGTTCTATTCCATTGGTCTGTGTGTTTGTTCCTGTGCCAGTACTGTACTGTTTTTGTGACCATGCCCTGTGTAATTTATTTTGAAATCAGAGATGTGATGTTTGTATCATTCCGTTTATTGATTAATGATTAATACTGCTTCGGCAGATCTGTGTGGTGGCACACACCTGTAATCCCAACACCCAGAAGGACAGGGCCAGAAGATCACTAAACTCGAGGTCAGCTCAGTCTACATAATGAGCTCCAAACCGAGCCGAGCCAAGAACTGAGGTAACTTGAAACAAGTGAGCAAACAGAGATGGCCTTGGCTAGTTGAGGGCTTTTTGTGTTTCCATCTCAGTTTTAAGATTGGTTCTTTAGGTTCTGTGAAGAATTAATGGAGGTTTTGTTGAATCTGTAGGTCACTTTTGGTAGTGTGGTCATTTTAAATATTCCCAAATCTAGGGACATATTTAGAGACCTTTCTATTTCATGTGTTTTTCAGTGTCTTCCTTCAGTGGTTTTTTTTTTAAGCTTTTTTGTTGTAAAGGTTTTTACCTCTTTAGTTAGGTTTACTTTCATTTTCTCCAACCTCTTCCTCCCTTCTTTCCCTTTTCTTCATTTCTTCTTCCTGTCAGTTACCCCCATTCTCCCAGCTATTTCAAGCTTCTTTCTCAGTGTATTCATTATCAGTGTATAGAAAAAGTACTGAGTTTTTTTTTTCCTTGTTACTTTGCTGAACTTGTGTATCAGCTGCAAGTCTCTTGGTGGAGTTTGTGGAGTCTTCCAGGTATGGAAGTATGTCATCTATAAGCAGGAAAGATTAACTTCTTTCTTCTGGAGATCCGTCTTCTTTTCCTAGCCTGATAGTCTAGCTAAATGCCCAAGTACTACAGTTGATGAAAGCGGTGTGATGAACACCTTGCCTAGTTCCTGACTTCAGAGGAAATGTCTGCTGTATTTTCCTGTTCAGTAAGATGTCACCTGTAGGTTGGTCATACATAGTCTTTATGATTTATGATCTAGCTCTGTCAGATTTATGTCTTTAAGATTTTGTCAAAGGTCTTTTGTGTGTCTGTTGGATGAACATATAAACTGTATTCTTGATTGTATTTATGTTGTGTATTGTGTTTATTTGTGTGTGTTAAACAGTCTTTTCATTCCTAGGATGAAATCAGATTGATTGTGGTATTTGTTCTTTTTAATATGCAATTGAATACACTCTGCAAGTATTTTATTGAGGGTTCCATAGGAGGGTCAGCAGGAGTACTGGTGAACAGGGCTTTGTTCTGCCTTGTCACCTGGCTGCGGAGTGACATGAGCTTCATAGGATGAGCTTTGGAAATGGTTAGCAGTCTCATTTATGGAGCACGAACATTTGGTTCTTTATAGAAGTCTGGTAAAGTTTAGCAGAAGATTCATGTAAGCTCGAGCTTTACTTTCTTAGGGGTTTTGCTGCTATTCTGATCTCATTTATTATTGTTCTATTTGTATTTTTTAATCTCCTTGGTGCTATTTGGTTAGGTCATATGTGTCTAAAGATTGATAATTTCTCTAAGATTTTTCAGTCTATTGACATGTAATTTTCTAAAACATTTTCTAATAACACTGGATTTCAGTGGTATTTATTTTTTTTTCATTTTTGGCTCTATATTTTTTAAGTGTCTTTCAGTGAATTTTGCTTAAGGAGTACCAGGTGTTGTCTTTATGTTTTTCCTCAGAGATCTAAAATTTTTTTCTCTAGATTCATATTCTTTTCAAGAGTGTGTGTGTATGTGCACATGCGTGTGTGGATATGTGCACTTAAGTGCAGGGCATCGAATTCCCCTAGAGATGGAGTTACAGCCAGTTTTGAACTGTCCAACATGGGTGCAGACGTAGAACTCAGGTCCTCTGCAAGGACAGTATGCATCCTTGACTACTGAACTGAACTGTCTCCAGCTCCAGGACTCAATCTCTTTCATTTACGCTTTGTGTTGTCCTCTCAGATTCCAGCTCATGTATTGATGATGTCATCTGGTAATTTTTCTTTCCTTTTTATTGATTTTAAACTGCCCATCTTTCGTGAGACTCTTTGATTTATTATTAAATTATTTGCCGTGTCTATAGTGTGTGGCGCTCATTGCCTCTTGGCGCTGTTTTTATTGTGTCCCATGTGATATTCTGGAATGTCACGTTTGATTCTAGTACTCATTTTTTTTTCTCGTTTCTCCAGTGCCCCAGTGTCTGTTCAGAAGTGTACTGCAGTCTCCTGTGTTTGTATATCTGCTCTTCACCTCTACTGTTTGAGACAGGTGTGTCTGCAGAGCTGAATCTGCCAGTGAATTCCCTCCTCCTCACCAGAGGCGCGCGGTCAGAGCCTGTGTGTCGCCATGCCTCCTTCTCCACTGGGTGCTGGGGTCTGATCTCAGGGGCTCGTGATTGTGTAGCAGGCATTTTACCGATGGGGTCATATACCCAGCTCTTTCCTGGAGCTCTTTATGTGAAGTAGTTATTTTCTTCTTTCATTTCTGTTTAAAGGATTCTCTTTAGTATTTGATGGAGGGCAGATCTGTAAATGATAAACCTGTGTAGTACCTGAATTAGAATATTCTAACCTCCCCTTCACTTTTAAAGTGTGCTGTTGCTGAGTGTAGCGGTCTCTGATATTTGATTCTTTCCATACTTTGCATATTTCACCCAGCTGTCTTCTCTGAGGCGCTGCTGCTCAGAAGTTGTGTATGATAAATTGTCTCCTCTTGCCTTCGGGATTCTCTGTTTATAGACTTGGTAGTTTTATTATGATGTGCCTAAGTGTGGATCTTTTAAAATCTAGCATATATGAATTTGTTGGGTGTTTGAATGTGTTCCATTGCATGTGGGGTTGTTTTGTTGTTTTTTCAGATAACTGGGCTTCCCCTCCCACTGAGACACTTGCTGTATCTTACTTATAAGTAGTGATGTCCCACAAATCTCCAAGCCTCTGTGCAGTGCTTTTCCCCCTAATTCTTTTCTCCCCAGTTCCCCAGGCTGCACAGTCCCAGGCGATCTTCCCTGGGGTCACTGCCTGCTGCTGCTTCTGTTGGTCCTCTCTAGTGGACTTGCTCATAGTTTTAGCGCTTCCCTGCTTTAACATGTCTGTTTTGGTTCTATTTCGTCTTTTACATCTCTGTATCAATATTTTCAGTGTAAAAGATGCCAGTTTCATATTTCAGTTCACTAGACAGTTTTTTTTACATCAGTCTATATTTGAAATACTGCAGTAATAAGCTTCTGAGGCAGTATTTCTCCGTTGATTTTTTTTTCTTGTGCATAGGCTGTACTGTTTTTTCTCTTGTATTTTTATTGTTTTATATCTTTTATTTTTGTTGCTGAAAATGAGATATTTTAATATGGATTGATCCCTAAACACTAATCTACACCCAAAATCTAAATACTTTTTAGTGCTAACAAGATAGTTCCAGACTTTGAAGTATTTCAGATTTCATATCTTTGTTTTAGAGATTTTAAGCCAGCATGCTTCTTGACCCACGACATCCAGGTAAGAGGGCCTTTGCTTGTAGTATAGCCATACAGTGGTGCTCCCGCTCGCTCCCCAGCATTAGCTGCTGATAAGCATTGCAGACATTGTTTGCGGCCCGTTCTCAGGTCATCTGTAAAGCTTACATTCACTTGCGCTGTAAATATCCTGCCGTCTTTTCCTTTCACTTAGGGGCCACCTCATGGTTGTATACAGATTTATTAAGTGCCTAGAGCAAATAGCGTCCAGTCTGCCAATGGGTGCTGTTGTTATAGTGATACTTTCTGCCTTGTCCCCTAAGTCAACAGTCTTGCCTTAGCTTTACTTTCAGTCGATAAGGATCTGTAGCTCAGGGCCTGTCCAGGTCTTTGGCCATAAACACAGCCGTCCTCATGAAGGTAGCTTCTAGACTTCTAGGAACATGCCAGTCCTTTTCAGAGCCTCTGTGGAGTCTCCAGCTTTTCTTCAAAAGGGTTCTAGTTAGTTTATTGTTTGTTCCAGGTGTCACTGTCACCTCAGGGTGCACACAATAAGGCCTTCTACTAGATGTCTTCAACAGCCCTCCTGTCCGAGTGTAGTACTTTACACCAAGCCAGTTTTATGGTAAGCAAAACAAAGACAATCCTTTGGAGGGGCTCTTCCATAGAGCTTCCAGATAGATCAGAACAGATAATCACAGTTCTTTGTGACTGGAGTCTATTCTACTGCCCTCCCATGCCAGGAAAATACGGGATATTTTCATAACTACTGCCTGAGTCAGGATGTGGGAACACAATGTCTGTTGATTCTTAGGGAGAATCAGGATCCAGTGGGATGATTAAGCGGGTTGGGGTACTTGCCCCCACGTCTCTCAGTGACATGGGTTCCATTTCCAGATCTTGAGTGTAAGTGATGGAGAGATCATGTTCCAGAGAGTTTTCTTCTGACACCTTTTCTGTTATCCAGTGTAAAGCTACTAAACTTTAATTCTGCTAAACTTTATTTTTTTTTAACAATGAAACATTTTAACAGACTGTGTTTCCACCCTGCCTTGTGCAGCTTAAACTTGCAAGCCTTTCCTCACCGAACTGCTTGGTGGGCTTGCTCCCACTGTGGATTTGGAAAAGAGCAATGAGCAGTAACCATGCCATGGCCTGGGTGCTACGCTGCTTTAAAATTGTCAGACAAATTAGTCCATTGTCTTTTAATGCTTCCTCACTCTGGTGCTCAAGATACTCGTGGGATACAGCTAGATTCTTTTCTAGGATGTAGCATAAATGATCCTCAGCCCCCGTCCCCAGAGTCCATATTCCCCTCCCTCTGAAGACTAAAGGACGTCTGCCATCCATTACTCTGGGCATCCTGCTCTTCCAAAGCCCCACAAGAATGGCCCATTAAGCTGTTTACAGAATCTCAGGGCCTTTCTGGTTGGCAGCTCCAAACTCCTCCACATTCATCTCCCAAGCCACTACCAAATCGTACGATCAGTGTTAGCACAGCAGCCCCACATTCTTGGTACCAGTTTTCTCTATTAATTGTTTTTCTAGTTATTCTGACCAAATGCCTGACAAAGGCAACTTAAAGATGGAAACCTCCGTCGTGGCAGGGCATGTATAGTGGTCAGAGCATAGGATGCTGGCCCTGCATCCCGGTGAGGGAGAGATGAAAGCTCATGCTCAGCGCAGTCTCCTCTTCTTCAGCTGGGAGCCTCCCCCATGGGAAGGTCCCACTCATGTTCAGGTGGACCGCCCCACCTCAGTTACATTCTGGAATACCTTCACACACAAGCCTCAGAAGTAGGCTCTAAGGTGAATTTCAGTCCAGTCAGATTGGCAGAACAAAGATTAACAACCATCCCAATGCCCTTTCTAATTTATTCTTTCACAGAACATCTGGAAGCTTCTTATCGTAGCTGATAATATATCATGATGGAACCAGTTTAAATAGTAGTGTTATCATTCTGTGTGGTGATATCTGAGCAGTTACTTGTATTTTCCAGATTGCTTTGAAGAACTAGTAGGAAGTACAGTGAAAGTCTTGAGAAAACTACCTTATGTCCAGAGCTTTCTTGATATAGATAGATAGATAGATAGAGAGAGAGAGAGAGAGAGAGAGAGAGAGAGAGAGAGAGAGATTAATTTACCCTTGTGCTAAGTTTTTACTGGACCCTGAAATGCCCCCTTTCTAGTAGTCTCTTTCAGGACTCCCCCACTCGCCCCCCGCCTGATTAGTCTTGTTCCCACCCTCAGTCTACCCACAAAATCTCTTCTAGTTCCTCTTCTTAGGGAAATTGGGTTGGTTGATTTATTTTTTAAAGAAAGGAAGATTTAAAATTTAAAGTATTAAAACTAATGATAAGATGGTTTCTTTCCAAGCACAGTAACACAGCTTACCCCCAGCTACTTGGGAGGCTGAACTAAGAGGATCACCAGTTTGGGGGTTATAGAACAGCCTCAACAACATAGTAAAAGTCTGCCAATTTTGTTTTAAAATGCAAGAATTTCAGCCAGGCAGTGGTGATGCACACCTTTGATCCCAGTGCTTATGAGTTCGAGGCCAGCCTGGCCTACAAGAGCTAGTTCCAGGACAGGCTCTAAAGCTACATAGAAACCCTGTCTCGAAAAACAAAACAAAAAAGCAAGATTACATGTTTCCAATCAACTGCTTGTTTATTAATAAAGAGTGGAAATCTGTGAAATGTGGACATGTATCACTGGAGATTATGTCTAAACAAACTATACGTAGGAATGTTGTGACTTTGTCTTAAAATGGAGCATTTCTCAGACCGACCACAAGTGATTGTAAGAATGCACTGTGTTTAGAAATAGAGAATTTCTTTAGGATTAAGTCATGATTCTTCATTTTTCTAGAAAATAAGCTGTAGAAAGCTTCCAGGAATTTTATCTTTTATTCTCTTTTCTTTTGCAACTCTTTTAAATTGCAAAGGAGTCTGTATGCTGTCATTCAGACCGCAGTTTAACTCAACGAAGCAGATTCCTGTGTTGCTGCCTATGCTGTCTTCATTCGGGGATATTTCCTCCTACAATCAAAAAAGAAAAGGTCTGCACTTAGGAAAATAGATCTAAACCACTTCTGAGTTAAAAATATAATACACTGTTCACTGCCAAGCAAAGTGTTCATCCAGAATTGCCTTACAACTTGGTCATTTTACATCATCCCTGGTTCTTGTGTAGGATGTGTTGCTTTAGACTGCATGCTTTTGCCTTGTTTCTGTTTCCTCTGGAGTTCAGGATGAAGGTGTTCAGGCCCACTACAGCAGTGGCTGTCAGCCTGTGGTGGGGACAAATGACCACAGGTCACGTGTTTCTCCATCACTTGCAGTCACTGCTAACTACTTGTTAGTGGCTTGAAGAGCCCCTAAGGAGTCACCACAGAGACTAGAAACATGCATAGATAGGTTATTCTGCTTTCAGTAAATATTCAAGGTTCTTTTGACATCTAGGTAATTAGATACTTCTTTCTTTTCTTATTAAAAGTGTTACTCTATGTGCCAACAAAAATTTTCGGTTAGGCTTCATTTTAGTGAAGTGGCCAACAGAGGAAGCTAAAAGCCTGAGACTTAAGTCTGGCCTTGTGGCTCTGGCCTTTCATCTCAGGTACTTCTTGGAAGCAGAAGTAGGGAGCTTGAACATTCCAAGACTGCCTGTGCTGTAGAGAAAATTGAGGGTCAGCCTGGACTATTTAGCTGCTTTCTCTTTTAAAAATTTAAAAAAGGTTTAAGGGCTTAACCAGTAATAGAAGTCTTGCTTAGCATGAATAAGGCCCTTAGTTTAATACTGAGAGCCAAAACAGAAGCCAGAGATCGCCATGAGTTTATTCAAAATAAATTTTATTGTGTGTATTTCAGGCTTATAACACAAGGTAAAGAGATACTCATAGAAAATAAAATGATTGTTATCTGCAATCTTACATAGCATTGTATGTCATGTAGCAATACAATCTGCTAAACAACATCTAATAAAATCAAATCTTGATGAATTTAGACTTCACATTATACATGGAATCTTAACTTGCCCTTCTGCCACCACCTTTCCATGCCCTTCCTCCCGCGTATATATTTGAGACCTCCTCTTTTCCATCAGGAGATCCTGCAAAGCTTTACTTTCTGCATCTTCATGTTTTGTTTCGCATGTCTTCGTCGTCGTCCGCCCAGAATATAACCATCCACAGCATCATTTTTGTGTGGCTGAATAGTCGTCTGGGGTTGTGGCAGGTCTCCTTTATCCATGAATCAGTTTGAAGGGCACTCAGGCTGCTCTCACGTCTTGTCTGAGTAATGCTGCCGTGAACGTGGGAGTGCAGACATCTTCACAAGAGGCTAATCCGTCACCCGGAAGTTATCACTGGATGTCATAGAAGTTCCACCTGTAACTTGTTTAGGAATGTCCATACTGTTTTCCATTGGCTCTGCCAGTCTGCACCCTACCAGCAGTATATAGCAGCCATCCTTAGGGTGTAAGGTAATATCCCTTAGTCTGCCCTATTTTCTTTTTCTTTCTTCTCTCCGTTCCCCACTTGAAACTAGCTCTCACTTGCTAGCCCAGGCTGGTCTTAAACTCATAGGAGTCTTCCTGCTTTTCAGAAGAATTATAATGTCCTTTTGGGGGTGGGGATGTAGTCTTTGCTCATTGTTAAAACTGGGTTATTTGTTCTGCTGGTGAATAGTCTTTTTTTTTCCTTTTTGAGATTATAATTACATTTTCCCCTTCCCTTCTTTCCAAACCCCTACCCACACCATTGGCACTGGACCACCAATTGATGTGCTTCCCCCAGGAAGACCCCTCTACTGTCCAGCTTTCCTCAGTTGCATATACTTCTTTGTGTAGGGTTGAGGCCTCATGGCTCTTCCCCATCCACTTAGGCATGTCCATTGGTGCAGTATTTGCTCAGCTCATGTTTGGGCAGTCATGTTGGTGAATCTTCATGGGTGTAGCTTCTAACACGACTAGGGGACACTCTCATTGCAAACTGTGATCCTTTGGCTCTTGCAGTCCTTCAGCCCCCTCTTCCAGTGTTCCCTGAGCCTGAGGAGCCGATGTATGGACCAGGCTCCACAATGCTGCGTTTTGATTGGTTGTAGTTTTCTGAAGTGGTATTTACCTGTGGGTATACAGAAAGATACCTATATTGTTAGGGGTTATGCTGGTTTAGACTTTATAAATGTTATCACATCATTATATATGTTGTTTACAAATATTTTGTACTAGTCTGTGGGCTGCTTTTTTATTTTGATGAGATTTCCCCCTTTATTATGAATAACATTCAGTTTGACAGAGTTAAATTTATGTACTTTTGTTCTTTTAAGATTTACTTATTTAATTATGTATACATTGTTCTGTCAGTTGGGAATTGAACTCAGGACCCCCAGAAGAGCAGCCAGTGTTCATAACCTCTGAGCCGTCTCTTCTGCCCCATGCTTTTGCTTTTGAAACATGAACATTTGATGGTGTAGTCAAACAGTAACTGCAGAGACCAGTGCCAAGAACTTTTACATCTATATCTGATCATAGGGGTTTTTGGTTTTATTTTAAGTTGACATTTGTGTATCAGGTAAGGACACAGCGAAAATTCCACTGGGGGTGGCATGTGGAAACCAGGTTCCCAGGTCTCATTTATGTTTTCTTGATGCCATTGTCAAAAGTTCTTTCCTTCTAGGGTCTCCATCCTATTTTGAGTCTCTCTTGTTTTTATTTCAGTGCCGTATTGCACCGTTTTGCAGTGCAGCATTCAGCCGGGAAGCTCAGGTTCTTAGTTTTGATGTAGGTGTGCTTCCCCGCCCCATATCACTCTTGGGATTATTTTCTTTTTCTATGACTACCACAATTTGGAATTTTGATGGATTTCTCTAAACCTTTATTGCTTTCACCCCACTCATGAACACGTTCAATTTTTGCATTATGTTTTTGATTCCTTTCCTTGGTGTCTATGGTTTCCAGTGTACACCTCTTTAACTTCATTGGTTAAATTTCTTCCTACATACTTTTTCTTTGCAGCTGTAAATAGCCTTTTGTTTTGTTTTCCATTGGACTGTTACTTTAGTTTTGAAAAGGTGCAGTCTTTTGTATGCTAGTTTTAGAACTTGCCGTATGTAGTACTGTCAGCCTCACCTGTGACATAGATGGTGTCCTTCCTCTTCTGACCTGTCTACTAATGGAACCATCAGGAGTCTCATTGGATTGAGTGGGGGAAAATATCTGGTAGAGAAAATTCTGTATAGTAAATATTCTAAAATGTCTATTAAATATGTCAGTAAGGGCTGGGGAAATGACTCAGTGGTTAAGAGCACTGGATGTTCTTCCAGAGGACTCAGGTTCAATTCCCAGCACCCACATGGGGGCTCACAACCGTGTGTAATTCTGTTCCATTGGACCTGACACCCTCCTTTGGACTTTGTGGGCACCAGGCACTCACATGGTACTTAGAGAGAAACATGCAAGCAGCACATCCATACACATAAATTTTTTTTAAAAGTTTTTAAAAGTCAGGGAGAAGTTTGAGAAGATTAATAAAGAGAAAGGGCAAACTTTGTGTAAACAAATTTCCTTTACCAAAATGATGAATGGGAATGGTGGTGCTATAAGCGAGATGGGCCTTAAGAGATACAGACCCAAATCTCAGTCTGCTTAGTAACACAAGCAGGCTAAACAGAAAGGTGTCTCAGCTGTTCGCAGAGGACAGTCAGCTGTGTGATCAACGCCTCATCTGCTGGTTTCTGCTGTGGGTCTTGGGGGCTTTAGTCGGCCATTAACCAAGGTTTCAGAGTCCGTTTTGATTCTGGAAGTCTTAACTGTCAGCAGAAAGTGGGCATCTGGAGCAGTTGAGAGGGGTCTAAGAATGCCTTAGAAACTTCTGGTAGCTATAGTACTTGGAAGAGGGGTTACATTATAAGGGAACTGGGAATGTATATATTTTTCAGCTAAGACAACAAGGATATTAGGACAGCATTTTTCTGCTCTGTTGAGTGTTAGAATGCTATTTTAGAGGTGGTATTCTGCAGAACTAAAAGAGGAAAAGTGTGGGCGGTGATAAGGAGAATCGGAGCATGGCATTCCCCATTTGTAGTTGGGGTGAAGTTGTCTTTCAATAATTCAGTTCCAAGCCTGAGGATTATAAAATTCTAATATTGTTTAGAATTTTTCACTTATTGAATAAAACACTTATCTTTCAGTTTTATCCAGTTTTAGCTTTTTATGCTGTGATACTCAATTTTATATAAAGTATATATTCTTTCATTCAACTACCAACATGATTTTTATTGCGTAAAACTGAAAAGTAGAAGCTAGAAATTTGTCTAAGAAGTGGAATTACTGTTATAATTATTATATTTACTGAGTCAAATTTCAATTTCCTTTGTGCAAATTCAAGTTCAACAAAGCACTTTTTTGCAGCAAATATACCAATAATACATTATAGATAGAAAGCATTCAACTCATTTAATGAATAATTGATGCTTCTTTAGTTCTTCACCCCCTGCTGAGGTAGTAGTATATTTAATTTTATTATTTAATGTGTTTGGATAATTTGCCTGCAAGTGTGTGTGTATACCACTTGCATGCCTGGTACCTGGGGAGACCAGAAGAGGACATTGGGTCCTAGTGAACTAGAGTTACACACAGCTGTGAGCTGCTATCGGACACTGGGGATCAAACCCAAGTCCTCTGGAAGAGCATCCAGTGCTCTTAACCACTGAGCCATCTCTATAGTCCTGCCATGAAAGTATTTTACAATCTTGTTTGTAAATTATAGTATTTTCATGGTCATGAATGTTGTACCTATTCAGTTACTAACTATTGAAGCACCAGGTAGAATTTTATTTATTTACCTACTAATCAATGTTTTATTTCAATTGTATACCCTAGTGACAATTCAGAAATAGCCTATGCAGTATGTATTACTGATAACTCCCAGCAGTTTAGGTGTATATTCTTTGTTTTTAAGCTCCTAAAAGGAATGGGCTAGGAATGTTGTTGACTGCCAAAGTGCAGGCTTGCCTAGCATGTACACCTTTGCAGTCAATCCATGGGACGGGGCAGAAGTGGTAAGAGAAGGAGAAAAAGGGTGAGAGAGGAGTGGGGGATTTGGGAAAAAGAAGGAAGGAAGAAAAGGTAATCTAAATATGATAATTAGCTATGAGCTTTTTAGAAAACAAATGTTTAGAAAATAGCTTACTATAATTAGCAGTAAGTAAACTATATTAGCATGTGATCTCTTTTTGAAAGAAACAAATCATGAGTAAGAAGAACTCAAAAGTAAAACCAGAAAAAGATACACTGTGACCAACGCACCACAGGAGCTGGAATCACCAGATTACTGAGACTAATGAGCAGATGATGTGCTCAAGGAGCTGGGCGGCGTAGACCCCAGCTAGCTTCGAGGGGCTCAAAACTAAACCTCAGCAGCCTTGTGATGCTGGCAAAGCAATTTGTGTTGCCATTTGGACTTGGTTACTAAACCTCACTGCTTATGTACAACAACATAGGCATCATGGAATGATTTGTTTCTAGTACAGTAAGAGGTGTATAGGTTTCTAAAAATCTACTTTAAAAAAACTAAGAACGCTCGAGAAGCCAGATACTGCACGGTAGAGCTCTCTGCCGTGCACTAGTAGCTGTGGGTGCTTCAGAGCTTTCGGGAGCGCCCCTTTTCCTATAGAACATGTTCACCCTTTTCACTGAATACATATGGCTTAAAAGGTAGTTTTTATTCCTAATGTCCTTTGGGTGAAATTTGTTCACGTTTGTTGATTTGATTCTAGGATTAAGTTGATAACTATGAAATACCTGAGTCATAAGCTCCTGCCTGTCAGTCATCTGAACATTTGCTAAATACTGAGACAAGTTATATTTTAAAGTTTACCGTGGCTACTGATGCTAAATATAGTATGTAACCTTGAGAAGACAAACTTGGGATTTACTATAATTAAGAAAGGATTTTTATTACCTGTTTTTCTCTGAATTAAACTAGACAATGGGGGATGAAAGAGTCTCTCCAAGGGCTTAACACCAATCACCATAGCTTCTAGGCGTCGACCCAAGTCACTCGGCTGTTTTCTGATGTATTTCTTTTGTGATCATCAGAGCTTGCCTTCCTATTTTCCACATGTTCTGCCCTTCTCTTTCTTACTGTTGTGTTATGTAAGAACTAGTAATAGCAATTTTAATCAAATTAATTAAAAGTAAATCTACTTTAAGGTAGGTGTTGTGATCTTTAAAAATTATAGTTAAAATTTACTTATGTAAATGTAGGGAAAAAAATACCCGTTCCACTAATGAGCTCATTTTAAGATTGTTCACTGAGGATCACTTTAAAATGCTGAGTTAAGAAGGATTCAAAGGTTTTGGAGTTTTCAGATAATACCTATAAAGATTAATAAAGTTCTTAAGCCTTCCATCTCTGTTGGTCTATTTTGGAGAACATTCCAACTGCGCCTGTAAGCATTCTTTCTCTGTGCTGATTGGTAGACAGGGAGTAAACAGCCTACTGTAAACGGGCCCAATGCCAGCTGGCTCCAGGCAGCATCAAGCTTGTGACTTACAGTCAGGGTTAGGAAAATGCTTTTTAACTTGTTCATTTCCGTTTCTTTAAACATGGGAGAGAAGGCACAATTGCACTAATATACTAAGGACCTTACAAGATCTTGCAGTGCTTACAAAGTAGTCAGGAATGTCTTAGAAGTAATTAGTAATTTCACTGGGATCTAACCCCTCAAACACTGAAAATGAGAAGTTTTTTTTTTAAAAAGGCAGTTTTGGTATTTTATAAGGAATTTCTGAAATCTGCTTAACCTTCTCCTTGTTGAATGTACTTGCAGTCAAATTGGGAGCTTCTTTGGTCTGTTTTTAATATCAATTTACTGCCTACCGGTATTTGAGGGAGAAGATATGATATTTAGGAACTGAGGATTTGTTCATCTTTTTTGTGATAAAGTAAACAGAGATCTTGAAAAAGAGGAAAATACTCGATGCTTGTCGTCAAAGACACATCCCACCTAACACTCAGTTTGGAGCTGATGACCCATGAGCTGCCCACACTAGCGGGGTGTCATTCCCGCGCAAAGAAGTGGAAGCCAGGATTCTGGGTAGTTTTATTGTTGGTGTTTGTTTGAAAAACTAGTCAAAAGATAATGCTATTCCTGAATATTCTATCACTTACTTTACAACTCAGAAAACACTATACTTAGAGAATTTCATGGAACCAAATTATTGACTCAGATTTTTCTGACAATTGCTTTGGATTTATTTACAGGAACAGGAAATAAGGTCATACATAAATGTTTACTTGTAAAATAGAGACTGGAATTTTTCCACATTGAAACTTACAAATGCATAAATCCTAAAATCTAAGAAAAGCACTTGTTTTTCACAATAAATTTTTTAACATGCTATAATATAGTAATTTACATTGTATCTCTTTTACTTTTAAATGCTTTGTTCCGTGCAGTGACACTCTAGAAGACCAGGTTAGACCATCAGAACCAACTAAAGCACTGTGAGTTGTTGTACTTGTCAGTGAGCCCACAATCAGTCTCTAGATATACACGAAGGACGCTGGGTTTAGATGGTCATTTTATCTGCTGTACTGGCTGATTTTGTGTGTCAGCTTGGCACAGGCTAGAGTCATCGGAGGAAGGAGCCTCAGCTGAGGAAATGCCTCGTTGAGATCCAGCTGTAAGGCATTTTCTCATTTAGTGGTCAGTGGGAGAGGGCCCCGCCCACTGGGGTGATACCATCCCTGGACTTCTATAAGAAGGTGGGCTGAGCAAACCAAGGGAAGCAGGTCCTCTCCCTGGATTCTGCCCTGTTTGAGTTCCTGTCCAGACTTTCTTCAGTAATGAACAGCAATGCTGAAGTGTAAGCCAAAGGAACCCTTTCCTCCCCAGCTTGCCTGGTGTTTCATTGCAACAGAAACCCTAACTAAGACATCTGCTCAGTGTTAAAATGTGAAAGTAAATTTTAGAGGATATAGTATATTTTAGTGAGCTTTTAATTTTTGTTCTCTGCACCACTCTTTGCAAGTTTTCTTGAGTTGTAGCATTCCCATTCCCCTTGGTGGGGAAATTCGTGACTTGTAGGTCAAAATTGGATTAGCTATTGTCATTGCTTATGCTAATGCCTTATTAAAATCAGCATAATGAGCACAGGTAATGATGTAAACGGTTCTAAAAAAGTAGTTGTTAGACCTTCAAATTTGTCCAAACGAACTGGCAGTGTAAGGACATAAATCAAGGTGCTGAGCTTGATTGGACTTAACTAAGTAATTCTGACAGAGACCTCAAAAGAGAAATTAGTGTGATAGTCTGCCCCCAGTACTTAGCATACGAAATACATGTTCTGTCACCTCTAATTGACACGAAGACAATGGTGAGGACAAAGTGGATCTCATGGCTCGTCACCAACTCAGAATTCCTCATCGGATACAGGACTTCCCAAAGCAGAGACTGGGAGATTGCCTCCCAGAGAGCCCACAAAATTGTTGCAGGAATAATAAAAACCCAGAGACAGATTTTGGGGTTCAACCTGAAGATCAGAGAAGCAAAGCAGCCAAGCCACTAGAGAGCTCTTACCTTTATGAAATCTTCAGACTGAAGGAGGACAAGTTCCTGTCTCCTCCCTCTTTATATTCCTCTCTAGTGCTGGGATTAAAGGTGGGCACCACCACCGCCCAGCCTCTATGGCTAACTAGTGTGTGTGGCTGCTGGGATTAAAGGTGTGTGCCCCCACTGCCTGGCCTGTATGGTTGACCAGTGTGGTTGTTTTGTGTTCTGGTCTCAGGCAAGCTTTATTTATTAAAGTACAAATGAAATCTCACTACACAAATGTTCTGAGACTGACAGGTAAGAGCTATGATAACAGTGGTCTACATTGTTTATTTTGTGGCTTAAGGAACATCTTGTTAAAATCAAGGAAACACTAGATTTCTAAAATATGAATGAAAGTAACTTTTCTCCAATTGAGAACATAATATATTCTAATTAAGAAAGAACAAATCTTTTGGCATTCCTTTATAAACCAATAAAATACATCTGGGATAGCTCATTCTTGCTGTTTGATGAAGTTCTGGGTTCACTGTGATAAAATTTCAAAGTGCCAGTCCTGGCAAAGAGATATATTGCTTTTTCATAGTTGTTACACATGCAGAATCATCTTCTGATGACTGATCCTAGGATTCCTTTGCAGACACCTGTCGTAGTTTAGAGGAAGTGCGGACGGGGAGCATCCTTGCCAAGTGCAGTCCATCACCATTGCACTGTGTGAGGTTATGTAACACACATGCGATTATGTAAAATACTGGAAAGCAATAGCAAATACTAACAAAGTTAAAGACATGGGATATGGCATATGATTATATTATATAACATGTCCTTTGCCTGTGACATCATCCTTATCACCTCTAAGATTTGTTAGATGCTTCTGGTCTATCGGGAGTTAAATTGTCTTATGTGTGACAGGTCTACAGCTGGGAAGTCATGGCAGCAGCTAGTTCAGTTTCGTGTGTTAGGCTGCTAGTTTCCACTGGGCAAGCATCACACATGTACTTTTCTTCTATTTCTTGTCTTTCTACTCAGCTGAGAATAGAGAGCCAGTGGTAACAGGATGAAAATGTTTCTGTAACAGATTAATATTATGAAATCCAACCTTAAATTCTTGAACATCCCCCTTTGTTAGCCATGTGTTTCAACAATGAATATTTCCCAACAAGTCTTCTGTTAGATGCTGTTTATTCAGTCTGTCAGCTTATTAGAGACCCAGACCCATACCTTAAGAAAATCATTCTCATCTACATAACTGTAATTTACATTTTGACTCTTTAAATGTAGTTAATTTTTTAAAGGTAGAACTTTAAGGGAGATTTTTTTAATCATAGGCAATATGAATGTACTTGAAGATTGAGACAAGTAATAGGGTGGGGTTGAATATCATGTAAAGGGGTTTGGATTTTACCAATATTGTGAGACCTTAGGAACCACGTAAGATGGTCCTAGCAGAGCTGAGGGCAGTGAGGACTGCTAAGGCGATGACAGCAATGATCTGATCATATCTGTATGTGTGAATGGTAAGGGTACAGTGCAGAACCCACTGAAGATGAGAGGGTTGCTGCACACTTTATTAAGACAGCAGCGAACCATGATGCTTCTGAGCCAGACTGCTCTGCTCCATGCTGTACCTTAGAAATACTATTCTGGCAGTTGGGGATAGGATAAACTCTCGCGCTCGCATGTGTATATGTATTGCATACATACAGTGAGGTAACTGTAAGAGTGACTGTCAAAGACCCGATAAACCATGGGAGCATGAACTGGAGTGACAGCAAAGGAAGTGGAGAGGTTTTGGAAGGCCGTGGGAGGCAGTTGGTTAAGCTTGGAGGAGTTTTGGTTTCTGTCCCTGCTCATTGGCATTGGCTTTTCTGAGCTACCAATCATCTTCTTGTCACTAAGTTCAGTGGACACTGTCCGGTGACATACTATGCAGTAGCTCCATGCTGTACATCAATGACCTGTTTATAAAGATTTCTTCCTAAGACTTTTGTGGTACAAATCTGTGGTTCTCTGCCTCCTTCTACCTCTGTGGCCTCCTTTCTGTAACCTCCTCTACTTTTAGGTGTTTTCAGAGTTCTTCCGTAGGCCCGCTTGTCACTTTGTTCCTCTTCCTGAAAAGAATCAATTGCTTCAGCGGCAAGGACACCTTCATCTTGTGTGTCTCCAGCTCAAGTATAGGCTTCTCACATCTTTACCTACTGAGTATCTTATCTTACTAAAGGCCTCTAAAGTTCACCATATTCAAAATGCTTTTCCTGCTAATCAGAAGCTCTCCTTCCTCTTGCTCCTATATCCAGTACTGGGAGGTGCATTACGTGTTGTAAGTCCCCCTCCCAAAGCTATAATCTGGACAGTCCTCAGCTGTCCTTTCTCCTCTCTGCCACAGTCTCAAAGATATGAATAATTCCTTCATAGTGTGTGGTGGTCATGGTGATGGTGCTGGGGATCAAACCCAAGGTTTTATAAAGAAAAGGCAAATTCTCTGCAACTGAGATAACCTCAGCTCCTTAATTACTACTTACCATCTCAACTGATCCTACCTTAATGCAGGCTACAATGATTTTTTTTTCCCCCGAGGCAGGGTTAATCTGTGTAGCCCTGACTGTCCTAGAACTCTGTAAACCACCAGACTGACTTCAAACTAAGAGATCCACCTGCCTCTGCTTCCCACATGCTCAGATCAAAGGCGTGTTTCACCACCACGTGCCACAATCATCCTTCTCATTTTCAGTGTGCTGTCTGTTTGTACCCGTAGCTCTCATGCATACAGAGAAGCACAGAGACCATAGCCGTCCTCACTGCCCTTGTGTCAGACACTTCATTTGGCTCCTGTTGTCTTACTTGGGTTTCTGTTGCTGAGATAAAGACCATAATAAAAGGCAGTTTGGGGAGGAAAGGTTTATTTCACCTTAAGGTTGTAATCCATTATGAAGAGAAACCATGGCAGGAACTCAAGGCAGGAGCCTGGAGGCCGGAACTGCAGCAGAAGCCATGGGGGAGTGCCACTTCCTGACTTGCTCCCTTGGCTTGTGTTCAGTTTGCTTTCTTATATACTTACATACAGCTCATAGTGTGCTGTGCTCTTCCACATCAAGCCATCTGATGGAGGCATTTTCTTCCTTCTTCCCAGGTTAACTCTTTATGTCAAGTTGAAAAGAAAAAGAAATAAAAGGGAGGGGGGACACATCCAAAAAACAGATTTGGTAAGCTTTTTATTGGATATCTATCTATCTATCTATCTATCTATCTATCTATCTATCTATCTATCTATCTATCTATCTATCTTTTTCCTAAATTTGGTTTTACCCTAGCTCTCTGGGCTATATAGACTCTGGTTCTTGGTCACCCAAGCAATGTCAGATATATGTTACATCTCATGGAGTGGGCCTTAAGTCAAATCACTTCCACAAGGTTTGTGCCACCACTGTCCTAGCATACAGGATACATTTTCTAAACAGCTGTCTAATCCTTTCTCTCCTGCTGCAGTGCCTTCCCATAACACAGACCCTAGACCCACTCTCCCTCTAGCCCACTCTATGCCTGCCTTCTGCATTCTCCAGAGCCTAGCTAAGATGTCACATCTTAGAGCAAGGATCTCCCTGTGCTCCTGTCTGTCACCATCACAGCACAAGACATTTCCCCATCCTACTATTTCTCTCATTGTATTGCAGCTAAGAAAAAATAGTGTAAGAGACCTTTTCTCTCATACCTCTTATTGTACAGTAATTAGGAATTTGCATAAAATGTCACTAAGGGTGGAATGCCTAGTGAAGAAATACATAGGGATGCTATTTTCTGTCAGTCATCCAATGAAAATAAGTGTTAATACATAAGGCTTTTTTTCTGTATTTATAACCAAGTTTTTAATTATGGTCTCCAAGGTTTTTTTTTGGTTTTGTTTTTGTTTTTTGTTTGTTTTTTTGCTCATTTGCAGTTTTAGAGATGGAACTTGGGACCCACAACATGCAAGGCAAGTACTCTGACCACTAAGCCACAGCCTCAGCCCCATCAAAGTGTTTGTTATATTATTTAAGCTATCAATATTATAACAAAAGGTACACGTTGGTAAAAGCCTTGTTGAGTGAAGAGCTAGTGAAATAGATGAACACATGAAAATGTGCTTCAGTAGATGGGAGGACGTACAACGAAGCTTTCCTTTGGAGTTAAATTTACTACCTTCATTTAAAGCTTTGTAAAGAAGAAATAAGGTTAATGTAAAACTCACAAAGGAGGAGCTGGGGAGGTGGCTCAGTGTAAGACAGTTTGCTGCACAAGCATGAGGACCTGAGTCTAAATCCCAGCTGGGTGTGGTCCTGCATGCACCCATCACCCCAGTGCCATGGTAGGTGGAGCCAGGAGAATCACTAGGGTTTAATGGCCAGCAGCCTAGCTCAGGTTCAGTGAGATTCCCAGTCTCAAGGGAATAAGCCAGAAAGGGATAGGAACTTGACAGCTTCTTTTAGTCTCAGCACAAGCATGGGCCTGCATAGCCTTCCACACACACACACACACACACACATCATGTATATGCACATTAAAAAAATACACCAAAGTCAAATACCAGTCTTCCTTGGGTTTCTGTTGCTGTGATGAAACACCATGACCCAAAGCAACTTGGGAAGGAAAGGGTTTATTTATACTTCCAGTCCATAACCAAGAGAAATCAGGGCAGGACATGACAGGGCAGGAACCTGGAGTCAGGAGTTGATGCAGAAGCCTTGGAGGAGGGCTGCTCACTTGCTTGCCACTCATGTTTTGCTCAGCCTGCGTTCTTAAAGAGCCTAGGCCCCCCAGGGGTAGCGCCAACAACAGTGAGCTGGGCCCTCTCAGAGCATTCAACAATCAAGAAAATGCCTCACAGTGTCGCTCACAGGCCAGTCTGGTGGGGGAATTCTCCTAACTGAGGTTCCTTTTCCCAAATGACATAACCTGTGTCAAGTTGATATAAAACTAGCGAGTACGACCTCTTTTATCTCACTCGTGTTCTCATATCTTATTTCTCTGTAGTCACACATTTACAGTGTGTCTGCCTGCAAACGAAGGACTTACTCTACTATGTATTTTCTTTATTAAGATTCTCAACTTCCTCATAGCCAGGTAGTGTTTTGTGGTGATCCTGATGGTAATGCAACCAAGTCTGCAACAGGAGTTGGCAACTGTAGTCCCAAATCCACCTGGCCCTTCAATCACCATGAACTAAGAATGATTTTTTTAAAGGATTATAAAATTCAAGTGGGGAATGGCAAAAGCTCCAAAACCTTTCATTGTGTAGCCCTTTGCTGACAGATGTGGATTGATTGAGATCTATACAGTCTTTTAAGTAGGTGTTTAACATTGTATCTTATTAGCTATGTAGGTAATTTTCATTATCCATGATAATTAAATTCTAGATGTGGTACTAAGTACACAAGAAAGACATTTATAGTATGAGAGCCTGAAAACAGGAAGGTAGTGTGTTTTTTTCTGTGTTTGGAATGTGCTCTCGAGTGAAGTCGGAATTTTTAACACTGTGCTTATTTGCATGTAACCTGGATGACAGTACATTTGGGTGTTACAAATAAATGTTAGCAGAGAGGGCACTTGCAATTATGATATCAAGGTATAATTAAAATAGTGATCATTATATCAGTGTCTAAAAGTAGGATTTCCACAGTTTATGAACTTGACCTGTGTATGTATGTGTTATCTTTTAGACAAAGTCTCATAACTCACTACGTAGGTGAGATTGAACTTGAAATCCTTACGCTCGTGCTTCGCCTCCTGAGTGCTGGGACTGCACAGACTCATCAGTGCCTGGCTTTAACATTGTCCTGCTTTTTAATAATTGATGGAGTGTTGGAGTTTATACTTTTGGTGAGCATTTTCAAAGCTTTTATCAGAAGTCACATTCAATTCTTAAAATTAGAGCTCCAAGAGTGTGCTTGCACACGAGTTAGCTGATACAGGAGGAGATTGCATCTGTTGCACACGTGTAATCCCAGGATTCAAGAGGCTGAACAGGAGACACTTGGAGAGTTCAAGGCCTGCTTGGGCTAGTGAGAGACTATCTCAAAAAAACCCTCAAGGGAAAATGTTGATAACTAGAATGGTTAAGAATGCCCTTTGAAAGCCCAGATTTGAGGCAAACAGTAAAGAAACACATGTTGAACACCTGTCATGTTGCCCAAGGTAGGATGTGAGGTTTCAGACACACAGTCACTGATAGGCAAGAGTTTAAAACACCTCACCTTGGTGTCTGCTTAAAGGCAGGCTCTTCTAGAAAGGCGGACGGGACAGACAGAGGAGCTGTACTGCAAAGCTGTACTAAGGACTTTATTCTCTACCAAACAAAATTTAGGGGAAAAAAAAACAGTTTGAGGGATTGCATACAAGCAGCATGTTAGCTCTATCAAATATACACTGCTACCTACCTGAATTTATTAATGTCTTTTCACAGTAACAATTTGTAGTCCTTGAGGTTAGGTTAGCGTAAGCTTCTAAATGGGAAGAGAGGACAGCTTTTTCAAGCTATTCCCTGAGTACCAAAAGATGTACAGCCAACAACTATGTTGGTTATTATTTGTTTGTATAATAAAATGAACGTCTCAAAGAGTCTCTGTGTATCATCTAATAGATACTAGAAATGCCTCTTAGTATATGGCATTTAGAAGTAAAGAATGCTTGCCATTTGCCACAGTGATACTCTTAAAGTGATCAAAGTGATCATCAGTTGGGCTTCAAACTTTGGACACTGGTTTAAGGTGTGAGTCTGTAGGGGCAATGATTTGTGTTTTTAAAACAGAAGAGGAGATGCGGCATTGCCTCTAGTTTTCAGTTCTTTTAAATCTTGAAGGTGAGACTGTGGAGGGGGAATCCTCTGCTAGGGCGCCCTACAGAGAGCTTTGCTCTCCTCTTATTTTACACCCAGGTACCAGGTTCCCGTCCCTCCTCTCCTCCCAGCCCCTCACCCTGACCCCCCATTTTGTCTCCCCCCTCATCCACTCCACTTTATTTTCTGTTTAGGAAAGGGCAGGTCTTCCATGAGTATCAACAAAACAAGGCATATCAGGTTGCAGTACGAATAAACACCTCACTTTGTATTAATACATCCCCACTCACCCACAGTCCATTCACAGAATCCCTATTTCCCCTTTTCAGGAAAATCCAGACATCCGCCCATAAGCCTTCCTTACTACCTAGTCTGTCTGGGTCTGTGGAATGTAGCAGTTATCCTTTGTTTTACAGCTAATATCCACTTATGAGTGAGTGCATACCTGTTTGTCTTTCTGGGTCTGAGTTACCTCACTCAGGATAAGTTTTTTTCTAGTTCCATCCATTTGCCTTCACGTTTCCTGGCATCCTTGTTTTTAACAGCTAAGTAATACTCCATTATGTAAATGGACCACATCTTTTTTTATCCAATTTTCAGTTGAGAGACATCTAGGTTGTTTCTAGGTTTTGACTAGTACAAATAAAGCTGCTATGAACATAGTTGAGCAGGTATCCTTGTGGTATGATTGAGCATCCTTTGGATAAATGTCCCATATATATAACTGGGTCTTGTGGTAGATCAATGCCCAGCTTTCTGAGAAACTGCAACACTGACTTCCAAAGTAGCTGTACAAGTTTTCACTGCTACCAGCAATGGAGGAGTGTTCCCCTTGCTCCACATCCTCTCCAGCATCGTTTTTGCTTGTTTCTGTTATTGGCCATTCTGACAGATTCTAAGATAGAATCTCAGAGTCATTTTAGTTTGCGTTTCCCTAATGGCTAAGGATGTTGAACATCTCTTTAAGTGTTTCTTGGCCATTTGAGATACTTCTATTGAGAATTCTCTATTTAGATCTATATCTTATTTTTAATTGGATTATTTGGCTTGTTGACAATCTAGTTTCTTGAGTTGTTTTATATTTTGGAATCAGCCCTCTGTCAGATGTGATGTGGGGTTGGTGAAGATCTTTTCCCGTTCTGTAGGCTGCCATTTTGTCTTATTGACACTGTCCTTTGCCTTACAGAAACTGTTCAGTTTCATGAGGTCTCATTTATTAAGTGTTGATCTTAGTGCCCACACTATTGGTGCCCTGTTCAGGAAGGACACCTTCCTGTGCCAACGCCCTCAAGGCTGTTTCCCACATTCTCTCCTGTGATGTGCATCATGTCTGGATTCATGCTGTGGTCTTGGCAGTTCCACATGCTGGCATCTGGTTAGGCCAGCACCATTTGTTGAAGATGCTTTCTTTTTTCCATTGTATAATTTTGGCTTCTTGGTCAAAATTCTGGTGTCTAAAGGTGTGTGTGTGTGTCTTCAATTTAATTCATTTATTCACCTGTCTGGTTTTATGGTGTAGGTGGTTCTTTCTTCCATTAATGAATAAAGGAACTGCCTTGGCCTGTTGATAGGGCAGAACATAGAATTAGATTACTATGTTAATGGGGAAGATGGAACTGAAATCTGGGAGGAAGAAAGGAGAGTCAGAGCGACACCATGGAGCCACCAGAGACAGACACTGGGAATTTTACACAGCAAGCCACTGCCACGTGGCAATATACAGATTAATATATATTAATTATATATTAATTAAATTAACATAAGAGTTAGCCAATAAGAAGTTAGAGCTAATGGCCCAAGCAGTGTTTTAATGAATAATATTTTTGTGTGGTTATTTCAGGACTAAGCTAGCCAGGCGGCCGGGATAAACAAGTGGGCCCTCCTCCTACAGTTTTATGCCAATATCATGCAGTTTTTATTACTATGGCTCTGTAATAGAGCTTGAAATCAGGGATGGTGATACTTCTGGGAGTTTTTATTATACAGAATTGTTGTTTTTTTTTTTTTAGTTTTTCCATATGAAGTTGAATATTGTTCTTTCAAGATCTGTAAGAATTGTGTCGGGGTTTTAATTGGGATTGCACTCAATCTGTAGATTTCTTTTGGTAGGATGGCCATTCTTACTATGTTAATCCTGCCAATCCATGAACATTATAGATCTTTCCATCTTCTGATAACTCCATTATTTTTCTTCAAAGACTTGAAATTCTTGTCATACGGGTCTTTCACTTGCCTGGTTAGAGTTACACCAATAGTTTATATTATTTGAGGCTATTGTAAAGGGCGCTGTTTTCCCTGATTTCTTTCCTAGCCCATTTATTATTTTTATATAGGAGGACTACTGTTTTTCTTTTTGAGTTAATCTTGTATCCAGTCACTTGACTAAAGGTGTTTATCAGATGTAAGAGTTTCCTGATAGAGTTTTTGGGGTCACTTATGTACACTATTATATCATCTGCGAATAATGATACTTTGACTTCTTCCTTTACCCTTTTATCCTCTTGGTTTCCTTTAGTTTCTTACTGCTCTACCTAAAACTTCAAGTACTGTATTGACTAGGTATGGAGAGAGTAGACAACCTTGTCTTGTTCTTGATTTTAGTGGAATTGCTTTGACTTTCTCTCATTTAATTTGATGTTGGCAATCAGCTTGTGGTATATTGCTTTTATTATGTTTAGCTGTGTTCCTTGTATCCTGTGCTCATCTTCCCTTACTCAACAATGTAGCCACATGCAGCTCCAGCCTCATCATTTCATTGCCTTATGATCCCCCAACTCTAAAGGGCCTTCTGCTTTGCTGATCAGAACTCATGTTAGTCATGGAGCAAAAGCGGCTCTGACAGGTGGGCAAATTACTTCACCAAATGCAAAGGTGAATGCATAGAATAGAGAAATATAATCAGAGATGCTAGAGATAATGAATGAAACAGCATAACTGTATTATTGAAAGTCATCTACAGATTTGATGCAATTAGGCTCCCATCAAACCCCTATTGACATTGTTCTCAGAACTAGCAAAAGCAGTCTGCAGTTAACAGGAAAGCACTACAACCCCCAGACAGCCAAAGCAACCTTAAAGGAAAATGGGACAATAAATACTAAGGGACAACAAAGTACCTCACTTCAAATTAGAATACAGAGCCAAAGTAGCAAAACCACTCTGATAGTGATGTGAAAATAAAACCTGTGGTCCAGTGAAGCAATAGAGGGCCCAGAAATAACCGGCAGTCACACACACAGCTAGCTATAGCCATTTGATCCACGGAGGGGCCAAAACATACATTGGACAAATATACTCTCTTCAGTGAGTTATTAGGAAAACTGATATCTACATGTAAGAGATTGAAACTTGATTTTTACCTCTTACTCTGTGCAAAACTCCAAATGGATCAATGACCTGGTTTAAGAACCAAAACTTTGAAACTACTACAGGAAAATACAGAGGGTAACATTGATAGATAGATGTATAGGCAAGGACTTTTTGAAAAGGACTATAGTAGTCTGATGCTTAAGTTTTCTATTATTGTAATAAGACACCATGACCAGGAGCAATGGTTTCTTTCATCCCAGAACCTGAAGGCAGGAATTGAAGCAGAAGCTATGGAGGAACCTGCTTACTGGCTTGCCGCTCCCCAACCGTAGCTTGCTCAGTCTGCTCTCCAGGACCACCTGCCAATACCTAGCACTGCCTTCAATGAGCTGGGACCTTCCACATCAATCATCAATCAAGAAAATTCCTCTACATGTTTGCCCACAGGCCAGTTTGATGAGGGTATTTTCTCAATTGAGACACCCTGTTCCCAAATGACTCTAGCTTGTGTCAAGTTGATATAAAACTAACCAGCACATCCAAGAAGTGATGGGAAACTGCTATTACATGGCATGAAGTCAAAAGGCAGAATATGAAAGGGATCAATTTTAAACATGAAGAGACAGCCTACAGAGTGGAAGGACGTCTTCACCAGCTACTCACCAGAGATCACAATCCAGAATATAAGAAGAATTCAAAAAATTGAACATTGAGACCAAATACTTTTAAAATAATTATAACAGTACAAGTGGCTAATAAAATCCATGCCAAAAAAAAAAAAAGTTCACTGTCTTCAGACATTATGGAAAGACAAATTATCCTAGTCAGGATGTCTACCACCAAGGAAACATACACTCCTTTTGTGTGTGTGTGTGTGTGTGTGTGTGTGTGTGTGTGATGCCTCCTAGGATTGGCTGTGACAAGATGTAGCTGAGTATCTCCTTCCCAACCACTGGCTGACAGAAACTCATTAAAATGATGATAAATGCAAGCTTCATAGTTTCTCTGAGAAGCACATGGCCACAGAAGGAGATGCTTGATGTCCTGAGTGAAGAGTGCAAAGGTTATGAGTTCTGAACCAGTGGCAGGAATGACAGATGACATGTTCCTATGAAGCAGGATCTTGACCCAGAGCACAGCGTGCCTGCTGTTGAGTAAGGAGCTTCCCTGCTCCATACCAAGGAGAACTGAAGAGAGGAAGTCCGAGTCTGTTCATGGATGTCAATCTGGGTGTTCTCAATGTGGTCACTGCAAAAAGAAAGGGGCCGGGGTGAAGAAGGATATTCCTGAGCTGACAGATACTGTTGTGGCTCAGCAGTCCCAAAAGAAGTAGAAGAATGTGAAAGCTTTTCAACCTCTCTAAAGAAGGCAATGCCCAACAGTATGCTGTGAGAAAGTCCTTAAGAAAGAAGTTAAGAAGCTGAGGACCAGAGCACCTGAGATCAGTGTCCTGTAGCACAAACACGGACACATTGCTCTGAAGAAACAATGCACTCAGAAAGCTGAGGTGGAGGCTGTTGAATATACTAAACTTTTAGCCTAGAGAATGAAGGAAGCCAAAGTACACCCAGAACAGATCGCCAAGAGATGTAGGCTGTCCTCACTTAGAGTTTCTACTCTTGAGTCCAAGTCCAGTCAAAAAATAAGTCTTTAAAATAAGAAACTATTCAGCCTTGAAAAATAAAACAAGCAGCATTTCTCCGTGCTTGCCTTGCAATAATGAAGACTGAGTTCCTCTTTGGCACTCACGTGAGAAAAAGGCAAGTGTGGAGCCTGTGCCTATAATCTCAGGGCTGCAGTGGTAGACACAGGGGATCCCTGCTGCTTGCTGGCATGCAGTCAAGTCAGGTTGGTGAGTTTAATCCAGTAAGTGACCCTGTCTCATAAAACAAGGTAAAGAGCGATGGAGGAAGATACCCAACATCAGTATTTGTATATCTGTACATACACATGCACACATGGTGTTTCTGAAGCAAGTGCTGACAAGGATGGCAGCTTGGGTAGCCCTTATATATAGTTATAAGGTGAAGATTGATTTGAGTTCCAGTAATATTTATTCCTTTTAAATAATGTACTAATTCTTCGAGAATCGCATACAATGTATTTTGACAAGACTTACACCATACTCTCCCTCTAAGTCCTCTGAGATTCAGTGCTTCTCAATTAGGTCAACCACTGCAGAAATCAGTATGGAGATTCTTAACAATAACATCAAAAAGAATCAGAACTGCTACATGATCTAGCTTTTCAGTACATACCAAGAGGAATCAAAGTCAGCATACAACGGAGGCGCCTACAAACCCATGTTTATTTGGGGACTACTCAGAACAGCCAACTCATGGAATCAGCCTAATCACCCGTCAGTGGAAGGATAAAGACTGTGCGTGTGTATTATATATTATACATATATATTTGAGTATAATACAGCCACTAAACAAGAAAATCGTGTTACTTATAGAGAAATGGGCATAAATCATCATGCTAAGAAAAATAAACCAGATTTGGAAAGACAAATATCATGGTAAAACTCATTATTTTGTGCTGCTAATGCATATCAATAAAAATTCATATACATATACCTTAAAGCCTGCAACTTGAAAAATGTTGCAAGTTGCATTCCTTTTGTTACATAAGATTTTGAACTTCCTACTTTTTACCTTGGTAAAACAATTCAAAGAAACCGTAATTATTATAAAATATTTTTGCATACCCTTGAACATGTAAGTTTCTGCATTTTATGTAATGCCACATTTTGAGGGAGGAAACTTTGTTGTGAAGTTTTGCTCTCTCTAGAAAGTCCCCTGCAGAGTTCTTAGTCACCGCCTATGTTAAATCACAGAAACCAGTCAAATATCAAGCCACCCTCTTAGCTCTGGTTCAGAAGTGCCAGAGATCAGTTTTCCATGGCCAGGTAACACGTCCCCTGCAAGCACTCTTACCTGGTTGTCAGAGTCTGAATGTTCTCTGTGAGGATGCCACCCTTGTGCTGCCCTGGGTGACAGCAGTGTTCCTCGTCTTCACAGCAGCTTTCCTGTAAGTGTTGGAGATTGTTCTTGTCATCGTTTTATGTTGTTAGGAAACTGCTGACATAGTTTAAGACTATTTCTTCTTAGCCTGGTGTGGTAGTGCATGCCTTCAATTCCAGCACTTGAGAGGCAAAGGCATGTTTCTTGAGAGTTTGAGGCCAGCCTGGTCTCTAGTATATAGACCCTGTCACCAAAAATTTTAGAAAACATTATTTTGACCACAACTAGAATCTGACATTTGTATTTTATCCTCTCTTAATCCAGAGAATATCCCTAATTTTAATTTGCTCAGTTTATAGATTGTGTTAGCATCCAGTTGTTATGCCCCCCATACCTTTCATTTTATATATATATATATTTTATATATCACCATGTCCTGTGTCTTCCACAATGAACTACAGATACTTCATAAAAACTAACTCGTCTTACTCATTACACTTGTCCTAAACACACAGCTGTGTTTCCTGGCTTCTGATACAGAACTTGGTTTTCCTTGTACCTTTGCTCAGGACTTTCTGATTCAGTCCTAAAACAGCTTGAGGGATCTTTTGTTGTTATTTTTTTGGTAATTTACTGCCATAAAACCTTTACTTGAGATTTCCAACTTCTCTTCAAAAGTGATTATCAAATATATGTCCATGGTAACTTTGGATCCATATGGCGTCAACATGGAGAACACCAATAAGAGGCAATAAACTCCTGGACTCTAGGTTTGAAAATAGGTTCCTGTTGTCAGGAAGATACCAAGTTGGTGACCTTAATCCCTGGAACTTGTTTACTAGTCTTACCTTTATCCTCAAAATGGAGATGTTAATACAACCCATTCTCAGAGATGATATCAAGATAAAATAATGAGATCACTGATTATAAAGCATGTATACCCTGCCAGCCCCCACACAAGGTGAGTTAGTATCAATTCATTAACAGGTCAAGTGAAATCACTAAAAGGAAAGTAATTAACAATTCCTAAGCATAACATAGTCCTGCCTACCCATGCCCTTTGTTGTCACTACTGTTTTGACTGTGGCTGGACTTTTGAACATGGCGTCAGTGGAACCACTTCTGACTCAACCATTGCATCATCCTAGACAAACACTGTGGGTGTGTGCCAGGATACAGTGTGATAAACTGCATCTTCCCCCTCATCTCCATTTGCTTACTATGAAACTCTACTGAAGTTAATTAAATCCATAGCACTAATATTTCAGTTGACTTCATAATAAACATTGAGGGCACTTACCCATATTATTCATTGTAAATTAATCATTCTATATTCTTCAATAACTTATTTGAAATAGTTTTGTCTTTCCTAACAATTCTACTTTTTGAATACTAAAGAATAATTATTAACACTTTAATACTGAATAATGTCATCTTGATCTCAACTCTGGTTATAAATATGCAGTACCGGATCCATATTCTGTTAGAACAGTTTGTAACTGAAGACTTACCTTCTTGTATTTGAAAGAGACCTGGAGTGTTTGTGATCCTTGTATGCAGATGTCTCCTAAAAGGCTAGTGGTGAATAATAATTATTTCTGTATTATTATCAGCATTCATGGTTTTAAAGGTGGTCAGAGGAAAACTTCACAAATGAAAGAACGCTTCTAGTCACTGAGTTAACAGATTCAGTGGAGTCTTAGGTAAAGGGAAGTTGACATCAAGTTAGTTTGCTTCCTTTATGAGTGCTTTATCCCCTTGCTCATTCTGTGTCCGGAGCTGTAACTTGCTTGCTACATGCTAAGCTTTTGCTTTCAGCAAGGAGTAGAACTTGGCCTTCCTATGTCAGGGGCTCCACCTTCAACTGTGTAGAATCTGTCTCTGTCCACCATTGTTGTTTGTATCGCCATAGACAAAGACCTTGAATTTCCTGCCTGCACAGGGGGTGGGCATGGGTGAGGCGACAACAACAGAGATCAAACAAAACTAAAAACCCATCTGGGAGAAAATAGAAAGCATGCAGGGAAAAGGAAGTGTCCCTCAAACTATCATTTTTATGTTGAGCCATAAGAACAGCGTTCACTAAATAATAGTGTGATGCCTTTTACAGAAAACCTTCAGAGACTGCACCAAGACCATGGGAATTCAAAGGCAGTTACACAATTGAAAAGTTCAATAGAACAAGTGAAACAGAAAAATAAGATGACCCAGAAATAAGATAAAAGACATAGAAAATAGGGAAGAATATAGGAAAATAAAACCAGTCTAGGAATTTAAGAAAGAAAATACAAAAAAATAAATAAATAAGACTAAGACTGTAAAAGGAAGAAAGTCATGAAAACTCTGGTAGATGAGATAATAGAGATTTTCTGCTTATTTATTTTGAATTATAAAAGGTCATTGAAGCCCAGCATGGTAGTAAGAAATCTCAGTACTTGGGAGGCAGGCAGATCTCTTAAGAGTTCCAGGCCAACTACCACAATACAGTGACACCGAGTCTCAGATAAATAAATACTCCCAAACAAAACAAAAAAAACTATACTAATAAAAGTTCTATGAACCAAAACATAGTTTCATGTAAAAATAGTTATAAAGCTTGCAGTTTTGTAATTACTAGCCAGGGCAAGAGCTAGAACACTACCAACACCTTGGAGGATTCCAGAATGACTAGACAAGATTATCATCACAATTGCTCCTATGCTATGGAAATAACTATTAGATTTTACTTTTTTGGTTCCTTACTCCTTTTGGGGGGGTGGGGGTCTGCCACTCAGCTCCCAGATAAATCACACATGGAGGCTTGTTCTTTTTTATGAATGCCTAGCCTTAGCTAGGCTTGTTTCTAGCCAGTTTTTCTTAGTTTAAATTATCCCGTCTATCTTTTGCCTCTGGGCTTATACCTTTTCTTTCTTCTGTATATCTTACTTTCATTCTTACTCCATGACTGAGTGGCTGGCCCCTAGTGTTCTCCTCTCTTTGTTCTCTTGCTCCTTGATCTCTCTTTTGCTTCTCTCATTTACCTCCTGTGTGTATAGTCTCCGCCTGGCAGCCCTGCCTATCCTTTCTCCTGCCTTTCTATTGGCTGTTCAGCTCTTCATTAGATCAGTCCTTTTTTTTTTTAGACAGATACAGTAACACAGCTTCAAAGAGTTAAAGAAATGCAACATAAAAGAATGCAACACATCTTTGCATCATTAAACAAATGTTCCACAGCATAAACAAATGCAGCACATCATAAAATAATAACGACAATAAATAACCACCACCCTAACAAGTAGGGTACTTATTTTTCTTGCTTTTTAGCTACCCTATATGTTGTACTCAAACCATTGTTTGGGGATTTCATATAAATAGAAGAGTTGTATGTGAATTCTTATGAAACAATGTCATTTTGTATTTCCTTTGTCTCAACACTGTGAACTGTTGTGGTTTCTTCATATGAGACTGATATGTCAGAGGCAGGATAGACAGATGGTTAGACAGCTGTCTACTACACAGCTGTGAGCATCTGACTACTTTCCAGCTTGAGTTTACAGAGAAAGTGCAACTACCAACGTATGTTTTGTTGTATGCTTCTTTGTTTTTGTTTGTTTATGGCTACTCATCCATTGATGGAGTTGCTGGGTCACCAGACTTGACAAGGTAATGCCAGATCATCTCCAAAACTAATTGTACCCTTTAAACTTCATTCCTTCTTACTGTCAAATGTTTAATTTCTATCAAGGTGCTAGGTATGTAATGGACTTTTGTTGTGGCTTAAATTTGAAACTGCATAGTTACTAATGGAGCTGAATAACTTTTTCACTTGTTCGCCAGCCATTTAGAGTTCCTACTTTATAAAGTATTATATTGTATTATCTTGTTTATTTGTGGTAGTAAAAGGAGTGTCCATTTTTAAGTAAATTTTCTATTCTTTAATTTGAAACTCATATTTGACTAGACTTCAAAGTATTTCTATGTGGTTGGAGTGCTTTCTTTCTCTTAGATATAGCTTAATTCTTTGTCTGCTCACAGGTACTTTTAAGAGTAAATAGACATATTTTATTCAACACAGGTACTTTTAAGGATAACTATACATATTTTACTCAATATTATAATTTTTCACATACGAGTTGGATGCCTGTAACCTAGCCTATTATTTCTATAAAAAGAAACCTGCAAATGTTCTAATCAAACTCTTCATCAATCTTTTGATGTTGACAGTTAGGTTCCCTAGCTGTTCCTACTGTTTAAGAAATCCCAGCAGTCTGTTCCCGCACATCTGTGCTCTACCCTTGGATAGACTGCCTTTGAAACTATCATCTTTAAAGAATAAAAACAAATGGCATTACTCTCATTTTAATAGGTTCTTGGGAGAGCTAATTAATGTATAGTATCATTTTTAGATGGAGACTTAGTTGTCTAGTCATTTTACTTTCAAGGTCCCATGCACTTCAAATAATAATAAAAATATTAGTACCATCTGTTCATATCAATAGTAAGGGTCCTAAGCATTAGGGATTTACAATCAAACTTGAAATATTTTAAAATTGAAGATGACATATCCTTAATCAATTAAATTCTGAATGATCTGATTCTTTTTCTTTACAAGAGAAGGCAAACACCCCAAAATAAAAAAAATGAGGCAATTTCATTAACTGAAAGTTCAATAGACTTTTGTTGTTATTAGAAGCCAGTGTGGGCAAAGGTCTGTATGCACTCATGCTCTGACTGCTTTTCTGGATTGGTAGAGAGGCAGCTTAACAATGCATGTTTTTTTTTTTAAATGCAGGGCATCATTGCATGTCCATATAACTCTAGCACACAGGAGGCAGAGGCAGGAAGAGAGTGAGTTCAAGGTGTACCTGGCTTAAGTAAGAAGATCCAGTCTGAAAGAAACAAGAAAAAGTACCATTGTAGTACATAGAGAAAATTCTAAAGTGATTCATTGAATTTCTTTACTCCTATAAGAATTTAACTTAAGGAAATTCAACTGAAGGTATAAAATACTTAGAATGGTGAAAAGAATCAAGGCAAAATATGACCTGGACAAAGATTAAACTGTTGCCGAATCCCTTAGAATCATGTGATTTGAGAAAGGAGTGTTTATCTTTAGTATTGATGAGGCCCTGGGTTTGCTCCCCAGAACCATAGAAACCACACATAGTACTGCATGTCTGTAATCTTAGCGCTTGGATGTAAAAGTTAGAGTTAGAAGGATCAGAAGTTTGATGTCACCGTCAGGTACCTAGGGAATTCAAGGCCAGCTTGGGCTGGAAACCCTGGACAGATAAGATTATTATTATTAATTATTATTATTATTGGCATAAGTTTTCTCAATATTTTATTATGTTTTTTAAAAAGAAAATAAAGTATTTTTTTATTTTACATACTAATCCCAGTTCTCACTCCCTCCCCTCCTCACATTCCCTTCCACCTACCCCTTCCCCAATCTCCATCCACTCCTTGCTTTGGGCAAGGTCCAAGGCCCTCCTTACTATATCTAGGCTGAGCAAGGTATCCATCCAAAGAGAATAGGTTCCAAAAATACTAGTACAAGCAGTAGGGATGAATCCTGGTGTCACTGCCAGAGGCCCCTCAGTCTGCCCCAGCCATACAACTGTCAACCACATTCAGGGGGACTAGTTTGGACCTGTGCTGTTTCCTTCCCAGTCCAGCTGGAGTTGGTGAGATCATATGAGCTCAGGTAAACTGTTTCAGTGGGTGAACCCTCCATGGTCTTGACCTCTTTGCTCATATTCTCATTCCTTGTACTCTTCACCTGGACTTTGGGAGCTCAGCCCAGTGCTTGCTGCAGGTCTTTGCCTCTGTTTCCATCGGTTGTTAGATGAAGGTTCTATGATGATATTTAAGATATTCATTAGTCTGACTACAGGGCAAGGTGAGTTCGGGCACCCTCTCCTTTATTGCTTAGGGTCTTATCTGGGGTCATCCTTGTAGATTCCTGAAAATTTCTCTAGTGCCAGGTTTCTTGCTAGCCCCATAATGGCTCCCTCAATCAAAATATCTCTTTCCTTGCTCTGATCTCTGTCCTTCATCTCGATGATCTCATTCCCTCAAGATCTCCTCCTCCCTTTCTCCCCTCATCTTCCCCTCACCTCCATGCTCCCAGTTTTGTCAGGAGAGCTTGTCTACTTTCTATAACCAGGAGGATCTATATGTTTTTCTTAGGGTTCACCTTGTTACTTATCTTCTCTAGGATCATGAACTATAGGCTCAATATCCCTTGCTTTACAGCTAGTATCCGCTTACAAGTGAGTACATACCATGTTCATCTTTTGGGGCCTGGGTTACTTCACTCAAGATGTTTTTTTCTAGTTCCATCCATTTGCATATGAATTTCAAGATGTCATTGTTTTTTACTGCTGAATAGTACTCTAATGTGTAAATGTGCCACATTTTCTATATCCATTCTTCAGTTGGGGGGCATCCAGGTTGTTTTCAGGTTCTAGATATTACAAATAATGCTGCTATGAACATAGTTGAATAAATGTCCTTGTAGTATGATTGAGCATCTTTTGGGTATATGCTCAAGAGTGGTATTACTGGGTCCTGAGGTAGGATAATTCTCAATTTTCTGAGAAACCGTCATACTGATTTCCAAAGTGGTTGTACAAGTTTGCATTCCCACCAGCAGTGGAGGTGTGTTCCTCTTACTCCATATCCTCTCCAGCATAAGCTATCATTGGTGTTTTTTATCTTAGCCATTCTGACTGGTGCAAGATGGTATCTCAGAGCTGTTTTGATTTGCAAAAAAGCTGAGATTATACAATGGAAAAAAGAAAGCATCTTCAGCAAATGGAGCTGGCATAACTGGATGTCAACATGTAGAAGAATGAAAATAGATCCTTATCTATCCCCATGTACAAAACTCAAGTCCAAATTGATTAAGAACCTCAATATAAACCCCACCACACTGAACCCGATAGAAGAGAAAGTGGGAAGTAGCCTTTAATGCATTGGCACAGGAGACCACTTCCTAAATATAACACCAGTAGCACAGACATAGAGAGCAACAATAAATAAATCGGACCTCCTGAAACTGAGAAGCTTCTGTAAAGCAAAGACACAGTCAGTAAGACAAAAAGCCAGCCTACTGAATGGGAAAAGATCTTCACCAACCCCACATTGGACAGAGGACTGATCTACAAAATATATAAAGAACTCAAGAAATTGGACATCAAAATTCTAAATAACCCAATTAAAGAATGGGGTACAGAACTAGACAGAGAATATTCAACAGAAGAATCTCAAATGGCTGAAAGACACTTAAGGAAATGTTTTCTCAATATTTTAACTAAGCAAACGACAGTGTTCCACATGTAAAAAGTGAGGTACAAAGCAATCCACTCTAGTTTTATAGCAGATAAGTACATGCAGATTTATGGAAGGCGGGAAACTGTGTGTATGTAAGTATCTGCAGGTCTTCTCTGACAGAGGAATGGAGGTTCCTCTATTTTCTAAATGTTCTAACTATTATCTAATCTAGCTTAATTTAATAGATTATTTCATTATTTCTCATTGTATATTTCTAAATGGATCTGGAACAATGTTCTTGGTGTCGGATTGTGGATTGGCTATCAAGAAACAAAGAAAATATTTTACGCTTTCTAGATGAGGGAGATAGTTATGTAGAATTTATCTATTTTTCCTTCCTACCTGGAAGGAAAATTGCAGTTGCTTTGACGTGTACCTTTCTGTAGTATATCATAGCATTTCTTGTTGCTAGCAAGAAGGAAAGTAAATTATCTACTATTCAAAATGTGATCCTGTAACCCATAGCTAGAGTTACTTAGCTGATTTCAACTTCCCACTGCATGGCAATATATGAGACCATTGTTTCTTCTGTGAGCTTTTCCTAAGTTACTGTTCCTTATTATTTTTAGCTTTACAGTTTATGTCCATTTCAGCAATTACAGCAACTTTTTCTCATATTGGGTCACATCTTGAGCACTCTAAGGAAAAGTAACACTTTAAATAGGGATTATTACCTACCTCAGGATTCCTACCCTCTTCTCTGTTCATAGAGGGGGAAAGGTCAGATTCGCTCCTGATGTTTACCAAGGACCTGTCCTAACCACTCCATTGCAATTTAAAAATAGGGTTTTTTTTTCCCATTACACTCCATGCTCTTAATTCTAAAGATTCAGATGTTATCATATGTGTTTTGTGATTCTGTAGCCACCTTTGGCCTCAAACTCAGGGCAGTCCCCTGTCTCAGCCTCGCAAGTACTGGTGTTACAGTTATATGCCACCAAGTTTGGTTTAGTCATTGGTTCTTATAGAAAGTCTTGGGTAAGTTCAAAACAAGAAACAAATAGAACACCAAGGTATAAATCCTCAGACTGAGTAGTTTCCATACAGCCTAACTCTTGCAGTACTGTGTGCCTAACAGCGTACTGTTCACTGTAGTGCTTTCGTGTAATAAAGTTGTCAGTTTTCAACAGTAAGGATATGCTAAGATTCTCTGACTGATAATAAAATGCTTGGTGTAGGGTATCAACGATGTAAGTGCTAAATTAATAACTTGTCCTTCATATACCAATTTTGTGATCCATGCTTTAGCAAGTGGTTTTGTATTCTGTTTTAAACCATGGGTAGAATTTTTGGAACAGTCATTGTCTTTTGACTTCTCCCATCTCCCCCCTTCCCCTCCTCTGCCAAGAAAACCTCTGCAATGTTTTTTTTTTACTTTATTATAGCATACTGCAGTACTTTATACATGAACTCATTTTAATGTGAAAACATTTTATGTACAACTGCAGAGAAACTACACAGATAGCTTACCCCCCCCCCAAATAAAGAAGGGCCATAATACCAAAGTTCACTGAGTTATTTGATAAACTTGAAAATCTTTTCTCTGTAGAAAATAGTAAACATGATAACATTTCCCAGTAAGCCCATTTAAACCAAATACAGCTGAATTGTACCATGTATTGTTTTCGATTCAGGAATCCAGAAGAAACCTTACCTTCATTTATTCAAAGAGCCATGTTTTACTTTCCTGCTATAAATGAAATTCCTATTAGCCTTCCTCCTTACTGTTCCATTTATGGCAGATTATTTTATCTATAGGTAATCCAAGTCCACAAGGGGTTTTAACCATTACTTCTCAAAGTGCATCCAGCCTGCCTTTCATCTGCTTGCTGTGCCATGAATTTCTAAATAGTAAAATGCTCACTGCTACCAAAGCATATTGTTTGTAATTTCAGATTGTGACTTTAAGTGATGATTTTTTTTTAAGTTGCAATTTTAAGCAATGCTTTGCGTTTTTTAAGTAGTGGACTGCACACTGCACTTTCAGGAGGTTTCAGGTTTGGGAGCTGCTGTGGACAGAATGTCCTATCAACAGTGCAGTGTTCAGTAGCTTTTCTTCCTATGCACAGAACCAACCACTCACATAAAAAAGCATTCTGGTGACACTTTTCAGGAAAGGATTTAGTTAAAAATATTTTTAATATTCTGTGAAGATATAAACTTTGAGTTTTAGAAGTTTTGTTTCGGACAATATAGGATTTTATTTGCTTTTTAAAAATATTAATTTGTATATTGGTGTGCCTAAGTGCCTGTGGAGGTCATAACAGGGTGACGGAACCCTGGAACCAGAGTTACAGGTGGTTATGAGCTACCATGTGGGTGCAGAAAACTGAACCTGGGTCCTCTGGAAGAGCACACAGTGGTCTTAAGTCCTGAGCCAACCTTCCAGTCCCTGGGTTTATTCTTAAATATTCATAATAGGTTTAGGGGGGAAAGAAAATAGTTCAAAGCAAGCAGAGTTACTGTTATTTGCTTATAAACGTTTATCACGTACCCCCAAGGCTGCAGACACACATTCCCGTTGCATTGCCAGGCACAGTGCCATCTCAAGAAATCGTCATCTGTGCTCATGGAACGTTTACATTTAGAAAAACTGTCTCAAACTAAAATCACACTCACCTATTTTTGAGTTTTTTTCAGTCCCATGTTGTTTCTAGTGTTAGTGAATTCAGATTTAGAAGAAAGATGTTACTGTCATACGAATATTCTAATTTGAACTACAGTAATTTAAACTTTTTTGGACTCTGACCAAAAACAAAACTTGTTTTTGAAATTTATAGAAGTAAAACTACATGGTAGCTTATATTTCTTATTTCCTGAATTATAGAGAATATATGTGTGAATATATATGTACACTAAAGTACATATATATAACATGTACATGCTGCAATATTTTCTTCTGTATATTTTGATATTTACATAACTTACCTGGAGGACTTTAGCAGAGTACAGTTTTGTGGAATAGGAGACCTGCATCCTGTAGTTATTATCCTATTATACATATTCTATATTACTCTACCATAGTTATCCAAAAGTGCATATATATTTTATGTTACTCTGTAATGAGCCAAACATTTGTTTTTGATATGTGCTAAAAGTGAAATGGTAGCCAACCTGAAATCAAATTATCAAATTCAGATATTCCCTTCTACTGGCATATTCCATGTGGCCTGTCTGGGACTGGTGTTCTTTGAAACATCCCTCTGTCTTAGCCGCCACACCTTTAAATGTCAGCAGCAACAGCATCTCTCAGGTTGCTTATGCGGATCACAGAGTCTGTGTACCAAGTATCATCACAAAACTTCTAAATAAATGGTACCTGTTACCATTGAGTTGGATAAATAAATTATGGTACTTTAATGACCTTTGGACTGAATAATAAGAATTTTTGGTTTTTCCAATCTATTCAGCATCAGTTATCAAGTTAACATACCATATTGTTTTACTAATAGTAGCTATGTCTTCCCCTCATAGATCTGACAGTGATTGGACATTCCTCTCCAGCGCAGGCTCCATTCACTTATATTAACCATTTAGTATTTCTGTTCTAACTTAGAAAATGACTTTGCTGTAACTGCTCATATCCAACTTGATACGTTAGTGTACTCTGAAAGACCCCAGGGCCCAATACATGAGTCCAGCATACAGTGCACATCAGAGCTTCTCTGGGAGCAAATATGGTGTTCGTGCATAAGACATGTCTGCTTTCTGCTGCTTCGATGTGTGGTCTCCATGATTACAGTAATTCAACATGATAGGGGTCTAAGGAAATATCAACAGCCTAGATGTTTTTGGACCTTTAAGTTACAAATATACTTTTATAAATAATTTGTACTCTATTCACAGATAAGGGAGCATGAATTCTAACTGAATTTTCATGTTTACCTCAGGGTGCCCACATAATCGTAAAAACTTTATCAGCCTCAAAACCTACTGTCCTCCGAATTCTTACTAGACAGTTGAGTTCAAATCCAGGTGGTATTTTATGATTCAACTTTGCAAAACAAATAGCTCAACTTATTTATTCTCAGTCTGTAAATTTAACAGTACTATTTATGTAAGTTCCTAATTATGGATCTTGGCATATGGGATTAAAATCTGTAATTTTCAATATAGTTATTGCTGTGGCAGAGAAATTTTGTTTAGGTTTGTTTATAACATACTGAAAATCTTTTCAGCCTATAAGTAGATTTTTCATCCATTCTAAAGGCTATTTATTTATTTCTTGATCTAGTAGTGGTAATTCTAATAAATGTGTTTCTCCCTGTTTATCAAATATATATATTACTATCATGTTAATACTGTAAATATTGAGGGACAAAGGGAGGGATCAAAGAGGCTCATTTGCTAGCAGATTGGGACCACAGACACTACCACCTCATGCTAGCAGGAGAATTAAGCTTTAGCCTTTGATGGGTAGAATGGGTATGGTTTTAAATGAAGTCGAAGCTTGTTCTAAGGGATTCTTTCTTTCTTTGTGCTACATGTAGACATATTATTCCGTCCTTTTTGTTCTTAGAAATACCTTAGGAGCTAACTGGATAGGCATTTGTTTGTAGAATATTTGAAAATTTAACATGGTTGTAAGACAACTCTTTGCCTTTTTTAAAAAAATCAAATTAGGATTAGAAGTGAATACAGGAATTTTCTGCTTGTACTCTGTGTTTCTGAAACATGAAGTAGAAAGTGTTGTTCCTCGATCTCAAGGTCACAATTTTGTTGCCTTGTCATAGTACTGATTCACAAGGTTAACTTAGTGTAGGAAACACCATACAAGTGTGTAGGAGAGCAGGAAGACACAATTGGACTTTGTAAGTTTAGTGTGTTTAAATCTATAATGTTGACAACAGTGTCCATGTCATAAGATTATATATGCTATTCTACTTAGTCCTCTTCATAAAGTTATACCTTATACCTGTATTGGGTATAATCATATAAACACCTATTGTGTTAGGTGCTTCATATTCTCTCCCAGATGGGAGAGGATATTTTATTAAGCATATTTATATTTATCTTTACTAAAGCCAGGTACAAGAGGCTCATTGTATGAAAAGGCACAAGACATGGGGTCTGTGCCTCTTCAAGGGAGTTATCCAGTAGGAAGAGCATACACATACACATCAAAAAGTACCAAGGCTACCTGTGTAAAATTTTAATGGGAATGTTTGAGTTCCAAGATCTTGTGGTTCAGAAATGCCACAGTAGATGCTTCAGGATGGGGACAGGTCTTATCAAAGACTCCCAGGAGAAACTTGGTCTGCACTAGGCATTTTGTCAATATTTATACAACACAGGTTCTCTGAAATGACACACCAAATGGTTTGTGTTTGTAGAAAGACATATGATTGGAAAAAATAAAGAGGCCAGACTGTGAGCCATATTGTGCTTATACTGTACAAATTGGAGAAGCCCCCTAAACTTTTTAATTAGGACAGGAGTGGATGTTTTGCCAGTGTAGAGATTGGTTGGAATGAAAAGTGAAAAGGCGAAGAAGAATAGGACAACTCAGGAAAAATCACTGCAGTGGTTAAAGAGAGGACAGGAGAGAGACAGTTGGCATAGTCTATCAGAATAAAATCAGAGCCTAGGCTATGAGACTGCATCTCCAAAACAGTAACAACAAGTAATAGGGAGGATATGAGAAATGACTAAAATTTGCAAAATCTCTGCATTAATTTGTGGGCTACTAAGCATAATAAGCAAACTCAGATCTCTAAGAATCAAATAAGAAAGCTGAATGTGGTGGAATACACTTATATTCTCATCACTAAAAAGGAAGCCGGGGTAGCATTGCAAGTTCATGCAAAGTGTTAGTTGCAAGATAATATTATTGATATGATTTCACAGACATGTACTGTTAGCTGCTTCAAATTATTTTACAGAATAAAAATAGTGAAACCAAGCTACCATCCTATTTCAAGTAGAAATACAAACACTTCAAAGATGTGAAGGTATATATTCGAAGCTAGCAATCATTTACTATTGCCTCCATCATACTCTTGCCATCAGGGAAGATGTCATGCTCAAGATTCTGTATGAAACCATTTACAGTTCAGATCCTAGTAAACCATTAATTATCCTGTGTGTTCCTAATAGTGAGGAAACATCAAACAGAAAGAAAAGAAAATCTTCATTCTAGAAATAACCATGTTATGGAAACTTCCCTTTCCAATCTTCTTCCTTACCAATCTTGATCTTAATGTACTATTTAAAACATTGTTCTTCCTTAAAACTTTCCTTACTGCAAATTAAGCTAACAGAACTGAGAACATAACCCGAGAAAGAAAGTGTGTGGAGTTTACAAGATTTGTAATATTTTCTCCTCCATGCAAGATGACATAGGTGCTAAAAGCTAAATTACTTAGCATAATGGCAAGGACTCGGAATTGACTCTTCATGAGGAAGAAATTCATTGTTTTTCTGTGAAGTAGATTAGACTTTGACCATTTATTCTCAAATAAACATACAGGACCCCAGAAGTCATTTACAGATCAAAGTGTATCCTTTACTACTCAGAACCTCTTGGGAAATGTGTCCTGCTTGTTTGGTGTATATTAGCTGAGACTTAGCTAAGACCATGGCGAGAACTGACAAACTTGTGTCAAAGTCAGAGAGGATCTCTCCACGTTCACCCATCCCCACTGATAATCCTTGTGGCCTATGATTGTACACACGTTTGCTACTCTATCTTCTGACTTGCGTAAGTGGGTGTAAATTATGATAAATGAACATAATATATATAATATACAATAATATATCACAGATGATTTCATTCTACATTAACCTATAATTTCTTAGCTTAAACTGAAAGATTAGGAGTGAAAATTGGATCTCATTTTACTTTTAATCATGGATATAAGTCATTTGGTTTTCAGAATCCTTACCAAATAACTTTCTGATCCATGCAGACAGTGAGAAATTAAATATTTTCAAAAGAAACACTGATTCCCCCCTACCTTATCAAAACCTTACAGAAAGTTTTATATATATATATATATATATAAAGTGGAAGCCTTCCTCCATAAATGCAAAGCAAACAGTAAATAACCAGCTATTCTTGTCTTGCTAAATAAGATAAAATGTGTCCTACTGAAATCATAGAACAGAAGTATGGTGAAAATCTTCCCCTGGAGTACTTTATATTTGGTTTGAGAGCTATTACATAGCATATTACTAAACAATCAGTAAGCTTTTAGCTAAAGCAAAGATAAACTCAGAAAATACGGTCTCCTGGTGTGTGCACCTGAATCTTTACATTTTTCTTAGTGAACAAAGATAAGAAAAGTACAGGTGACTTTAATGTGTAAAATCCACCTTTCACTGCTAACCCTAGAGGAAAAAATTAAATTACCTACTCAAGCTAATTCTATCGTTGATAACAAGGCCTGCATAGTCTCTGGCTTCAGCTCCATTTTGCACCACTGTTTGGACTTGTCTGAACTAAAAGACTGCAGAGGCTACCTCAATAAAGCAATCATTTTTTTAAAAAAAAAAATTTACTAATGTTTTGAAAATTTCATTTATGACTACTGTATTTGTAAATTTTCCTTATCCCTCCATCCCACCATGTCTGCCCTCTGCCCCTCTCAAATTCATGGCCTGTTTTTCTTCAGTTAATATTGAGGTGTGTGTGCTTGCTTGTACTTGCACACATTCACACACACATATGGAAAACTATAACCTGAGTGCATTACTGTCACTCAGATGTGTAATTTTTAGGGCTGACTACTTGGTATTAGCTGATTAGAGGGCACATCACTGAGAAAGACTGACTCTCTTTGAGCAGTCATAGCCTATGGCTTTTTCGTCTAGGGGTTGGACCCTGTGAGACACTCTGCTTCCAAGTCGGCATGTCAACTGTCCTTGTCATTGTTTGAGTCTTATTTAGGAAACCATATCCTTGAGACTCTTCTGTCCCTATGGAAGACACTGTCACATAGTAGATACTGTGTCCTCTGGAAGTTACAATTTTCCGCTTCACTCTCCCAAGATATTGTGAGTCTTAGTTGTAGGGATTGTGTTCTAGATTCATCAATCAAAAATAAGCACCACACACTTTAAAAATGTTTCTGGCTCTTGTTAGATTTTATTTATTTATTCATACCAACTTATGTGCTATAAGCTTTTGGCAAAGCTTCTTCCACCTCAGCACTGCTGACATCTGAAGCTAGGCGATTCTGTTAGTGAGGGCTATCTTATGCACTGGAGGGTATTTTTCACATCTTGGGCCTTTATCTCTTAGCTTTCCCCCATTTATGAGAAATAAAAATGTCTTCAGCCATTGCCAGATGTCCCCTAGGAACAAAACTGTCCCCTTACTGAGAAGCGCCTTGTGGCATTTGAACAGCACTGAAGAGAACGCACCACTCCATTAGCACTTGTTAAAAATTAAACCAGAGCGGCAGCTGTGCTTCCAAGATTTTCCCATGGTAGTTAACGCTTGCTTTCTGAGGTGGATATCTCGCGTTGCATTGAAAAAATATTGATTAAATTAACTTGAAGGCTAAGCCAACCATAACACTTGAGTTTGTAAAAGTTTAACATTCTTATACTTTAGAGAAAGCCTCAAGTTTAGTATATACCATTTCCTTTTGCTTAGTTCATTAATATCCCATTTCAAAACAGAACAATTGAAAATTTAAAGATACTAAATTATTACCAAACTATTGTATTATCACCCATGTTCTCCATGAAAGCAGTTCTCACAGTGCATTCTAAGGACCCATAGAAGCCCCAAGACCTCTCAGAATGATGATACCCACACTGATGAACTTAACAGATGTTAATCATTGTTTTCACCACCACCTCATAATTAAGAGGTCAAGTCCACTGAACATCCTTGAGAAAGCAAAGAAATGGTTAATTCTGTAAATATCAACACATGTATGTTTTTAATATGTGACAAAATAAAGATAACTTATGTAGGTGGATATTTTTGCCTCCCAATCACTCCCCAAACAACCACACAGAGACTTAACTATTGATTATAAATGTTTGGCCAATATCTTAGTCCTGGTTTTTTTTTTAGCTAGCTCTTATAACTTAAATTAACCCATTCTATTAATCTGTGTGCTGCCCCAAGGCTCGTTTACCTCACCTATGAACTTCTATGTCTGGCTCAGGACTCTCAGACTCTACCCTTCTTCCTAGCATCCTCCTAGTCTGTCTCTCCTACCCAGTCTCTCCCTGCTCACCAATAGGCCAGCCAGCTTTTATTAACTGATGAGAGCAATACTTATTTATAGTATACAAAGATTGTTCCACGGTATACTTGTGCTATTAGCATTTGATAATATCCATAAGAAAAGTCATGTGAAATATACAGTTACTACAGTATAACTAAAATTTCTGTGATATCTTTTTATTAGACGATTTCAGTTATTTTCCTTGGGGATCTAGCATTTTTTTGAGCCCCTAGCCTTTTAACAATATCATAGCAAATAATACTTGTAGCTGTGTTCTTCTGTTTCTTATAAAGACGGTCACAGTAGCGCAGTCAGTGCCCTCTGTGTGATAGAAGCTGATTCCCTACACTGATGTCTATGGTATGCCACTTTCCATGTACTCAGTTCTTACCTGATGTACTTCAGATGATTCCCCGAAGCCTGACTTGGGTTCTAGATTCTTCACTCATTTAGTTTTAACTCTGTTTCCCATCTATAAATCATATTTGAGTAGTCTAAACATGTTTTTCATGTATTCCAATTTTGTGTGATAATTTGGAGACTACTGTTCTAGATTTTTGACTTATTTTCCTTAAGAAAATAATGAACATGTATGCTTTAATTCTTTGCTGCAAGGATGAACTATACACTAGACTTCTAAAGTGTTACTTTGGTTTCAAAATATATTCATGAGTGATACTTCTTAGCTTAAAGACGAGAAAACTAAAACTCAGAGCAGTTGACACTTTCCAAAAGCTACGCAGGTAGTCAGGTGGACTGCTGAGATCTGAAACAAGTCAGTGTCCTCCATGAGCAGCCCTGTGCCACTGTGTGCATGACCTCACCTGGAGATGCTGGCATCTTAGCACAAGGTTATTCAGAGGTTAAATGAGAGTCTCCTCATGGCAGTAAGTCATAATGTAGTACAAAATATTGTTTAAAATTCAAATATATACATATATTTTATACTTATGTGAACACCATATGTAAAACTGATAAAGGAAACTTTATAGACTTGACCTTAAAAATCTTTAAACAATGTGCTCATTTTCCATAAACTAAATATACAAGCAACTTGCTGCTTCCTAAAAATAGATGTCAGTTGAGAAGAGATTGACCGAGCAGGAATAGGAGCATCTTCAGAACAGAAGCTAAGGAGTTTTGCTCCCCTAGCAAATTACTACACTCTGTGTCATCTCAGGACCTTCCTACTTCAGTGTAGAACCCTGGCCCAAAGCAGCTGCTTTACCTTACATGTCTCCAGTAACCAGAGGGTGTGCCCAATCACATCAGTTATCTCAGGAGATTCTCTCCTATTAGAGGCTCTCAGTATGCAGTCAGTTCACTTGCCCAAATCTAGCAAGGAATCAATACCTTGTGATATGGAGCAAACAGAAAGTCTATTGACAGTGCTCAGAGAACAGTGTGGAACCTAGAGCCTGTTCCCAGAGCTGAGTGGTGGGTCTGCTGCCCTATTGATTAAGCCACTAGATAAACAGACACTTGGCAAAATGTAGGGAACTTCATTTGAGGATTAAATTTAGGGTGAACCTTGGGCTTAATGACTGACTTACTAGAATTTATAACACATTTTTGTTTGTTTGTTTGTTTGTTTGTTCCTTGGGACAGGGTCTCATAGGGTTTCCCAGAACTGGCAGGTCACACACTGGTCTCAAGTTTGTAGCAGTCTTTCTGTTCCATTCTCTGAGTTTCAGAATTAGAGGGACAAGTAACAACTCCCAGCTACAGTTACTATTTTTTAGTTTTTATTCCTAAGTAAATTTAGCAACAGAAAGACATTCCTTGTTGTTTCTAATAGATCACAGTAAAGAAACTGCTTCAGTTGTCAATGCGTTAATCATTTTTTGCATGTGAAATGTAGCACTGTCCTGGGCAGAAATAAAAGCGTGTATGGAGGATGGAGAGACATCGAGACCCACTCTGGTTTACTCCTGCGCCCCATCTTTTGGGGAATAGAGTGAGCACAGTTCAGAGAGAGAGAAAGTGTGTGTGTGTGTGTGTGTGTGTGTGTGTGTGTGTGTGTGTGTACTGTCGTATGTAAGTGATAAACAACATACTTCAACATGAAGTGTTGTTCCACACCCAACAAGCTGACACTATTTGTGTTTGGAAAGCCTGTTGAGAGTACTTAAGAAGGTAAGGAATAGGCAGTGTCATCTGAAGCAGGAGACTAGAATTTTTTTTATCTAGCTACATACATACATACACACACACACACAAACATATAATAAGTGCTACACCGTACACAGTCTGTGGTGGTAAGAATTTGGCACAGTGGCAGGGGAGGCCTGGTCATAGCGTCAGACTCGCTCACACTTGGCACTGTTTGCCTTGGGGCATTCTGTTGTGTGAGAGCAGGATGGTTGTTCTCTGAGTTGAAAACTAGAGTTTTTCCAATACGTACAGTAATGTTTCTGGAATAATCTTTTCCTAGTCATAGGAAACTATTGTTTCAGCTCGGATCAATTTATTAGCTGATATGTAATTTTTTTTCTATACTAGAGAATGCTAATGATTCTTAATTAATGTAAGATCACAAAATTAAGAGGAAAAAAGACTGATGTTCTAAGCAATTAAAGGGATAGAATTTGGGGGTGTGGTAGAAATATTCTTTCTTGATTTTAATGGTAATTACAGGTCTAATCCATTTTTTAAAAAAATCTTGCTAATTGCACACTTAGAAAATAATGCATATTATTACATTTAAATAGTAATTATATTCTTAGTGAACTACATAGCTGTTGCACTTCATATTTTATTTTTATTTTATTACTGTTGTATTTTTTGTTATACATGCATGGGAATATGCAGGTATGTAGAGACCAGAGCAGTTCATAGGGTTTGTGTCGTCTGTCGCTTGCCACATTTCTGACTTGAGACAGAGTCTCTCATTGACTGGGAACCTGGCTGTTTCAGTTAGACTGGCTGTCTGGGGAGCCCTTCATACTCACCTGTTTCTGTACCCCAATGCTGGATTATAGGCATGCACAGTTATGCCCTGCTTTGTATGAAGGTGGTAGGGATTTGAAGTCAGGTCCTCATGTCTGCTGGACAAGTGATCTTAACCCCTTAGCAGTCTTGCCAATTTCTGCATTTCATATTTTATGTAGAAAAATAATATATGTTTAAATATATTTAAATATGGCATTCTGATGCCTGTTAGTACTTAAAAGACAATTCTGTGTGAACTTACTAACGTGGAATAAAAAGGTAAAAGAAATATATGCTGATATTCCTTTCATAGTGGTGACAATCATAACATTGTTTCTCCTCTTCCTTTAGCCCTGGAATGAGGCCAGATGTAAGCTCTCCTCCATCTAGTTCCTCAACAGCAGCGGGACCACCTCCCAAGCTCTGCCTGGTGTGTTCTGATGAAGCTTCAGGATGTCATTATGGCGTGTTAACATGTGGGAGCTGTAAAGTCTTCTTCAAAAGAGCAGTGGAAGGTAGTGTGTGTTTTGAAGAGTTTCATTTTTGCTCTATTTTTTTTCTATTTCTCACAGTAAATGTTGGACTGTCCATTGTATGCATAGTCCACCAGGGCTAGACATCAGCTTAGGACCAAGCATGGTGCCTCTTATGTCCTCCATTGGGAAGGGGAAGGGAAAGGAGGAAGGGGCAGAAATAGAATAAACTAAAGATAATTCAGTCTGAGAGAGAACTGTAGAAGACACTGTGAGGAATAGTGCTATATGAACTGACAGTCTGCTGAGTCTGAACAGAGATCAGTGGATTTCCATTCCCCATAAGCAACTTGGTTTCAAAGCTGCCAGCTCTACCAGTCAGACAAAAATGAGTGACACCGGGAAATGGGAGGTCTCTGCTGATAATAAGAGGTCATGCTAAGTACTACAAATACCATTAAGACTTGATCTGCCTTCAGGGAGGTCACAGTCCACTTAATAAAGGCTGAATTGACAATTCCAGAGATTACCATACAGAGGTAGTCTAGAGCAGCGATGTTTTAAAGAGGGTGACTGCACTGTAAAACGATACAGGATGACCTTGTGCTGCTGGGTGCACACCCCAGAGGGAAAGATTAGTATTAGAGATAGTTTATATACCATTCCTAAACTTAATGGAATTAAACCAGAAAATAAAACTAAATTTACCTCTGAAATGTAATATCACTACAGTCCACTGTTCTTAATTCTTATTTAAAATTAACTCTTTCACTTATTTTTAGGTAAAAAATAGTATTAGCTGCATTATTTTTTTTTTAGTAAATTTTATTAAATTATAAAAGTTTCCATTTCCACCCCCCCTCCCAACACCCTCCCACTCCCCCCCTCCCCCCCTCCTTCCCCTCCGTCCCCCAGGGCAGTCAGGGTTTCCTGCCCTGTGGGAAGCTCCAGCTCCCTCCCCCTCCCTCCAGGTCCAGGAAGGCGAGCGTCCAAACAGACTGGATCCCCAAAATCCAGCATTTCAGCAGAGTATGGTGGCTAGACTCCATGATTAGTAGGAAAACCTTTAAATGTGTAATGTTAATGAGTATATCAGTTGGCTCTCTTCCCTCTTTTATTTGAATTTTAGTGTTCTCAAATGCACTTGCCAGCTCTAAAATTCTATACACTTTGGTGCTCTAACTCAGATCCTTATCTAGACTTGTAAAATCCCTATACATAGTTTGTAGCATTTCTTCGTTAAAGGACAGGTATATTATATATTTAGCATCACATTTTAACACATACTAGAAATTATACTTAGCCCCCATATTGGTATTATAAATACACAAATATAAATCTGAGTAAGTTTTAAGCATTTATTATTTATATAACATGTATTAAGATGCATCGAGAGTAAATATTTTCTTTCTTTTTGATTTTTCAAGACAGGGTTTCTCTATAACAGCACTGACCTATCCTGGAACTAGTGTAGATTAGGCTGGCCTTGAACTCACAGAGATTTTTCTGCTTCTGCCTCCGGAGTACTGGAATTAAAGTGTGTGCCACCACCGCCGGGCACGATGTTTTGTTTTGTAATTTAAGATCCTAGGAGTTCTCCATTCCCTTCTATGCTCCTCTGCCCTGCCAGTCCCTTTTTTATGTCATTTTACCCACAGTATCTAAATTTATTGTTAACATAAGGTAGACAGTTATCAATGACTTCATTTCCCACATGTGAAGTACACACACCAAATCAGTTACGGCTCTGTGAGCACTTAGATCCAATATATTAGGATCTGTGTCTGACAGAGGAGCAGTCAGGTTTGAAGAGGTGAAGTGGCAAAGCTGGGATTCCAACAGTGGTCTCCAAGTAAGGTGTTTGTCTCAGAACACTGACTCTCAAAGACATATGACAAGCCCCTGACAACAGCCAGTTTATAATATAGGTGGATGCTGAAATAAAAATAATTACAAGAGATTTAACTAATTGCTGCCATGCACTCAGTAACTTCTGGTGTGTTGAACACGACATATGCATAATTACCTTTGAGATTTACAAACTTTCTAACACTTCATCAAAGACCATTAACCAAAAGGTAAATGTTTTCAAGAATAGGGTTTTTGTATTTTTTTATTTTTTTGGGGGGGGACACCCCAATGTACCATACTGCTACTGAGAAGAGCTCTAGAAGTTTATACTGATCAGATTGCATTATATTTAATCCCAGAACAGTTTGTAGTCTGCATATTTTACATGACCTTTGTTGTGTTCCTATTTCCATACCAGTGTGATCTATGAAATATTTTATTGGTCACAGAAGCCAGCTTAGTGTGATTTGGGAAGGGAATACATTACTGTGTATCAGGGGACAGAAACATCAGGTATCTTTTAGTCTGACTACTACTCCTACCATTAACGGCAAGCCACAGACACATGTTAAAAGGAAATTTCAACCAAAAGTGCCAGTAACAGCAGTATTGAGAGGTTTCAGATGATCTCAAGGCTCTTCACTTGACATTGAAAAGTTAAAAGGAAATTTACCAGGTAGTAGGAAACAGGAACTCCAGATACCTGTCTTAAAAAGATGGTTGTTAAATTACCATTAGTAGTGCATGCTCATTCCTTGTGAGCTATTGAACACCAGCTCCAGTCCCTTGTTTTATAATAAGGAAAGAATCGACCAGTTGAACATCATACTTTTATTATGATAACCTGAGCCTATGGTGAAGAGTCACATTACACTATACTCTGGACAGAGAAATCAATATCAGCAGAATATGCATAGCTGAACCTTTTAGCTGATAGAAAACAAACATTGGCTCTCTTCTACTCTAGAAGGAATTTCTCCTGTAACTGCAGGATACTAGTGTGGGGAGATTCTGCAAGACAGTAATGTGGAGATGTTCTTAAGGGGTGAAATTTTACTGCTTTAGCTGTGCATGCAAACTGTGCGTTTTTTTTCCTTTTGCTGCATGATGGGATTTTAAAGAAAGATTTAGTTTTATTTTATGCATATGAATATTTGCCTGCATGAACACTATGTGCATGCCTGGTACCTGCTGAGGCCAGAAGGCATCCGATTACCAGGAACTGGAGTTAGACAGTTGTGAGCTGTTCCCAAGTGGATGCTGGGAACTGAACTCAGGTCCTGTGCCAGAGCAGCAAGTGCTCTTAACTGCTGAGCCATCTCTTCAGCTCCATATGATAGGATTTTATTGGGTTAGTTCTTCCATTTTGTGTCAGGAAGCTGACATAATACAGAAAGGATGTCAGAGCACAGATATTTGGCATGGGAGCGTAGTCCTGAAATAAAGCGAGACGTGTGGCCATTAGTCAGCTCTGTAGCCTCATCTTCCCAAAACTTAACTGATACAGTTAGCTATGTACTCCAAACTCGTATTTAAAAGAGCATCATGATTTATCATATCAGGACAACTAAATACTTTTTAATCCAAGTTTTAAGTTGCCTAGTCATTAAAGAAAAAGAAGCCTCTTATTAGAAACCAGGACTAGATATATTCAGCCTGGTGAGCTGATCATTGTATTTCTTTAAATATGAAGAGAAATGTCCTTCCTTTCTCAACGTCTTGCCATCCTATCTAGCATAAGTAACATGGAATGTCAGTTATTGATATATCTATGTGAACAATCAGGTCTATGTAGGAAATTTCTACCTCTCCCCGCTTTCAGGCAAATGGATCTTTCAGTTGTCTTGTCAGAGCTAAAAGAGAACAAGGAGAAGGTGAACATGGGAGACAGAACATGTTTGGTCTTTCCCTTTTTAATGTTCTTTGAAATTTTTTCACAGGAGAGAATGACAGTTCTTCAATACTGGGTACCAGAAAATTTATATGCTAGTACTATTTCAGTCAGCATTTGAGGCCACAAATGACTCCAAATATCCTTATATTCTAAAAGCATATTAATCTTTGTGAGTTTTCTTAGTTTGTGATTTATGTAACCAGTTGTTGGCAATTTGTAACATTTCACTTCATTTAAAATTGAGAAGGAAGCCAGGCGGTGGTGTAGCTGTCTTTAATCCTAGCACTTAGGAGGCAAAGGCAGGTAGATATCTGTGAGTTTGTAGTCAGACTGGTTTACAGAGTGAGTTCCAGAACAGGCTCCTGAGCTACACAGAAAAACCCTGTCTCAAAAAAAAAAAAAAAAAATTAGGAAGAAGACATTTTACTGACATGTGAAGGTATAATGTTTACTATTGAATTAAATTCATGTTTTCATAGGCATTCCCAAATATTTTTAAGCCTGCTTTCTCTTTAGTCACGTCAACAATATGTCAGAAATAGTAATAAAACAGTCACAGACATTGCAGACGCCATCTGTAACTGTGAAAAGAACTATATAAGCAGCTTTTAAAGTGCTGACTTTTGGCACAAGGCTTACAGAATACAGTTCTGTCTCTTAAAGTATATTTACAATTTGTACACATCTACATATGAAATACCTCAGTAAGGCTTATTTTAATTAACTCTGAAATTTGTTGAACAAATTAACATTGTATTTCATGTAGACAAACACACTTCCTACTTCAGTGCCTTCCTTAGTCAGTGACTTTGTATCTTGATCACATTCTGTTCAAAATAAAAACAGAGACTAGGCTCTTGATAAAAAAATATCCTTACAGATCTGTGGAATTTTAACGATGCCCCTTTTATCTCTTTTAGGACAGCACAATTATCTTTGTGCTGGAAGAAATGATTGTATCATTGATAAAATTCGAAGAAAAAATTGCCCAGCATGCCGCTATCGAAAATGTCTTCAGGCTGGAATGAACCTTGAAGGTAATGGAGATACCTAAAAGGAACTGTCTAGCTACCACGTGAAAACTGATCACTTCAATTTTTATAAAAGCAAGCAGATATAATCATTTAATGAACTCAGTTTATATATGCTTAATTAGCATAATGTTATATTACTGTCCAATAAAACATATTTATTTTGGATTTTTTCCATGATCATATCATTTATATATTAATTCATCAATTTGTTATATACATTGAATTTAGGAGAGCCAGAGTATATATTAAATAAAGAAATTGCATAATACTGAAAATTACATAACTTGAAGCAAGTTTGTTTTCATCCTTCTAACTCCTTTTTAAAACTCAAAACCATTCCCTAAGGTTAAAAAGTATTGTGTACAAGATCTATTTAATGTTCCTCTCTTTCTTTGGCATTTCAAAAAACACACCTTTTATTTGAAATATATGTTTTATTACAACTCCACAAAAAAATTAAGGCATTAGTGGATGGCTTTGTGGTTTAAGTATAAAAGAAACTAAAACTACTTGTAAGTTAGAATTTGATATCCCTGTTTATATAACAAGTTATATAATCAACACTTAATCTCAGTTAGAAACTTTCCTCTGGAAAAGTTTGAGATTTTGCTGTAGTTGAAATAGCAAGCTCTCTGAAAAGCAGTGTTTTACTAACTCACGTTACTGTTTACTGTTATTATGGTACTTCATTTAACAAATACTCAGCAAGTATAAAGAGAATCCAAATTCAGTGCCTGAGTTTGAGCAGCAGCTTACTTTCTATTTAGGCACAAAGCCAATCACAAAATAGCGTGGCATGCCACAAAAGGAATAGTGCTGCTACAGGATCAAGAGGGAAGGCCATCAGATTCTGTCCTGAAGATTAGGGAAGTCATCCTGGAAGATGTAGACTGAAGGGTAAATATAGACAATGAGCAGGATAAGCAATAATGACAAAGACTAGTCTTTGGGCTGGAGATATGGATCAGTGGGCAGAGGAACCAAGTTCACTTCCCAGCACCCCAGCACCCACATTTGACTCACAGCTGCCTGTAACTCAGTTCCAGGGAATCTGATATGCAATCAGGTACTCATACCCTTTTCAGAGATACACGCATATACATAATTAAAAATGAAAAGAAACCTTTTTTAAAAAAGACTAATTTTATATTGAAAGACCAAAGAAATAAGAGTAGCACTAATATGAATGAAAGATTTTGATATTGAAAGATATCTCATTCTCTTGATAGAAGAGACTCCTAATGCTACCTTCCTTAGAGTGTGTTGCTAAATATAGAGTCCAAACCCTCCAGGCCATCCCAGAGCCTTAAGTCCATCCAAGTTGTTTAAAATGAATAGTCAAGTACTAACACATAAACACGGCTTTAAATAAAATGATGGTTGCCCGTTTCTTGAAATTACAATGGTTACAAAAATTAATTTAAGTGTATATTGTTTGTATTCAATGCAAAATGCTCAGTCCTAGATGGCAGACCTATAGCAAACCTCCTCCTCCCAATACTCGGGGATCACTGCAGAAGAGAGAGTGGAAAAGACTGTACGAGTCGAGGCAGTGGATGACTACAAGAAACAGTGTTCTCCAGATGCACAAGACCTGGGCAAGCACAAGCCTAATCTCAGCATGGAGAGGGGGAATGGGCACAGAAGCCCACATCCTAGATAAGCAACTATTGAGTGCAGCCCCTGATAGGTCACCCCTCTCCAGTGAAAGGACACACATCCAAGAGTGAATGAACAGCACAAATTGTACTTGAAGGGCTTTAAAAAATAATAGTGAGAATGGAGTTGGGAAGGGAGTGTAGATCTGGAAGGAGTTAGAAAAAGGAGTAAATATGATCAAAATACATTGTATGAAGTTCTGGACGAATTAATAAAAAATGAGAAGAAAAACAATCTAGCACTTAGGAGTCAGGATCAGAAGTTTAAGGCCAACAGTAAACTACTGGTTCACTTTTAGGGGAAACAAATTACGGGAGTGAATTCCAATGAATCTTTCCCTTCTAGAAACAAAATTTCTCTGTTTCCATGCCATGTCATCATAATTACCAATAAAAAGTCCTGGAGCTCGAGAGAGGGCTCACTGGGTAAGATCACTTGCTAGGCAAGCATGGAGACCAAGTTTGGGTCCCATTACCCACATAAAAAGCCAGGCATGGTTATGCCCCTGCCTATTAAACCCCACACTTTGAGAGATAGGGTGGGTAAAGGAGGATATCTGAGTTCACCGGCTGCTAGTCTAGCGCCCACTTCAACGAGAGAGCCTACCTCAAAAAGAATAAGGTGGGGAGTAGAGTTGGACACCCAACTTCTTCTCTTGGTCTCAAGCAGATGTATATGTGTTTTCTCCCACATACACATGTATATACATACACCACACTCACACTTGTGCATAACAAACATTCACAGATACATGCTGTCTTAAGGTTTCTATTGCTGTGAAGAGACACCATGACCATTTCAACTCTTCTAAAGAAAACATTTAATTGGGGCTGGCTTACAGTTCAGCAAGGCAGCAGGCAGGCAGACATGGTGCTGGAGTAGCTGAGAGTCCTACATCTTACAGGCAACAGGAAGTCTACTGTGATGTTGACCGAAGATTAAGCAAAAGACCTCAAAGCCACACCGCCTGATAGTGCCACTCCCTGTAAGATTATGGGGGCATTTATATTAAAACTACCTCATATACCAAAAACTTAAATGATGCGGGAGAATTGTCTGTATTCTGTCAATCATATTTTAATAAAGACCACCAAAGAAGCACCATGTGAGCTGACAGCTGTAAAAGGTACCAAGCCGTATGGCTAACATAGATAATAATAATGGATTAATATAAGTTACAAGGGCTAATAAGAAGCCTGACCTAATGAGCCAATCAGTTTATAATCTTATGGAGTCCTTTGTTTGATTTCTTTGGGGCTTGCCGGCTGTGGGGTACTGGGCAGGACAGATACCCCAAGCTAGCCGGCCCTCATGTTACACTTAAAAATAGTTTTACTTCTTTCAATAATAGTTTCAGAAATTAAACCCCTCTTGAAATTGGAAAGTTTGGGCTACAAAGTTGATTCAGTATATTTCTATTTTTCCCAATATCCACAGCTCGAAAAACAAAGAAAAAAATAAAAGGGATTCAGCAAGCCACTACGGCAGTCTCACAGGACAATTCTGAGAATCCTAACAAAACAGTAGTCCCTGCAACATTGCCACAGCTGACGCCTACCCTGGTGTCACTGCTGGAGGTGATTGAACCTGAGGTGTTGTATGCAGGCTACGACAGCTCTGTTCCAGACTCAGCTTGGAGAATCATGAGCACACTCAACATGTTAGGTGGACGCCAAGTGATCGCAGCAGTGAAATGGGCAAAGGCAATACCAGGTAAGACACAGGATGGCAGAAATACAGAAGAAACTTCGTATTTTCTTGAACAAAGGCGTTCTGGCTGGTGCTTGGTATATTACTCAGTGGTATGCCATTTGCTTACCATGCACAAGACCCTGGGGTCACCTCCCCCCTCAAAAAAATACAGCTGTTTTGGGCTCTTTAGAATTTATATCACCCTAATCACACAGAAAATCTTGTTTCTCTTACTCATAAGGACAAATGAGAGATCTATAGACACCATTTGGACACCCATAGCATTTCATTTTAGATAGGATCGTGTATCTTCACTATGACACCTGGAGGAGAACATTTGGAAACCCCATTCATTTTGTTTGTTTTCGAGGCTGTTTTTGAAATTGATAAAGTAGGTGTGTTGAATTTGTCAAAAATTACTAATGCAAAATCATTTTCACTTTTCATTAAATGAAACATCACATGTTGAATATAAATTTTCATCTAATTGTAAGGCAATTTTAAGCACAAGTTTCCTGCTGGGATTTTGGTGTAACAGACGTCAGTGTTGAGCTCAGCCCTGACTTTACAGGTGGAGGAGGGATTGGCTTATGGCCACCACAGGTGGAGGAAGACCAAGTAACCTAAGCACCCATCACCCCACCATTTTAGCCAAGGACAGAAGATAGATAGCAGGGAATTTTTTAAAGTCTGAATCCATTAAGAAATATACTAAGCCAAGACTCTTGGCTTTCTCTTTTATCATATACTGTGGATATAAATAAGCAATAGTGACAAAAAATCCAAGCTATTCAAACATTTTGTTAAACCATTTAAAAGTTCTGAGTGCCTAGGTGTTGATCTGACAGATGCTATCTGTTAAAGGTCACCCCCCAAACAAGGCCAACTGATCAGCTAGAGTGTCGCCTTATACCTTTATTTTCAATTTAGGATTCCGAAACTTACACCTGGATGACCAAATGACCCTCCTGCAGTACTCGTGGATGTTTCTGATGGCATTTGCCCTGGGTTGGAGATCATACAGACAAGCAAGTGCAAATCTGCTGTGCTTTGCTCCTGATCTGATTATTAATGAGTAAGTTACATTCATACTGTATTTTCCTCAGCTGATGTTTCCCACTGGGTTATCATTATGATGTGGTACTGAGTCAGGATCTGGACAGACTTGGAGCAGGCTTGTTCATCAGTGAGTGCAAGGTAGAGCAATTGTAAGATGATGTGCCTTTGCTCCAGCTGGATATGGAGCAATAGCTGTTAATAACCCACATCTCCTGTGGCAGAGGCAAGTGGATCTCTGTGAGTTCCAGGCCAGCCTGGGCTACATACTGAGTTCAGGACAGCCATAGCTACATAATAGATAACAATGGTTTATAGCTTGGGCTTCTCTGGAGTCTTGATGTCAATACAGTGTGGCAAGTAATAGTAATAACAATAATCTTATTGTACTGTTGCTTTAATTTATATAACCCAAATCAAGAAGACAAACTGAGTATGAGGAAATTCATGTAGAGCCAGTAAAAACAATGAGGATGTGCCCACTAAGTAGATGTGAAACACGGAGGCCAGAGGTAACGGTTTGTGTGGCAAGACTTAGAACCTCTGTGCCCTAGACTGCGAGAACTGTGCTCGGGATGTAGCTCAGGTGGTAGAGTGCTTGTCCAATGTGTAGGAAACCTTCCATTTGGTCCCCAGCACAGCCTAAACTGGGTGCAGTGTATATACCTATAATCTTAGCTCTGAAAAAATGGACATAGGAATATCAGAATTTTTTGTTTATCCTTAGCTACATAGCAAGTGTGAGGCCAGCCTGGGCCACGTGAGACCCTGTCTAAAAAAAGAAAAGTGTATATGAGGAAACATAATATGGTGATTTTTTTTTTAACTGAAGAACTATCACAACTCAGTTTCATAACTCAGTCATTGTCTCATCCTTTAGGCCTATGCCAGTATCTGTGCTTCTGACCGCTGCTCATGCAGCTGTGTTCATCACTGGTTTGTGTTTTGTTTTGTTTTTGAGACAGGGTTTCTCTGTCTAACAGTCTTGGCTGCTTTGGCACTCGCTTTATAGACCAGGCTGGCCTTGAACTTGCAGAGATCCACCTACCTCTACCTCTGCCTCCCAAGTGCTGGGATTAGAGGTGTGTGCCACCACTACCAGTGTCTTTGTGGTGACGCATGCTTTCCTCCTTAAGCACAGTTCTGACCCACTGTCCATCCAGTGCATTCTCTCTCTCTCTCTCTCTCACACACACACACATACACACACACACTTTCTTTTTCTGAGACAGGGTTTCTCTGTATTTTGGAGCCTGTCCTGGAATTAGCTCTTGTAGACCAGGCTGACCTTGAACTCACATACTCACATAGATCTGCCTGCCTCTGCCTCCCAAGTGCTGGGATTAAAGGCATGCACCACCACTGCCCACATCCTCACGTTCTATTGACACTTTAGCTGGTCATTCCTCAAACACACCCTGTTAGTTCATGTGAGACCAAATACAACCTTTTCCATAGAGCCCTGGTTGCTCCTGCGCTCTGTTTTCTATCACTTGCCTTTGTGCCAGTACCTTATCCTTTCCTAGAACGTGTGTAAGTTTATACACAGAGTCTAAGAGGTGTTCTCTGAAGAAAATAGAGATTATCCTTTATTATCTATTTATAGATTCTTCTAAGAGTTCCTCCCAGAAGTAGTGAAACCATAAGGCCCCATCAGCACACCAGCATTCAGGTACAATCCATGCGATGACAGTGACCACTGGGCTCAGATGTCCAGAAGGGAAGTGAGTTTAGGACCCAATGCTGATTAATGCGTAGAATAGTCAGAGAAAAGAGAATTGGAGAGTATTTAGGACATCCTAAAGAGGTTGTGTATAGCAAGCATTCCTTACTGTATCTATCAGATTTTTAAAAAAGAAATAAAATAAAAAGTGTAGGAGTTACAGAAATGCGTCTATTTGAGCTACACGTTAAATGGCAGAGGCTAAAGCAGTGATACAGATGAGCCCCTGTTCTATCTTACATGTTTAGTGGGGACCAGATGAGATAACCGAGGTATTTTTAAGGAGAGATTCTTAGGGAGTATGTCAGAGCCATTGTTATGAGGTAACCCTAGAATCCAGAACCTTCTTCGAGCTACTGCTGGCTAATTTCTGGGACACACATCTCAGAAGGTACCACAGAGATTTCCCAGTAGCTGGAAAGTAGTAGGAAAAAAATCCTAGCTGAAGCAGTTAACCATCCCAGTGAAAGTTAATGCTGTGTCTCCGCTGGTGGTGCTTGTCATTTTCTCCTGCCATATTGTAAGTAGTAGTACTTACCAAGTGCCAAGCACTATTATAAAAATGTGAAATAAAATAATAGACGACATGAATAGTGTGACACGGTAGGGTGGAGAGGATGGAGTTTTTGGAACCCGGAGGGCTTGAGTAGCTAATCATTTACCGTACAAAAGAAAAAGAAAAAGAAAAAAAAACCTGTGAAAGTGTAGGGCATTCACGGCAGAAGGAACAAGTGTGAGGAACGGAAGTGAGCTTGGCACAGGTGAGGAATTGAAAGAAGGCCCTCAAGGGTGTGGTGGTGTCAGGGGAGTGAATAATGACCAAACAAAATCGTGTAGTCTATGAAACAGATGTTAGATTTTGTTCTAGGGCCAAGAAATAGCCATCGTGGATTTGGTAAACAGTAATGCATAACATTCTTAGTCTGTGTAGAAGGAAGGGAATGGGGTGAACCTGAGTGCAGTACCAGGCAAAGCACTCTCCCAGCTGGGCTTCACCCCTGACCCCATCAGAATAGAGAAATGGCCCTGTCCTTGAGCTGCTTACATGTCACTTGTGGAGACACACACTTGGGAATTACAGACCAGGGGATCCCTGGGGCTTTCTGGCCAGACAGTGTAGCCTATAAGTAAGCTCCAGGTTCAGTCATAAACTATCTCAAAAGATAAGATGGAAGACCAAGAGAGTGACAAGTGCCAATACTGCCCCTCAGCATAACCATCACACATAACTGATTTTAGGATGAACTACAATTCAGCAGAGGGGCTTCTGATTTTTAAATAAGATCAAAACTATGTTGTAGATCTAACTGTAGTTAAATGCCAAATGTTGATTTAAAAGAGTAATTGGTAATAACTCTAAATGCTAAAGAAAATAAAATAATATTTGCCATTCATAAAGAAAACTAGTACCCCTCCCTAAACAGGAGCTCAACAATAGACATGCTCACATGGATGAAGGAAATCTCACAAGACACACAAAGAACTCCAGGCAACTACGGAACACTGAGAGCAGGGAAATAGCTTGCCCAGGGAAGAGCACACCAGTTAGTTATCCAATGCAACTAGTCAGCCCCAGAAGTATATGCACAGTGACAGTCTGCATACTGAACATGTTGTACTTGTGTATTTAAGAATATGAATAAACACACATGTATGTAACCACTACTAATGCAAAAAGAGATCGTCAATTTGAAGGAGAATATGGGAAAACTTGGAGAGAGGAAATGGAAGGGAGAAATGATGATGTAATTATATTATAATCTCAAAAAATAAATTAAAAGAAATAAGCAGACTAGAAGGTATGTAAAAAATAACTGAATCCTAATGATTCATTAATAAAGTATGCGAGGCATTCCAGAATTCTATAGCTTAATGATTTCTAAGTACAGCAGAGCACTGGCATTGCTAAAACAACAGAAACCTAGTGTGTGCATTAGAAACCTAGTGTGTATACTAGAAAGGGTTGCTCCAGCATCCTGGCTCTGCTGGGGACTATCGCTGGCAACAGGTGTGATTTTACTCGGGAGTTCGTAAATTTGAAAACCAAACCAAATTTCAGCTGTTATTTTAGACTATCACTTTTTCTTTCTAACTCACAGGCAGAGAATGAGTCTACCCTGCATGTATGAACAATGTAAACAAATGCTGTATGTGTCCTCTGAGTTACAAAGATTGCAGGTGTCCTATGAAGAGTATCTCTGTATGAAAACCTTACTGCTTCTCTCCTCAGGTTGGTGGATCACCTACTCATTTCTAAGATTCATGTCTAAATATGGCAAATGCATGGGGTGTGGAAGTTTTAAAACTATTGTTTTGTGTACGTGTTAGAGTAATTATACCAGTTGCACTGTGTTTTGCTAGTCGGATGGTTTTCAGAAAGGTAAAATGTGAGTAGTGTATATGTGTTAGGTGTTACCGATGTTAGTAAGATAAATATGTGTTGTAGAAATAGGGATGGGATCTGCCTAGGATCTCAGTTGAATAAAATCTGTGTAGAATCGTCTTTCATTCCACCTGTCCATCTTTAGTACATCACTATGTAAGAAAAGGAAAAGGATGCCAACAATAATTCTGTTTCATACTGTGTTATTGTTTGGACCTAAATAGTGAATACTGCCATGTGTGGGAAATTGCCTAGAAAACTAAACAACAGTTTGTCAAAACAACCAAAGTTTAAACAAGACTACTGACATTTAGACTTTAATGAAATTGCTTTCATCTAGCAAAAAATAACCAAGCTAGAAAAATCCAAAAAAATATGAAGAATCTTGTCTGTATTAGTTATTTGACATCTTGAATAAGTGATAAAAGAATGGTCTTACCTGACGTTCTCTAAAATATATAAGGAACTCTTCAATGTCAACAAGAAAATCAACAACCTGGTTTGTAAAGACTGAGAATATGCAAAGAACCCTTATTATAAGAGATAAAGACAGAAAGTCACCATGACACTGTGCTGCCTGTCACATACTGCAGGGACCTGTCTAGAATGAACCAATCCAGAGTAGTGAGCACATCAAACACTGGTGAGGACACAGAGCAAAAGACTTCTCCTTCATTGCTAAAAGAACTGCAGAGTAGAATGGCCATTTCAGAAGGCAGTTTCACAGTTTCCTATAAAACCAAACATAGTCTCACCATTTGATATAGCAATTACTTGATCAGTGGACAAAGTAATTGAAAAATTATGTCAATAGGAATATTATAGCCAAGCTGTTTGTATTTGACAAAACCTGGGAGCAATGAGATGTCCTCCAGTAGGTGAATGGATACATCCAATAATGGTATATTATCTACCACTGAAAAGAAATAGGCTATTATGCCAAGAAAAGACATCAATAAACCTTATACATACAATATTAAAAGATGCTAATATCTTAAGAGGGATCCCATCATCAAATTAAATGGAGAGAAACTTAAAGCAATTCCACTAAAATCAGGAATAAGACTCCACTCTCTCCATATCTATTCAGTAGAACTTGAAGGTGTAGCTAGAGCAGTAAGAAAACCAAAGGAAACCAAAGGGATTCAGATTGGAAAGGAAGAAGTTAAAGTATTATTCGCAGATGATATGATAGTGTACATAAGTGAACTCTATCAGGGAACTCTTACAGCTGATAAACACCTTTAGTCAAGTGACTGGGAACAAGATTAACTTGTTTTGGTAGCCCTCCTGTATACAATCAATAAATGGGCTGAGAAAGAAATCAAGGAATAAACACCCTTTACAATAGCCTGAAATAATATAAAAATATCTTGGTGTAACACTAACCAAGCAAGTGAAAGACCTGTACAACACGAATTTCGAGTCTTTGAAGAGCGAAATTGGAGAAGATATCAGAAGATGGAAAGATCTCTAATGTTCATGAATTAGTAGGATTAATGCAGTAAAAATGCCTTTCCCATCAAAAGCAATCTACATATTTAATGCAGTCCCCATTAAAATCCCAACACACTTGTTTACAGATCTTGAAAGATCAAAACTCGACTTCATATGATAAAACAAAATCCAGGATAAGGGGAAAGGATGCAGTACAAAAGAGAGTTGTGAAGCCAAGGAAACGGAGAACGCTGAAGATGATGACTAACATTGAATCGGGTCTGGTTTAGGTTTTCTTGTCAATACAGTATTTAAACAGCTCCCCTTATGGAAAAAAACTGAAATGGAAGGCTGTGTAAGATTTGTTTTTAGACTCTCCGACTTGGAAATCATTAGCACACTCTCTAATATGTCTTTAGACAGCCCTGTCCTGGTGGATTTCAGTAGCTACTAACTCAGCTGGTACAGTAAGGTTGTAAAGGTGTCTCTGATGTCACATGCACAAGACAATTATTCTGATAATCAAATATGACTGCGACTGAAAAATGGATTGCTGTTTTGCTGACATCCTTTGTACTTTTTAGTAAATACGATTTCTTAAATTAAAAAAAAATCAGAAGGTGCAAAAAGAGGCCAAGCTAGAAGAGAAACAAAGGAGAGCCATGCTGAGGAGAGGAAGTTAAGACAAGGCAGATTCTAACCAGCTCTGTCAACAAGCACTGTGAATACAGACAGCCAAAAAGTGCCTGTCTCCTCAAAAAGCCAGGGTGAAAATGCTGGCCACCAGGGACTCTCACCAAGACACTATTACAGGAAGGATAAACTTAGGCTGAAGGAAAGTAACTCATGTTTATTAAGGAATAAAGGATTAAGGTAGTGGGGAATGCATACATTTAAACTGACATTTGCCTATATATAAAATAACAGAATATATCTTTGTGGGTTAAAAACAACTAAAATACAAAAGAATCACATAATAAACCTAGAGGAGAATCTGGTAAAGGTGGATGCTGATTTCAAGGATGACAACTAGAGTATGCACATCACCAGCTTTTGTGGGCATAGGGAGGGTGCTAGTGAGACAGTAAAAAGTGAAGGCTAGGAGCTCGGAGGCAAGAGGGACACAAGGGGACATGATAAGAGATGTCAGGTACTGGAGCCCAAATAAACTCAAATATATCCATAGTTTCAGTAAAAATGGAGATGGACTAAATGCTGGAATGATAATTTTAAACTGGATTTAAAAAAAAACAACTTTATGATATTTACAGAAGTACTGAATGAAGGCATTGACTAGCTGAAGTAAAAGGATGTGTAACACTGCATAATATCTGAGATAGCAAACTTCTGCAAAGGCAACAGCACATGTCTACAGCATGGACATGTCTGTCTCAGCTACTCAGTCTGCTCTCTGGCATCAGCAGTCATGGATTACACAGCACCTAACCTGAAATCTGGAGACTGCAGATTAGGGTCTCTCTGTATTAAACTACCCAACTTTTACTGCCCCTAACCATTGTTAGCATAGCAGCATTCGTGAGAGCACACTGAGAAATATAACCATCTACAGAAGTTATAACTCCACAAGAGTAAATGCCCATGATCAGCCCTTAGTAGCAATGAGTATTGAAGAGTAATATGAAGATAAAAAAAATTACCCCAATATTACAATCCAGATTTCATGAAGTATAGTTAGTTCTTAAAAGCACACAGAAGTAGATACTTGCTCCCTAGAAAGGGCTGTATGTAGACTACAACAAAGTAAAGATCATCTTTCCTCTTATTCTAGAATCATATAAAATTTGAGTGTGCTAACACATTTTTATGTTACATTAACTCATTTTATGATACATATGCTTAGCATGTAGTGGGATAAAAGTTGTTTCTAAAGCCTTCTACCTGGAAATAGAGCTAACTGAAAGTGAAGAACACCAGCCAAAGTTAACTATATCATCAACTATCATTTAATCTTCAAAACAGGCTTTTCATCACCAGCTCACATTTTATAAGACAGAAAATAATTGGCTTGCCCATGGTTATGACCCCCAGTTCTCAGTTGCCCTATTCTACTTCGCTGTGGTCCTCCATCCAGTCCTTGGAAATGCATGGGTTTTGGAATGTATTGAAAGTAAATTGTAACACTGAAGTATGCATGAAATGTCCTACTTGGTGCATGACAAAGTACAGCAAGGAAATTCTTTACCTGACTTCATCTTACCTTTTAGTTCCTAAGGAAGGTCTGAAGAGCCAGGAGTTATTTGATGAGATTCGAATGACCTATATCAAAGAGCTAGGAAAAGCCATTGTCAAAAGGGAAGGAAACTCCAGTCAGAACTGGCAGCGGTTTTATCAACTGACAAAACTTTTGGACTCCATGCATGATGTAAGTATCAAACACAAAGCCAAAAGAGCTCAAAAAGAGAAACATAGGCTGGGTGTGGTGCACAGGCCTTTAATCACAGCAAAGGCTGAGATAGATCTCTGAGCTCCAGGACAGTCAGAGCTGTAGAAGAGAGATCCTGTCTGAAAATCCCAGAGTCAGTGAGAAACATAAAGAATTTTGTGGGGCATGAGGTTTATCTTAATTAGTACTACCACACACACACACACACACACACACACACACACACACACACACACCAATAAGTCATCCCCCCTCCCTCAGTTTATATATTTCAGTGATGATTCAAGTTAAATGTGTAAACTTCAGTTTTGTACACATTTCTCGTAAGTGTTATTATTCTAGTCATTTCCATAAAAATTACCATGATATTACAGAGTTTAATAGCACCATTTTTTAAGTAGATTTCCCTATTCTACACAAAAGAGCTAGTAAATTATGCTACTTTCATCTTCCTGTATTTCAGTACTAGTCCAGACTGTCTTCGAACTCACAATCTTCCTTGATCCTGCCGCCTTAGTCTAAGTCCTGGGATGACAGGCATGCCAGGCTTTCGTTCTGCACACCATTTAAGAAATTTAAAATGTCTGGTGTACTTATGTGCTCATTTTATTTAAATGATTTTTCTTCTCTGGGGAATTCCAATAAAGATAAGTATATTTTAGGTCAGATTTGAAAAAGACCAACAGAGCATGAACCAAGTCTGTACCAGGTCCTCTGTATATAGATTATGGCTTCCAGTTCAGTGTTTATTATGGGGTTCCTGAGTGAGTTAACAAGTGTGTCCCAGAATCTTGTCCCTTCTCTTGGGCTCTTCTCCTTTCTTTGTTTGTCTCGTTCAACTCCAATGTGATAACTTATTTTTGTCTTATTAGATTTTATTTTGTTATCATTTATTACTATCTCTTAGAAGCCTGTACTTTCTTAATGGGAGACAGAAAGGGAGTAGATCTGGAGGGGAGGAACTGAGAAGAACAGGGGAAGGGGAAACTGTAATCAGGGTTACTGTATGAGGAAAAACTCTATTTTCAATAAAAGGAAAAAATAAAAGTTAAGCCTTGGGGGTAAAAAGGGCAGCAGACACAAGCCCCTCCCAGTGCTGTGGTCCAAAGCCTCATCGGTACTGTGTGTTCTCTTGCAGGTGGTCGAGAACCTCCTTACCTACTGCTTCCAAACGTTTTTGGATAAGTCCATGAGTATTGAATTCCCAGAGATGTTAGCTGAAATCATCACTAATCAGTTACCAAAATATACAAATGGAAATATCAAAAAGCTTCTGTTTCATCAAAAATGACTGCCTTACTAAGAAAGGTTGCCTTAAAGAAAGTTGAATTTATAGCTTTTACTGTACAAACTTATCAATTTGTCTTGTAGATGTTGTTATTTTTGTTTCTGTCTTGTTTTGTTCAAATACGCACTACATGTGGTTTATAGAGGGCCAAGACTCGGCAACAGAAGCAGTTGAGCCATCACTCTGAGTGATGGGAAAGCAGACAGTGAAGGTTATTGGTTGGTGTATCACAGAAACTAAGGACAGTTACGTGGAGGCGTGTGCACAGTCTCCACTATCGGGGAAGGACCGCACCTAAACCACCAGTGCCCAAAGTCCATGTGATCAGCTTTCTGCTCATACTTTCAGTTGGCTGGATAAAACTTCTAGACTTTCTGTTGGTGTATTTTTCCCATGTATAGTTAAGATAGCATTTTTTGAGATTTATGCATGGAAACCTGAAAAAAGTTTACACGTGTATATCAGAAAAGGGAAGTTGTGCCTTTTATAGCTATAATTGTCTGGTTTTAACAATTTCCTTTATATTCAGTGAACTATGCTTGCTCGTTTTTTCTTAAATAATTTTTGTATTCAAGTTATTGTACAGCTGTTTAAGATGGGCAGCTAGTCCATAGCTTTCCTAAACTCTAAACATTAATCCTCTGTGTGAAAATGGGTTGGTGCTTCTACCCTGATGGCACTTAGCTGTCAGAAGACCACACAAATTGACTCAGATCTCCAGTATTCCTGTCAAAAGCTCTTATTTTGTATATATCTGCTTCCATGGAGACTTAGATAGGTTGTGCACATTACCGTCCTAAATGGTGTAGAGCACCTCCCTAGTGCAGTGACCGCTGGGCACACTGCGGAGATGGTCAAGGAAGACCGACTGTAAGACAGTGCCTCCCGAAAGGCCCAGTTTGCACCTAGTGTTTCATCTCTACAATGGGGAGATGACAAAAAAGTTTGTAAATCAACTCTTTCAGGACCTTCTGGAGTGGTTTGTGTAACATCTTAAAATTTATGTTTCCAGATCATGTGACAAGACTGAGAGATTTCTTTTATAAATCAGACCAAGTAACTTCTGTCATTAACTTCCCCCCAACTGATCTCTAATATGGAAGAATGGCTAGACGCCCATTTTCACACCCCACCTGTCACCGATTGGTCTAGCTTTCCTGGTGGTTCAGGAAAATCAGCTACTGATTTTTGTTTTTAGAACTGAATGTCAGGCATCCATGTTTGTCCAGCTAGACATCCCTACATGTGCCATAGCATTTAACACAGTCTTGTGAACTTCTTCACACGAGAATTATCATGTAAGCAAACCAGAAGCTGTGGTAGCCCTTTCTGTGTGCACCTTACCAACTTTCTGTAAACTCAAAGCTTAACACACTTACTAAGCCACAAAAAAATTGATTTCTACTTAAGGTGGCCAAATTATTTGTGTAATAGAAAACTGAAAATCTAATATTAAAAATATGAAACTTCTAATATATTTTTCTATTTAGTTATAGTTTCAGATATATATCATATTGGTATTCACTAATCTGGGAAGGGAAGGGCTACTGCAGCTTTACATGCAATTTATTAAAATGATTGTAAAATAGCTGTATAGTGTAAAATAAGAATGATTTTTAGATGAGATTGTTTTATCATGACATGTTATATATTTTTTGTAGGGGTCAAAGAAATGTTGATGGATATCCTATATGATGTATAGTGTGTGAGAGCATTCATACAGGCTTCAGTGTTCTCAGAAGTCAAAACCGGTTTGCTCTAAGCTAGGAAGAGGGAGATGGAGACTGGCCCTGTGTGCAATGGGGGTTGTTGAAGCTTTGACCCAATTAGATCATAGGGAACTATTTCCCCACCTCCCATTCTAACTATCCTTATCCAACCACGACCCTGTCAGTGCAGGGTTAGTTTATTACATCTCCCCTTGCGCTAACATACGTAAAGACAGAAAGGTGGTGCTTATGTAGTGATAGGCACCATCTAGTAACAGGGTTATTTTTACATGTGACCTCCCACGGGTTAACAGAAACAGAGGCTTTAGAAGTTTGGCAATAATATGAATAGAGGTACCAGCAATATGTAAATATTACAGAATCCCATAGGTCACCAATAATACACTAATCCTTTCCATCCTACAATAGTTTATTTCCAAGTAAAATGAGGACATGTTTATGTTTTCTTTGAATGCTTTTTGAATGTTGTTTTTTTTTTCAGTATTTTGCAGAAATTATTTAATAAAAAAGTGTAATCCTTTGCTTTTTGAATTCTCTCTAAAAGGGAATGTTCACTTTTTAATGGTTTCAATTGGTCTCAGATTACTTTAAGGTAATTGTAACCCAGCTGGATGTGAAATTTATGGTGCCTAAGAAATACCACTTGAATATTATCAATGACAGTGTTAAGTTTCAAAATGAGCTTCTCAAAAATAGATTATTGTACATTTATGGAATGTTATATAGTTAAAGCCAGAAAGCACATCACACATAAATCTATTTTTAGTCCCAACCAGCTTGACTCTCAAAAGAATTACAGCTCCAAAAAGGAAAAGAAAAAGATCTGTGTGCCTTGTTAGTAACAGAAGGCAGCAGACATTCATAAAACTACTATAGGAAGCTTTCCATTAGATGGATAAGGAGCTGTGCCCCTTCCCTGTGTGGGAAGAAGAACGCTCTCCTCATTCTGATTGAGTATTAGTGAGAAAGCTGTGGTCCTGTTTGAGAGCAGCTTCGATTTCTGTGTGTGGTTTCATACCATTACAAACTATTTAGATTCATAAGAACTTCAGTGATAGTTGGTGAAATGCCTACATGACTCAGCAGATCTTAAAAACTATCTTTAATTACTGGTAGGACAAAAAGGGACATTGTGGATATTTTAGGCATTGACTTGGGATCCTGTATAAGCAGAAATGAGAAGACAGGAAGCTTGGGGAAGGGAAGGAAAGTAAGCCTTCTCTTAGGAAAGACAAAACAACACGAGACCACCCCAAAAAAAACATGTCCCTAAACAAAGGGACATGTTTAGTGTGTGGAATCCTTGATGATGAGCGCAGGGTGAACTCTGGTGAGCATGTGGAAAGCCAGCCTCCCCAGCACTGCAGAGTAGGGCCAGGACAGGGATGGACAGGACAACAATTACAGTTGGACACAGGTCTCAGTATTTGCTCCCTCTTATGTACTGTGAGACCATAGCACCATGGGATGAATCATGGTATTAAGCTTGGATCTGTCAACATTCAAGGATCGTGGTAGCCTTCATTGAGCTTTAGATCTTGGTTGGTCACCCCAACAATAAGCTGTAGTTGAATGTGTTTCTTATGTGCCTGGTTTCAGTGTTAGAAGGTGGAATAAAAGTGTTCAGAAGACACTGCAAACCACTTCAGATGGAAGTTTTCTCATTTTCCAGACTTTCAGTCAGCCTGGTTCATCAGAAGTGATGACCGGGTTTTCAGGAAAGGGTTGGCTTCTGTCTAGAACATACCTGAAAGGATTTTATTTTCTGATAAATGGCTGTATAAAAATACCCTTCTAAATAACCTGCTTAACTACATATAGATTTCAGTGTGTCAATATTCTATTTTGTATATTAAACAAATGCTATATAATGGGGACAAATCTATATTATACTGTGTATGGCATTATTAAGGAGCTTTTTCATTATTTTTATCACAGTAATTTTTAAATGTGTAAAAATTAAAAACCAGTGACTCCCGTTTAAAAATACAAGCTGTAGTTTTTTATTCTTGCTGAATAACCTGTAGTTTAAACCTGTCTTTTTACCTACACAGTGAAATGTCAGACTGTAAAATTTTGTGTGGAAATGTTTAACTTTTATTTTTCATTTAAATTTGCTGTTCTGGTATTACCAAACCACACATTTGTACTGAATTGGCAGTAAATGTTAGTCAGCCATTTACAGCAATGCCAAATATGGATAAACATCATAATAAAAATATCTGCTTTTTCATTATGTGGCTCCCAACCTGCTTTCCTAGAACTACACAGTCACAACTCCCTTGTGTGTTCTCATTCCCCTGGCAGCAGCGCTCCCATCTTAGGACTTCAGATGGACGTGTAGAGGCCAATGTGACAGCTAGTGTGTGCACAGGAAAGTGACATTTGTTCAAAATGAGCTTAACCCTGATGCCAGAAACTAAAGATTGGCTCACCATGTCTCCAGTGCTCATGCGCTTATGACTTCTCAGGATACTGAATGCCAGAGAAACTGACTCCTGTGATTGCTTCAAATTAACAGTCTATATCTCCAAAGATGACACTTATGTAAACAAATGTTATCAAAGATAAAAATTAGTAACTTAATTTAAAATCCACACTTTCTCTAAGAAATGCAAATAAGTAACCATAGCAAATGTATATCCAGGAGATAAAGCCTGTGGGAGAGCTAAGCCAGCCTGTCTGTTCTGTGTCTCCCGAAACATCGGCTCATGTTTTCCATACCTTTCCACAGGATACTGCGATCACTAGATGCATGCTAACTGAAAAAGTAAATTTTCATTAATATATTCCAACTATTGACTTTATGTCTACTATATAAATATATGAAAAATGGCAGTGCTGAAGACTGAGATTGGGAAGCCCAGAGCCACCTTTCTCAGTGTCTCCAGGTGCAGTCAGAACCCCTTGATGGGCGCCAGTGTCCGCAGTGTCTATACTTTTCATGTACATGTGGAAGCCAGAAGAAAACATTGTGTCTTCCTCCATTGCTCTCTGCCTTATTCCCTAGAGACAAGGTCTGTCAGTGACTCTGAATCTCACTAGTTCAGTAGACTGGCTGGCTGGTGAGCTCCCAGGACCTGTCTGTCTGCCCCGCAATGCTGGGGTAACAGGAATATTATCTACAACCAGCTTGTTTACATGGGTTCTAGGTATTCACACTCAGATGCCATGTGTAAGAATGAGTGTTCTTACTAAGCCAAACCAACCACCCATACCCATTCTTGCTGGACCATTTCCTCAACTACAAAGCTGTCTCCGTAAAGTACCTTATATGTACTAATTTAATCTTCTAAATTTAATGTACTAAGTTAATCTTCAGTCGGCAAATAAATGAAGACAAGAGATGCTAGTAACCCAATTGACAAAGTTACAATGGGAACCTCTTTACCCGGTGTCAGAGAGCAAGTCTCTGGCATCCTCTCATACAGCTGATGTTTTCTGCTCTTCATTTGTCTACTGCTTCATTGATCATGTACTCAATATATTATCTTACTTAATCCTTGCAGCCCTATAAAGTGGTATTCTTATTCTCACATATACGAGGGAAGCAATCCTGTTTGCTACTATATCAATTTTTAAATTTATTTTTTGATATTATAATTGCATCATTTCCCCCTTCTTCCTCCATCAAACTCTCCCATATTAACCTTCCTTGTCCTTCTTCAAATTTATGACCTCTTTTCTTCATTAACTTGTTACACACACGCATGTAACAACATGTATTTATTCATTCCTAAATAAATGTAAATATGACCTGCTCAGTCTATACAGTGGGACTTGTGTATGTTTTCAGGGCTAATCATTATTTTTGGATTCCTGGGGATATTGAGGGTGAAAAACTAACTCCAGAGAGATTTCAAAAAACCCTTCGATTTTTCACAAATGCACAGGATCTGTATGTCATTTAGCAGCACTCAACGCAAATCAACAAAGCTCCAGTCGAAAGGATGCAGAGGTCACAGCAGAGATCACCATTAAGCTGGGGAGGAAGGTTGTTTACAAATGAAGTTTACAACTGAAGCAAGTTGAATCTGGCCCCACTTTAACAACAACAAAACTAAACCTTGGATGTAAAAAAATTAAGTTAAAAATATAGAGTCATTTCATACCAGCCATCAGTTTGCAGGCTTTGACTCACCTTGTGAGCGGCTCCCAACAGCTTAAGAACTCCCAGTAGTACCTTCTTTACCCTGAAAGGCTCTGCCTACAGGCTTCATCAAGCCTCCAGTTTCATAGTTCAAATGAGATAGTACTTGGGTAAGGGAAACATTTACTCTGCTTCTTTCCGGAACTGAATCTCTAAACAAAGGAGTTCATCTAGATCTGATCAGATGCCCAAATAGCTGTGCACTGTATCTGGCCCATTGGTGTAGGGCATTCACACTCTGCTCGCCCATGTGCCAGCATCAGAGTGATACAGCGGTAGACGCACTAGGCAACAGCAGTCTCTGGAGGTTTAAATGGCAGTGTCAGGAACAGAAGCATGAACTACAAACAGCAGCAGAAATTCAAGATTTCTTTTAAATTTCATTACTTATTTATTTTACATATGAATCACAGTTTCCCATCTCTTCTCTCCTCCTGTTCCTTCCCCCATTACCTCCCTTTTACCCCCTCCCTCATCCTCTCCTCCTCCATCTCTATTCAGAGGAGGTAAGGCCTCCCATGGGAGTCAATAAAACATGGCATATCAAGTTGAGGCAGGACCAAGCCCCGACTCCCCCCACCCATCAAGACTGGGAAAATCCCACCAAAGGGAATAGGTTCCAAAGAGTCAGCTCACGCGTCAGAGACAGGTCCTGGTCCTACTGCTAGAGGTCCTACAAAAGACCAAGCTACACAACTGTCACCCAGATACAGAGGGCCTAGGTCAATCCCATGCTGGCTCCATAGCTTTTGGTCCAGAGTCAGTGAGCTCCCCCAAGCCCAGTCAGCTGTCTCTGTGGGTTTTCCCATCATGATCTTGATGGGCCACCCCCTTGTTCATATAATCTTTCCTCCACAATATTTTAAAATTACTACAGTGGATGTTTTTGAATAATATATTGGAAAGCATGAAAACCATCATTTTTATGAGATTCCCTAATGAATGAAAGACGTGTAAGATTCCTTAGTCTTTAAAACAAAAGCATGCATTATAATATCAAACATATGTAACTGTGAACAACTTCACAAAAATAAGCAACACGAGGAAGTTCTACACACATGTGCACACACATATGCACATAAATGTGTAAATCATGATTGATTTTGGGTGTTGTAAATGTAATTTATTTTTTCTGAAACTCACGAGTTACAAGAAAAATATTTCAGTATAGCCAGTACTTTTTTTTTCCTGTCCTGATTTCTTTTTTTTTTCCTTTTATTTCTTTCTAATTTTAAAATAAAAGTCCATGAAATTTGGACGTGACCCATCTGGGTCAGAAACTGTTACCATAACATGGGGATTATTTTGAGTTGCAGGCATTTGAAATGTCAAGATAATGGTGCCTCATGATATTCTGCTATATTCATAGATTGGTTCCTAGTCCAATTGTCATCAGAGAGACTTTATCCAGAAACTGATGGAAACAGATACATACCTACAGCCAGGTTGTAGGTGGAGCTCAGGAAATCCCACACAGAGAGGGAAAAAGGTTTGTAGGAGCTAGAGGGGTCAAGGATACCCCAAGAAAACTCACAGAATCAATGACCCTGGTCTCATAAGGGCTCACAGAGACTGAACCAAGAATCAAGAAACCTTCATGTGACTGACCTAGGCATTCTGCACACATGTTACAGTTTTATTGCTTCTTCAACTGGACTCCTGGAACTTGACCCAGTGTTTGGCTGTGGATCTCTGCATCTGTTTCGGTCAGGTACAGGATGGAGTCTATCTGATGACAATTAGGATAGCCAACAATCTGATTATAGGAAAAGGCCAGTTCAGGCACCTTCTCCACTATTGCTAGGAGTCTTAGCTAGGGTCATTCTTGTAGGTTCCTGGGGGTTTTCTTCGCAAGAGGTTTCGCCCTAATCCCATAATGTTCCCCTCTATCAAGATACCTCTTTCTTTACTCTCCCCCTCCATCCCACCCTCAAATCAACCATCCTGATCCCTCATGTTCCCTTTGACCCATTCCCCCACCCCCTGTTTAGCCAGGACAGCTCATCTATTTGCTCTTCCCTGAGAGATCTATGTGTCCCTCTTAGGATCTTCCTTATTACCTAGCTTCTCTGGCGCTGAGGATTACAGCCTGGTTATCCTTTGCTTTACAGCTAATATCCACTTATGAGTGAGTCCATACCATATTTGTCTTTCTGGGTTTAGGTGATCTCACTCAGGGTGATTCTTTCTAGCTCCATCTATTTGCATGCAAATTTCATGATGTCATTTTTCCCCCTGATGAGTAATACTCCATTGTGTAGATGTACTACATTTTCCTTATTCATTCTTTGATTTAGGGACATCTAGGTTGTTTCCAGGTTCTGGCTATTACAAATATATGAATATATGAATATAACCGAGCAAGTGTCCCTTGTGGTATGACTGAGCATCTTTTGGGTATATGCCCAAGAGTGGTATCATTGGGTCTTGAGGTAGATTAATTACCAATTTTCTGAGAAACCGCCATACTGATTTCCAAAGTGGCTTTACAAGTTTGCACTCCCACCAGCAGTGTAGGAGTGTTCCCCTTATTCCACATCCTCTCCAATACAGGCTGTCATTAGCGGTTTTGATCTTAACCATTCTAACAGGTGTAAGATGATATTTCAGAGTCATTGTGATTTGCATTTCCCTGAGAGCTAAGGATACTGAATGATTCTTTAAGTGTATCTTTGCCATTCAAGATTCTTCTGTTGAGAATTCTGTTCAAATCTATATCCCATTTTTAATGGGATTATTTGGTATTTGGATGTCTAGTTTTTTGAGTTCTTTATATATTTTGGATATTAGTCCTCTGTCAGATGTAGGGTTGGTGAAGATCTTTTCCAATCCTGTAGGCTGCCATTTTGTCTTATTGACAATATACTTTGCCTTACAGACGCTTAAAGTGTGATCCTAATTAGTTTTATCAATAAAAACCAGGAGTCAGATATGGGGGGGGACGAGTACTGGAACATCAAAGAACAGGGAGAAGCTGCCAGTTGCTTCCTTCCTCTTATTCCTTAGCCAGAAACCTCAGATTCTCTCTCTACCCCACCTTATCACTTCCTGTCTTCACTTTCCAAGTGCTAGGATTAAAGGCTTGTACCACCACTGCCCAGCTTCTATGGTTAACCAGTGGCTAGCTCCACCCTCTATTTCCAGGCAGGCTTTATTTGTCAGAACACAAACAAAGTATCTTTTTTTGTTTGAAACTGAAAAAGCTTTTCAGTTTCAGGGGGTTCCACTTATTAATTGTCAATCTCAATGTCTATGCTACTGGTGTTATATTCAGGCAGTGGTTCCCTGTGCCAATGCATTCAAGGCTACTTCCCACTTTCCCTTCTATGAGGCTCAGTGTAACTGGATTTATGTTGAGGTCTTTGATCCACTTGGACTTGGTTTTTTTGCAGAGTGATAAATATGGATCTATCTGCATACTTCTACATGCCAACATCCAGTTATGCCAACATCATTTGTTGAAGATGCTTTCTTTTTTCCATTGTATTTTTTTCACTTCTTTGTCAAAAATCAAGTGTCCATAGATATGTAGATATGTTAGGGTCTTTAATTGGATTCCATTGACCCATGTGTCTGTTTTTATGCCGATATCAAACTATTTTTATTACTTTAGCTCTATAGTAGAGCTTGAAGTCAGGGATGGTGATACCTCCAGAAGTTCCTTTATAGTACAGGACTGTTTTGGCTATCCTGGATTTTTTGCTTTTTCATATGAAGTTGAGTATTGTTCTTTTGAGGTCTATGAAGAATTGTGTTGAGATTTTAATGGTGAATGTATTGATGCTATAAATTGCCTTTGGTAAGATCGTCATTTTTCTATGTTAATCCTACCGATCCATGAGCATGGAAGATCTTTCCATTTTTTTATCTCTTCCCCAGTATCTTTCTTCAGAGACTTAAAATTCTTGTCATATAGGTCTTTCACTTGTTTGGTTAGAGCTATCCCCATTTTTTAAATGTATTTTAGGGGGCTATTGTAAAGAGTGTTGTTTCTCTGATTTTTTTTCTTGGTCCATTTATCATTTATATATAAAAAGGCTACTGGGTTTTTTTTTGTTTTGTTTTTTTTAGTTAATCTTGTATCCCCACACATTACTGAAGGCGTTTATCAGCTGTAGGAGTTCCCTAATAGAATTTTTTTGGTCACTTAGTATATACTATCATATGATCTGCAAATAGCAAAAGTTTGACTTCTTTCTTTCTAGTTAGTATCCCCTTGACCTCCTTTGTTGTCTTTTTGCTCTAGCTAAAACTTTGAGCACTATATTGAATAGATAAGGAGAGAATGGACAGCCTATTCCCTAATTTTAGTGGAATCATTTTGAGTTTCTCTCCATTTATTTTGATGTTGACTGTTGGCTTGCTGTATATTGTATTTATTGTGTTTAGGTACATTCCTTGTATCCCTGCTTTCGCCAAGATCTTTATCATGAATGGGTGGTGGATTTTGTCAAAAGCTTTTTCAGCATTTAATAAGATAGATGGTCATGTTTTTTTTTCTTTCAGTTTGTTTATATGGTGGATTATGTTTATATGGTGGATTATGTTGACAGATTTTCCTATGTGGAATCACAGCTGCATCTCTGTAATTAAGCTTATTTGACCAAGGTGGATGATTTTTTTGATATGTTCTTTAATTCAGTTTGCCAGTATTTTATTGAGTATTTTTACATTGATGCTCATGAAGGAGATTGGTCTGTAATTCTCTTTCTTTGTTGCATCTTTGTTTGATTTGAGTGTCAGGGTTCTGTGACCTTATAAAAAAGAATTTGGCAATATTCCTTCTGTTTCTATTGTGTGAAACAATTTGAGGGGTATTGGTATTAGCTCTTCTTTGAAATGTTGATATAATTCTGCACTGAAACTATCTGGCCCTGGGCTTTTGTTTGTTTGGGAAACTTTTAATGACTATTTCCATTTCCTTAGAGATTATAGGTCTATTTAAATTGTTTATCTGGTCTTGGTTAATTTTGGTATGTGACACCTATCATAAAAATTGTTAATTTCTTTTACATGTTCCAATTTTGTGGAGTACAGGTTTTTGAAGTATGACCTGATGATTCTCTGGATTTACTCAGTGTCTGTTGTTATTTTCCCCTTTTTGTTTCTGATTTTGTTAATTTGGATATTATCTCTCTGCCTTCTCTCAAAGAACCAATTCTTGCTTTCATTGATTCTTTGTAATGTTCTTTGTTTCACTTTTATTGATTTCAGCCCTGAGGTTGATTATTTCCTGCCATCTACTTCTCCTCAGTGAATTTACTTCTTTTTGTTCTAGAGCTTTCAGGTGTCCTATGAAGTCACTAGTGTGAGATTCCTCCACTTCCTTTATGTAGGCACTTAGTATTATAAACTTTCCTCTTAGCACTGCTTTCTCTGGGTCCCATAAGTTTGGGTATGTTGTGCATTCATTTTCATTGATTTCTAGGAAGTCTTTAATTTCTTTCTTTATATTTTCCTTGACCCAGAAGTGGTTCAGTTGAGAGTTATTCAGTTTCCATGAGTTTGCAGGCTTTCTGTAGTCTGTGTTGTTGAACTCTAACTTTAACCCATGGTGATCTGGTAAGATACAAAAAGTTATTCCAATTTTTTTTTATCTGTTGAAATTTGCTTTATGACTGAGTATGTGGTCAATTTTAGAGAAGGTTCCATGAGATGCTAGGAAGAAGGTATATTCTTTTGTGTTTGGGTGAAATGTTCTGTAGATGTCTGTCCATTTGAGTCATAATATCTGTTAGTTTCCTTGTTTCTCTGTTAAGTTTCTGTCTGGCAGGCTTATCCATTAATGAGACTCCCACTATTAATGTGTGGAGTTTCATGTGTGACTTAAGCTTTATTAATGTTTCTTTTACAAATGTGGATGCCCTTGTGTGGGGGGCACAGATGTTCAGAATTGAGACTAAATCTGAATGGATTTTTCCTTTTATAATATGAAATATCCTTCTCCATCTCTTTTGATTAATTTTAGTTTGAAGTCTATTTTGTTAGATATTAGGATAGCTACACCAACTTGCTTCTTAGGTCCATTTGTTCGGAAAATCTTTTCCCAACACTTTACTCTGAGTTAATATGTCTTTGAAGTTGAAGTATGCTTCTTATATGCAGCAGAAGGATGGATCATCTTTTTATATCCATTCTGCTAGCCTGTGCCTTTTTATTGGCAAATTGAGTCCATTGATAGTAAGAGATGTTATTGACCAGTGATTGTTAATTCGGGTTTTTTTTTGTTTTGTTTTGTTTTGGTGGTGATGGTGGTGTGTGTGTGTTTCCCTTCCTTAGGCTTTGTTGTTGTGAAAATTATCTATTGCCTGAGATTTGTGGTTGTAACTGAGTTCTGTGGGGTGGAATTTTACTTCTAGTACTTTCTGTAGTGCCAGATTTGTGGATAGGTATAAATCTGATTTTGTTGTGAAATATCTTGTTTTCTCTGTCTACATAGGTTGAAAGTTTTTCTGGGTATAGTATTCTGGACTGAAATACATGGTCCCTTAGTTTCTGTAAAATGTCTTTCCAGGACTTTCTGGCTTTTAGAGTGGTGGGAATGGTGGCACAGCCTGGAGGCAGGTCTCGCACCTGATTGCAGGCTGGTAGAAATTCAAGTTTTAACTCAATTGTCTGTTTACTCCCCTTTGTTTACCTGAACATGTTTCATTGTTTTGGAGTGTGTGTGTGTGTGTGTGTGTGTGTGTGTGTGTGTGTGTGTGTGTGTGTGTTTTGTTTGTCTGTTTGTTTTTATTTTGTTTTTCCCCGCTTTTTTGAGTTTGTTTTTTGATTCTTCCTTAGCTTTGCTTTGTGTTCATAACAAACTACACACTCTCCATAAGTAACAGAAACAGTGGCAAAAGGACATACACAGCCACAAATGTACCACCATGTTCTCTGCCTGCCATTTATCACCCTGGATCTGAGTTTGTAATGTATCATTTTTGGGGAGAGGTGGGTATGTACATGCTAACGCACATGGGGAAGTCAGACAACAACGTTCAGGAGTTGATTCTTTCCTTCCACCATATAGGTTCTAGGGATCAAACTCAGGCTGACCAGCTTGACAGCAAATACCTTTACCTGTTGAACCATTATACCGGCCCTGATTTTTGTTTTTAATTTGTCTCTCTGGCTCAAGCTGTTTTAATCTATCCCTGTCACTTGCTCCTATATGTAAACACAGATGAACTAAAAATGGGTGCTCCAGCAAAGCGCACACATATTCCCAGCAGCAATGCTAACAAGAGTCAAGGTAGTCAGGACCAGTTCTTCTAGTCTGCTAATGTGGCTTTCCCTGTAAAGTACTTCTGAATATATCTCTGGGGTTCTGATGAAAATACAAATGTCAGACATGTAAAATCTCCAGGGTTATTTGATACAATTGCAAGGAATCAAGAAAAAGTTCTTCAAAGGGGGAAGGACAGTATTCATAAAAAGTAGAGGCTCACATGAGAATATGTCACAAAGAACTTCAGATCAGTTTGTGACCCATTATGTTGGCAAGCTTACAGCTGGTCTGATTCAAAGACCACTAAGGCATTAGTAAAAATCCATGAACACATTTCTGTCCTCAGGGAATTAAAGATGAAGGCCAAATGATTCAGAATTTCCACTTGTTTGTCTACTCAAATAAATAAATAAATAACCATTCAATGACCTACATTTAAATGTGCATACTAGCAAAACAGCCAAAAAAATAAAAACAATCTAATGTCTGTCAGGTGATGAAGAAGTAGTCATACACTGGCGTTATTATATATGACCATTAAAAGTAAAACACAGATGATGCATTCTGTAAATGCACATAAACCTCAAGAACATGCTTAAAGACACAGAAGAGGACATATATGATTTTTCTCTGGTGCCCAGGAAAGGCAGGTGTATACAACTGGAAAGCTAACCAATGGCTGCCTATTGCTAGGGAGGGCATCATGGCCATGAATGCGAGTCCACCAAGAGGCTTTTAGTGGTGCTGGAGTGTTCTCAACCTGATTACAGTGCTAACTGTGTAGCTTGGTGAATGCAGTATGATCCTGAACCTCTGCAGTCTACTTTATCAATCTCCTGATAACTTCAATTCAATTAAGTAGACAGAAAATTTAAAGAAGTTATACAAAACTCCAGGCTATTTTCCCTTATGAACACAGATGGCAAAAATTCTAAACAAAGTGTTAGCAACAAAATATATTGAAAGGAGAGAACACCATGACCAATCAGTTATCCCATAAGTGCAGGGCTATAGTAACATTAAAAGTCAGACAGGGCTGGCAAGATAGCCCAGCAGGTAAAGGCACTTGGCACTAACCCTGCCCATCTGAGTTCCATGCCCAGGACCTATAGCAGGAGAGAGTCAATTCCAGAGAGTTCTCCTCTGCTCTCCACACATGCTGGCAGTGACATGCACATATGCACACATACAAAATATAATTCATAATGGTAAAAAAATTAAAAGAGGCCAGGTGATGGTGGTGCATGCCTTTAATCCCAGCACTCAGGAGACAGAGGCAAGCAGATGTCTGTGAGTTTGAGGCCAGCCTGGTCTGTAAGAGCTAGTTCCAGGACAGGTTTCAAAGCTACAGAGAAACCCTGTCTCGAAAAACCAAAATGAATAAACAAATAAATAAAAGAGAAAAGTCAAACTGTGATAAAATGGATATCAAATATTTTGTGAAATGCAACATTTAATTTTTTAAAGGCACTGGGTAGAAATAGAAAGCACTTACTCATCTTCTGAAAGGCACCTCTTAGCATCATGCTCAATGAAAAATAAGCTTTCCTCTTGAGATCAGTAACTATCTACTCTTACAACTTCTGTTAACAATTCTATGTGAGGGATATAGACTATGTAATAAGGTAAGAAATGGGAATAAACGACATCTAAATCACAAAGGAAAAAACAAGGCTCTTTACTTGTAAGTATAATTCTTTATGTAAAAATTCTTATTGACATCTTAAAAGGTGCTTTTGAATTACAACAGGTTGAAGAGAGTGACCATATGACCCCCTATTCCATTCCTAGGTAGATATGCAAAGGAACTGAAAACATCTACCCAAACAAGCATGTACATATTTACTCATGGCAGCATTCCTAACAACAATCAAAAGGTAGAAACAACCCAGATGTCCCTCAAGGGGATGAATGGACAAAGAAGCCACAGACATACAAGCAATACACTGTTATTCAGCCTGGGAAAGAATGAGGTACACATCTGTACTTAAAGATTAAAAAGCCAGACATGGTAACACATAGATTGACCCCATTCGGCAGATAGATGTAAAATGATTAAATCTACAGATAGATTATAGATTGGTGATTGTCAGGGTCTTTGGAAAGAAGGGAATGAGGAGATACTGCTTAATATGTAAGGATTTTACATTTATAGGATTGTCCTGAAATCAGGCAGAAATAGTTGGTACATAACAGTGTATTAGGGTACTGTGTCTAGTTTTTCAGTATTTGATTTTGTTATATGACTTTCACTTTAATAAACATTACTTTTTAAAAATTTTCAAGAACTAATAATTGAGCTGAGCAGGGCTATGGCATACAACAGAAGTCAACAAACTAACTTTCCCACAACTACAAAACGAAGTCATTCTAACAGAGACCATATGGTCTGCAAAGTCAAAAATATTACCATTTTTACTGCTTCTTGGCATATCAGATCAATATAAAACCCAATTATAAATCTATGTTATGGTAATCAAGGTAGACTAGTACTGGCAATAAATATGTAAAATTATTTTTAAATTGTTATTTTAATAGTCATCTGGACTGAACAGAGAGCTGAGAATTGAACCCACATAAATACAGTCAACTGATGTTTGACAATGGAGCAAAGGTTACACAGCGAAGGAAAGACTTCAAGAGATGATGCTGGAAATAATGGGCATCACATGTAAAAAAAAAATGAGTCCAGACACAAACCTTACATTTTTTAACAAATACAAACTCAAAATGGATCACAGACATAAATGAGAAATACAAATTACAAAACTCCTAAATACATGGGATAGTCTACTTGATATGATGCTAAAGGCATTATTCACGAAAAAGAGTAAACTGGACTTCATTCAAATTCACATTTCTCCTGTGCAAGAGACAGTATGAAAAGACAAGCCATATAGTAGGGGAAATGTGTGCAAGAGACATTTTCTTATTGAATATTAAACACAAAGGCTCCTAAAACTCAGAGATAAGAAGACAGACAATCAGTGTAAAAGTTGACCAAGGACCCTAGATAGCATCTGAGAGAATCTAAAGGCGGCAAGTAAATGAAAACCCCCCATCATAGATTATTCCAGAAATGCTAAAGCAAAGAAACATGAGGTAGGGTTCCATACTGTTAGAACGGCCCCAGCCCAGAACAATTACAGCACTAAATGCTGGAGAGGGTAGAACAACGTGAACTCCTGTCTGCTGCCAACCAACTGCCATGGCAGGATGGAAGACAGTTTAATAGTTTATTACAAAATACAGCATATTCTTACCATTTAATCGATGTGCTGGTGTATATTTAGACAGGAGTACAAAACATATACACATAGAAACATCTATTACATTATCTATTACTTATAATCACCCAATACACGGGAGCATTGAGATGGTTTCCATGGTGAGAGATAACCTGCACGTCCAAATGGTGGAATAGCATTGTGGTGGTTTGAATAGGTAAGGCCCTCATGTGTTTAAATGCTGAGACCATAGAGATTGGCACTATTAGGAGGCATGACTATTAGGAGGTAGAGTAGGTATGGCCTTGTTGGAGGAAGTATGTCACTATGGAGGCAGGTTTTGAGGTCTTACAAGCTTAAGTCTGGCCAGTGGGACACAGACTCCATCTGCTGCCCACAGTCAATATGTAACTCTCAGCTTCTTCTCCAGCACCATGTCTGGACCATTTCCCACTATGATGATAATGGACGAACCTCTGAAACTGTAAGCTGTCCCAATTAAATGTATTCTTTATAAGAGTTACTGTGGTCATGGTGTCTCTTCACAGCAATAGAAACACTAAGGCATCCCTTCAACACTAAAAAGAAATGGGATCTCAGCCATGAAAAGACACAGAGGAGTCTTAAATATATACTACAGAAGGGAAAAGCCGAGCTGAAAGGACTGTATTCTGTATTATTCCCAATGCAGGACATTCTGCAAACGGCAAAACTATAAAGAAGGATGTTTATGCTTTTAGAAGCAGCGCTTAGAAGTAGAAAAGAACACAAAGTACTGAGGATTTGTAGGATAGTAAGTGTCTACACCATACGGTGGGTACATTCTATGTGTGTTCAAGTAAGCAGCACCAAGGGAGATCCTAGGATTACCTATAAACTATTGGCAATGGTGGTGTCAACAAGGGTACAACACGGGTATTTTTAAGGAGGGGTATTGATTCTACAGGTACTATCCATGAGTGGGTTCAAGGAATATAGAGACCCCTGTAGATGTTTCTACAGTAAACTCTATAAAGAATTTTCTAGAGAGGATTATAAAATGGAAGAGACAGCTCTCAGTCTCAGTTTCGTCCTGAGATTCCTGAAGGCAGGATCACTCCTTTCAGACTGAGGTCGAGATAAGAGCCAGTGGTTGGCTGCTTTGCTTTTCTGGTCTTCAGATTGAACCCCAATATCTGTCTCTGAGCTTTTATTAATCAAGCTTCATCCAGCTACACTGGAAATCTGTATGGAAAGCCCTCAAGAAACTAAAAATAAATGTTCTATATGACCCAAATACACCACTCCTCAGAACACACCCAAAGAACTCAACAGGAAACTTGCTCAACCATGTCCACTGTTGTTCTCTTCACAACAGCCAAGAAATGGAAACAACCTGAAAGCCCTGGTACTGACAACTGGATGGCAAGAAGGGCTCTATAGATCTATACACACACAGTGAGTACTGTCCAGCTGTAAAGAACACTAGATAGATACATACACACACACACACACACACACACACACACACACACACACAGAGTGAGTACTGTCCAGCTGTAAAGAACACTGAAGTCACGGAATATGCAGATGCAGACACAGAAAACTATAAAAAGACGGTAATTAGCCACTAGGAAAATGCAGGCTACATTAAATAATAAACCACGACCTAACTATTACAATTCTAAATGTATAAAGACTGGTCATACCAAGTGTTAGCAAGCATGTGCAGGAATAGAAACTAATTCACTACTGATAGGAATGCACAATGCTACGATCTCTATGGGGAAACATATGGCAGGGGGTTATTTTTAATTGTTTTCTGAGTAGAAAATAATAGGTTTCTTAATGACACGTTCATGTACATCACTTTACTCTTCTTCTATTTGCCTTTTGGGACAGAAATTCTTGGTTGTCAATGTGGCCATATGTGGAAATAACGATAAGCCACACAGCTGGGTACACCTGAGGAATTTTTCTTGATAAAATCATTTGAAGTGGGCAGACCAACCCTCAACTAGGATCTCTTGAGGTGGGAAGATCCACCTTAAATCTGGACCACACTTTCCAGTAACAGCCTGTATAAAGGACAATGAAGAAGGAAACACAACACGCGCTCTCTCCTGCTCGCCCTCACTCTCCCGGAAGGTCCATTCCTTCACAGACAGTAGAGCCCACTCCTTCAAGACTTCCGCGTGTTCTGAAGACCAGCTGAGACAGCCAGCCTGGTGCCCTGAACAACTACTGGATTCTTTGACTTTCCGCTGGGAGACAGTCATAGTTAAACGGTTGGATCATAACCTGTAAGCCACGCCAATTTTGTACACGCGCGCGCACACACACACGCACATACACAAACACACACACATATTTGTTTGATCAGTTCTGTTTCCCTAGAAAAGCTTAACCAATGCACCCTCCCACCAGAGTGCACCTGCCCCTCCTTCCACCTCCTGCTGGCTCCTTTTTTCACTCAAATAGTTTGCTCTATCATGAATATAAATGTGTGTATACAAATATATATTTCAATATAGATTCCATATACAAGAGAAAACATGAGCTAATTTGTCTTCCCCTACTATTCTCTCATTTTCTCACTTCCCTTTGGACTCCTTTCCTCCCATACAGGCCCCCTTTTATTTCCATATAGTGTGTGTATGTGTGTGTACATACATGCTTTCATATCTATATGTGTGCATATATACACACACATATATATGAGAGAAGGGGAAGAGAGTCTATACGGTAGTTTCTTAAAAATCAGATATATAAACTAGATCTTTGTACCAACACAAAACAAAATACTCCACGTCCATATATACGTGTTAGCTAGTATGTGAATACTCAGTTTAGCATCATTGCTTAAAATAAAACTGTGTACAACATCAAAAATCCCACCCACAAATGAAAGAAAAAATGTGCTATATTCATACAATGAAATAATGCTTAGTAATAAGAATAAATAAACAGAATATATGCTCTAACATGGTGAATCTCAAAAGCTAAGTGTCAGACTTTAGACACGAATTTCGTACAGGCAAATCCATAGTAGTGGTTGCCACAGGCAAGGGCAAAAGAAGCAACTCAGTGTGGCTATCATTTTATGATATGCTAATATAAGAAAATATCACATTATAAACTTAAATATATAAAATGCTGTCCATTACATCCCCACAAATTTGGGGGAAGATTTTTATATTTTAGTCCAAGAATACTTTAATTGGTTAGTGTATGATGGAAGCCACAATCGGACCTACGCTCTGCCACTGCGAAGTTAGAATCCAGGAAGACATCACCCATCTCCTTATACAAGCGACAGGAGACTTTTAAAGGACTTTTCTCCAGTTTCTGTCTTAAAGGCTCCAGCTATGGGAACTTAAGCTGTCTAGGCTCCAAGGCCTTTCATCTGTGAAACGGGAAGTGTTCGCCGTAGCCGTAGACAGTCTTTGCGGACTGTCACAAGGAAGAGCAGATTTGTGCATATGATAAGCACCTGCATACAAGTATGCAAACCCTCTCCCTGGCTACCAAGAAAAACTAGGGCCCCATCACCGCTGCTTCACCAGCAACCGTTCGTGAGCCTGCGAAGGCCACAGGACACTCAATGGCCTTCACCTAGACTGGTCTGATGGCAGCAGCATGGTCGTGGGTCCTGTGCGGCCCCAAGGTCTGGAAATCCCGCTCTGACCACTCTTCAAAGCTATAAAACGAGAAGTGGTACCTCACGCAACTGCTGCGGCAGAAGGCAGGACTCCACGCCATGTCCTCTCCTTCCCGGGCAGGCCAGAGCCTTCCAGCAGGCCTCTCCATAGGCGGCGAAAAGGCTACATCAAGATGGCATCGCGTGAGGGGCGAGCTCCTTCCCAGAAGGCCCTGCGCACCTCTCATTGCCCAAACTGGCTCCAGCCGCTCGCCCTCGCCAGCAGATTAACACCAGCTGCTCTTCCTCCTAGGCTCAAATCACAGCCTCACAGAGGCGGAATGGGAGGCTTTACGTGGTGTCCACCACAAAGCTCTCAGTAAATATTTGCTGAAGGCGGGAAGGAGCCATGCGTGGCCAGGTCTATGGTACACTGGAAACTGTGCCCTGGGAGGAAGATTTTTCTTTTTCTTTCTAAGGCAGGCAAGGGGACGGATGACGACTTGCTTTTGATGAGTTCAATATAATTAAACACTGAATAGTCTGAGTACCCTCCCAAATAACTTTTGAATAGCTCTCAACAATTAAACATAGGCCGCCATTAATTCTCCAGGTGAAAGGTGCTTGTCAGAATACGTGGCCTGCATACTTGCAGTTAAGGCTGAGGGATTCTGAGTGAAACACGTCCGGGCCCAGGAGCTTTCAGATGGTAACTCTACTGTTTGCTAGGTATGCAGTCTTAGGCAGCTTGCCTAACCACTCCAGGCTTCTGCCAAACGGGGAGAAACAGTTCCTACTTTATAGTGCTCAGCATCCTGAGGGTTTCATAAATCTTAACCATTATTCTCATTCATAATAAATCCATCCTGAATCAGCTTAGCTTCCTGTAAACGGTAGGTGACACCAGAAAAGACGACTTTTCTCTGACTCATACAACACAATAGACGAAATGACAGCCATTAAAATAGTTCTTGTATTAGCTGAGAGGATCTGGATGGGCTGGCCGTGCTCAGATAAAGGTTGCCCACTTGAGGAGTTTGTCTGGCTCTACAATTCCACCCCCGACTCCTTGAATGGGCCAACACTCTCCAACTCCTATAAGGCAAGTTGCTGATGGATTTCTATTTAAAATTTGTATATCTAGCCAGGTGCTGGAGGCGTATGCCTTTAATCCCAGCACTTGGGAGGCAGAGGCAGGTGTATCTCTTTGAGTTTGAGGTCAGCCTGATCTATAAGAGCTAGTTTCAGGACAGGGTCCAAAGCTACAGAAAAACCCTGTCTCAAAAAACAAAAGCAAAACAACCAAAGAAAACAAACAAAAAATGTAAATTTAGTCAAGAGAAATGGAAAAATATGCTCTCAGAATGGGTTTTACATGAAGTGTTCATAGCAGCTTTGCTCGTGGTAAGGAAAATATTGCAAACAACCAAATGTTCATAAGCAGCCACCTCCAGCTAATTCATAAAATGAAATACTGAGCGATAACACTGGATGACTTCTAAGATGTGCGTCCCAAAGACACACTGGGAGAGAAGTGAGGCCCGCAGGGCACTTTCCGCTGGACTCCGTTTATTCAGGATGCTAGATAAGACAAACTATCTGCAGGTACAGAAGGCAGATGTGTGGTTTCTTGGGGCCGGGGCTTGGGGCAGGAATTAACGGGTACAGAGCAGGAAAGCATTTTGAGGCATACTAGAAATATCCTGAGGGCAATAGGGAGAAGCTACAAGAAGGGAGCTTTGTGAAAACTCATTAAACTACTTTAATGAAAATGAGTTCATCAGACCACTGGTAAACTACATTTTAATAAAGCTGATTTTTAAAAAATAATGGTGAATGTCTATAACCCATGTCTTTAATAAAGCAAATTATCTCAGAAAATTTCAGAGCGTATATGAGGAGTGCCAATTATTTGAAAGGCCCAGAGAGAGAGAGAGAGAGAGAGAGAGAGTTGGTTTATTTGGTAAAGAAACCCCACCTGTGGGCTGCAGCATCCGCTCACGTCTGAGATTTCTAGCCTACCCTCTGTATTCCAGACTTTGCTAGCCAGTGTCAAATGCCTTACCCACAAAAGATCAATTTGCAGAGAAAAAAATAAAAGAAATCATGAACTCCATTATGGTAACTTTTGAATAGGATCAAGCAACAGCTAAAAACTTATTTACAAAGACCTTAGCAAAACAGAAGTGTTTTCATGTTCTAATTTTTTAAATAGAAAGCAGCCTTGGTTTGTGACTGTGATTTCTAAAGTCTTCATCTATGAAAATACGAAGTTAGTCTATCTGCGTTGTTAGGAGTCAGGAGCGTGCAGGTGTGGGGGCACTTGCCTTTAGTCTCAGTGCCTGAGCGGCAAGGGGGTCTCTGTGAGTTTGAGACCAGCCTGGTCTCAAAACACACATGCACACAAAGTCAGGATGGCAGCTTCTATCAGGGAGATGATTTGATTGGAAGAATTGGAAGAAACAGCAGGGAAGGATGTGGGAATTTCCAACTCTTGACAAAGTTTTTTATTTTGTTGTCAAGTCAGGTAGGAAGCATGATGTAGGTCCCACAGAGACATGGCACTGGTGTGAATTGAAGGCCAGAGAGCTCATGCCTCCCTGCACCGGCCACCAACTCCTCCTCCTCTTCCTCCTCCTCCTCCTCTTCCTCCCCCTCCTCCTCTTCCTCTTCCTCCCCCTCCTCCTCTTCCTCTTTCTCCTCCTCCTCCTCCTCTTCTTATTCTTCTTTTTCCAAGGCAAGATCTCCATGTAGCCCTGGTGGCTTTGAACCCAAGATCTTCCTCCTTCAGCTTCCACTTTAGATGATTCATGACCAGGTTCCTCTTCCACATTCCCCATTCGCTAGCTCTAGTAACACAGGTCCGTGTACACTTGCGGGCAGGTCACCCAGAAGGACGTGCCTGGCATTCTGGATCCAGACGTGGATTAATATCCTAAATGGTTCCAAGCTCCCCTCTGGTGTATCAGGGTACACATCACCTGGTACCTGGGTCTGTAGAAAGCAGACTCTGAGGCACGTTCCAGGCCAGGGAGACACACCATCCCTAGTAAAAGGAACGAGCCCGAGGCTGTCCTCTGGCCTTCATAAACGACCACAACAAAAACCCAGCAGGCTGCAGGGAATGTCAGACTGAACATGTGAACGTTCTCTTCATTCTCTTCATGGCCGTTTTGCTCCTGACGGGAGCAGAGGGCAGCAGGGCTCCTCACTGGCGGGGAGCAAGCAGTGGTTGTATGTTGACCATGCCTCGTCACGCTCTGACTAGCTGATTTCAGGTGTGTTTGGGTCACTCAGAGTCTCAGAGGCCTTGCAAGTCAAACTGAAACTTAGCATTTGCCAAGCCGAACAGGTGCTTCCGTAGAAAATGTACCTGTGAAAACCATAATGGCCTTGACGTCTACACTAGGCCTTTGTTTGTGGCTCCAGTCCCGCCCTCCCTGCCCCTTATCCATTGCTACACACCAGTGTCATCCTAGCCCTTGGCCTCAGCTGTGAAGAAAGTTCTAGAGTATCTGGACCCAGACCCAGCATATGGATTCAGAGACGAGGACATGGTCTCTGGTCAGCCGACTCAGGGGAGGCACCTTGGTGTGGCACGGACAAAGATGCTCACTTAAAGAGCTTCATGACTATCTAAAGCAAATTCTTACCCCAGGAAGAAGCAAGGCTACTTAAGAAATTATGCTGCAGAAATACTGCCCTTGAAAGCAGGACTCCGTATGTCCAAGGATAGTCACAGAAACTTCTATAGGGAAAGAAGGAGAGGCCTTAATCATCAGTGCTAGAGACCAGTTAATAGTGGTATCCCGGGTGATCGGTCGCAGTTCAGGGCCGGTTTAGAAAGGACCACGCAGGCTCCATATGAACACACGAGATGGCCAAAGTACGGAGTCAGCCTGGTTACCCACCAATAGATGCGTGGATAAAGAAAAACGGACCGTGAGTGCCAAGACATACACACAAATACACACATGCAGATAGACACACAGAGACATGCAGACACACACAAACACATGCAGGCATACACATATGCACATGCAGGCACACACACATACGCAGGAACACACCCACACATATACATACAATCATACACACACACACACACACTCACGCATGCATGCACCAACAATGGAACTTTACTCACAAGGGAGCATAAAATCCTGTCACTTGGAGTTAAATGATTAGAACCAGAGAACACTTGGTTAAGGGAAATAGGTCAGACACAAAATCACAAGACCTTACTTTCTCTCTTCCATGTGAGACTCAACAAGTCGGTGTGACCTAAGGGCAGTGATGATTAGAGACTGGGAAGAGTACAGGGTCTGGGAGGAGGAGGATTGGGTATGATCAGCACACTGTAAGAATGGATGGAAATGTCACAACAAACCCGCTGGAATGTATAACTAATATAACTAATATGTGTGACTAAAAAGGAGCCGGATAGGGAAAAGCGGGAGGCAGGATAGGGTTGAGAAGAGATTGGCAAACTTGAGCATAGACACAAAGCCTTGACTCTTACAGCTTGGACCGTGTCACCCCAGACTGAAGTGTTCAAATGTCACCTGGAGACAGAGTCCTTACAGAGGTCACTGAGATCAAACGAAAGGCTAAGAAGGGCCCTAACCAAGTCTGATCAGTCCTTACAAACAGGGCAGTGCAGATGCAGACAGCACACGGGGACAAAGTCAAATGACAACAAAAATGGAGGCCAAAGTGATGTTTCTACAAGTCAAGGACCACCGAAGTCTGGTGGTAAAACGAGAAGCTTGTGGAAAGGCCAAAGACAGCCGCCCTCGCAGCCTGAAAACCCAAGTTCAGACTCCAGTCTCCAGAGACGTAAATTTCCATTGTTGAAGCTACCCTGTTGGTGGCACCTACAAAACTAAAGCTCGCTCTCTCTCTCTCTCTCTCTCTCTCTCTCTCCCTCTCTCTCTCTTGTTCTCTGTCTCAAGAACTGAGGTAGGAAAGGGGCGTCACACTGCTTTCTCTTGTTTATATCTGAAGTTTACTCAGGCTCCTGAGTCAGGTAACCAACGGTCTGAGAGTACAAATGCAGCCATCTTAAGACCACAGTCCTCAACCCGGAAACACTTCTCCTCCCATTCTGACTTCAGCGTGTGACTAGCTGTTCGTTTCGTGAGCCAAGTCTGAGGCTAAGCCGCGAGGGCCCATTGCTGGCGAGCTCAGGCTCACACTGCTCACACAGGCCAATCAGGGTCTACAAGTGCAGAAAAAGATGCTAGAGGCTCTGCGGTCTTAGCCCCTCCCGCTCGCTATTGGCCTGAGGTGGGAGTCTGGGCTGGTCTAGGGGTGGGGGATAGCAGACAAGTTCCATTCATCGGCGTGCAGAAGGGAATTTCTGAGCTCGGGGGCTCTCCGGGGCAGGCAGGTGGCTTGACTCATATATCATCGGATGATTCACCGCACGCAAAGAAGCTCTTTTCCCTTTCTGGAGTAAATGGGCAGATGGATAGCCACTGGGTGAGTCACAGGGCCCGGGGCCCAAATAGCTGTGCAGATGGAGAAAAAAATGAGACCGGTGCAGGAGGTGCGTGCCTCATCAGAATGGGGGCCTGCCCCCTGCGTGCGCAGCACCTGGCAGACACTAGAATTCCCAGAGTCACAAAAGCCCCTGAGGCAAAGGAGGCCTGGAGACTCGGCATGGTGATGGCTGCCACCAGGACCTTGGCCACCTTTCAAAGTAACAATGATCAGAAACTTGGAAGGAAACTCAGTGTGGAAGAAATTAGAATGAAGGCTGTTGAGTGCCAGGGTCAGTGTAACCCGGGCACTAAATATCATGCGAAGATGACCAGGCATGGCCACCTCAGGAACCAACGTTTTCAGCTACTGACAATGGCATTCTTGCCAGTGGCTCCTCTGAGATACAGGAGTTTCTGAAGCCGCAGGCAGTTAACCCCCACCCTGCTTCCCTCGGCCTGCAAATTCAGAATACATTGCTTTTATTTTCTTTATGGCCAAAACGATATCCTTCAGAGATCTGCTGAGAATGTAAGAGGTTCATGAAAGTCACCATTGAAAGGATGCCATGTTCAGCTAAAGAGGGAGGTGCCCCGACACAGCCTACTGCAGAATCAACCTTCTAGTCCTTTCGTTCAGAAAGAACAATAAGGGGCCATGCCAACTGCTTACGCTGCCATCCAGTACCATGGGTGCCTAATCCCCAGGCCATGTGACCATCCTATCCAGGACACATACTCTGCTCTGTACAGGAGTCCGTGGGAAATAACATATGGCCTTGGAAGGCCGCATAAGCATCTATTGTAAATACATAAACAATAATCTGAAAACTAACAGCGAGTTATAATAAACAGCATGCTGGAAACGGGCTGGGAGGGTCAAGGAGAGGGTGACTTTCAGTTTGGATTTGAAGGTAAGTAGGACTCTTCCAGGTTACATGATGGTAGAAAAGGGTCCAGAGGAAGGGAAGATCTTACTCAAAAGCTAGTAAGAAATGAATAATAGGTCTGGGATGCTGGAGGGATGGATGTTCAGGGCAAGAGGAAGCCAAGGAGGTAGCGGATGAGCAAGGCTATGTAAGGCTCCTCCCTCTATTCCTAAGTTGCAAGGGAGCCAATGTATGTTTTGCCCTGTTGGGTAATAGTTCTCAGTGTAGAGAAAGAGCTAACTGGGCTGAACTGACGAGGGAAGACTAGCTCGGAGAGCATGGGACTTCAGCAAGGGATCCTGAGGCCCCAACAGTCAGCATGGGAGGCCCAAAGAGGAGAAATAAGACCTGTATCACTGTGGGGTCTCAGAAGAGAGGACCTGCTAACCGAAGGGGCAGATGGGTAGAGGTGGCAGGTTTCAGGGTTTCTTCTCGCTTGGCTGGCACAGAAGCAGGGGAGAGGGGTCAGCTATCACGGTGGACATGTTGCTTTGGTGAAGCCATGGCCGCGGGTCGTCTAACTAGAAATGTCCAACAGGCTGGCAGAAATATGGGTGCGGAACCTGAGAGAGAGGACTTGGAGGGCATATTTTTCCTCTGACACATTTTTATCCATTCCTGAGGTTTGGCTCAGGCCACTGTGGACTGGTGGGGGAAGCGCCGCTCTGAGATCCTGGGTGTATTTACACAGCCACAGCGGCAAGGACATTGCCTTCCCCACTCCTGCATAGGAGCAGAGCTTGTGAAGACTCACGGGTCCCGGGCTGAGGACAGGGCACGAAGGATGCAGTTCTGAGCTGGCAGTGAAGGTCAGTCTCCTCCAGGCGAGCTTCCCAGGTGAGATATGTTCCTCCAGGATTGCCGAAGCCCAGAGTTCCCAGGGACCAGCTGGCAAGTGGGAACCTAAGGCGGAGGAGGGAGAGGTTCTGGCTCTTCCCTGGCTCTCCCTTTTGGATCCCAGAAGGACTTAGTGCCAGGAGAAGATTCAACATTCAAAGCAATCAGCAATGTGTGTCATGAGGCAGTAGGATGGCCAAGACCGGAAAAAGAGAGTGCCAGGACGTTCACCAAATAGCCTAGTGGAATTCTTCTGATTTGGTGTCTTAGGATTAGCATCTTAGGATGCTATCACAGTGGATAAATCAAGGATGCTGGCCATAAAGCCTGTCCCTTGCAGAATTGGTCAGCTGTACCCTCTGTCTGAGTTGAAGTCCATATAATAGCTTTTATTCCCATTTTACAGATAAGGAAAGTAGAGGGCAGAGGTGTCAAATGGCTCTCCCTAAATCACCTCTCCAGTCAGTAGTGACTCTGGATTTGGATGTAGTCTGGCTGATTCTGGAGCCTGCCTTCTTAACCACAAAGTGACAGACTTCACCACAAGGCACACAGCGAATGTCTGATGTATTCACAGGGCACTTTGTCCTGCTAAAAGCACTCTTGTATATTTATGTCCTCAAATTGACAGAGCCAGAGCCAAGATTAAACCCTTAGCCTGGAATGGCTTTCTACAGTCTTCTCTGGGGCTGGAAGCTAGACCCAGCGTCTGAAGTACTGAAGCCCCTTCCAGACACAAGAAGCTAAGACACGGCATCAAGGAGTTGAACGGACTCCCTAATGCCGCACAGAATACCTGGACCACACTCCTGGAGCCACAGAGAGAAACTAATCAAGATGAATGACAGCGGCTGATGCAGACTTACACTTCACGCTAAAAACCTTCACAGTTACAAGCGTCTCCTAGTGAGTCCCCATGTTGACTTGTGCCCATTTTCTTTCTGGCTTCTTCTAAACTCTTGAGAGTGGAGTCCATGTCTCTGCTCAGCATTTGCTGATAGAACGACAGATGCTATTACTTGTTTGGTGTGGCTGCATACTCCTCTAAGCATGATATTAGGCTGCCGAACAAAGTAATACACCTCAATAATTCCTAGAAATGTGTTACCTAATTACGTCCAGTGTTAATATCTGATTACTTTTGCTTCAGGTACCGTCTATCTTTCTTGAATTTTTAAAAGATTTTTTTCTATTTTTATTTATACGTGTCTGTGTGGGGTTATGTGTGGGCACACCCAGAGGCTAGATGCATCAGATCCTCTGGAGTTGGAGTCAGGCAGTTGTGAGCTGCTCCAGTCCTCTATTAGAGCAGTACAGGCTTTGAAGGGCTGAGCCACCTCTTTAGCCCCCTTTTCCCTTTAGATTTTTTGCTTTGTCATTTAAGAGGAAGTTGTAGATGAATGCTTTTTACCCTTAGTTGCATATATTTTGTAATTCTATTTGCATATAATTTTGTCTAAAATTCTACCCTTTCAAATTATAATGCAGTTATCTCCATCACAAGATGAATTCCTATACACTGCAGTTATCGAGTCTGTTATCCTGACTCAGATTTTTGCCAGTTTCCCCTATAATATACTTTCTATCCATGGAGATCAAACTTATATGTTGCAACTGTTTTTCATGTCCCGGGGCATTGGAATCATTCTGAAATCTGAATTTTTAGAAGTGAACAACTCAGTTCTTTATAGAGATACTTAGCAAGCATCTATCAGATACCTTTCAGATTATACCATTTTGAAAGGGATTTTCGGTCCCCCTCAACGTCTCCTAGGAGACATACTATTGGACTGTTCCATTAAAAGTTAGTCTTAGGATCAATGAGATGGCTCAGAAGGCAAAGGCTTTTGGCCACCAAGCCTGACAACCTGAGTTAGATCTCTCCAACCCACGTGAAGGAGAGAACCAACACCCAAAAGTTGTACTCCGAGCCACACACACACACACACACAGAGAGAGAGAGAGAGAGAGAGAGAGAGAGAGAGAGAGAGAGAGAGAGAAAGAAATCAATTTAAAACTTAGTCTTAGCGTACACTTCACAGACATAGTCCTAGGTGTATTGAGGATTGAGGCAAGAGGGTCTCTTGGGCCCAGGAGTCAAAGGCCAGCCTAGAGATTACAATTTAGCAATAAGAAGTCAGTGTCTGCTAGATTCCACTACAAAGTCACTGCTTTATCCTCTTGGAATGGAGAAGTGTCTTGTAAGGAGATGCTTGGAGGTAATGCAGATATCTGGTGTGAATCATCCACTGACGACTCGATTCATTCAAGCATGACTATGGGTGGGAAGAGCAAGATCCTGTCATTCCTTCTCCACATAAGCTGGCTTTCAGCTCCTGCGCGGGAAAGAACCTCCTTGCATGCCTTTATTATGAAGACTTGGAAATTTTTATTCAGCTAGTTACGATTTTTTTTTTTATTATGTTTGGTGATCAACAGTTTCGGAAACTTGTCAGGTTCTTTAGGTAAATCCTTTCATCTAATTCTTGAGACAGTTCTGCTTCCGGGGTCATAATTATTCCTGCTTTGGAGACAAAAGGAGAGAAGCTCATCAAGATTAATGTTTTCAAAGGTTAACTGGTGGTCTCTGAACTTTTTATGACACATGCTTCAAGGTTTGTGTTTGCGTGCGCATGCGTGCGCATGCGCGCGCATGTGCCTATCGCTGGCGTTTCTCCTACTATTCCTGATGTCTCTACACGTAGGAATCCACTTCCCTTCCCACCTTCTTGACATTAAAATAATGGTTCAGAGAGGCTAAAAAGTTACAAAAGCTGTGTTGAGAACCTGAGGGGCTCCCTAAAACCGCGAATTATTTGCCAGCTGACCACACTGCCCCTTTTTTTTGCAGATGGAGGATGTGAACATCTGGGCGTGAGTCCATTTGGGACAGGTAAAAGCAGAGACAGGGACTTTCTTAGTGGCAGCCTGTGTTTGTGATGGTACCAGCTTTGACCAAAAGCTGCCTGGACTCTAATTTAAGCTGCAAGTCAAAGAGCGTGTCCATGTAGATCCTGCCAGAGCCCCGTGCGCTGCAGCCACTTTATGACAACTGGGTTACTGGAACGTCAATTTCTTGCAGTGAATAAATCCATTTCACCGCACAGAGGAAACTCTGGGGAGGTCTTTCGTCACATGGTTACCCTCTGATTTATCATCCCGGTAAATATGGATTTTTCCATTCTCACTCGTGTGTATTAATCACTATAAAAAAACTTCTCACTCGTACATCAGTGAGCCAAGGAAACGTCCTAGTAATATTGTAAAACAAATCAGAAGATCTCACTATTTAATCAAACATATGTGCTAACACATCAATCATGTCTGGCTTTGATGAGCACTCCCCCAGTGACTTTGGAATTACTTTTGAGGACCACTCATCTTACACCCACTTCTCATGCCTGCTGAAAACACAGAATCTAGGGCACCATTCTACACACATCATAGCTAAGTCGTTTGGTGTTAAGGAGGCCCCGGAACTCTGATGCTTCCTACGGTGGCAGCGTGTGCTGGAGCCTCTGACAAAGCCTGGCTCCCACGGACACTGGACTGTACTGGCTTTTTCACGTCATCCTTCTGCCTCTTACCCTCTCTGGCCTCCTGCCCACAACAGTCACCAAAGGAAGGGATGGTTCTTTCACTCCCAAAGAAGCCCTGAATGGTCACTGAGAGTTGCACTGGCCTTATGAAAGGAGCTTGTGGAAGTTTCCATCTGGCTGGGTTCCCAACTGACTCCCTGCTGCAAAGAGGGAACCCTCTCTGCTGAGTGTTCTGGTGTACAGGATCTGCAGGAAGTTCCTTGTCGCTCTCACAAAGTTCTAAGAAGCTCCCTTGGGGCAGGGGATAAATTCATTATTCTCGGTCCTGTTAAGACTGATTCGAATAAATACAAGGCAGTGGTTGGTTCCTAGGGCTGCATGCTGTCTTGCTGGGAAAGGGGTGTTCTTTATCTCACAGCAAGTCAGCTGTGGAGTTCTGCACTGCTCCAAATGAGGTCTTCACAGCTTCTTTCTGTTTCTATGCACTGCCCTCCCCCTCTTACATTACAACCATCTAGACTGTAGACCAAGGCAAGTTCAAGAGCTACTTAGCTGGTCAGCACCCAAGCCAACTAAGCAACAATGTGCTGGTAGCGTTGAGCAACCAGCTCCTGGGAGCTCCGGACAGTAGCATTTGGTGATCTAGGCTATGTCAAAACGAAGTATCCCACTAATCCTGATTCCAAGCTCCGAGAAGTTCAACAAGCACCGCCAAGATTCCTGCACTTTTACTGACTAGTTGTAGGGAGAGCCCAGAAGAACAGGCCTCTCTGGGTTCCAGGAATTTGTTTCATTGGCTTTGTCTGGGGTCTGAGCAGGGTGGGCAGAGCTGACTCTGTGGTTAGGGTGGCCAACCAGCTAGACTTCTGTGGAATGGCATTTCTTGTCCCTCCTCTCCAGATAGACTTTTCTCCACAGGCTCCTGGAACCATGCATGTGGCAGTGGACTTGAGATTTTCCAGTGTGCTCAAATGCTCGTTTGTCTATTAGGGAGCCATTGCAGTTATCACCCAAAGGAAGAGCTTAAGGCTGCAGAGAGAGAAGGAAGCAATGGTCCGTGCTTGTTTAACACCATTGTGTGTGCATGTGTGTGTGCATGCGTGTTGAAAAACAATCTGTAATGCTAACGATAAAACGAAAAGAATTACAGGAATTAGGGATGCAGGTCATGTGCGTTTCTGGAAAACTATCTGTTCCTTCATGTGGATGCCCCACCCTGAATGTCCTGTGTTCAACCTAGATAACTCAAGAGGCTTCACAACCCTGTGTTGCCACATAACCTCGGACCAATTGTCCAGCTACCAGAAAACGCTCTGCTGCCAGCTGAGACCCATTCAGCTTTTAGGAAGGTCTCTTCTGGTCTTAAGAAGCAAAAGTCATTCAAATTCACCTAATGCATGCACATGTTAATTTTAAAATCCTAGTAATCATTTGGGATGCTAGATCCTAGGCTCGAAGCACAACCGGTCCCTCTAGGGAATTGCAAAGTAGGACAGGGCTCTTCTCTCTTCCCACGGTTCTGATTGCAAAGCCGCCTGCTCGGAGCCCAGGGCTTCTGTGTCTTTAGATGTATACCTTACATGACTTAATCACCAGTCCCAGCCCCATACCAGGAGCTCCCTTTTGTCTGTCCTCATTTCCAAGGACATTTCCCCACACTCAGGAGCCAAAGTCTGATTGGCCCGTGTCCTCTGTGTAGGCTAGACCATGTCTGTTTTCAGGACATTGGTATTTTGACTACTTTCAGCACAAATGTGTATTTACATCCACTCCCTTTGAGCTCGGTCAGGTAATCAAGGGGAGAAACAAGATGGTAGCACGGTCCTCCAAGGAGCAATGGCCAGGACTCATACAGCTCAGAAGCCTCCTAACCCTGACTGGCCAAGCACAGTCATGGACATAGACAATATAATCGGGATCTAGATATTCCCAAGTCTTTCAAGGCACTGAGGACTCCACACTGCAATACTGAAGTCTGAGGACAAGGAACTTTATGCAGCACATTTGTGCCACTCATAGAATCAACCCAGCCTTGGAAGGTAGGCATTTTTATATCCGGTGTAAAGCAGAGGAAGCTGACACTCAGAGACACAGGAGTGCCTGAAGGTTTCATAGTTAGGGAACTGCCACACTCCACTCCAGCAAGGCCGGTGTCCAGTCCTCACCACAGGCGAGCCGTAGACCTCAGTATTTTATCTACAAATCTGGTCCCATCTCACAGATCCTACAGCAAAGCATATTGAAGAAAGTGGGAATTTACTGGCTGATGTGCTAGAAAAGCATGGGAGCCTTTGTCCCGGTGACAAGGAGTGATGCCCTTTCTTCTCACAGCACCACCGCAGGTTGCCCGGTGTTCCGGCAGGCTCCCCCATCAAAGGGCCAAGACGACTGCCAATCATCCTTATGATTCAGATTAGGCAGAGAAAGTCTATTACGACTGATCTGAAACCCCCCAATTGAGTCTTCTCAGGCTTAGTTAACCCCATGCCCGTTCCTGAGTCAACCAGTCGCTTTTACCAGGTAGGTCTTATGATCTCAGAGGCCCGACATGGTAACTAACCTTAGATCCAGGGTTGATGCAGTGGTGGCTATTCTGGATGTCAACCTGATTACATCTGGAATGAATAAAAATCCAAAACTGGGGACATACTAGTGGGAATTTTTTTTTACTTAATTTGAAGTAGGAAGAATCATTCTAATCTGGAAGTGGGAAGACAGGGGTCTTTAATCTGGGTCTTGAGGTAGGAAGACACACCTCTAATCTGGGCCACACCTTCTGCTGGAAGCCTATATAGGGATAAGGAAGAAGGAAGCTTTTGCTCTTTGTCGGTTTGTTCTCACCTTGCTGGCATTAGAGCCTACTTCTTTAGCATTCCAGCATCTACTGAAGACCAGCTGTGATATCCAGCCTCAGAAATTGAGCAACCACTGGGTTCTTAGACTTCCCATTTATAGCCAGCCATTGTTGGATTAGCTGGTCTATACCTCTGTTGGCATACAAAAGAGTTCCACAATAGCCTAAAATGGAGTATAACAAAGGTTTATTTACTGAGGATAAACTCACAGAAATAGTAGCAATCCACAGTCCTCTCTGTGCACTGGAACCGAATCCAGCAGCCAAGAGGCCCACACACTGCATTTATAGTATATGAGACCACACCCAAAATGGGCTGGTATCTTAAAGGTTATTGGCTGAAGGAATTCCCACAGTATACTGTCTGTCTGTCTATCTATCTATCTATCTATCTCATATATACATACATATGCAGAGAGACAGACAGAGAGAGAGAGAGAGAGAGAGAGAGAGAGAGAGAGAGATTTGTTCTATAGGTCTGTTACTCCAGAGAACCCTGACTAACACAGATGTCAACCCATGAAACCCATGGGCCCCAAGGACAGGAGGGGGCTTCCCCAAAGAAAAACATTTGCTCCCATCAAAAACTGGTTGATGGAACCAAACGGGCAATGGCAGCAGGCATTCCCTTGGAGTGATGGACTTGAAGGGCACAGAGCCTAGTTTAACCTCAGGAACGCAAGTGGGAAAGACAGCACCTGGCACTGAGACACCCATGCCCCAGATGCCTGATACAAGCTAAGCAAATAGAAACATGAGCCCTGGCCCATATCGTGTGGAGTGATGGGGAGTCGGTGACTCTGGGCCAATCTTTCAAAGAAAAGGAAAGGTTGGGGCCAGTTTGGGAAGAATCCCAAATGCGAAGTTAGGGAGGCAGGATTCTCCTTTCTCATCCCTTTCCCTCCCACAGGGAGCTTCTGAAGTTTTCACCTCTTCCTTCTTCTCTCTCCTTTCATCTTCTCCCCTTCTCCAGCTTCCTTTTCTTTTCTTCCCTGCTTCAGGTATGGGACTGAGTTTTGAAGTTTTTCTGATCACACTCACACACACACACACACACACACACACACACACACAGAGAGAGAGAGAGAGAGAGAGAGAGAGAGAGAGAGCCTTGAGAGTATTACAGGACACTCTTAAGTAAAGCAGGTTCCTGGGTGGACCAAGAGCACCCTCCCAGCCTGTGGGCCTTCCTGTCAGGGCTGGAATTTTCGCTTTTATCTGGCAGTCTCGACACTGCGAGTACATTACAGACACAGCACCACAGCAGGGCCTCCCAGGGAGGCTAAGTAGATACCCCCACCCGTGTACCTCTAGAGGCCCAGCAATGCTGCCCCACCCCAGGAAAGGTGAAGGTCTGAACTGGGTGTCTGGAGTTTCTCAGACCTGCGTTCATGGGACTGCTGAGCAGGTCTGGGTGCGGCCTCAGGGTGTGCTCTGCTCCCTGAGAAGCGAGCTCCACGGCACCCAATTCCATCTCACGGTTAGACATGATTTACTGCCGTTCCTGCTTCGAACTGCCCTGGACATCCTGTGTGAGAACTCTGGGGTGAAGCCGGCTCAACACGGATGCACCTCCGCAGGGCCAATCAGCCAGCGACAGGGTGAATCAGCCGGGGCTGGGAAGATATTGTAGAGGGCTCTGACAGACATAATTCTTCCCTGTCCTTCAGAGATCCAGTCATGGCTTCTCCTGGCTCAGAAAAGAGACCAAATGTCAGTCAGAATTGTAAAAATAAGCTCTGCTTGCTGCATGCAGACAGGCATTAAGGCTTTTCTCTGTGGGAGCCAACTCCAGGATTGCTCAAACCAGGACAGTGTTTGTCCACTTCCTATCACAACAGATACAGGTTTCTGTTTGCTATGGGGGGGCAGCTTTCCCAACAGATGCACGCCTCAGGCTCAACAAGGAGTCCACTTAAAGGAAGGGGCCTCACGTTGGGCCTTCAGATAACCAATGGGACAGGAAGAATGGATGCAGAGGGTCACACAAGGGTGTGTTCCAGCACTTGCTTCTTCAGAGGGTTTATGCTGTTTCGGGCTCGGTTTTGTGTACCTTGTTCCAGGTCAAAGCTGTGGCACCGTAGACCTGAGTTCATTCCTGAAGCAATCAAACACTTGGTCTCACACCAGAACACATGGTACCACTGGATGCTGGGTTGACACCAGGTCATACAAACCCTTGGAACCAGAGGGTAAGGGGCATGCGGCTCTTTGAAGCAAAAAGTGAGGGACTCTTGCCGTAGAAAGGCTGCTGGCAGTCAGCAGATAAGAACAACAGCTCTTTTCTCAGGGTGGGGGGGATGAAGGGCCTGGTGGGGGTGTGGTGTGGGAAGTTGAGCCTCTGGGCCTTCCCCAGTGTGACAGTTGCGGATGTTATGATCCTGAGTGCTGGGGTGAGCTGGGGTTACCACGGCTTCGTTACTTATTAACTCTGTGACTTTGAACAAGTTGCCTAATCTGGCATTTGACTCCCTCGTGGGCATAATGGAATAACAGTAGGCGCCTACTTCACCAGGTTGATTTGAGAATTAAGTAAGTGGATTCGGGAAGAGTCGGTGTGAAGCCTAGCAAGGGCAAATCTGCTTTGTAACCAGGAAGAGCTCTGTCCTCTTGAGGCCTCTTGAACACCTGAGACGGGCCCCACTGCTGAGGTCAGCCCCACTGCTGAGGTCAGCCCCACTGCTGAGGTCAGTCCCACTGCTGAGGTCAGCCCCACTGCGGAGGTCAGCCCCACTGCTAGGTCAGCCCCACCACTGAGGTCAGTCCCACTGCTAGGTCAGCCCCACCGCTGAGGTCAGCCCCACTCCTGAGGTCAGCCCCACTGCTGAGGTCAGCCCCACTGCGGAGGTCAGCCCCACTCCTGAGGTCAGCCCCACTGCTGAGGTCATCCCCACTCCTGAGGTCAGCCCCACTGCTGAGGTCAGCCCCACTCCTGAGGTCAGCCCCACTCCTGAGGTCAGACCCACTCCTGAGGTCAGCCCCACTCCTGAGGTCAGGCCCACTGCTAGGTCAGCCCCACTGCTGAGGTAGCTAGCTTTTCACTCTAGAGAGGAACCCAGTACAGGTCGGGAATCCTCTATGCCCCAGGCGCTCAGCTGTCATCTACAGTAGGTTCCCTTCTCTAGCTACAAGTTCTAACTTTTTGGCTCAGGAAGGAGTTGAAATGTCATAAAATGATCTCTTTTGGAGCATAAGGGGACCAGACTGGAAATACGAAGACACAGCCTATGGGGTTTCCCTGGCCTGAAGGTCTGTCCTCCGCAGCTGGGTCCAGGTGGGGAAAAACTAGTTTTCAGAGTAAATTTTTTTAAAAAATCTTTTTTCACATGTCATATTTCCAGTCAAATATAGCTGGACCTCCGCAGATGCTCCAGAGTGCAGGCTCAAAGGCGGCAGGTCTGCCAAAGCTCACAGCTGGAATCTGGGGGGCGGCGGCGGCGGGGGGGGGGGGTGGCTGACCTGAAAACCAAGAGTATGAGCAGAAAGCTAAACAACTGGGGAGCTGTTAGCCCAAGACGAGGGAATGAACGGCTCCAAGAGCAAAGAAGGCTGTCACCCAGACACGCCCAGCTCCTCATCCTGTCTACAGAGCCAAAGCCAGGCATCCCCAGCGGCCATGCTCCCTGAGAGGCTCTCGGCTCTGAAGGCCAAGATCAGGCTGTTGACATCACTGACAGGGACAAAGAAGACAGAAATGGGGGTGGGTCAAAGCAAAAACAGGGAAGGATAGCCCTCTACCAAACGTGGAAACGGTCCTGTTGTGGGTCATAATGACTGTGCATACACAGAGACATAGTCATGTGTGAAGGGATTTCTGAAAAGGGTTTCAAAGGCCACAGGGACCACAGAACCAGAGAGACCTTGTGCTGGAATTGTCAGCTCACCTCATCCTAGCTTGTGTGACCTCCACTAACATTTCCGTCACCTATTAGACGGGATGATTATTGTGCTTCATGTGTCCTGAGGATTTAGTGAGGGGATCTAGCAATGTGCCAAGTATGCCCATCAATCCAGAGAGAATATCGTCAGCTGAGAATAAAACAGAAACCCAAATGTGGAGGTGGGAACAGGTGAGGCGAGCCATTTGCATCCTCCAGAAAGCCCTATTTCCCCATGGTCCAGTTACACTGGGGTTACCCCATTCCTGGCCCAGCACTGCCATGCTTTGGTCCTCGCTGCCTTTCTAGTTGAGAGGACCGGGACACTTTTCCACGTACCGAAGTGGCTCAGGCTCCCCAGCTATCAAGGTCCAACTTGAAGGTCACCTCTTCCAGGCCTTCTCCGGTTCTTCCTCCTATCTCTCATAGCCGGGACTCATCCACTCTGCGCAGCCTGTGTGACTCCCCGAAGGTCAGAGGCCTGCTCCTTTCCCAGCGCTGCCAGCTCCTGGCCTGTGTTGGTTGAGAGGAAACTACTGGGAACATACAAATCGTGAGCTCTGAAAAAGGGTGGTAACCAGTTCACTCTTCACCATCGGAAAGCCAGGGCGGAAATGGGCTCCAGCTGCACCATGGGAAACTTCAGTCAGATTCAAAGAATTCCCTTAGTGAGAGTGATAGATACCAGACCAGGTCCCTTGGGACAGTGTGAAATTTCCTTGATGGGTCCTTAGGAAGGAGTGCTTTTAACGGTTTGGGTGATTCTGAGTTTCGTTGAAGGGGCATCTCTCTTAGCATGAGTCACCAGCAACCCAGATGACAGTCAAGGGGCTTTTGGCTCTTGGTCACTGGGTTATCCAAATGGCCTGCTGTGTTGACAGAAGAGGCCACACGCCTGAGGGGAGGACAGAAAAGTCTTGCTCCTATAGGCTTTACTCTGAGCCTATAAGCAAATGAGGCATTTGCCAAGGGTCACTTACCCATATTTGAATTAATAAATGCATAAGGGACATCAGGCCATAGTACCAGAGCACACATTTGGTGGCGATGGTGGACATAGGACATCCTAAAATGAGAGCTGATGTTTCTAGAAAGAACCCCATGAATGAAATCTTCACTGGATGGCTGGATGGGCCCAGGAAGGCATATTATAGCCAGCTGGGCCTCACTGGCAGAGGCTGTGGCCAGGATCCTGGGGTCAATTACATGAAAGACTGGATAGCTATGTAGTGTGACAGCCAACTGCTCTGGATATGGTTTTGATCATCTTGATGGAAAATCATCCTGGTTCTGGTCCCCAAATGTCTGATGTTGGCTAAGCATCCCAGGGCTATACTCTGGTACCTTGGTATGTGCATCCCTTCCCCTAGGACAACTCTCCCAGGCCAGGAGCCTCACCCACCTCAGCGGTTACTGCCTTGGTAGAGCATCTCTTGGCTGCTGAGCAGGCCAAAGTCAGCCGACCATGGCTAGTTCAGCACAGTTAATTAGCTGCAGCTTAACTTACTGCTATTAAAGGCAGCGAGAGAGGTGTGGCATCTGAGTGGAGTTCGAGAAAGGCCTGAGGAAAGAGGAAAGGCATGGCATAATTCTCCAGAGTTAGCACTTATTTGGGGCCTGAGAAAATATTTTTTCACACCCACAAACGGTCACCTCATTTCAACTGTCAGTCAAGTCTATATCTAACCGTGGAACTCTTACAACCAAACAGCCATGCTGCCAGAACTAACATGATCGCAACATCAGCAAGCCATTGGCCATGACATCCTTCAAGTTCTGCTCCAGGTCACAGCTAAAACCTTTCACATTGTGAAGGCACAAAAGTCAGGGTGACTGGGAAGTCTGCTGGAAAGGACAAGACCAGACTGGACAGGAACGGAGAGACACATTTCGTTCTCTTGGCAATAGTATCAGATACGTGTGTGCTTGGGCTGGTTGTCAACTTGACATGAGAGAGTTGTTTGGGAAGAGGGAAGTTCAATGGAGGCATTGCCTTCAACAGACTGGCCTGTGGGCATGTCTTCGGGGGCATCTTCTTAACTGCTTAGACATGCAGGAGACCATAGCCCACTGTGGACGGTGCCATCCCTAGGCAGCTGGGCCTGAGCTGTATACGTAGCTATGACAGCTGAAGAAAGCCAGCTAGTGAGCATCCTTCCTCCACGGCTATTGCCTATTCGCCTGTTTGAGCTCCTGATCTGGCTTCCCTCAATAGCCTGCTATGATGGGGTCATGTACACCAAAGCCTCAGAAAGTCTCAGCTCAGAACCAAGCATGCCATGCGTGTAGACTTCAAGGACTGGGTGGTGCTGGAGGCCCTGTAAACCTGGCTAGGAAACAGATGTGGGCTATGTGTGCTGTTCCCAGCTCAACCAAGGCCAAGCTTGTCAGAAGAACATGACAGACAGCTCACACGTGACCCACACACTCCAGTCGCTTTCCTCCTTGGATCCAGGCTCCAAAGGTGCACCCCCCCATCTCTCTCTCCTTGATGTGGGGCAAAGCATCTGGTGAGAAGCCTCGCCCTGGGCTCCCCTTTCTTCAGAGACCTCCACGAGTCCTTGGAGCCTGAGCTAGGACTAGAGTTCACTGTAAACCTGGGTCCTAAGTCACAACTCAGGACTTCCTTGGAAGGCTCAAGAAGCGCGAACACTCAGTGGTACAGGCAGTCTGTTTGTGGACTCTATCAAGTTCTAGGGAAGGTTAACTGCTTAAAGAATTGACATTTGGAGGGCTTGAGTCTACTATGTGTTCCAGGAGATAAAATCATTAAGTTTTTTTGTTTTTGTTTGTTTGTTTTATGGGATGTGACAATGTGAGGCTTAACTGTGTGAGAGGCTTGAGTAGCCGACTCAAGTATCCCAGCGTGTGACCTCTTGGTAAGTGGAAGGCAGAGTCACTCCCAGCTCATAAAAAACAGCTCTATAGTTGACATTCACAACTGTAAAGGGCCCAGACTTGTGACCTTTGATCAGTGTATAAATGCGTATTAGAAGAAATTAAGATGTGTTTAGTCAAACTAATTAGAAATTCAAGACACGAACACACCATCAAATGGAAAAATCATTTAATTCAAAAGTCATACTTCCACTCACTTTATAAGGATTGCCAGGTACACAAACCAAACATAGAAAGCCAAGTTTTACAGGTGCTTGACAGAAATTGTATTTTCTTTATAGATACGCACAATGGCACAGAAACACTTTTTTTTTAAAAAAAAAAAAAAAAGCCTGAACATGGCAAAACTGTTGGTTTTTTTTTAATAACAGGAAAAATGTTCTATCCTAGTTGCAGGTTACTGTTTAATTACAGAATTTGATTCTATGCACCAGTCAATACTCAACACTGAAATTTACAACAGTGTATTAGGATTTTCCCAAAGAAAATATTAAAGTGCCATTTATAAGTACTTTATTGATATTATATCACACAGCACTGTACAGTCTACTCAAAGGTAGCCTAAAAGATGGATTAAACATGCAAACAGTTTAGTTCCCAAGATATAGACTAGCTGTTTTTGAGAGTGCTTTTGAACACTAACCTAGCATTAGCTACTGGGAATTGATGGGTTTGAGTTTTTAACATGACTTAATAAGTCACCAAGGAACGCAGCTGCAGACAACCATGTAGGAAATATGAACGCAGGCTTTAGATGGCACTTCATCTCTATCTTTGATCTTTTGTATGGAAATCAACAGCCTCTCCATCCTCTAAGACACCCCTCCCCCACTCCAAACCTCCAAGGCTGGTTACAAGCTTTGAAAGTGCCGGAGAAAGTCTGTCTACACGTGAGGCTGCAGCTTTACACATGTAGGCATGTGCTGCACACAACACATACACACGGACACATGCACACACAACTTTTAAAATCACCAGATGTATGTTTTCACAGACACAGCGCTGGTCCTGGCATCTTGACCCCCAGGAACGCTGTTTGCTGATGCTACTTAGAAGCCTATGGGAACTGTGAGTGGGGTATGACACAGAATGTCCCGGCCTGGCTGAAGCTACTCCAGGTCACTCGGACATTGAATGACCCATAATCTGGTCCCCACCGACCACTAATTTTGACACAATAGTTCTTGACTCACCTTCCATGGGTCAGGACTATGCTCAGTTGCTCTCTAAGACATTCCACCATGAAGGGTATTTTCATTTTATTTTCTCCTACAGACTTGTGAAAAATTATTAGTTGTGAATTTTTTCCTGTTGACAATTCATGTCCACCCTTCACCCTCCAACCTCCCACCCCCAGTAAGAGCAGTATCACAGCATTCTTTAAAGGTTTCGGGCTCCTCAGTGTGGTTCATGCTTTCCTTTCCGATCCTGGCCTTCTTATGCCTATGCTTTTCTTCCCATGAACACAGGGCTGCCTCTGAGTGACATCGGGAATCTCTCGTCTGCTTTAGGGAACTCTTTAAGTTAGACAAGTACCGTGGGCGGCGAAAGGAAGAATGCTAATTATTCCTTGTTGGAGTCTCGTCTCAGGTGTTGCTGGAGGAATGTGCAGGGCTCACTGCTCCCGGCTGCTGTCATTGGGATGCTGGGCTCACAGGCAACCACTAGATCAGCATGGCTGCAGAATCTGTGAGCACAAAAGATGTTTTTTCAAACCCCACTGTGGGGTGTGAGGGACACCTGGCCGATGAAAGGGTTATATGGGGCAGGGCTGTTGACGGCAGTGATTACTAAGTTTGCCAGAGGTGGCAGCTAGCTCCCTGCACAGACACCCAGGACATTCCTTTGAACGTCCAAACAGATGCGTGGTTCCCTTGTCTCCTAGGAGTGATGGGTGACAGAGCAAATGTGGGGTGTTGGCGTGGTCATGTCTCCTAGAAATGATGGGTGATAGAGAAAGTGTGGGGTGCCGGAGTGGTCATGTCTACCAGGAATGATGGATGATAGAGCAAATGTGGGGTGCTGGGGTGTCACTGGTACACCTGGGAGCTGCATGGCTCTGAAGGTAGGAGAAGCAGAGGCCAGAGGATGAAAGGTGCCAACAGCCAGCCATGAACAGAGAGATGGTCACACCATCTTTAGTCTATTATTTCCCTGTGTCTCAATAATGGATGCTTCTGGAACCTCTAAGATGGAGAAATAGCTTTTGGTAGGATGGGTGCTACGGTTTTCAAGAAGAAAAGGGACTTGGCAAGGATTTCTCTCTGAGATGCAGGTGTGGCACACTCATGTCTGGAGTCGTGGGCAAGTGCCTGCACTTTCCAAGAAACCAGCATGGTTTCAGGCCCACCCGGGTCAAAGTGCAAGCACTCATGATAGCTTTTGTCTTTGCTTCACTGTAGAAAAGCACCCATGAGACTTCCCCCATTGGCTTTAGAAATACTAAAAACTGCCCCCAATACTGATAGACTACGGAGGGCCCACTAAATGGAGTTGACTCTTATACACTGATCTTGAAAACTGGGAGAGAATTTCAATAATCTTGAGCAAGTCCAGATTTCCCTTGCATGGGGATAGGGATTTGAAACACTTGTCTTCTCATAGCATGGCACTGTTCAGTTAATGGAACTCTGTCTCTCAAGGAGGAGTGAGGCCAATCATCATAAGGCCCCCAGATTCAGGTCAGAACCAACTGAGGAACTCAAAGCTCCGGGGAATGTTTGGGAGTTCGGTCAATGGACTTCCATTCTGGTAACTCACTCCCTACATCCTACCCCAGTTTTCCTTATTCGTGGGAGCTACCGGGCGTTCAGAGAGCAGAAAGGGTACATTTCATTTTTAATCTTCCAGTTCACTTGGCTCATATTCATCCCCCCAGTTCTTCAGCTGATGGGGAGAAGGGAGGCCTAGCTGGACAGAGGGAAACAGAGTGGCCATCTGTCATAGGCCACACATGGCCTGGGGGAAACTGGAAGGAGGTCAGCCTCAGAGAGCAGCTTCACACCAGGGCCAGCTCAGGAGAGGAGTGTGCATCCAAGCAGTCATGCTGGGCCCTGACTACAGAACACCTCGCTTATGATGAGGCTGGTGACTATTTAAATCATCAGACATATTAAAAGGGTCACGCTGGGCTCTTCCAATTTGGAAAGCGCAGTGCTACTTGAGCGTGCACGCCCTTCAGGCCCCATTTCCCAGCTTGTTCTCAAGCTCACAGGGAAGAGTCCATTTCCTTCCTTCCTTTAGACTTCAACCCTGCTCCCCACCCCCACAACCGGGTGGCTTAGGACTTTAGCAATCCTCTGGCCTCTGCCTCCCAAGTGCCAAGACTACAGACAGGGGCCATCGTACCCAGCTTCGGTGGCAGTTCTGAGTCTTGTGTTTGCCTTGCTCTGCTTCAGCCTGGGAACCTGACTGAAGGGTGGAGTCCCCTTACTCCTAGCTGAGTTCCCGGGTGACAACATGACAGTCCTTTAGCTGGTAAACTCGGTGCTGAGTTACAGTGAACTCCTACTAACATTGCAGCCACACACACTGGAAACTGTCTATCTCCTTCTTGGCGGGTTCTTGTGGGGAACCTGGATGTGAAAGGGGAGCCCAGAAACACATCTACAGAAAGAGAGGACTCGGAATCATAGCAGCTGGCTTTCTTATTTTGTTCTTAGAACTGATAGATATGTTTACACACTAGCTAGGCTGTATTTATAAACCCTTAGGAGGTGAGGAAGAAAACGAGCAATTGTCTCCTTTCCTTTTGTCTGGACATCCTGGGATACCAAGAAATATACCTGAGAAGAACAAACAAAAACAAACACTCTCCCCTTGCCCCGCCTATCTAAATCCTGAGTATCACTTTACTGTTAGATGGGAGTTTATTACCTGAAAATGCTTTTTGAACTCTAAAGCCCCAAATCACATGGAGATAAAGAAAACCGAATACAATTAGCTTTTCAGGTCAACCGACAGGAACCATAAGGAAGCATTCTCTCACTGGGTCAGAGAGGGGCCATGACCTTGACTCATCAGCCCTGCCTCTCTCCCACCCTTTCAAACACACCTGCTCAGCAATCAAAATTACTAACTACATGGAGCGACTAGCTTAAAGAATATCAAATATAAAACTTTACCATATAATATTTCAAATCATTCTATTTACAAGTTTATCTTTAAAAAAAAAGCAAAAGATACAGTAATTCAACACAATTCAAGTTTTTCTTTTCTTCATTAAAGAACCCTAGGGAATTCCAGAGCCAGAGACACTCTGGAGCAACCCTGCCATCTAAGTGGCTTCTGGCGAGCATGACAGATTGTCTGCCCAGAGTCTGTCTAATAAGGTCATTCATGTGTGAAGATACCATGAGTCTGTTCTTTGGAGGTCATGTGACATTGCAATGTCCAGGTTGTCTCCCAGGCACAACAGTTAAGACCCAGTGCCTTTTACTCAGGAATCACCTCTAGAAGGCACCCAGCCAAGACTTGAGGCCTCAACATCTGGTGTCTTCCAGGTTCTTATTGGTCTATACTAGGCTCATGCCTGGGCAACCTAGTTAATAATTCCTTCTTTTACTGGGTGGCAGTGTATACAGAGGTCCTTTAAAAATGCAAGCTACAAGTTTGGCCCAAGAATCATCTCTAAACTCCACAGGACCTCCATAGCAAAAGCATTCTAGAGAGTAGTTGGGGGTCTTTGTCAAGGGCAGAGACAGGCAGCAGGGAGAGGGGGGCTAGAAGGGACCCATCAAACGCTAGCCTGGAGGGAGGCAGCATCTTACCCTCTGAAGCAAAAACTCATTGCATGAAGAACAGAAGTATTGACCATGTATGGGATTTAATCTCAACAGGTTCCTAGAGTTTGCTCCAAACCTATCCAGGTGATGCAGACATTTACCAGAAAAGAAACAGTCCCCAGTTGCTATCCTGTCTGCCCCAGACAGACCACCCTAATGGTCTAATCCTCTGTTTCAGATTGTTGGGAGACCATTCAAAAAAACCACCAGAGCTGGAAGAAGGCGGTGTCATACAAAGAGGAGTATTATTTTTGGCTTAGTTTTAGAGTAGGTTGGGTTGCTATGGTTACTAGGTGATGGCAGTGATGGAAGCCTTCAGTGGCAGAGAACGTGAGGGGCATGTGCTTCTTTGCATAAGAGGACTGGACCGAAAACTGCTGATCATGGGCCAACAGCTGCTCAAGAGATGGTGAGAGATTGGACCTTACATAAACAGTGCGGCAACCTCTTCATCCTGTGTGCTTGCCGACAGGCCCAGCTGCCTGCAGCACTGTGTCTCTGGGAGAAGGAAGGAGAAAGAAAGTGTCCGCTGTAAACAGCAGTAGAGGCAGCCTGTAGCATACTGCCCTGCCTTGTCCAGTGCAGCAATGCTGCACTTTCTGTAGAGCTATTCTCATTGTTCCCTCTTTCCAGGAGGCCGGGGGCTTGGATGATGGCTGAAATGAAATCAGGGCTCGCTATTTGGGGCACTCAGGAGAAAACAGCTTTGCAAGCCTTCCTCGAGGTTACCAAAATCAAATGGCCTCCTCTGCTCATTGCGTTTCAATTCCTGCAGCATCACTGCGGTGCTGTCAGCTGAGATGATCATGGAGAGACGTGATACAAGTTCCCGGATGCATTCATGTTGGCAAGAAGCAACAGTCAGGCTCCCTGCCTTCTCAGTGGCAATGAAGAGTGGTCCACAACACCAGAATCAGTAGTTGTCATGGAGACCACGTAAAGCTCAGCAGCTCTGCCGGGGCCGGAGGTTAGAGGAACTCCACGTAGTTCTCTGGGATGAGGCCAGTCTTTCCATTCAGAGTCCCCTCCAACCAGCCAGGCTCCTGAGATGGATGAACTGTGCAGGAAGGGGAGAGAGTGAGAGGAGATGAGGTCATGGGCAGAGCAGGAGCTGAGTATGCATTGGAGGATGTGGGAGGTAAGTTGGGGGAAAGAGTACAATTGCTTGTTATGTAATTCCAGGACTGGTTCGAAACAGAGGTCGTTAACCTTTTGTGGGATGAAACCCTTCTGATAAAGTTGTTCTGAACTCTTTCCACAACAAAATGGGAAACATTCTGGCATTCAAATTTCTATGTGCAGTTTCGGGGGCTTTATGAATTTTCTGAAGTTCCTGTTTTAAACTACATGAAACAGATTTACATTCTTTTAGGTTAGAGGTCAACGGTGGGATGCCCCACCCATATGCCCACCCGTCCATCCACCCTTCCATATGCACACGTACACTCATCAACCCATCCTACTCACTATCAGGCATGTACCAATGGCATGCCCCTGGAGGATTGCTAGGAACGAGTCTTTGTGGGTTATCTGTTTTGCATATTTGTTTATTATTTTTATCAAGAGGGTCTCAATCTGTAGTCTAGATTTGAACTCCCAGGTCTGGGCTTAGCGGCACAAGCCACCATGCCCAGCTTGACCCATCTGCTCTGTACCTTTAAATCCTTACAGTGCAGCCCATTTCCTTGCAGATCCTGACTTCACGCTGCAGGCTGCAGCTTCCCTTCTGCTCCACCCACACCCTCCCTTGCTTTCCTATACCCTAGAACTTTTCCTTTTCCTATAAACAAGTCAGAAGGCTGTCTGCTTCTTCCAGGGCAACTTTCGAAGTTTCTAGTCTTCTGACTTTTTTTTTTTTCAACATCCACAAACTATAGACCCACTTCCGTTATGTCACAATCCCTCTCTATGGAAACCACCAATGAAGATACGGAGAAATCTGGCTGAGTCTGTAAAGCACACCATAGGGGAGGGAAGAGAGATGGATTTGTGAGTCTCCGAGATGTGTGTGTAGGGGGAGGTGGGGTGTTCCTACTTGTGAGCCAACCATACAAGCATAGTTCACTCTGGGGTGGGACAGGGTACTCTACGCGGATTAGGAAAACCCCAATTATCCAAGATTGTTCAGAAAGAATGGATTTCCCCCTGTTCCTTTCCTGGGCTAATTAAGTGACTTCCTGAGCTTGTTTTAGAAACGCACTTCCGCCCCAACACTACTGTATAATTCTAGTTTCGGTTTGTAGGGAAAGGAAAACAGAAACCAATGGAAGCCAATGAGGAGGAAACAAAATCCCGGACTCTGAGACTTCTAAAAGGACTGATGTGTGCGGAGACATTCCTCAGATGAGAACATGGGCAGACACCTATCAGCGGCCTCCGAAACCTTGCATAACTTCCGACCACGAGGCCCGAAGCATGAAACCTAAACAGATGTCAGACCCACACCATCCCCACAGGGGAGAGTCTGCAGCACTCAGGGTGGCCCGACCTCTCTAGGTACCAAAGGTTCCAAAGGTCTTCCTAGGGAGCAAATAGGCTTGCCCTCTGCCTGGCCAACGGCTGAGGCTATCAAGACCATTTCTAGGTCTGCACCTCTACAGTGGTGGCAGAATCTTCCCTGTGGTTTCTGGTATGGGTTAAAGATACCACTGTGAGAGCATCATTAGCTCCCAGGGCAGGTTGGTAAGTAAGGAACTAACTCCCTGCCAGTAAAACAGGGCCAAGCAGCCAGGGAGGTGATAACAAACACAGGAAAAGGTCCCTAAGTCTGAGAACTGGGTTCAGCTGCTCGGAAACCATAATAAAAAGCCAGCTGTGGCAGTGTACACCTGCTCTCCCAGCAGTGGGAGGTGGAGACAGGAGGAATCCAGGGCCCTTCCACCAGCCAGTCTGATATTGGGCTTGGTATCTGCACCCACCAAAGTTTCAGGAAACCTTAGATATTCCGGACCAAAAATGAACAAATTAAACCTGTTCCCCCAAATAAATGAGTTAATAGGAAAAATGCCATCTGAACAAAATACAGACAACCCGAAGAGCGCTGCCTCTTTCCAGCATGGCTGCTCAGTGAGTGTGTGTGTCTGCTTCCTCCCACAGCCGTTCAGAGAGCATGGGTGTTGAGGAGGTTATCTACAAACCTGAGTGGAATTTGCAGACGGCGGGAAGAATTGGAGGAGCCAGGAAGACCTAGAGATGTGTTGCATAGATTTCAGGGAACGAAGCAGACCCCTGAAGAGCCTGTTGACTCACTGGAGTCTCTGAGCCAGGGCTGCTTAAAGCCTAGTGCTAGACAATGCACCAGCCCCACCTGTACGCTCACAGAATGTGCAGATCCCTGGGCCCTAGGCACCTGCATCTTAACATATTTGTAGAAGTGAGGAGCTACGACCTTCCCGTGTCAAAACACCTTTGTAGGAAAGGTGATAGTTAAAGAATGAAAATCTGAGTTCTGATTGGCTGTTGGAGGTGGGAGCCTGGATGCCCCACTCCTTCCTGCTGGAATCTGTTCCCTGGTCTCATACAGGGCTCAGATAAAACCCCAAATCCTTTATAAATAGCATGATGGACTTGCTTCTACCTGCTTCTCCCACCTCCTGATTTCTGGAAAATTCACGGCATATCCCACATAGCGTTCATGAGTCCTATTAAACGGCTAAAATGCTTTCCTATCTCAGTTTTGTTATCGGCTATCTGGCTCAACAACCTCCAGTCAGTCCCCTCTACATCACCCATGACAACACAGCCCGACTGCTGGAAAGGCTGAATACCATGGGGGTCACATGCTCAGAATTTCAGACAAGTTCATTTGCACTTAGTCGTGAGAGTAAAACCAGAATTTGAACCCAGAGACCAAAGCCTTGGCCCGCATATCCTGCTTTGGTTCAACAGGAGAAGGTGCTTCTGGATGGTGTGGACAGGCTGAGCACACGCTCAACAGCAGAAACATTACTAACAGGCATTCCACCTATATCAGCTTCCATGTGAACACAGAGCTGGCTCTGCTGCGATCCTCATCTACAGGTGAAAAACTCAGGGCCCAAAAGGTGAAGCAGCCTGCGAAAATTACACAGCTGGTGGCTAATGGAGCCATACTAGAGGCCCAGGACATCTGACCACAGTCTCAATTCTGCTTAAGCCTGCCTCCGTATGCTGGCTGGTGACGTGCTCAGTTAGTGGTTGGCGGGCTGAACTGCACTAATGTGCACGGCCACACACTGCAAGGAGCTGCCTGGGCGGCAATCTAGAACAGTGAACACAGAAGCTGCTAGTGGCATGGGCCCAACCGCTCTTTGCTATAGCCTGAGATACACCACAGGTCCCTGGTACACTCAGCTCATGCTTTCTTCCCTGCTAATTCACTATGGACAATGGGCAAACATGGGATACGGTCTCTAATGGCTGGCTACCCCCAGAGGGAAGAAGCCTCCATGGGAGGAAATTACAGACCTGTGTGACTAACAGGCATTTACTTGTAGTGATATTTCATTTGTATTTTAATAAATAAAGCTTGCCTGATGACCAGAAAGCAAAACAACCACACAGGTCAGCCATACAGGCCAGGCAGTGGTGGCACACACCTTTAATTCCAGCAGTCACACTAGTTAGCCATAGAGGCTGGGCGGTGGTGGTGCCCACCTTTAATCCCAGCACTAGAGAGGACTATAAGGTGGGAGGAGACAGGAACTCGCTCTCTTTCAGTCTGAAGATTTCATAGAGGTAAAAGCTCTCTAGTGGCTTGGCTGCTTTGCTTCTCTGATTTTCAGGCTGAACCCCAATATCTGTCTCTGGGTTTTTATTATTCCTGCTATATTTCCTCATTACTCAAATGGCTTCTGAGCTCCTATCAGGGGCCACACACTGTGCTAGGCTCTTGTATACGTCACTTTTGAGAAGTGATAATTATGTATCAATAAACTAGTGAAAGGGAGGAGAAAGAGAGAGAGAGAGAGAGAGAGAGAGAGAGAGAGAGAGAGAGAGAGAGAGAATATGAATATAAGGGGAAAAGAGATGGGCATTTGGAGGAGGGGAGACACTCTGAAAGTTACAAGCTAAAGGCTCTTACAGTGTCGGCCAGCAGTGCTTAGGGCAGACACAAGGCCCTAAGACACAGAAAAGTTACATGTGATCCCAGAACAGTGGTCTGTAAACTCCCTGTAACAGGCCACAGGGTATGGCAATTCCTTGGAGTGTTATAGAAAACATACAAACAAAAAATCATGGGTGACTGTGCTCCAGTAAAACTTTAATTACAAAAAGAGGCAGTTGGTCAGCCAGCAGTTTATAGATATGTCCTCCTAAGCTGTGGTGCATGAGGTAAGGGTGAAAGGTCAGGAGGCAGGGCTGGGCTGCAGAGGGGCTCAGAGGTGCCGCACAGAGCAACAGGAGGCCACACAGTGCTCCAAACAGGAACAGTATGATAGGATTTGGGAGCTCACTCTAGCTTGTATGCAGAGCTAGGCTGAGAGGCGAGAGTGGCAATGGCGGGGCTTGCTAGGCAGCTGGTGGGAACATGCAGGTGAGATGGTAGGATCAGCGGGATGCTGGTTGGCAGAGGAGCACGGAGGGAGGCTGAGACCTGGGCAGCTCGTGGTCTCTCGGGCAAGGATGCTGTCTACCTGAAAGGTACCTGGGACAGCTTAGTTTGGCAATGGTGCTTCATTGTACACCACAATGAAGGATCTAGTTCATCTCAAATATGTGTGTGTGCTCGCTCACGCAGGCACACATGCGCATGGATGTATGTGAACATGTATGTATGTGTGTGTGTAGAAGCCAGAGACCAGTACTGGTGTCCTCCTCAGTTCTCCGCCTTATTTCTTGAGACAGAGTCTCTCGTTGAACCAGCAAGCCATGGATTTGACTAGAGTGGACGGTTAGCAAGCTCTAGGGACCTTCCCGTCTTCATCTGCCCAGCATTGCAAGCAGAGGTTCACTACCACGCCTGGCTTTTGACAAGGGTACTAGGCATGGGACTCAGGTTCTCATCTCCACATAGCAAACATGTCACCTACAGATCTGTCACCCAGACCCTCATCTCAAAATGTGAAAAGAGTATCCCAAGAACTCAATTTTTACAACTGCCGTGCGAATTTTCTAGGTATCACAAATCACACTGCTTCCGGGTGACTAATGTTCCTGAGAACACAAATTACTTCTCTTTCCAGTTACTGTCTGAGGTGCTCCTAGCAGTGTGGACAGTTTCCTGGTAGACTGGCAAGAGCTGACACTGGAGATATTTCCCAGTATTGCACATCAACCCTCTGCTACATGGAGGCCAGGAGCTGACTAAGCGGCCACCCCAGAGTTCCAACTTGGGCCCCTGGAATCCCAAGGCTTAGAGATCAAGGGTTACAGAACAGCAGACTTTCACCCCACACACCCTTCCCTTCTCTTCCTTATTCCGCACACAAAATACAGCACACTTATAACAACAGCTTACATGTTCAAAAACTGTCTGCTGAAAGCTTCAACCTGACGGCCGCAGAGAGTGTCCAGGCTACACAGGCGTAACCTTACCTCTCCAGGGTCAACACAGGAGGCAGCAGTCGGGAAGGCCACTTCTCCACCTAACATCCTAATTATCGCCTTTGGTAACGCTTTATTTCTCCGACCGAGGAAAAGTAGATTTTTCCTCTAGAATAGGATCTGGTGAAATATGACCAGGCAAAACAGTCTAGGAAGTGGGTTAGCATTTCTGTCGGGGGCCAGGAATACAGCGCCAAGCCTAAAAGCACTTGCTGCGGAAGCTGATGACTCCAGAACCTAAGCTAAAAGCCAGGGTGGTGGTGTGCTTCTGAAATCCCAGGATTCCTATGGTAAGATGGCAGGCGGAAGGAGAACTGGCTGGAAGCTAGACTGGAGTCTGCAGCACACAGAAGAAACAAGAGAGACCCTGCCTCACGAGAAGGTGGAAGGAACTGCCTCCAGAACTAATGCTCTCCAAGAGCACAGGTGAGCCAACCCTGAAGGTGTGAGAGGCACAGAACTTGTACCACCTCCCTTGTCTGTGGTGAAGTAGTGGAGGTGAGGGAAAAGAAGCCTTCCCCCCTCTCCCCTACCACCTCCAGTTATCCAGCCCTCCCCTTTACCAGTTGCAACACTTGGGTAAGCAGTCTTGCAACCTCTTCTGGGAAGCGCAGCAGAGCTGACCCTGTTGATGGGGTGGGGAGTGGGCAGAAGGGACTGAGCATGAATGATTTGGCCCCAGCCCTTATCTGCCATATGGCATGGGCAGGGAGAGATGCCCTCTCCTTTCTATGCCTGAGGTAGGTGGGGGAGCTGGTCCTGAGGGCCTAAGAGTGGGAGAGCTGCCCCTGCCCCTCACCAGCTGCAGCGCCTGGGAGAGCAGGCTCTGCACCTCACCTGGGCAGCACAGTAGAGCTGGCTCTAAAGGTAGAGGTGTGGGAGAGTCGACCCTGAGGGCCTGAAAGCAGAAGAACTGGCCTAGCCCCTTGCTCATGGCTGAAAGGGGTGAACCTGCCAGGGCAGTGCTGGAGAGTTCGCCCTGGTATGAGGACAAGTGAGAACTGGCGGCTGGCCAACCCTGTAACTACCCAGGCCCAGAACCAGGGTTAGGAGTTGGCACACCCCAACATTCACCCCTTACGTGATCTGCTGGAGCATGTGAGGGGGCTGGTCCTGCAGACCCAAAGCTGCAGGATCTCTACACACAGGGCAGCAGCAGGATAGCCAAGAGGAGTCCCAGCGAGGCTTTAGTACTGATATGATAGTGTAGCAGAAGCCAGAGGCCTTGAACCAGACCAATGACTCTTTGACAGACACCTGCAAGTAAAGACGTATGGACAAAGGGGTTTACTGCGTGACTCACTGTGTCACACTGCAGCTTCCAGGATGAGATTGATTTTTCCTATTTTCTTTATTTCTCTTAAATTTTATTTTATTCTGATTGGTGGGGAGGTGTTGCAAGAGCAGAGGGCAGATATGAAGGGACGGGGAAATGAATGGGATCCAGATGCATGATGCGAAAAACACAAAGAATAATAAGAGGAAAGTTAGAAAAAAAGAAAAAAAGTGTCCTCTGACTCCACATGTGTATCACAGCATGAGCGTGCCCACGGTCACATGCAAGCACGTGATGTCACCATCGGAGAACTCTGGTGAACCCTGGAGATCACGGGAGTGCGTGGGAAGGGAACCAAACGTCTTTCTTGCTACGTGTGTCTGTCTTTAGAGGAGTTATGAAGGTTACCTGGTGGTGGGTGGGAGCAGTCACAGCACCTGCCGGGCAGAGCACCCCACTGGGAAGGGGAGGCCCTGGCAAGTCAAACTCCTGGGCTGTGTCTGCCTGACTTCTTGTTGTTCACTACTTAGGCTATGTCAAAAATGCGACTTAAAATGAACGAGGGGGGGATGCAGAGCAGTGCGAGCTCCTTATGAAAATAATCTGGCCTTTCCTCAGACAGTAAATCTAGAGTCACCACGTGACCCAGCAATCCCAAAGGAACTTATTTTTTAAAAAGCACTCAAACATGAATATCAACAGGATACCATTCTTAACAGGGAAAAAGTGGCAATAAGCTATCCCGTCAATTAACTGGTAGATGTTGAAGTAAATTTTGGTACAGCCACACGATGAAATACGACTTGGCCATAAAAGGGAATAAATTGCAGATATGTGTTACAACGTGGGATAACTTTGAAAAACATCATTTAAAAATACAAGAAAATACAAAGACCACATATTATGTAATTTCTATTTGGATGAAATGTCCAAGGTTCAGGCACAAAGCAGCACGATTGCTAAAGGGCATGGGCTCATCGTATGCATGTGTGTGGCTGTGGGGTGATATCCTGGAATTCAGAACCGTATAGATCACTCACCCACGGCAGGAGCACAACCGCCCCAGTGGTGACGCCCATGCTGATCTGTCCATCGGGGGAAACTGTGCCATGTTATCACCGCCGTTCTGTGCGGGGCACACTCACCACGGCAGGGTTTGGGACAGTCTTCCGCAGACCCACTGTGTGTGCTGGTCTGCTAGGCTCACAAGCACCGGCTGAAGACAGCAGAGGTGGCTCCACTAGCTCTTTCCTATGGACTCAGGTTTGTAAAGCACCCAGAAGAGAGTCAGCAGTGCGGAAGCCTCAGCATGGTGCTCTGGACTCGGGGAAGCAGGGAGGGGGACCACAGGCTCGTCGGGACACTTGCAGTTTCGAATCTGCCCCAGCTGTTGCTGGCCCAGGAGAACCAGGCTGGGACTCTCCCTGCATTGGGTGCTGTGTTTCCCACCGGGTCTACTCATGCCTGACTGAATAGGTGGGCAGAATGCAGGGTGTGGGGGATACCTGGTGCCAGGCACTCTGGATGGGACTACAGGTTCCAAAGACAGAAACGGTGCCTACAGCTAGCTGACAGTCAGTCAGGCTGGGCCATGATAGCCCCAAAAGAAAAACCATTTCACAGCACCACGGTCCTTTTTCTAAGATGGACACAGAGTCGTGACAATAGTAAGGATAGCACACTGAATATTTCCTGTTCCGTCAGTACTATTTTATGCCTACACTATATATCAGCTTGATGTCCTTTTGACCATACCATGCATGTAGGTGTGCATTCTGCTGTGACAGAGAAGAGAACCAGGGCACAGAGAAGTCATGTCACCACTTGAGGTCACATCAGAGCAAGTAGTCAGACTGGGCTACATACTGTGGCCTGGCTCTAGGGTTCACTTGCTTATGCTGCTTCTCAGTCACATGGGGGGAGAGGGGTGGTTATGGCCCGGCAGGGGTGCCCAGCCAGATTGGTGACCTTTGTCTTCACTGTACCTGAGTCAAACGGTTACCAAAATAAATGCCTGGGTTGTGGAAAAAGGCTGCTGCCTCTTTGGCTTCCTCTGAAGCAAACACAACTAACTGCTTTTAACCCTCAAGGAGAACTTCACCATGGCAAGCAACCATCATAGAAACTTGGTGTTTGCACAGGGGTCCAGATTTTCCTATTAGGCAAATAATTATGCCAAACCAAGCTTCACTTTTCACTCTAAAATACGTTTCTAGGCTGGAAGACAGAAAAGAAATGGGATAATGGTACACCAAGCAGGTCCCCGGTTTCATGGAGCACCACAATACGTTCTTGCACCAGGATGCCATGGCAGGCCGTGGCTGGGGTGTGATGTCACATGAGAGAATCTGTTCTGTGCTCCAGGGAGGAGGAACAGGAAGAGGGTCACGGCCTGCCTGGCTGTCTGGTGAGTGGGCCTTGCCTGTACAATGCAGGTGGACATCCCAAGGAGAAAGCATGACCTAACAGGTGACCTTGAGCTCGTCTGATACCTGTGACCAATGGCCACCATCCTGGGTCCACTCCCTTGTCATTGACTGTCTAGCTCACAAATGTGAAACACCAAGGCCAGGTTCAATCTCACTCAGAGATTGTTCCAAACAACTCAGTGACTAGATGTTAATGTGGGGCTACCCAAGGTAAGGCCTCCAGAAGTCTGATTTGGGGGAAAGATGCTCTTGGCCCAGTAGGAGCTTCATTCATCTGCATCCCCTCTGTTCTGGTGGGATGATGGGAAACTCACCGTTATCGAAGATGGTGCCCGCTGTGAACGAGAGCTCAGAGTCGTGCTCAGCTTTGCAGGCATACAAGGCCTTGGCCTTCCGGAACGGCGTGCTGTGTGGAGAGGGGAGTTTATTTAACACTGTTTGCAACCACGAAAGCCGCAGATAGCTCATCGTTCTTCTTCCCTTTCCTTGCAAGCCACCTAGCCCTCTCTCTTGGGAAGAGCCTGGACAAGGTAGACAGATGGCAAAACAGGAGGTGGGAAAGTCTTAAAGGCCACAAGAGAGAGCTGAGGAAGAGTCAGGAAAAGGCCATGCTCTAAGAAGCCACAATTCTCCAAAGTCACCTTGTGCCCCAGAGAAACTTCACCTGGGAGTTACAACAGCTGGGCCTGGGAGGGGAGAGGAGAGCTTTCAGAGAGGGAATGTTTGGGGTAGGAAGGGACCACAGGGCTCTGCAGAATGTTTCCAAAAGTTGCTCTGGGAAGTTGGCAAAGCCCAGTGGACCCAAAGTCCAGCAGAGCCAGCTTTCAGCCCTTCCCCCAGATGTTCTCCATCGCTGGTGGGGCAGCCTTCCAAAGCTGGGACTCTTCCGGCCCCAGGGCAGGCAAGGCTGGAGGAGGCGTGTGAAGCGGTGTGTGAGCACACATGTGTACCAGGGTGGGAGTCTGCGGGGAGTCGGGGAGGGGCAGAGGTTGAGTCTGTGTTTTGTTTCGGATTCTCTTGTTCAATGAATATCGACAACGCTCTCCCCATGCTATCAGCATGCCCTTGAGAGCACTTACATGCCCTATTGACGTGCATATAAAACTATAAGCAACAGAACTGAAACCGAAATGCATGTCACTTTCCAAGGGATTATTACACGCAGCCAGAGTCGAGGCTGGCACATTTTTGTGGTAACGGGGCCAATCTTTGAGTTCTTGCAGGCATGTGGTCTCTGTTGTAACTACTTCACGCTGCACAGCCGCACACAGCAGCCAGGGACACCATGGAAACAAACCAGTGAGGCCACATTCCAGTAAAAAGTCATCTCCAGAAGAACAGGGGCAGAGCTTGACCATCACAGGCCATGCGGTACAAGCCCGTGTGTCTTCAGGGTCATTTGTGGGAACAGGGTAATTTTACTTTCTTCGACTGTTAAGCTTGACTTTGATACCCGACTATTCTTAGCCGTCTGTAGACTTCTCACAGGTCACAATGACATCTGGCTGTCAAAAGGCTGCTCTTTATTTGCCACAAGTGACTTTCTTTCTCCAAGTCATCTGAGGGAGTACACTCTGGAATCCAGAAGTACAAGTTTTCAAAAGCCAGAGGGCCTCTGGCATAAGAAGCCAGTCAGGAGATGTATGTCATTGAATTTGTCTTCACTTGACAATCTGAGAGCCTCCTGGAACTAGAAAAGCCCCAGTTGACAGGGGAGCTGGGTCTGCTGAAACTGCTATTGCTTAGGGGCACCAACCAAGTGCAGGTTCTCTTTGGGAAGGATGATGGGGGGTATTCCTTCTAGTCTTGGGTCCATGAAAATGGAAAGACAGACAACTGACAGGGTCTGTTGTACAGCAGGGTGAGCAGAGTTGGCGGTTATCCAGACTGTGTTGCCAGGGAAACAATCGTTTACGGTAGCTCTCCCTGGTTTTCTTATAGCCAATGGGTGATGCTGGGAAGGGGAGAACTGGGAAAGCAGAAGGAAATGATACAGGGGCCCTGGGGATGAAGGAGAAAGGCCTTCAGTTCCCATCAGTTCCAGCTAGAAAATAGCTCTTCTGATCTCATCACATTAAATAATAAACCTGCATGTGGGTTAGCAAGGGCCCAGCAGTCAATGTGTAGCTCTTCATGGTGAACAAAATGTGGCCTCCTTTCCCCACCTCCTGCCCTGATCATGGGTGGAGAACATCCAGGAGGCTGTGACAGGGGCTAAAACAGCCCAGCATTATACTGTCAAGCCTGTGGAGTCTTGAATGAGATGCAGGTTATAAGGAGAATCCAGGCCATAGGAGCCGAGGTTGAGACCAGGGCTGCCTCTGAGGACAAAGCAGCACGGGTGGGCACAGGGTGAGGAGACCAGGGAAGGCAAGGTTTCTCTGGATGGGATTTCCCTAGAGGTTACTTAATAACCTCATTAAATAAAGGTCATGGGACAGAATAGGGGCTGCCCAGGAAACCAGTGAGACTGTCTGACAAGCAGACAGCAGAGACCATGGTCTCTAGCACCCACAACTATTATTAGAAGGGATTAACTTTTCAACAATATTAAAAATTTGCAATTTAGTAATGAAATGTCGAGAAAACAGTGAGATGAAGGTCATAAGAGACTGTTTTTCTCTAACAGGTAATTGACAACTGATGGGAAGATCCTCCCACAACAGCCTAATGGTGTGCAGAAAATAGAGGGGATGCAGAAGGGGTGTGCTCATGTATGTTTGTGCGTGCGTGCACATGTGCACGCACGCGCACACACCCACACCCACACACCTATAGGTCTGGGATCAAACGTAGGGTGCCATGGATAGCGTAAGCAAGCACCAATCTGTGTCTCTAGCCCTAGAGGACATGCTTTTAAAGGGTGTTGTTCCCATTCCCAAGAAGTATGGTCACCATAGAAACTAACAGACACTTACTCAGATTATATGAAATCTGAATTTCATATAAATAATGCATACTTTTTTGCATATATGTCTACTAAGAAATATATTTCTTATTTATCTTAAATTCAAATTTAACTGGGTAGGCTTTGTTTTTATTTGGTTCAGCAACTCTAACTGGGGAAGTCATGTCTTGTTAAAGTCTGCCATTGCTTTAAGCCTCGTACCCCATAGCTCACTCTGAAAGTTCCTAAGGCGTTTGCTTTAGGTGAAGAGTCTCAGCAAACAGATCCTGTTGGCTAAAGGATCTGGGGTTGGGAAGCGCTGGCTCTGGTTGAAGCCCGCACTGTTGGTCGCTTGGCTTCCTATTCTGCAGCTGGACATGGGCTGGGGAGGTGCTAGCAGGCCCCATCACAGCATTCTTTAGCTCTGGGATGGGCCTTCAAGGGCATGAGCAACTCTGGAACCTTCTGCTGGTTCACTTTCAGTGTTTGCCTTTGAGCGTGGAATGAGGCCAGGAAAACACTCAGAGGAATTTCCCTCAAATGCCCTTGCAAGCTCCGCAGAATGACAGCCCACTCTCTGTGGTGCACGCTCCTGGGGGAGGGGCCACGCTCCTGGGGGAGGGGCCACGCTCCTGGGGGAGGGGCCACGCTTCTGGGGGAGGGGCCACGCTCCTGGGGGAGGGGCCAGCCTGCAGTGATTTGATCATTAAGGCAGTTCCCCAGGGTCCAAGTGCAAATACAAATTAGGGTCTAATGTGGGGGCTTCTTGGGAAACAGATGGGAAAATGGGGAAAAAAAAAAACAAGGGCAAAGGTTAAAGGGGCTTTCTCCAGTGCCCATCTCGTCTGTGCAGTAAAAGGTACCTCTACTTCTGAGCTTGAAACAAGAAGCTCAAACAGCAGACTGAATGGAGAGGGGAAGCCATTGCCCTGGGTTCCCAGGACCCCAGTTAGGCCTCATTCAGAATCTGCTCTTAAAATATTTGCCAAAGGAAAGAAAAATTGAAGTTTTGTGTTCTGTTAGTCAGTTTGAGGAAAAGTGACACTTGACCTGAACAATGGGTACACTCCCCCAACTCTTGGCTATACACTGTAACAGCAATCAGGGACTAGAACCCACCTCTGGCCTCCTAGTGGGCTACTTTTCCAGCAGGGTTCCATCTGTGCTTACTGTAACATAAGCATGTAACTCAGTGACTTCCAATATTAAGCCTTACTGTGGCTTGCCTATTTCAAAATGACAGATTCCTAAAGGATTGTGGGGCATCTTCCTAATGGTGCCTTTAAAAAGGACACCAGAGGGAACAGTATTGAGTAACTACCTGTATGTAGGCTAGCCCCATTCCCCTAATGAAAAATGAAATTTATGCCCTGGCAATGCTGAAGCATGCATGGGCAACCTGTATATGGCGGTTCTGTTGAACTTGTCCATGGTCTAAGGTGATGAGGATGACTGACCAGGTCTCTTCCTCCATTCATTCCCAAGGCTATTTAGTAAGTAAATGAGTCACTGTGGTTGGTCCATTCCAGGGCCTCATGGGTCAATGAGGAGCCTACCTGGAATAATCCATATGGTTTCTGGTGTGCTAGAAAGTAAATGTCTCCTAAAGTGCCTAGCAGTTGCCTAAGAAATCATCCACAAAGAGCTTAAAGTGTTAGGAAAACAGGATCTAATTTTTACTTTATTTATGACATGAAGACAAAAAAAAATACAGTGCACAGCCATATTTCCCATCATCCAGAACCAAGGTAGATGGAAAGCCGTGTCTCATCCAGCAGAGCTAAGGGCTGGGAGGCACAAAAATTTACTGGAGTTGTCCTGGTCTTTAGAATAAAAATGCTGGGAAGATGACAAGAACTCCTAACTCTGCAATGGCTCTCATTTAATGAAGTGACCATTTTCTTTTTCCACAATGTTGTTCGGGCCATTTCTCTTCCTGCCCTTATATGAGTCTAGAATGACACAACAGATAGGAAAACGCCCAAAGGGAGTAAAGTCATGCGCCTGTGTATACAGGGAGCATAGCTTTCTAAATGGTGAGAGTCCTCCCTGATGGAGCCAGAAAAGGCAGTATGCAAAATTCCCACCCAAATCAAGAATGTTCTATGCTTCTACCCATTGCTATGGCTTTGTTGGAGGACAGGCCAAGTCTGAGAGCTGGCCACGAGGGCCCCAAGCAGCAGAAGGCATCTGCAGGATCTCTATTCCACCCTTTCCTGGAGGTGAAGCTCAAGAGCAAACCCCGTGGCTCTTAGCTGCTGAGCTCTCCAAGACAGGCCTGAAGCATGGCCCTCTGGGAGAAGAGCGAGGTCAAGCCATTCACCCTCAGAAAAGAGGTGGTGCCTTTTCCCATGAGCACTCTGAGTTCATGACCTTCAGAGACAGAAGTGGGCTGGGAGGCCAGAAGATTCCTGGAGTACATGGGGTAGGGAGGCAGAAGCCCTGAGCAATGTAAAGAGCAAGTGCGTCATGTCTTGGTCCTTCACTCTGTGCTATATTCTTCTCTCTCAGCAGATTTGGTCTAGGACGAGACGTCAGGAATACAGGCCCAACCCACAAGCACACACTGTCAAATATTACCTGATAACCAAGTGACAAAGAAAGTGTGTATGTGTGTCAACATTGCTCCTTAGGATATTATCTTCAACCAAAACATGGAGAACCCAATGATTCAGAAAATATTCAACACACGAGTGCTATTTTTGGAGATCCCCATTCCTCAAATCCAAGCACCAGAGATTAATTCAGAGATGTGGGTAAGGGTTAGAAAGGGTATTAAAAATGCCATGCAAGGCCATGCATATTGTGCCTCTTGGCTTGGCTTCTTAGGAGGGAATCACTGAGAGCAGAGGAGGCCCCCAATGTCTCTGACCAGGTCTGCATACGGGAACAGGTCAGTCACCATCCGTGGTTTTACCTGGAGTCTTCACGAACCGCTTCTTCTGGCCTGTCAAAAAGCAAGTGCAGGTTTGGATGGCAGGGAACAGAGTTGACGAGGAGGCTGAACACTGCGTGAAGAGAGGACCAAGCCAATGAGAGAACAACAGCAGCAACAGAAAATCAAACCAACCCTGCAACAGACCTGGCGGGGGATGAGTCGCTGGACGTGGATGAGGTGGGCATAGGGCTGGATGGCGCCGAGAACATGGGCCATGATGGCGAGAGGGGTGAAGTTGGGCTTGGATTCGGGGGGCTGCAAGACATAACAACCAGAAAACTCATCAGCACATAGGGAAACCACAGTGGGAGCACAGGGGGTTCATGGAGAGGCCAAATGACAGGGTGCTGCAGCAGAACACAGGAGCACCAAAGTCCAGAGGCATGCCGCCAAGTCTCCGTGCTCCAGGTCAGTCGTTTGCATCTTCCAAGGAACGCCTCTCCCCTGATGTCTTGTTGCACAAGCATGCCCTTTGCCCCATCTCACAACTGTTTTCTAGGTGACCCGAGCTTCTCCATTATCTACTGTACCACTGGCCTTGGGGAACGTGCGCTGGACCCACATATGTGAATCTGCAGCTCTGTGTTTTGTTGCCTGCTTTGTTACACACTGACCGCACTCTCAGCCAGCCTTTAGCCTTCACTGCTGCGTACTTTAAAACTTACGTCTCAGCAGAAATGAATATTTTTCTGGGCCACAAAGGCCATTCAGCCAGAAAACAATTTCCTGTTTACATTTTTAACTACACGGGCTGTGTGCCATTGGAGACCCAAGTGTGCATTAGGAACACGCTAGGGGACAGGGGCAGGACGGACACACACCTTTCAGAAGCAGAACTTACGGCTGTGTGTAGCTCCCTGGGGGGTGTGCTGTCAGGCCTGTTCTTTCTCTTGCTGTGGATTCTGATGCTCAAAGAACAGTCTCAGTGAAAACACAGTTTTTAGAAAGGAGCCAAAACCTCACATTTGTCTATTTTGTTCTTTGATGGGCAGCCGACCAAAGGTTTGGAGAGGAAAGGTTGAAATTACCACAATCTGGCTGGTAGATTTTAACTGGCCATGTTGGCCATCTGACTTGTTTCCGCAGATTGTGCAAACACCTTAGCACCTAGGTGAAATGACATGTCACAGAAAGTGCAAACACAGGTGGCTGAGAAGATGTGGAGGCAAGCTAGCCGCACAAGCACCTCAGTTCCCAAATCTTAGCTGGCTGCTGGACTCTACAAACAAAGCTCTCTAGGGGGGGAGTGGAATGTACAGGAGGGCAGCTGCAGGTGGGAAGTCAGCAAGAATACATGCATGTCATATATGAGGGTCTGCACTAGGGCTACACCAGTTCAGACATGACGCTGGTATTGAGTGTGTGTGAGTGCTTGTGTGTGTAAATATATACAAAATAGATACAATAAGACCTGTGGCAGCATTCAGAGAAAACCCTATGCAAAGTTCATATCCTCCAACGAATCTGATTAAACACTTACTAAATGTCATCATGTGTATTATATTTCTAGCATATGTATCCCGTGAGGGAGGAAGTTTTGTTCCTTTTGCCGTAGCTAGATTATTTATGTAATTCCTGTGGGTATTAAAGAGCTAACTAGTGAGTAAATTAGTGGCTCTCATTAAGCTGTCCAAGAAGCCCACAGACAGGCACTGCTAGAATTTCCACTTCACAGATGTGAAACCCTGGGCTATGGTGAGGCTTGCCAGTCTTTAAGTGACAGGGCCAAGATTCACTCAATGCCCTGACCCAAAGCCTGGGCTCTCACTGCCAGTGCTCTGTCTCTGAGAAAGAAGGCCCTCCACTGCTCCTCTAGGCCCTGAGAAGCTTAACAGACCCAGGCACAGCACTGGTGATTCTCCTACTCACTGAGTTATGAGTTTTCTTCAGATGCCTAACATTTGAAAGGGAGAATGGAAATACAACAGCAGACTCGGTAAGACTCAGCACACAGTAAATCCCAATCGACCCCACAGTCCTGCCTCCATTGTCCTGTCTGGCAGACTCACAGAGCAGATGGGATTCATACAAAGAGAAGAAATGAAACTCAAAGAGTAGATTTCAATCCATCAAAGATTCATTGGTAAGAACCCAGAATGAGCAAGACGATAAAAGTAATTTGCCAAAGTTTCTGGCTTTGAAGAGCTTAAAGTATATTTGACAAGATGTAAGAGGTTAAAAAGAAAACTAACATCAGAGAAAGCAAGACTCATTCGTGGGAGGTCAGAGACTGTAGGATGAGTTTAGCATCCACTCCTGGTGACTCTCGCTTGGGATTCCAGAAACAGTCTTCCCGAGTACTTGGGCTGGCCATTGCTTTCTCTGGCCTCTCTCTGTCCCACCACATAATGTGCCAGTCAGTAAGGCCCGCAAAGGACTCCTAAATCATGGCCCAAACCAAAAAGCTATGTGAGACAAGGGGAGGGTCAAGAGAACAACTTGGGCTCAGAGGCCTGGGGTAATCTGTTCCTGTGGTAATACTACAGGATAATCCCAAAGGATCTACAAAGTCGTTGTCTACTGAGGAAACGCCTCTAGCTTCCTATGTCATGTGCACAGGAAGCATAGTCTGGGAACACAATATGGGGTTCTGAATGTCATTTTACATCCTCAGACATCCCAGCAGTTCCTGGTCAGGAAAACAGGGCAGAAATTATGTGGGGGTGAGGCTGGAATGCAGGGCACTCATAACTCTTGTAAGAAGTGACTCTTCACATCCCATATTAGCTGCCATAAATATTAACTGCACATTTTAATGTCTATCAGCATTTATTTGCTATGAAATGACCAAAATTTAAAATCTATTACCACTGTGTCAGCGTTCATGAAATAATAAATTGCATACTCCACAGTACTTTTACGGTGTTTGCAACTACTGAAGCTATTATGCCTTTTATTTGCACATCATAAATGTCCATATCAACAATACCAGTGCACATTGCTTTATACACTGAAGAATGCTGATGGCAACAGAAGGGTTGTATACACAGGCACACTCATCTAAGAGACACTGAGACACTCTTTTAGTTTTGATGGAATTCATACAACCTACGAGAGGGACTTAAAATGTACAGGGATAATGATAACTCACATGTGCATAAACATCAATCTCCTCTTCACTACAGCAGTGACTGGCAACCAGTGACTTGTTAAAATGACAAGAACCAACAACAAACAAACAAAAACTCTCAGACCACAATAATCCCAAACAACCAAAACAGACCAACAAAAATCGGTCGCTTTCACCTTCAGCCCTAAAACCTCCATTAAGAAATTCTCGATTCTTTTCCCACTGTCAGAGCCAAACATAACAAACAATCAAGGTTAAAAACAGGAGGAAATAACTTTCTAACTCCAATTTTAGCAGATGACCCTTAAAGATCTCTTACAATCCTCAACCCAGCTGGGTATTTCCCAGCGGAACACCCCAGCATATTTTTCACCCTAAATATTCCTGGAGCCCTGCCAAAGCCTTCATCAGGGCCCAACTACAGCAATAACAGCTTCAACTTTAGCACGAAGGAAGTCTTGTGGGCTGGTTTGTCTCTAGTTGGGAGGCTCACATCGGCTGTAGTGTGTTAGATCATGGTGTCGTCTTTGACATTCAGCACAGTGAGAGAATAACAGCTCAGGAAGATAAGCCGAAGCCTTGGCAGCGTGTGAGGCTGTGGCTGACAGTTCAAGTACAGTGGGTAGTAATGTCATCAGCTTGACACCCTTCTGGGGTGACTCACTGGAATAACAGAGCGTGTGATGCACCGGCCAGGGCACGTTGGCCATGTTGTGAACAGTGCTAGACCCGGGCAGGGCTCCCAATCCCAACAGAGATGTAGCAGATCCTTTAGGTCTTCACACCACGGTTATAGAGCTTGTATGAGATGAAGGGTGCTCTTACTGGAGACATAAGCTCACCAATACACAGAAAGTTTATCTTCGACTAGGGATGTATGCCACAGCATATTTATCTAGGATGTACAAGGCTATGGGTTCAATCCCATACAGAAAGTAGGGACAAAGAAAATTAATCTTTCTAAATTCTTATAATCAATTTACGGCTTTGCAGAAAAAATTAAAAATACTTAAAACAAAAAAGCAATGAAGTTATGTGTAATTTGTATTACTGATAATCACTGTTAACATCTTGGCACATTATATGCATGGTTAACAGGCTATTTTTTAAGTTACCCAATATAAGGATTTCTAACATCGTTTAATAGACTTTGGTACATTTTCCATTGGCTACCGGGCATGTTATTGTATGGTATACCTGATTAATGTGGTCATTTTCTCTGTGTGTACATCCAGATTGCTATCCCCTTTTAGCTAATATAAATAGTGCTGCCATCATATCCTTGTAGAGGTTTACTGCCTGTGTCACCAATTGTTTCCTTAGCATAAATTCCTGGAAATAAAGTTAGTGGGTAAAAGGTTAGAATCTTCTTTTAAGGGTCATGATATATCCTGCCAAATAGCTCTTTTTCAAAAAACTCTAGGAAATGCACTCCACCAACACTGAGCATTATGTCCAAAGACTCGATATGTTGCTGTAGTTTAAGATTAGCTTAGACACCTCCCCTTTCCCAGTGTTTCCAATAATGTACAAAAGGCATGATTTCCTCCCAGTGTTCAGTTTCTACATAGAAGCAATGTTTAATTTTCCAAAGGGCATTCTGCAAAGAAAGGAAGAAGGGATACCAGCACACAGACAGACAGACAAGCAGGGACACTGAGCATCTAGTCTGACTGTGGAGCTGCACTAAGAGGAATGGGAATATTGAGTATTCAGCTAGCTCAGAATTACTAAGGACTAAACAGAAGTTATGAAGAGGGGCCAAAGGTTCCTAAGCCAACATCGCACTGTGGGGAAAACATAAAACTTGCTTTTATATCTCTGCCAGTGGGGGGCCATAATCTGTAGCCCACATGTGTGTAGTTCAGGCCTGGGCGTGGGATGACCTTAACAGTTTCTCTCTCCTTCAGACCTAGAATTGGGACTGAAGTCATTAAGGTCAAAGTGGGGATGTCTTTATTCTCTCTCCCCAAAAGGAGATAGAAAAACCAATAGCATCTAGGTAATGCAATTCCAGATCAGTGAGTGCCTCTTCCCTGGAAAACATCCCTTTATAACTTGAATTAGAAAATCATAAAAAGAGAAAGGAAGAGTTGAGAGGAGCACTGGTCAGTGGGATGATAATATCAGAGAAAATGATACCAAATAAAATTGTAATCTCTTGATGAAAACTGAAGAGCATAAGTTCTTTCATATGTTTGTGTACTCAACCTTTTGTAACAGAAACTACAAACATGCCAACTGCTGTGGAATAACCCTTTGTACACTGTGAAGATGTGTTGCTCTCATTGGCTTAATACAGAGTCAGCTGGCCAGTAGCTAGGCAGGAAGAGGTTAGGTGGGAGAGCCAGACTGAGAGAATGCTGAAAAGAAGGGGAAGTAGCCAGATAGACAAACATTCAAGAGGATAGGTAAATGCTACAGGTCATGTGGCAACATATGCAGACTGATAAAAATGGGTTAATTTAGTCTGTAAGAGCTAGTTAGTAATAAGCCTAAACTATTGGACAAGCATCCATAAATTGATAATAAGTCTTTGTGTAGTCATTTGGGAATTGGCAGGTAGGCTATAAAAGTCTGCCTTCAGCCAACCTTTGGGATCTTGCAAAACGTGTTTTCAACTTTATAAGCAGGAAGGGGGGGGGGGAACTCATATGCTTCTGACCTCCATCCTGTGTTCTTTCCGAACTGATGTTTGTCTATGTATTTATAGTCATTATACCTCATCCATTATATCTTGTATACATTTTAATTCTGATAATTACAGAGCTGTTCCTTGTTTTAATGATGCTGGCTGACAAAATTTCCTTAGGGTCTTAACAATTATGGGCAGTTGCTTTAAAAAATGCCTTTCTAATAATTTGCATTAAGATACTTGACGAATCCACAATATAGCTATTCTGTTTTCCAGCTCAAAACAATTCTGGTGGATAAGTTTCAAGTCAACTCTGAGGTGTAGGTGGAGACGGTGAGTAATTCCAGGGTTTAAAGAAAACTAACAATCTTAGCAGAGGCTGTCTATTGTCCGTAAGGTTCTCTCAGTGAACAGTGTGAATCTTCTCAGGTGAATAGTACAGAAATGAGCCAGAATGTTTGGGTGGAAGTTCCATCCCAAGCCCCCTCCCCTGGGAGTCACCTCAGTCCAGGTCTCAGTGGGACCTCCAGATGAAAAGTTTTTGCACCCCAATAAATCTCTCCACTGACTCAATAAACCAAATCAGACCAAATCAAACCAAATCAGAAAAAGCCCAGGTTTAATGGATACCAGCATTCCCGGGTGGGAGAGGAGACGGGAAGGAAGACCGAAAAACCATGTTTGTTCTCTGGGGGGCAGTTTAATTAGCCTGTGGGAGTGATCTTGAGCATCTCTGGGGAGGGGTCATCATTTGGCAGGCTTTCTCAGATGTGGATTCTGGACTGAGGCAACTCCCAAGGGAGGGGGCCTGGAATAGAACTTCCACCCAAACATTCCAGACTCTTTGCATATATGGACACCAGGGGCTGAGGTGAAGCTCCCACCCAAACAGAGAGGAACTCTGATTTTTAAATGGATGCCTGGACAAGATTCCTAGTTCAATCGATCACTGCAAGGAAAATCATCAATGGAAGGAACCAGAGGCACCAGGCCCAGCGCTTCAGCTGTGCACGTGGTATACCACACACGGTGAGCTCAGCCTTTCCTTGTTTTTAATCACACACTCAGGTGTAGGAGGAGGGTCTGCTTGTTCATCCGGGCCGCAGGTATATCAACATTGGTTCCTAAAATTAAATATATTTGTTATTTTTCAACCAAAGAAAATTCATGATTTATAATGCTACTTGTAGGACACCTCCATCTTTGGAGGAAGCACTATGAGAGTTTAACATTGGCTATTTCAATCTCCTGCCCTACAGTCTAAGGTACAGCAATGGTCAGGATGTCAGGGAGGAATAAACATGGCTCTTAAAATGACATTTGCAAGCATGGGAAAAGAACTATGCAAATACGGGACTCACACATTAAATTCTCTAAAATAAAATAATTGCAAAATATCCTTCCACAAATACTAGAGTAACTGGATACCTAAATGACATTGGACCTACTATCTCACGCCATCCAGGTAGATTACAGATCCTAATACCAAAGGCAAACAAAGCAGGCTATAGAAGATAAATTCAGGGTTAGATTTATCCAATGGAGTACTATAGGTGGACTTTTCTTTCCCATCCACCAGTTCTCAAATAACCAATATGGAGACCCAATATTAATTGCAAATGCTCAGCTGATAGTTCAAGCTTATTACTAACTAGTTCTTACAACTTAAGTTAATCCATATTTCTTATCTAAGTTTACCACATGGCTCATGGTTTATTACCTCATTGCGTACATATCCTGAGACTCTGCCTTATTCCCAGCAGCCTCCTAGCCTGACTCTCTTGCCCAGTCTCTTTCTGCTCATCAGGCTGAGGCAGGGGGATTATGAATAGAGGCCAGCTTGGGCTACATAATGAGCTCAAGGCCATATGATCTTGTTTCAAAACGAGAACAAAAATAAGCATAATCCTACCCCCCCCAGTAAAACCCAAACAAGTGTGTTTTCATTCAAAGATAATATTAAAAGAGAGGAGAAAGATCTAGGACACATAAATAAATGTGGAATTCATAGCTAGGCTACATGAAGAACTACTAATTAAAAACAAAAAAAAGAGGCAGAAAATAGGCAAGCAACCTGAGACTTGAAAAGGGAAAACTAAAGAAGTGTGCTTTCCTGTAAAACAGAAAAGTACTTGAGAGTCGCATCGATCCTACACACCCACACAATGACTAGAAGGTAGGAATCAAATAGAGAGAATGATGGTGTTTGCGAGTAGAACACCCAAACCCATTGTATTCTACTGAAGGAGAGATAGAAACGATTGCTATACCCATTCAGATCAAGGTGAGGATGCCATCTATGGTCCAACAGCTATGTACCAGGATGTACCCTGGAGGACTATGCATGTGTGTCCCAAGACACACATTCAAACGAGAAGACTATGGCAAGCAGGACCGAGTGGCTCAGGTGTAACGTGCTTACTCTGTAAAGCATGAGGACCTGAGTTCCTTGCCTAGAACTCATGCGAAGACTTGCTGGGGATGGGGCTTTCACATGAAAGTTACAGCGCGGGCAAGGCAGAGAAAGGTGGGTATCTGGGGCTCAATGCCAGCCACCCTAACCTATCTGGAGAGTTCCAGGCCAAGGAGGACTGAGCATCCTGTCTAAAACTACATACAAAACAAGGCTCCCGAGGAGCCGCAGCTGAAACTTCCCTGTGCACCACCTGCTCAAAATGTGCAGCACAATTAATTTGGAAGAGTAAAGAGCAGGACCCTCAAACTTCAGGAAAAGAGGAATGGAAAATGATTTTAGTGGCTTGATACAAAGGCTCATTTTATACAACCAGGATGAGTAAGTCGTGTGAAGGTGAACGGCCCTCAAAACTGTACATCAAAAGGGACTCAGCCATGAAACATTTTAGTGAATTTTGCTTTTATGGAAACATGCTATCATCATTATTTCCAGATTCCCCATTACCTCTACCCTGAAAAAAAAACAAAACAAACAGAACAAATCATTAGGATGCTTCCAGGGGCAGTGAAGTGTCTGCCTAGAAGAGAAAGCTGAGTCACTACTCGTGACTGTACTCCAACAAAGGTTCAGCCTCCTTGCTGCAACTTCCACACTGTAAGTATCCTTTCAAGGTCTGCGTGGTGTCACATCTTATTTTTATTTTTTTTTAATATTTTTATTTTAGGCATATGAGTATTTTTCCTGCACGTGTCTAGTATCTGGAAAGGTGAGAAGAGGGGTTAGATACCCTGAAACTGGAGTTATGGATGGTTCTGAACCACTATGTGGTGCTGGAAACTTAACCTGGGTCCTCTGCAAGAGAAACAAATGCTCTTAACCACTGAGCTATTGCTAGACCACACCCCACTCTGTGTGTGTGTGTGTGTGTGTGCGTGTATGAGTATACACACCTTATTGAAAATGTCCCTTTTTCAAATGTGCCCGCTGACGTGTTTTGGTATTCCTAAGCACAAGATGGTCTTGATGGACCTCACAGGAGAACATGTGCTCAGAGTAGCTTCATTAATGCAGAGATACAAAGCTGTGGGTAACTGAGCACGTTAATCAATAGTATGTTAAAAGAGGGGCCATACAGAGAAATACATGTAAAACATGGTTTGTATCAATTAACTGATGAAAATATGACAAGAAGTTCTCACAGGAACCTTAACTTGTATTGTTTTGAGGTTCGAAGACTGGGGCACTGACCAGTCTGGTGACTTTACAGAGTGTGGTAACTGCATTTAGGAAGTAAAAATATCAGTCAGATAAGGAAGTGATTGATGCAAACATCAGATCTGCAGTCACTGTTGTGGAGAGAGAGGTCAGAGACAGAGAGAAGGCCAGAGGCACAGATAAGGACAATACTGAACTTCTAGCCTGGGTGCTGACTAAGTGGGTACTTGCTAAACAGTAATTAGTAAGTCATATTCCCATATCTCATGCATATTCTTCACTATAAATATGTTTTAAAGCTAGCTTAAAGCACATATTAGTCACATTTATCCTCCATAGTTGCTGAAATTAAAGGCAACTTTAGTGTGTGTGTGTGTGTGTGTGTGTGTGTGTGTAACATAAGCTCTATTGCTTTAAGTAGTTTTAGGTTTCTAGCAAAACTGAGCAGAAAGTTCTAAGTTCCCTCGTCCACAGACAGGTATGGTCTTTTTACGTATAAATCTTTTGTTTTCTATATTGTCTTCCATCCAAAGTAGTCATTGTACTCTTTAGGATATTCAAGAAGGTCAAAACACAATTTAGACTGTGTGGCACTAATCTGCAGTATGGATTGCATTTCCAGTTGGCAGCTCCCAACGGACACTGTTCTCTACCTTTTCTGTAAAGTGCAATTAAGAGACGTTCCTGGGCCGCTTCTATGCCCACGAACTAACCTTCCTATCCAGCCTACTGCTAAGTATGTATGCTGACTACTCTAGAGACTTTTCTTTCTTTTCTTTAGCAGAGTTATTGCAACAGATCCACAGTTTCTTTTCTTTACTGGAGCATGGGGAAGTCGGGGAGGCTGCCTCTGATGTCATATTCTGAGTAGGCTGGACAATATGTTAAGGACACAGGGAGAGGCCGGACCATCTGGCACACTTTTCTATACAGTCTACTCTCAGAGAAGATTTCCTGTTTGGACTACTCAGAAATGAGGAGAGGAAATTTTTTTAATAAGAGTCTAAATGTCAGCAAAAACAAAAGACTATCTAAAATTAGCACTGGTGGTCCCAGATTTTCTCAGCTTTATAGTAACCCTGTGAAGATAAAATAAGGAACCTAGATTAATTCTCTGGGCTCAGAGCTTCCAGCAACGGAAAAAGGTTTCTGCTAATGACAACGTCTAGGCTGGTTAAACACTACAACCATACTCTGGTCCGGATACCACAAAAGGCTTATGAGGCAGAGAGATAAGGAGAGACCAACTCTGAGGAAAAGGCCAACGCTCTCCAACTCTCCTTCCTTCCTTCCAAATGCACAGCTGAACCCTTGAATTCTGCTGCTTACTCAGGACTCTAAACATGTGGGAAATTGCTTTGTTGATTTCAAAGACTTTTTCCTCTCCTCTGTTTCCATCCTCAGAGCCTGGCCCTGCTCCTCCAGGGTAGACACAGCAGTGCACTCCCTCAAATTTGGTGGGTGCTGGTGCATGTGCAGGTGCTGACACTGGGGTACAGTGGCCTTTATGTCATCTTTGTGCCCTTGCTCCTTTAATTCTGAGGAATGTATTGACTTGACTGTAAAAAAAATTTGAATGGTTTTCCAGCAAAGTCACCTCTCCACTAGGGGAAAAAAAGATCATTTCAACATCTGTGAATAAAAAAAAAATGGAAGAACTATGATTTTTATATTCTCTTCTAGTTCTTATATTTCTAACATGGAGAAGTCAATAAAAGTAAATACAGCAAGACTATATTAATTATTATCTCACAAAACTAGCTTTTTTTGTTTCTGCTAAACTTGAGGAGAACTCATATTGACTGGACCACGTTTGTGTTACTATGCAAAAACCAACATGAAAACAAAAAATTTATTTTATTTTTTGCTGGTTCTTTAAGAATTTTGTTCAGTGTGTTTTGATAATTTTCACCCCCATCTCCAGACTCACTCCCCCAACTTTGTGTCCCCTGCCATAAAGTGTAAATGTTTAACTTAGAAGGAATATAAATCTTAGCATGAAATTTCTCTTCCTAGCTGCTCACTGACAATCTAAGACCAAGGCATCCTCAGAGGAAAAGCCAGCCTTGTTTCTAACCTGTCCAATGGTGTACTATAGGTGCACAGGCCTCCTAAACACACTGCATAATAAATGCTGTAACTCCCCACTGGTTACAAGTGTAGCATACATCCCTTCCCCTGGGAGAGTGGCATGTGGAACTTCAGTTTATAGCCACATAGCAGTGTCCCCAGCTCCGTTCTTCTGGTTCACCTAGAGAAGCTCTGACCCATCCCAGTGTCTCACATCACTGTAGGTAGGCATGGGACCTAAGTCAGACAATCAGAATCCTCCCAACAGCACAGCCACTGGCCCACAGATGGGCTACATCCTATCAGCAGCTACTTAGGGGGGAAAGTCTACACACTCTCCTTCCTGGATCTGATGCCTCAAATGCAATGGGATAGGCTGAACAGAGGTTTTTTTCCCCCTTAATCATATGGCAAGTATTTATCAGTAAATGAAATTTGAAAGAGAAAGGGATGAGAATCAAGCATAATAAAAATAGTAACTTGGATAACTGGATACAATTTCCAGGTTAGTTATATCCTGAGACTTCTTAATAATAAGGACCCCAAATTCTTCCCATTACTCATCTCTCTTCTGTGTTTCCAACTCTGCTTCCACACTACTAGGGACTTAATTCAGGATCTCATGCATGCTAGGCAAGCACACTTCTCCTGAGCTAGTACCCCAACCTTTTTTTCCCTGGATCTCTCTCTCTCTCTCTCTCTCTCTCTCTCTCTCTCTCTCTCTCTCTCTCTGTGTGTGTGTGTGTGTGTGTGTGTGTGTGTGTGTAGGTAGAGTCTTGCTGTATACAGTCCAAGCTGGCTTTGTGGCTTTCAACTTGAGATCCTCTTGCCCTTCTAAATTCCAGGATGACAGCCACCCCCATTCTACCTCCATCTTACCTTCTCTCCCCCCTTCTTTTGAGACATATCTTGTGCAGCCTGGGTTGGCCTAGAACTTGCGATGGAACTGAGAATGTGCATGAATTCTTGATTCTCTTGACTGCACCTCACAAGCCTTGAGACTACCAGGCATGAGCCACCATGAGTGCCTCCCCCAAATCTTTCATGGAAGACTCAGGAAGTAAATAGTTTAGATAACAGACCAATAAGCAAATTTGAGGATATTATGTAGACACTCTGTATCACCATTTAAAATGTTAACTGTACACAACTAATTTTTCCCCCAGTCTTACAAGCCACAAAGAAAGCAAACAGACAGAAACTGTAGTCCTACCCTGTTTGGGTCTGGTTCAGGAACCTCAGATTGCCATCCCTGTTGTCATATCAGCAGTTTTTGATGTGTCCCTTGGGCATTCTCCTTGCTCCTGCCGGTGCTGGCACTTCTGCCTCTAGTGTTCCTGCCCTTGTGCTGGTCGCTGCCTATCCGGTTATGCAAAGCATGCCTCACACACCACTTTTTTCCTGCGGCTTCTTCAGTATCACAAGGAGCCAAGGACTTGCATCTTTCTCCTCTTAAGCCTTGCAGACTGTATTTTCCCCCAGGGCTCGACTCTATCTCGTATCGTCATTATTATATCATCTTATGTACTATAATAAGTTTCGTTGAACTGGCAATATTAAAAAACTATATTAAAATAAGACTCCACGGCCATAAAGCAAAACGTTTTGGAAAAGGAAATAAGGGTCTAGCAGACAACAAGGGCCAGACGACTGAGGCCAGAGAAGCTAGACATTCCAGAATCAGACTTAGGCAAGGTCAAAGAGAACTGCTCATTCTGGCTGGTCATCCCGGCTCTGCAATCAGACACTTTTTACCAACCTAGGATGAGTATGTTCAAGAAATGATGGCAGGGGAGCTTCCCACATTTTTTGTTTCCGGTAGGAAAGAAAGAAGACAGAAACACTAGATGAACTCCCAGGCTTTGGTATCAGTTTCAGTCACTCACGGCTTCATTCTTCCAACTGCATAATACATAGGAAGTTCCAAGTTATGCATGTATGCCCAGTACTAGGACTCGGGTTGATTGGTGTAACATGCATGCTTTAATTCCATAATATTTTTAAGTTGTTTAAATTGATCTCTCTAATAAAATATATACATCTATTCTCATCCTTTTTAAATAATAAAATCTCACTATTATTAAGAAAAAGCAAGTTTATCCATGTAACCATTTAAAACTAGTTTGGCTCTCTCAATGCCATCTTGCTTTCTTAGCCACCAAACACACATTATTATGTTTTTTTTTAATTTTTGTAAAATCGTGGCATACATTTTTATAAAACCTACTGAACTATTTTGAAAAATCCAAAAGTATTAAAACACACTCATCCATTGAGGCAGAGCACTCACTGCTGTACTTTCTAAACTCTTATTTTTGTTATCATTTGTCTATAATAGACAGAAAAAACTGCCAACAGTTACAGAATATTTAGTGCTTCTGGGAGGGCTCAAAGAAGAGCTTTTGTTCTGTGACTTGATTTTTCCAGTTTTCAACCATTGGGGCACTGAGAACATATGTAACTTTCAACGCTTACGGTCCTTTCTTTCATTCCCAGCCATAGGCAAACACGGATCAACACTTCATCTCTACAGATTTTTCCTGTATTGACATTTCACAAAAACAAACAAACCTGTGTGTTCTTTTGTGAACTGTTAATTTGGTAGCATCTTTATGAGTTTTGTTCATGCTGCAGCATGTATGCTAGGCAATTCATCTTCATTACTGAATCATATTGCATTGTTCGGCCCCTGACTGTTTCCTTATGAATTTGTAAGATTTCTGCACAGTCTGTGAACACAAGTTTTTTTTTTAATCAGTGATGATCTTTGCAAACATGAGTTGCCATCTACATCTTGCCTTTTAATTTTCTCTTTTGAAAGCATCTTTCAAAAGGCCAAACTTTTGATGTTGTAATTCACTAAGTTTGTCTTTTGTAGATGGTGCTTTTGCTGCCATATCTAAGAAATCTTTGCCTAAGCAAGGATTTTCTTCTGGAAGTTTCCTGGAACTGACTTACTTCACCTCTTTGTTTGAAGAACAGAGGCACAGGGCCTCCCCCAGTCCTCCTGACACCAGGTACTGGATGCCTGGGCAAACAGAAGCACCTTCCCCAGCGGCATCTTCCGACTGTGTGTTCTCACCCTCAATCTCGCCCTCAATCTCCTTGTTTTACTTAGGAAACATGTGTTGGGAGACATGATAAATATATTTCGGTGATTTTTGAGGCTATTTCCTCAAAAAGCCTCAGAAGCAGGTCCACCGCGGCCATCTGTTATAAGAAAATCGAGAAAGCAGCTGTGTGCCTGGCTGCGCTGTGCTCATGTTGGTGAGGGCGCAATTACCTCCTCGGTGAAGGATTTGAATCATTACAGCAAATCCCTTACTCAGCACAGCATGTATTAGGAAGACTTTCTGATCCTAAAACCAGGCTTTTCCTCCTCCACCCCGAAAGTACAGCAAACCCCCAGCCAGTCAAAGCCTCCACAGTGAACTGCGCTGTAGCCCTGTTTTACTTCCAAACGAGAAATATTTGCCCAGCATTTCCTAGGTGGCTTCATGAGGCAGGCACTCAGGCAGGCCTCGGGAACCCAGCAGAAAAGATGCCCTGGGATGCCTCTGCCCTCAGGCCTCTCGTGTTCAAGGACAGTGTACTTGAAAGCAGGATAAAGGAAGAAAACACACCAGTGTGTGCACTTTTTGTACCTATCCTTGTAGAATTTCGGTATCATGTTGTTGTTTTTCTTTTGATGTGTTGTATATAAAATGACTAAGGGAGAAACAAATTTTATAAATAAGTTAATAGAAACAACCAATTCATATTAGAGGTACTTGCTCCAAATAATTTTGTCTGAGAAGATTTTGATTATTAATGTGATTTTAAAAGTTTAGGAACGTTAAAAGTTTGGTGATACGAACAGAAAAAACAACAATGTAAAAAAGTAAACAAAAATGAAAAAGACTTAATTTTAGATGGTATTAAAAGACAAGAAGAGAAATCACCATCAGGGCAGTATGAAAGTGGGTGCCTGGGTGGGCAGGTGGACGGAGTGGTGTGAATTCTGTGGACAGGGAAATCTCTTTTGGGGCAACACCTGAGTGAAGATCTTAGTAAAGTCAACCATGGAGGCTCTTTCTCCTCAATGCCGGAGCATCTTTTAGTGTCTGCCATTGGGCTAAAATTAACCCAAATCCCACTTCCTCCTCTCACAATCATTTTAGGAATCGGGTCTTGCCCAGAACATTGTGTGGACTTAAGGGGCAAGGTCTTATTTTGAAGGAAGCACTATCAAATGAAGGTCAGTAGGAGAGGACCTAGCTGTGGCAGAGATCTGGGTCGTGGCTGGTTAATAGCTGAACAGACTTATTCTGCAAGCACCTGCTTCTTGGCATAGCTAGAACGCCATTCTGTGTGGAGAACAAATGTTTGCCTCTTCAGTGATGTTACTACATGCTCTTAAAGGAGGGTGGGGTGGTGCTTCAACTTTTTGTGGAGGGGGGAAGTTTTTAGCTGAAACCCAAATGACCAACCAATCTCAGATTCCTTCCTTTGCATAAAGCGATGTATTTATAGTTCTCTAGGGGACCCTAGAGACATGATGAGTAACCCATTCCCTCATCTAAGGCTACTCTTCTACTAACTCCACATCTAACATGGCTGAAGTTCATTTGCTTTTTATTGGGAGGTTTATGCCAATTCACTTGCAAAGGTACCTATTCTGTTCCCTTTAGAAGTCACCAATCTGTATTTTCATATAACTTGAAATGTAGGTGACAATAAGTATTCTAGAGTGCCAACCCCACTGTCCATACTCCAGCCCTTTCTTCTTATAAGCCCGCAGATTTATCCTGACAAAACAGTGCTCTGAATATACTGGGGTTCCCTATCACTCACCTAGGCAGCTAATGGAAACAGAAGGGGAACCCCTTGGCAGAATCCTTCCAAGGGAAGAATATTAGAAACTATAAATCCAGCAAATTATACAAATGAAAGACAACAAAATGCCCTTTCCAAGATGAAAAACTCTTAGGACAGCAAGCAGCTGGATGAAGCCTAAGAACCTATACTGAACGTGCTACCCTTTCCCTGTATCATGGCTTGGGTGAGCAGCTAGAGTTAGGGGCCAGTGACTACTGTGCCCAGGTAAGCTTGAACCTGAGGAAGTGTAGTACAGCTTTCTTTCTTTAAAAACGGACCTTTTTCTTTTCGGTCTGACATCTCAGCAAGGCCGCCGTGGTTCTCACTGTTCTCCAAGCTTTGCTGTGTCACCCAAGGTCAACCAGAAGAATGAGGCCGGAAAGTTGGCCAATGAAGACATAGACCCAGTAAACAAGTCTGGGGGTGAGGCCAAAAAGAAGGGGATACCAAGGTAGCTTTCAGGACAGGCTCTACAACCTAGTTCAGCTGGACAAAGCTACGAATGACAAACTGTACCGCAGTTCCCAACTGTAAGCTCATTACTCTAGCTATGGCCCCTGAAAGACTAATGATTTGAGCTGCCTTGACCAGGGCAGCCTTTTAGGACTTTCAGTAAATAACTTATCAAGCTTGTTTCAAACCACAATGTTCTAGAAATTCATATGAGAAACACAAAGGGTGGAGGTGCCCCAGCTGCTGGCGAAGATGCACAGAGAGGTTCCATCATTGTACATTTGAAAAACAGAACTATAGTTTTTAAGAAAAACACTTATTTAAATAAATCTTTTTACTATGTTTGGCTCTAATAAAACATGTTAAGCTTCTTATCCACTGAACTAATAAACTTTCAATGCTAATCTGCCATTTGGTAAAAGAATAAAGGAGTCTGGGTTAGGTGGCTTGAGACCCTGTGCTGTGGACTGAGGTGCTTCCACTTTCCAGGGTCTAAAATTACTGAGACTGCAGTCTCATGGCAGCTAGAAAAGGAGCAGGGTCAAGAGCAAAATAGGTCTCTCTTGAGACAAGACACAACACAGACTAGTCCCACTTCTAAAATACCAGCTAGCCCTGGCAAGAGGGTACACAGCTCACATGCCAGATCTGGGCTGGGCAAACCTCGTTGTCTCTGACTTGATCCAGTCACCCCGTGAAGGCTGCCTTGGTTCTACAATGGGGTAAGCTGGAGGGCTAGGGTAGTAGAACCATTTTCTAGACTGTAGCGTGGCAATGCTAGTACTGTACATACTGCCCTCCGCCCCCTGCTGCTCTGGAAGGCATCGGCACTGCCGATTCCCCCGTACACTCACTTAACAAGCCTGGTGGACACAAGGAACCTGCCTAACACAAATAGAGGAGTAGACCTAGAGGGAACTTGCTCGAGTTGCCCCAGAATCTGTTGAGTGAGTAAGATCCCAGTTCTGTGATCTCATAAACACACATTACATAGGAAAGCGTTTGGAAACTTTTCAATAGTTTGATGGGTTGTCGGATTTCAGAGAATACCTGTCATAGTCGGTAAACAGACTGCTCAATGAAAAGAGTATCTTAAGAGCCGTGGAGTGACGGTTTAATGTAGGAGTTTGGGAGCAGGTGGCCCTCCAGTAGTACTCCCAATACTGGTTCTACCACTTTCGTCCTACATCACCCGGGGTGATTTACTTAACTTCTGTGCGCCTCATTTTCTTCTCTTGCAAAATGGGGATCATTAATAATGCCCACAGCCCCGGGACTGGTGAGAAGTAAGTTGATTGTACACACAAATGTGCTTAGTCCGTTAAGGCTTGGCGTGTAGTGTTTACTAGACGGCAGCTGTTGTGATTGGGACATGCTTGGCTAATGCCGTAAGAAAATGATTCTCTATTTTGGAATGGAAATTAGGCCAAAGGACACAGTACTCAGTAGCTGAACCATCTATACTGCCAAAGGCATTGATCTAAATAGAACACAGATGTGGACCATCCCTCTAACCATGCGAGATCAAACACTGCATATTTATATGGCAAAACTCCCCAAGAAAGGATACTGAAATCTCTGGATTTCTTAGTGAGAAGGAGGCTCCTCTGGGTACCCAGCCGCATTTCTTACAGGCTAGAAGAAGGTACCTGCTCCTACTGGGTCCTTTTCTGAAGGGCAATAGTGCCACCGGAAGACATGATGAGCTTCCTAAGAAGCACCTGCCCCTATTCTCATTGAGGAGGACAGGGACCAAGACCACCTCCCCCAGATGCCAAAATCCACAGATGCTCAAGCCCCTTGCATTAAACAGTGAAGCACGCTGTTTACTTGTGATCCCTACAGCTATATAAATGCTATGAAAAAGCTGTTTTTCTTTGCTGAACACTATGTTATAGCAATAAAGGCCTGCATGTGTTCAGTACAGATGCAATTTTATTTTAGGAAACCAATTCTGGATTTCAATTTGCCACGGGTATATCCTACAAGTGTCCGTGTGTTGACACTTAATCCTTGCTGTGAGGTATTAAGAGGGTAGAAACTTAATCTGACTAGGGTGCACAGAGGTGAGCTCTTTGAGAAGACACACGTATTAGGTAAGGTTATCTGGGTGGCACTCCTATGACTCCCTAGGACCTTAAAGGAAAAGGAAGAAAGACTGCAATACATATTCCCTGCCTCTTAGCAAGTGATCCCCTGGACCACTTCAGAATCCTCCAGCAAACAAGTTGTCACCAGATGTGACCTTTCCACCACGTACTTCACCTGAATTTCTTTTCTTTCATCATCCATCTTTGTATGTGTGTGCGCGTGGAAGTCTGGGTGCCATGGTGTACACATGGAGGTACGAGGACAACTCTGCAGAGTCAGTTCCCTCCTGCTACCGCTATAGGGGCCATCAGGCTCGCACACCAGACTTGTTCTCACGTCCGCCAGTAAGGTAAATGCTGGTTCTTTAGGAGGGCAACTCCTTCGAGGAAGACAAGCCCAGAGGATACTCACTGGGAAACTTGCCACAGTGGGTTCAAAGAGGAAGGGGCAGGGAACGCTTCATTGAGACATGCTGTATGGCTGCAAAGCTTCACCTCTTCCACTGTGGCCTTGAAATCTGCTTTACTCCCTCCCTTTGACACCAGGAAAGAAGTTATGAACCAAAGAGCTGGGGACCATGCTTGGCACACAGAAGGCACCTCTGACAGAAAAGTAAGAATTGTTATTTACTGAATTTGATAACGTAAGGTATTTAAGAACAGGAATAAATAATCTTGATATCTATAAAGTCCTACGTACTTTTCCAAAGCACAGCTGAGTAGGAAGGGCTCAGGGGTTCTTCCAGTTAAACGGCTGAAGTCAGGTAACTTTATTCACTCTTCTGTCGTTTTTGGTTTTTAAGAATGTGATGTTCATTTAAATGCAGAGACTGAGTGCACATGTATGTGCACATATATGTGAAAGACAGAAAAATTCATTGTTTCTATTTCTAGCTATGAATGAAATTCAAGCTTAATGTACAAAATCAAGAAACAATAACAGACACAACCCAAATCAAACCAGTCATCAAAATGCCCATCTGCCAACATGCTGAAGACTGTCTTAGAAGATTTCTTTATATACATATGTGTCTGTACATGTTTTGCATATTTTATTATGCTTTCCCCACAAAATAAGTTTATTATAAAATATCTCATATCAATTAGCAGTTCTCAGCACCATAATGTTTAATAGCTGTGTTATAATTCAACAACCAACCTATCACCGCTATGGGTTATTTACATTACTTCTCCCACGCTATTATAAATAATGACAACCTATTGACCTTTGTGGAGATCTCTGATTATTTTCACATGACAGGAAGCAGAGGAGCAATGGCTAAGTCAAAAGAAAGCCTATGTCAGTCATTAATGCTGCCACACACATCGCTCCCGAGAAAAGACTTGCTGATCTAGAATCTTGCCCACAGTGGGGCAACTTGACCCCATCCCTGGTTGTCCCTTCCCCCTCCCTCCTTCCTATTTCTTGGGTATATGGATTCTGCTGCTTTTGTTGAATAAACCCATCGAGACAACTAAGATTGAATCTAGCAGACCTAGTCTGGGTCTGCAGCAGCCCTCCAAAATGAATCCAAGTTCTCAGGTGGAACTTCTCTGAATTTCTGCAGCGTTGGGCATAAGGTGAGTGTTCAGAGTAGAGAGTACAGATTCTCAATTGAGAATGACTGGTTTCCTCCAGTCCATGAGTCACCAAGCTGCACCTGAACACTTAACTGCAGCAAGAGAATGAATAAGCTTATATAGTGCAGGCTCACGTGCTGAAAACACACACATCCCCACTCCTCCAGCAGCAAGGCTGGACACACGTGGGAAGTAAATCATCCTCTATAGCTGTCATGAAACCAATGGCAAATGCTCCTTACTTGCTCATTTTCTCTTAAAGGAGACAGAAAAGAAATTAAAATAAAACTGGGTTGGAGATCTGTGTCTTTGCAATGACTACTCTAGCCGGTTATAAAGAGGCATTCTCTGGCCACAGTGGGCAGGAGAGGACAGCTGGCAACTTAGACTTGGCAAATCTGTCCTGAATGATCAATGTTGTCTCTGTATGTGACAGATGGATCTGGTCCAAGGTATTTGCTGAAATAGATAATGTAATATTCAGACTGTCAATATGGGCCTGCAAGCTCTGCTTTCCTTTAACCCCTTTTCCTCTGGGAAACCTCCAGACTCTCAATACTGTATCATCTTACTAGCTGCTTCTAGTCATAGACAAAGAGGATTTCAAACCATGTGACTACCATGAACAAAGAAGGGGGAATGGAAGCATCTGTCTTAAAACTTCCCTGAGAGGTCTGTGAGACGGCTCAGAGGGTAAAGGCACTGTCTATTGGGTCTGAACACATGAGGCAGAGCCCTGGACACACATGTTGAAGGATAATAATGAACTCATGAAAGCTGTCCTCTAATCTTCACTTGTATGCCATGGCATATGTGTGCCGATGTGTACACACACACACACACACACAATCAAAGTAAAAATGTTTATTTTAAAAACTTCATTAAAACTTAATAGTCCTTTTATCTACTCTCTTCCTCCCCTATATTCTTCCTGCAAAACTTGAGGGTTACTGAGCATTGTGAGGAGCAGGAGAGCTAGCATCAAAGCTCACACTAGTGTTTACAGAACTACCGTGGACAATGAGGACTTGGTACAGGGAAGCTACTTCCCTGCACACCTTCACTCAAACTAGAGTTAGGGAGTGGCCTCCAAGGGGAGCCTGAGGGAATTTCCACTTGTAAGTAGAGCAGCTGCTTTCTGGGTAACTCGTGGTACATGTGGGCAGGGAAGAGCTTAAGAAATGAGTTTCCTAGAGTTAATTCAGTCACCAACATGCTCCCTGGCAGGTTGTGGATTGTGGGGGAGTTTTGCTCTGGCTCAAGACAGAGCGGACTCCTGTGGTATAGCATGAAAACCCAGGACTTTGTGTGCTTCTAGAATAGGTGCTGAGACGGCTAACATTGTAGTTAGCAGTAATAGTAGTTAGCACTTTCTGAGCGCTCCATAGAAGGCGCTCCACTCTCCCATTCTGTCATTTCCCTCCCCACACCAGGCCCAGCAAGTAGGTCATATCATAGAAGCAAAGAGCCCATCGCTGACGAACCTGGTGCTCTGTGCCATCACAGAACACCTTTCAGCACACTCTCCTGTGGGGTCATGCCAACTCCCCTCCTCCTTCACTCGCCTCTGTGAATACTTGGCAGGACCACAGGTTTATATTTTTTTTGAAAGGTTATGTTGCCACCAAGAACACCCTCGAATTCTTCCACAGGCCTTACCCAGGGAAGAAATGTTTATTTGTTTGTTTGTTTTGTTTTTGGTTACTAGTAAATTACACGAGTCATAAAAAGAGTAACTCTAAAGCAGCCAGACTGCAGTCAGAATGCTGGATTGAAACAGTCAGCCAATCGTGGGGCTGGAAGAATACTGACCAACAGGTGCCAACAACTTTCCAAAGAACCTGTGCTATGCATCGCCGGGACACCTGGACAATCAAAGACAATTTATTTTGGTAATAATAATCTACCCAAGATTTTATTTTGAGAACAGAATTGCTAACAACACAGTGACCACACAAGAGCAGCACAGCTCAACTACTCCACAAACAGAACGAAATATTTTTCTTTTTATGTAGGAACAGGTGGACATTCTGGCTACAAGTACATAAAACTCAACTAAACTCAACTGCTATGTAAATCATTTCCTAGGCCAGTTATCTCAGATGAGTAAGACATGATCTCGTTCATCTTCTTTGTATATCAGGCTTTGGAATTCTTAGCTTATCCATGGATCCAATTATATTATTTTTAATGGATTAATTTATCAAATCTTCCTAAAGTAGCAGAGCCAGACCTTACCCTAGATGCTGGGAATCCTGCAAAGCCCAAGGCAGGGCAGCTCTTTCTCTAATAGGCTATCGGTATGGTAAGGTGAGACAATAAATTACCAGGCAGGAAAGGGCTCTGAAGAAACCATGTGGCAGATGGTGACAGATGGGGTGGGAGTCAGAAGGTATAGGGCAGGCCTCGGAACACAGAGTTCGAAGAGCCTTTCACAGCAGCTAAGGCACTAAGGCAAGAATGGACTTGGTTTGTAGACAGAGTCACGTAACACAGGGGCCTGACAAACAAAGGAGGTACCTCAAGAGGTTAAGTAAGGTAAGCTGGGCTGATGGGACAAGCCTTAAGGAAGAGTTAGATTTCAATCTATGTGCAGATAGAAGGCACTGGGGAATGCTAAACAATTTCCTGGACCTGGGACATTGCTAGAAATGTGAAGTGTTTCAGAATTTACAAACAAAGAACAAAACACCCTATAGCTACAAACAGAGCCATCTCCTAAGTAGGGAGAATGGTTTAGAAATCTCTTCAGTGTACCTTATGTGTTTAGTTGATTAAAACAGCAAACAAATATCTTTATCATTATATCCATGCACTCTGATTAGCACTGAGGAGACACAAAACTGAGAACACATGATGCTCACAGAGGCCACGAGACAAATATCTAGGTAACATGCAGTCAAACATGTTCTACTGGGATGATGAATGCTCCCCCAAGGAGGCAACAGAGCCATAGAAAATGATGAAGATAAGGAAGAAAGCATAAAAGGCTTTCTGAAAGAAGTGATATTTCAAAACACAGTGTTCCCAGGAGGTGAGAGGAAACAGGACAAAGTCGAGGAAGTAAGACAAGTTAGTATGGCCAAAGAAAAGTTTGAACAAAAGCTGCACTGTCAATCAGGAATAGATCCCCAGGTCTTAAAGAATAAAACATTTAAGGCATCTTAAAAAGTAAAAGATTCATCAAGTTATTAAGATCATTGGAGGCCTCTGCTTTACAGTCAACAAGACAAAATAGTGGCCTATGAATTGGGAAAAGATCTTCACCAACCCCACACACAGGACAGAGAACTGATCTACAAAATATATAAAGTATTCAAGAAATTGGACACCAAAAGATCACATAATCCAATTTAAAAAAAATGGGTACAGACTTAAACAGAGAACTCTTAACAGATAAATCCCAAAGGGCTGAAAGGCACTCAAGAAAATGCACAACATCCTTGGCCATCAGAGAAATGTAAATCAAAACAACTCTGAGATTTCATTTCACACCTGTAAGAATGGCCAAGATTTTTTTAAAAAAAAAATTGATGACAGCTTATGCTGGAGAGGACGTGAGGTAAAGGGAACACTCCTGCATTGCTGGTGGGAGTAAAAACTGATACAGCCAATTTGGATATCAGTATGGTGATTTCTCAGAAAATTAGGAAACAATTTACCTCAAGACCCAGCAATACCACTTTTGGGTATATACCCAAAAGATGTTCAATCGTACCACAAGGAGATGTACTCAACTATGTTCATAGCAGCATTATTTGTCATAGCTAGAGTCTGGAAAAAAACCTAGATGCCCCTCAACTAAAGAATGGATAAAGAAAATGTGGTACATTTACACAGTGGAGTACTACTCAGTGGTAAAAAATAATGATATCTTGAAATCTGCAGGCAAATGGATGGATCTAGAAAAAAATATATTGAGTGAAGTAACCCAGACCCAGAAAGGCAAATATAATATGTACTCATTCATAAGTGGCTTTTAGTTATAAAGCAAAGAAAAACTAGTCTACAGTCTACCCCAGGGAACCTAGACAACAAAGAGAACCCTAAGAGAGACATAAACGGATCTGCATAAAAAGGAAAAAAAATAAGATCTCCTGGGTAAATTGGGAGCATGGGGGGTCACAGGAGAGTCGTAGAAATAGGAGGAGGAAGGGAGGGGAGTAGAGAAAATGTATTGCTCAATATAAACAATAAGAAAAGATTACTGGAGGCCACTGGAGATGTCAATGCTGGAGAATAATGTGTTCAAGTTTATACATTAGAACAATCCCACAGTGGACACAAAATGAGCAACGTTCAAGTTCAGGAATACCATTCCAAAAAGCCTGGGAAGGGGTGGCATCAGTTGAGATGGTGTCACGTGGTCTTATACGACAGAGGCAGAATTGGCAGTTCTTGAACAAGTTAGTGATGAATATAGGAAGTTGGGCAGATTTCTAGGTATCAGATGGAGAGAGGTGGAATTAATGAAAGCAGGAAATATGGGGTGAGGAATAGATGTGGGTGCAGAGGAGGAAGGGGAAGTCTTCATGGGGAGTGGATGGGGGGACTCATACAGAGTTGGATATGGGTCTACAGAGCAAGGAGAAGGTCTGGGCACAGACAGTCTGACCTATTGCTAGCAAGGGCAACCAGAGAACATGATGAAATCAGTCCAAAGAAAATCTAAAATCAGACTCCTGAACAAAGTATAGTAGCACACATTAGCAATACCAATGCTAGTGAGGTGGAGAGGCAAAGAGAATTGCCAGCCTGGGATACACAGAGAGATCCTTATCAAACACATAAACACATAAACAACTAGACCCTAAGAAATAACATTTAATGAAAAAGAAACTCTCTAGAGAGGTGGAACCAACAAGCAATGAGAGGATATCAGCTGGGGGAGGGGGTTGAACAATGTCCACTGTTGGCAGAAAACAAGAAAAGATTTAGGTAGTCTTTGAGGCTTAACAGAAAGACCATGGATAGCTCAGAGAAGGGGGCTGCCATTGAGTTGACAGGGATAAATCACAGATTAAGTGGGAAGGCAGATAGGAGAGATCCCTGTATTTGGTCTCAAAGAAGGAATAAAAAATATTCAAACAGAAGCTTCTAGACCCCTGAAAGCCTCTCAGTCAAGGTGCTTACACTGGCATTTGCCAGATGCAAGGTGGTTGCTCTATGTGCCTCACTCATTCAACCCCTTTCTATGACATGCCTGCTGAGAGCACTGTCCAGTACTGGGGGAACAACAGTGAACATAGATGAGCATGTGCCAGTCCAGGAGCCACGAGAAGGGAGCAGGCAGTCATAAAACAGCATCGTGGCTAGTAGTAGGACTGAGGGTAAGGGTAAAATTAAGTAGAACACTGTCTACAAAGTAGTTTCAGACCAGAAAGCACTTCCAATAGAGGTTGTAGCATCATTATTGTTCTTGACAAGAAAGTCAGTCAGATCCCAAATCTTCCAGAAATTTTCCCCACTTCTGGCCTACTTGATGGAATCTAACCTTCAAGGTAACGATGGGTCAATCCATACAGCAAATACAGGCACAGGTCTGCTACAGAGAGGCCATCTTCACCAGTTTCTCTGTGGTCTGTAACCAACCACAGCAAGTCCTGTTAACACTGGGGAAAGAACGCTTTGGTTGGTGATCTCACACACATTTCATGGATCTAAACCCTACAGGTATTACCATGCAGTCTGATGAAAGCATTCCCCACTCAGCAAAGAGAATAGAAAATGGGAGGTTTATGGTACAGAGACAGACAAGATCTTAGATCCCTGATCTAAATAAGATCAATTTAGTAAAAAAGATATTAGGGAGATTAATTCAAATGAGGTGCTAGGATTGACGTTAAGACTGTGGTGTATAAAGAGTGATCATAAGCTTTATTACCAAAAGTGAGCAGTCAAAAGATGAACCAGAAAATTTACAATGGGTCAACAAAACTAACAGGCAAACTAAAATATACGGCCCCTAAGATGGAATGTAAATGGAAAATTTTCAAGTAATGACAAGTAAGTAATGCTAGAACCAACATCGTGCCCCTATTAGATGTCATTCATCCTTTGCTTTCATTGAAATTAGTCAATAGTCTCTGCACATTGGATCCTAAAAGCATCTGTGGACTTTACAAAGATCATGAGCTGAAAGCTGCGAAGGATGATGATCAGACACCTGAGTCCTTTGAGCATGGCAGTTTTCATTACAGTATTGGCACTTGAGCTCCCTGCCAAATCCAGACTTCTGCCTAATACTCTGCTACCTAGGTTTATGTTAAACTCTAACCTAAAGGATCCCTTCTGCGGGGTCCAAAATTAATTGTCTCTCCAAGTGCTTTTTAACATTAATATTTAAAGACTTTCTGTGAGCTACCCTAGGGCTACGCTAAATAACTTCTTATTTTTAGCCCAGCTCTTTATACCTAGTGGTGAAAGGACTTCTACTGCAAAGCTTATGGATACGGTTGTGTTATTCCCAGAAGAGGAACTGGAGAAGGACACAAAATCCTCTCAGAAACGTTCATACTACAGTGTTTGGGAATCACTTTCCCACCTCAGAGGCTTGCCTGCTGGGTGTGGAGGAATTTCCCAGTGAAATATACTTTCAAAGTGAAGCAATTCTGGTAAAATTCCTTCACCTCCAAAGTGAGTCTCTGGTCACAAGGTTGAAGCCAGCTTGGCTGGCAAGCGTCTACTCTGTCTACAGAGCAGCAGTCTGTCCGGATTACATGATGAGACTCCCACCATTTTCAGGAGCACGTGCTTTGACTAAGCTCTACCTTAGAGGAAGAGACAGATATCCCAGAAAGGTCATTTTGTCTCCTTGTCACATATTGTATTATAAATGAGGAAAATTTAAAAATTGAGGAAAAGAGTCAAAGCTGGTTAAACAATGTCCTTAAGCTCTCATAAGCCAAGAACACGAATCACAGTGACATCTGTAGTGATATTTCATTTGTATTTTCATAAATAAAGCTTGTCTGAAGATCAGAAAGTAAAACAACCACACTAGTCAGCCATACAGGTCAGACAGTGGTGGCACACACCTTTAATCCCAATAGCCACACTAGTTAGTCATAGAGGCCGGGCCGTGGTGGTGCATAAAGGTATGCACCACCACTAGAGAGGAATATAAAACAGGAGATAGGAACTCGCTCTCTTTTCAGTCTGAAGATTTCATAAAGGTAAGAGCTCTCTAGTAGCTTGGGCACTTTGCTTTTCTGATCTTCAGATTGAACCCCAATATCTGTCTCTGGGTTTTTATTATTCGTGCTACAGACCTCGAGTGTTGATTTTGCAAAACGAAACCAACAGCTAATTCTCCCATACATTCGACAATATACAACAGTCTAACACCTTTCATTGGAGCATGTTATTAGGCAGAGGCGGCTATTTCTCACAAAATCTTTTACATTGTGTTTATTATTCTTCCAGAGAAGGAACGTACCATGTTTTCCAGCCCTTTCCTATAAACACTAAGAATCCAACAAGAAGCAAAATATTTTCATAAAGCAGTTCTGGAAACATTATTATCTGTAAAAGAAAAAGGTGCTCCACTGAGATACAACAGAATCCTCGCACCAAGACAAGACATCAGCATGTGTTCTAACACTGCCCTCGGAGAGGCGCATTCTCAAGCTGTAGGCACACTCTGCATGACTTAGGCTTCCTAATCCTATCTGCTTAGGAATTCTGCCAGCTACAAGCATGATCTTGAATGAATATCTACATTTTTACTGTTAAAAAACAGAGCTATGCTTATTCTGGAGAAATCAAACTGGGCCCTGGTGTCACCTTGAACAGAAGAGAAGACAGAATAGAACTTCTGAGCTCTTTTCCTTTCCAGAAGAGGGGGGCCTACAGGGAGCTGGAGCAACAGATGTATTCCGAGCACATACGGTTCTGTCTGGGATCCTTCCTGCCACTCCCTATCAAATTTGAAATGCAGTTAAATCACGGGTCTGTACTTACACTTGCTTATCTCTGATAATGGATTTGGACACATATCAAAGAACCTGCCCATGTGTACTTATCAGCGCCTGACAGGTATGAGGCTGAGGAATGCAACGTAGGACTTTACTGCTCACTTGTTTAGGAACTCAGAGGTTGTCTATCAGCAAATATTTGGATGAGGGCTCCAATTACTTCTGATCCTAGGTAATCCTATATTGCTACAGGGTTGCCTAGTGATAAGCCACAGACTCAAAATACTCACATGAAGGATAATTGACAACCATGAGACAGCGACATACATCTGTAAATATAAAAACATTTGAATACCTTTCAACTTTTTAAGGGTCTTCTATTTACTTTCCTATTAATCTATTGCTTTGGATGTCCTATATTAGTCACTGAAATTTCCAAACAGTATGAAAGTATAGGAAAAACAAGTCTCCCTTCCGACTGCTGATTCCCCAGAAGTAATGATTGTGGTAGCTTTCTTCTATTCCTTCTAGGGACACTGTGTGAACACGCAAGCTTATGTGTTGTCAGGAGACTTCACATACTCCCCTCTTTAGGACAACAAATGGCCGTGGGCTGGGCACATGGTTCTATACCTTAGGAGTAGCACCTATAAACAGGTTTTCTTTCCTGACTGTACTACCTAGGTCTTCAGAATTCGTTCCTTTGTGCTCTGTAACTGTGCGCTTAGAATGCTAAGGTAGAAATGCATCAACTCAAAGAGCTTCTTATCAATGAATATGCTAAGTTGTTTTTCATCTTTTGCTTTTGCCTGTGACAGAGTCTCAGAGAAGGTTAAAGGAGAAATAGAACAAATACTGACATTGTATATTACCTGCTCAGTCTCTCTATCTCTTAAATACTGATGTCCAGATATTCAGAGGTTATTGGAAGATGAGGTCTTCCTGTCATTCTGCTCAGGATAGTAAAACTTCTGTCTCTCTAAAGTTAAAACTCCAGAACTGCCCTAATGTCACTGCTTCCCTCAGCTTTGCCACAGCCAGATTCTTCATGTTGAGTACACTGGCAGCCACCCTGGCTCTAAATCTGAGGTTCCAGAGTCTCATATGGAGCGCAAGACTACATGGCATGACTCAGAACTCTAAATCCATTGGGGCTCTGACTTAGGCTTTGGATCAAAACATCCCTTCTGTCCAGGTTCTGGGCATCACACTCACCTTCACAAGACTTTTGTTCTTGCCTGCCTGGGCAGTGAGGCAAAGAGTGCATACCTCAGAGGAGGTCAAGCAGTATTTCAGTAGTCCAGACACTAACTGCTAAACAAAGCAATGACTTTGGTAATGGCTCAAGACAGTAGTAAACATTATTAGTCCAGTCTTACAGTATACATATATAATCCCAGATAGTTGAGAGACGTCTTAATTACTTTTCTATTGCTGGGATAAGATATCATGATCAAGGTCAACTTACAGAAGTTACAGAACTTACAGAAGAACCTATTTGGGCCTTAAAGTTGCGGGGAGGGCGGTACCCATGGCCATCATGGTGAGGGAACACAGCTGCAAACATGCAGCTGGAGCAGTATCTTAGAATTTACATTCTGAACCACAAGCAAGAGGCACACAGCTAACGGGGAATGGGGTGGGCTGTTGAGACCTCACAGCCTGTCCCCAGTGACACACACACCTCCTTCAGCAAGGCTACCTATCCTAATCCTTCCCAAAGAATCCCACCACTGGGGTTCAAGGACTCAAACATACAGGCTTACAGGGGGCCTTCTCAATCATCAAACAATCGTATTCTACTCCTTGATCCCTATAAGCTTGTAACAACACCATAATGCAAAATGTACTTAGCCCAACTTCAAAAGTCTCTGTGATCTTTCACAGTCTCACCACAGCTTCAAAGTCAGAAGACTCTTCTGAGACTCAAATAATCTCTTAACTATAACTCATGGTAAAATCAAAAAGTGAACCACACACATCCAACATACAATAGCACAGACTATACATTACCCCTCCAGAAGGGAGAAAAGAGGAAATAGTGAGGGTATGGTGGACCAAAGTAAGGCAGCTTAGCTCTATGTCAGATGTCAAAGACTTAGCTGGCTTTAGATGGCGTCCATCTTTGCTGACTGTCACACACATTTCTCTCTGTGTAAAGCTCTGCTCAGCAATTATCCTATGGCTCTGACATCTCCAACATCAATCCAGGCTTCACTTTCACAGCTTCACGTAATGGACTGTCGGGGTCTCCACAGTGATTTCCCTGCTACACCACTGGCCTCAGAGGTTATCCTTCACTGAGGAGGAATCTACAACCCCTTTACTGTTGCACCCTCCAGGACTCGGACCTGGAACCACTTTGCAGATGATGGCTTGGCCTCCCCATTACGATGGAGCCACCTTGAGTCCCATTTGCATAAGTTTTAATTTGTTGTTGCTTCTTAGTAACAGAAAATCCTTTAGCCCTTTTCCTTTTACAAGTTGCAAAATTAGGGGGTAGTGTCTTTCCCTGGGAGTAACACTCCCCTTATTCCACCATCCACCAGGCCTCTCTTTATTTCAGTACAAGCCTTGGCTCCAACCTTAAATTTCCTGGTGCTCTTTTTCCTTTTGACCTACACATTTTGTATTTCGCTTTTCTCTGTTTGTTCTTTTCCTCGGTATATTTGCATAATAATAATTACTAATAACCACAAGACAGACTCAATATTAGGTTGTCTTGATATGTCCTCCACTAGGAAAATCAATTCGTTATTTTTCAACTTTGTCTCAGGGGAATTTTAAGACAAAGGCGGAAAGCAGTCACATTAGACAAACATCACAAGAATGACCTCCAGCCTAGTTGCTAACATTGCTCTCCTCTGAAATTCCCACATGCGCCTCCACAGTTCATACTGCTCTCGGCACCGCTGCCTTCCAAGCTCCTGCTGGAGGATCCACTAAGCCTGCTGATAGCACTGAACCACTTTTCTGGTCCAAAGTTCCCAAACCTTCCACATTCCTCCAGATGCAGCACGGTCAGGCCCATCACTAAACATCCCACTCCCTGGTACCAATTTCTGTCTTAGTTAACTTTCCTAACTGTGATAAGATGCCATGGCTGAAGGGAATTATGGAAAAAGAGAGTTTGTTAGGGGTTTACAGTTTCATAAGGTGAGTCCATGACTACCACGGTAAGGAGCATGGTGGCAGTCAGACAGGCATGATTGTGAAGCAGTAACGGAGAGTTTACATTCCCATTCACAAGCATGAGGAGGAAAGAGAGAGCTAAGTGGACATGGTGTGGGCTTTTGAAACTTCCATGTCTGTCCCCAGTGACACAGCTCCTCCAACAATGCTACAGTCCTTAATCCTTGCCAAACAGCTCCACCAAGGTGACCAAGCATTCAAACACAAGCCCATGGGCCCATTCTCATTAAGATCACCAAAAGAAGCTAAGGGGAAGGGATTGAAAGTTTGAAGTCCATCTTACTTACACAGCACGTTTAACAAAGTGAAAATCTGTCTCAAAATTAAAATAGCAAAATGGGTTTGGAGATGTAACTCAGTATAGCACTTGCCTAGCAATTCTAAGGATCAGTGTCTAGTATGGAAGGGATAAAAAGTTAACCACTATTAATAAAACAGCCCACAGCTACCCTGTGGATGGGAACAACTTGGTCAACCCACAGACAGAACTGTTGTGGATTCTGATCTGGGGTGGTTGTCTAGTTTCTTGACTCTGCTTCCTGTACTCCATGCTTCGGGAATGCTCTATAGGAGAAAGAGATTCCTGGTGCTCAATAATTCTGTCTCCTGATCAGTACTTCCTCTTTTCTATCCTCCCACAATTCTGCCAGCCAATAACAGGTGTCTGAACTTTAGGTATCTATCGTGTCTACAATACTCAGCTTTGAGCCAGCGGCTGCAAAGTTCCTTTCAAAAGCAAGGATGGACAACTGGACAGATGACTCTTCTAAGAGGGATCCTGCATTGCATATACTATTACACAACAGACACACACCAGGAAACACACGCTTTCTCTGGACACTATTTAACATTATACCCCACTTATAATCGGTACCAATGGGAGAAACACCTGGATATGGAGAACCTCATTTTATCGCTTGCACAAACTGCTATCAAGACATTGCCTGCTTTGCTATTCATAACCATTAGTATAAACCCTCCTAAGATAAACTGATAAAGGGGTGGGTTGTTCAGTCCTCTTTGAACAGGCAATTGAATGGTAAATCCCATGACACTACTCTCCCCACCTTCTCTTCATGGCAGCTAAGTGACTCGAGCAGATTTACACTGAATTACTCTTATCTCTCAGCCTGTTAATCTTCACTTTTTTTATTCTAATTTTACTGAGTTGTGTGAATTTTTAAAAAGAACAACAAATCTCAAGCTCCTGGATTTTTGCTGGTCTCAACAATGCTCAGGCAGCAGTTGCTGCCAGATACCTGGCGCATGTCACCCAACTGTGCTCCAGTGACATGCACACATACGGAACTTGTTAGCACACAAAGACTTGAAATAACACACGAATGCCAACATTTTGAAAAGGTTTGCAAATCTTCAAAATGCTGCCCCAGTTTTTGTTGGCAAGAGATGAGTATGAATATGGTGGGCAGGGTTTGAAATAGATGTGATGGCCATGCAGTAAAATCATCCCTTATCAAGAGTGCTGAACTAAGTTCAGGCCTGAGGGCACAGGGATACCTGAATGCCAAGAACTACCAGGAAGAAAGGGTGCAAAACGAAGTTTAGTTCCCAGTTCTCAAGCCTACCATAAGACGGGAATGTGGTGAGTGAGCTCTGGGAAGGCTCCTACCCCAGAGATGAGGGCTGTGCTGACAGGCACCCACTAGCACACACCCCACTGTCCTGTTAGTGAGGAAGTTAACTTTTCAGGGAAAAGGTTTTGCTAATTTTATGGAAGAAATGGGTAAATTCGAGAGAAATCTTCTGCATATGAGGAAGCATAGTTTGTGGGCTGCTTTCTGCACAAGTGTGAACATTTAAACTTGATGCCCGGCACTCACATCATGACATGTACCCTAATTCCAGTTCTGGGGGTAGGTGGAGACTGCAGATCCCTGGGGCTCACTAGCCAGCAAACCTAATATGACTGGTGAGCTCCTGGCCAGTGGAAGATGCTGTATGTGAGACAAAGTGGACAGTGTCTTAAGAAATGACACCTTAGGGTGAGCTCTGTCTCCCATAGGCATATGCATGCACATGCAAGCTTATTCACACGTGGGTGTTCCTGAGAGGCAGTGGCATGAGAGCACAGCTTGCCTGAGAGCAGAACCTTATGAATTCTGCAGGAGAGATGAGCAAACTAGTGCGGATGCTTGTCTCTATTAAGTGTCAAGTGTTGGGGGCTGGGTACTGTTCACTGTGTTCCTTTCTCTGCCCTCTCTGTGACAGGGGAGACAGTGCTGCCTCGGCATAGGCAGAGCTGTACTGGTCTGCTGTCTGCACTTGTCAAACCTCAGAATCTGGGGTCAAAAAACCATGGTGATGAGGGACAGTTATCTAAGACTCTAGGAGACTTCTCAGCTAGAGGTACAGAGCCCTCATTTCAAATTCTATCTCTTCTTCCAGCTCTGTGGTCTTGAACAATTCATTTTCCCCCATTAAGTGCAAGGCTTCCCATAAGTAAAATGTGCCTACTTAAAACAGGTGTGCACTTCCCCGGGCTGCGGAAGCTGAAATGATGTACATAAAACTTCTAGGCCACTGCCTGGCAACAGGAGCTGGCTGGTAAACACACATCCTACTCTTTCCTCCTTGAGGGCCTCATTTCCTCCTTACAGTCTTTGTCCTTTGTTGTAGTTTATTGAGGCTGGTCTCTGCCTCCCCCATCCTTTTCTCTTGAAATACAGCCAGCTGACTTGCCTGTAGGTACATATCCACTACCCACTATTCTCCGTGTTTTTGCTAGCTCCCCAGAAGTCTTCACTGTCTGAATCTGAACCTCCCTGGGGTTCAGTTGTGCAAATCTGTACCTACAAAGTCACTAAGACCTTCACTAAGTGAAGGCTAGGGACACCGGACTGAGACAGGCTAAACAGCCAGGGATTAGATCCCAGCTTTTACTCTCATGTACGCTCAATAACTTCTTGGCACTCACTTCCTTATATGTAACAGAGTATTCAAATAATACGTCATGACTTTTGATGACTAAGTAAGTATATGCAAAGTGCCTGACATGCTAGCGCTTAGTTCATGAGTATTTATAGTCCTCAGCATCCTTTCCATGGAGCCTTGGTTTCCACCTCAGAGAAAAGTCTGTTCTCAGAACTATGAACCAGGCATCAACCACTAAGGTGGAATTTTCCAGCAGCTCAATGTGCTCCAGGCAGGAGAATTAGTTCTTTAGTCGTACTCAAGGTTTAGACAACGTCACCACATGTTGTAGATGTTCATACAGTTCGTAAGCTGTCATTTGACTGTCCTGGTGTTTCTGGCAGACCGCCAGAAGATTCTACCACTGATCTGCCTGCCTCCCAGTTCCCAGAGTTGCAGAGCCCAAAGAGACACTGTTCTTACAAATCCGTGGCTCTTAGTGAAGAGAAGGGCCAGTCCTTCTCAGATTTTTCCTCTATTAATCAAATTCTAAGATGACAATACTATCATTAAGACTAAAAGTAAGTGACCTGCCTCAGGACACCATGTTTCCCATGAGTTCCATCTAATGATCTATGATGGGTACTGACAATAAAAGCCTGTTACCATAAACGTGGTTTTTAAATGATCAACTGGTTCCAAATGAAGATGGCATTGCTTTAATTTATTAAATATATTATTGAAGAATTCAGGCATCAAACTAGAAATATATTATGCAACAACCATCTGCACTTTAAAAAAAAGACATTTTAGAGAATGTGAAGAGACTACTGAGGGACGGGGGAAGAGGGGAACAGTCTTTTACCAGGATTAAAAGACAAGTCCTTCACTAAGCAGGTCTAAGAAGGGCCTATGGCCCGGTGCTCTCTCTTCTGAGGATTACCCCATTTCCATTCTCACAGGCCCTGCCCACTCAACGGTGAATAGGCAACTCAAACCTAGCTCAAAAGAGCATCACACTTCTGCCTAGACACTGGCAAAGATGGCTGTAAGATGCACAAGATGAGGCCCACGTGGTTGCTCATGCTATTGGAATGGGAGCCTCTGTCTTTTCTCTTGAACTTACACTTCTGTGGCAGTTTAGGTGCTAGTTATCATCTAGGAATCAAAGGGGGAAACTTATTTCATAGGAGAGTAAACCAGAGGAAAGTGGGGCAGGATGGCAAGAGCTGACTCTCAAATGTAATACCTGCGCCCCAGCCTTGGCACGCTGGGATGTAGACACGTGCTCAGCACAGCCCTAAAGCAGTGAATTCCAGTTTAGTTGTTTAGTGTTTTAATTAGGCGTGCTGTTAATGCAACCAGAAATCCTGCTTGATAAGTTTGCCCAGGCTAGCACTAAAGGTCTTGACTCTATCACCTCTCATTAAAGATATGCTGCATGGGGAGGTTTACACTACTGAACAGTCTTCAGAAACCTGTGAGGAATAGCATACCGTTAGGACCCATGAAGGTAGTGGATAGCCAGAAGCAGGGGACTGGGCAGTGACTTCAGAACCCCTGGCACTCTGTGACTGTGTCAGCTATAGCTGAATGTCTGGAATACACTTTTTATCATTCATTTACAGTGTGAGAAAGAGAACTGGTGTTGCCTATTGAAATGAAAATAAAATCCAAGTGCTCTTCTGCAGGTTGAGCCCAGTAACTGAAGGCTAAACATAGTCATTCTATCTATGGAGTAAAAATAAGCAGGCCCTTTCTGTAAGGCTATTTTTACTCTCCCCTTAGTAATGCCACGATGAATCTGGTCTGCCCCAGTTGCCTCAGAGCTCTGCTGGTCTCCTAGAGAGACAGCTTGATTCCAAGGAAAGCCGTCCTTGAGGAAAGCTTCAGCTACTGGAACCAGTCTGATGTGTTTGGTTTGGGGTAGCTACATGGAACAAAGGGAGCAATACAGCTTCTTTTCAAACATACTTGGTTACCTTTGATAACACAGAACTCAAAGCAGAGCAGATGAAGGAGTGTGGTTGATGTGGGATTTCCCTTTGTATGCTGTGATTACCATTGGTTAATATAGAACTGCTTTGAGCCTGTGATAGGGTAGAGCAGAAAAAGATAGGGAAAACTAAACTGAATGCTAGGAGAAGGAAGGTGGAGTCAAAGATAAGCCATGGAGCCACTGCCAGAGACAGACGTGATGAAACTTTGCTAATAGGCCACGACCTTGTGGCAATGTACAGATTAATGGAGATTGGTTAAATTAAGGTGTAAGAGTTGGCAAATAAGAAGCTAGAGCTAATGGGCCAAGCAGTGGTTTAAATAACACGGTTTCTGTGTGATTACTTTGGGTCTGAGATGCTGAGAAGCTGGGAACCAACAAGTGACCTCCTTGCAACATGTGCTTTGGATGAGAAACGTCCTCCATAGGCGTAGATATTTGAACACTTGGTTTCCAGTGGGTGGCACTGTTTGGGAAGGTGGTACAATGCCAATGGAGGAAATACATCACTGGGCAGAGCTCTGAGACTATATGGGCTAGTCCCACTCCTCTCTTTCTGCTTGCAGCAGCAGATAGGAGTTCTCAGCTTCCTGCCCCTGCTGACATGCCTGCTGCTTGCTGCCATTAGAAACTCTTGTCCCTCTGAAATGCAAGCCATAATAAACTTCTTCCATAAGTCACTTTTGGTCATTGTGTTATTGCAGAAACAGAAAGGTTAACTCTTATAAGGAGCATATCATAGGACCTTAGGACACTTAGAAACGGAAACAGGCTTTTTGTGGGAGAAAACATGGGTTAAAAAAAAAAAAACAGAAAACAGTTCCAGATGGCGAGACCTATTTGACTGTGAAGCAAACTATGATGAAAATAGGAAACATCTCAGGCAAGTCAATTACACAAGACAAATTGAGAGAAGATGCTCCATGGGGATCCAGCTAGCATGAAATTATGGGATGGGAAGATAGCATTACTAGGCTTTCCCAGATTGAATGCCTAAAGAAGTAAAAATCATATTGATACAAGAAACAAAATAACTGCAATATTACAGATGAAAGGTACCTGCCCCACGTTAGCTGTGAGCAGTCCCTGTGCATGCCCTGTGTGTCCCTGCATCCTAACCTCGCAATGCTCTCTCATTTCTGAATCTAACCCATCATTCGAGATACAAGTTCAAGTGCAAATTTGATCACAAAGCTTTCCTTGCCCATCCCAGCTCACAGTCCTGTCTGAATCTCGACCTTCCCATCTGTCCCATTTTTAGTTATTTTCTATTTCTGTTATCTGCCATCATCAAGGGTTCTCTCCCTATCAGTCATCTTTAGCAGACAAGCACAGATGACAGCGCCTGATGATTAGCAGTACTCGTCAACACGACAAGATCTAGGATCATCCAGACACAAGTCTGAATATGTTGCTGAGGTGGGAACTCTAACTATGGGTGGCACATTCCATGTGCTGGGGCCCTGGACTGCCTAAAACGGAGAAAGCTAGCTGAGGACCAGCATTTATCTTCCTCCTTTCTCACAGCTGATTCACTATGACCAGCCACTTCCTGTTCCTGCCTCCATAGCAGACTGGATCCCCTTGACCTGTGAGCTGAAATAAGCCCTTTCTCCTGTAAGCTGCTTCTGGTCGGGGATTTTGTCGCATAGTGAGGACATAACCGATGAGCTGCGTGTCTGTTTTCAGACAACGGCAGTGAGAAGACAAGCTGATGAAAAGCTTGGTTATCCGGGGCTTATCAAATGTCTGTTTACACTACATTATAGCCTAGTAAATGTGTGATGGTATCATTATGCACAAACAACACATATCTTAGTTCAGAACTACTTTGTTGTGAAAGTAGAAAGCTAATGGTCATTTGAGCTGGTTGCCACAAACCTTGAATTTCTTAAAAACAAACAAGCCAAAAAAAAAAAAAAAGCAGCAAGCACACTATCTACAAATCTGAATGAAGTCTAGCATAGTAAAATGAAGGGTGCCTGCAATGCACTTACATATTGAACGACTGAAATAAAAAAGAATCAAGCCTGGGCAGGGTACACCTTAGTGGTAGGCACTTGCCTAGCTTATGTGAGGGTTTGGATTCGAACTCTGACATCACACAATTTTAAAAACTCAAATATACAAGCAGAAAAGAAAAAGTAAAGCTCCAGTGACACTATGGAAAGAGAAGAACAAACTCCCTGAATAGAATACACTGTTACCTGGGGATGGTGGCACAGCACAATCTCACGGGGTCCAAAGCACACGTAGGAAGAACAATACAAGTTCAAGGCCAGCCTGATCTACACAGAAAGTTCTAGGCCAGTTAAGATTATAGCAAGCTCGTGTCTCAAAGAACCAAAGACTGGGCTGAGGACACGGCTTGTCGATAAATGACGTGTTGAAGTGTGAGGACTCGCCTTTGTATCTCAGCATCACAGCTATACAAGCCTGACATCCCAGTGAGGCTGCCACATAGAAACAGCAGATGCATGGAAACTCACAGCCTGGCCTACATGGCAAAGGCCCAAACCAATTACAGGCAAAATGTGGAAAGTGCTTAAGGATTGACCTACCCGGATGTCCTTTGACTTTCATGTATGCTTGCACCCACATATATACACATACACACATGAATGCACATGTGTGTGCCCTCAACCCCGAAAAGCCAAGGAGGACTCAAGAAAGCCTTCTCCCCTAATTACGCTCCCACTGTCTCCTAACGTTTGCTCTTGGTACACTGGGATGACTGCAATGGTCCTAGGCAGTAGAGACTATGGTTGCTCACCACGGTGGAAGGCAAGACAGAATATTGCTGCAGCCCCAGCTTAAGAAAAAAAAACCATGAAAATATATGATTGATTTTGCTTAGTCATGTGCCCATTCAAATTTTCCAGTTACCATTCTATATCATAAAGAATTGTTGTATAAAACTTACAGCAATAAAGAATAAGGTTCTCCATCATATAACTCTACAAATAAAATTATTAACATTGTACTTGAGATCAAAGGAAAACTTCCTAAGATGTAACACGTATTTTCAACTTTTCCAAGTACAATATATCAAAATGTAATGTCTTAAATGAGGAGGAATGGAGATTATAAAATCAACTTTTGCCGTGTTGATCCATATAGCTGTGATCAAAGGAGCTGCTGGGTGAAGAAGACCCTTGCACTTTATCTGGACTCTGTACTACTTCTCATTTTTAATGGCATTTTATAAAGTTCTTCTGAAACTTGCTTCTTCAGCAGTTACCCTTCTGTTCTTGAGTACAGCTAGCTCCTGTCTTGTGAGTGGGACTTCCAAAACACTGGAGAGCCAAGTTATAGCTACGTGATGGGGCCACTAAACTGTCAATTCTCCTGCCTCAAAGCCACTGGGCCATAGATTGGCCACCAACCAGTGACTTGGCTCAGAAGAGAACTGAGCTCAAGCAACTAGACTCTTCCTCAGGAAGCACAGACAGGAAACAGAGCATTTACCAGAAACTTTGGGGAGAATTCTAATGCGAGTATAGCTGGAGGATAGCACTGCAACCCACAGGGTCCGGGCAATACCAAGTTCTGAGAAAGCAGCACTGTGGGCAAAATGTAGACACACAGGATGGGAAAGGGAGCCAGAGACAACTAGCAGGCATAGCATCTGGATGCCAAGAGGACTGACATATCAATAACTTCTGGTCCCTGCCTTCTTACCAGTGGCCCTGCCTCCGTGGAGTTTCTGCTCTGCCTGGACTCAATTACTCAGCTCTTCCTGTGCTCCTGGTCTGAGCTGCCTAACCACACCCCCTTTGCCTATGGTCTACAGATATCCAACAGGACTCAAGATATGAGCTAGCTGTGGATGCCCTGGCTACACACAGCTTAAGTGTGAATGGCCAGAAGTCTAACTGGGATGGGTCTGGTCATGTTGGTGGAGGTTGTTACCAGTTCTTGGGAAAGGGCCTCCCTTTTGACTCTGTGTCCATCACAAACAGGACCTGGCATTTCAGTAAAACCTCCAAAGACCAGTCAATGACTTGGTCATTGTTAGGAGAGTGGCTGTGACCATATTTATGTCGAGTAACTTTTATTGAGCACATTTGTGCTAGAACTTTTAATTTAAACTTTCCATTTAAACCTTACAGCAGCCTTATGAAGCAGATGGTATCTTCATTTCTCCTGAAGCGATAAAGCATTCAGAGACCATGTGACCCACCCCTTTCAAAGAAAGCTATTGGTGAGCAACACATCTCAGAGACCAAGCTCTCAATACTGTGAAAGACTGAGTACCAAGGAGTCACTTTTTCCTTTTCTCGTGTGTGTGTGTGTGTGTGTGTGTGTGTGTGTGTGTGAACAAGTGCACAGGCGTACTGGCATGTGGAGGTCAACCTCAGTGTCACTCCTCAGGAACTGTGTTCATTCTGTTTCTTGAGAGAAAGGCTCTCACTGAAACCTAGAGCCCTCTCGAGTAGGCTAGGCTGGATGACCAGCAAGTCCCAGTGATCCACCTGCCTCCACCTATCAGCACTGAGGTTATAAGCCACTGCACCTGAGCTCTCATGTGGGTGCTAGGTATTGAACTCAATTCCCCCCAGACTTGAGTGGCAAGCAGTTGACCAACTAAGCTGTCCCCCTTAGTCTCAAGGAACCATTTTTTACTGAGGACTTCATGAGGTGACATGGAAGAAGGTTCACCTCCCATACCACATATACAAAATCCCATAAAGCCTTATGTTATGTATTTCTGTTTCCCTGATGTTTCTCCGTGACAACAGGTGAACCTCCTGTCCCACTGTCCAACCCAGAACCTCAACACATATGTTCTGCTCTGCAATACCCGAGCAGGGCTCCCCAGGGTCCTGATTAGTCCCCAGCTTTGTCCAGGCACTTTTAGCCTCTTGGTTGCTAGGTAGAACCAGGTGAGCTCCACAGTGGCACACGGGAAAGTAATCTTCACAGAGAAATGGGGCTATCATCTTCCTAGGTGGCAAGACATGGGGTAGCTCAATTGAACAGAGTTTGCACCTTCTTTTTCTTATTTACTTCAAACTGCTGTGTTCTACATGACCCCAGAGGAGAACAAAGCATAAGGCTTCCAGCACACAATTAGGAGTCTGTGTGAAATCATACTGCTCTCATGTTTGGGGGCCAACACACTGATGACGTATTTAGATCCTAGATGAGGGTCTTAGGTTTCTCTAAATGTTTTTGCACATAGAGGTTTAATCCTTCATGAGACACACCAAGTTTGATGGCTTATACTATGAGCTTGCTTGGATAAGGCAAACTTCCCCACCCCCTACAAAAAAAATAGGGCATACGGTGGAAAGCTGACTCACACCATTGCAACAGGAGCATTCAGGTCACAGCTAAGCAAGTCTCTGCTCTGGTTCAGTGCTGGCTGTGTTTGAAGGATCGAATCAATGCTGGTTTTATTAAGCCTCCCTTTGTGTGGCCCCTGGAATTGGTACACAGTTGAAACAAAGAAGCTCCAGGAGCTGACATTCCTAGAAGCGGAAGAAGAACCTGGAAAAGTCAGCCAGGTATGCAAAGAAAAACAGTGAGGAGAGCTAGTTTCACCCCAACAGTGTACTCAGGTAGTTGCTGTGGGCACAGGATCTAATGGATTCATGCTGAAACTCAGGGTAGAACTTCAAAACTGGCTTGTGTAGAAGAGGGAATTTAATTTCCGTATGAACAAAGATGAGAAGAACACTCCTAGCCTCACACACAGATGTGGGTATGGAATGCAGAGCATTGGTGAAGCTCTTATTTATTGGTGTAGCGTGTGACTTGTCAAACTTTCCCTTCTACGGAAGGTCAATAGATGTCATGGTCAATAGATGTTGATTTAACAGGTTGCTGGTGTAGGGCTTAATATAGGAAACTCTTACAGATTTTTGCCACTACAAATATCAATAAACTGCTACCTGGAAGGAAAAAAACAATATAATTGTGTAAGCATGCCCTGTGGAAATGTTAAGAGGAATAGGCATTAAATATGCCCTGTATTCAAGTGGCAGATTCCAGTTTTCCATTCTTTTTGATATTTTCTCCCTTTCTACATCATTCTTTAATGCAAAGAAAATAAATTTAAGGGTATCAGAAATGTGAAAACCATTAGAAACCCACTGTCTGATTTCTTCTAAGCTGGTGCTGGATAATTGGTACATTTTAAGAGGTAGCCTCTTGGTGAATGGGCTAAGAAAGCTGGGTGGGTCATAAATTAGAACTCTTCTCACCAACTTAAAGCAAGCTGAACCAACACACACACAAGAAAAGCATCAACATAAAAGCAGATGGGAGAGGGATGGGAACCCTGCACACACGATGTACAGTTGTAAAGGTGCTTCATTCAACGTGAAGGCTTTCAGTGTAAACGACGAGGCTGCTTGTCCTACTAAACTGCAGCAGTGAGCTGTCACACTTGTGGGTCTGCTCTCCACATCTGGGCAATAGGGATCTGAGCAAACTGTGCAAGTTCACTTCTTCCACAGAGCCTGGAAGAGCGACTTCAGCAACAGGGTCTGAGTAAGGGTCTAATCTACTGCAAAGGGACTATGTGTCAGACCTTGTGGATTCTGGATTAGGGAGTGCTTCAGGGGGCAGAGAGATCACAGCAGCAAATACCCCGCTGGTGGTTCCTCCTCCTCAGGAAAAACCAAGATGAAAATAAGTAATGTGGAGAGATAAACAATGAAAGGAAAGTGACTGCAACTGGTGTGTGTGTGTGTGTGTGTGTGTGTGTGTGTGTGTGTGTGAGAGAGAGAGAGAGAGAGAGAGAGAGAGAGAGAGAGACAGTCTGAAGACTTCCATGGGGACAGTATGGGATCTAACTATTGTCTGTTAGGATGGCATTAAACACATCAACCACTAATATTCTGTGGGTGTTGTCTCCAGGATGCCCGTGGTTCTTACTGGATTGCTGACCTCCTGCCCATCAGCTTTCACTATGACAACTGAATGTTGTGAATGCTGCCAGGGGGTGACGAAGGACACATTTCCATTTTTACATATTGGGTCAAAGAAGAATAGGAACGAGGACGTGTGTGACTGAGGGTGAAGGGACTGTTTCTCCCCCAGAAACACACAGGGCCCCCGCTCTGAAGTCTGCAGTGTGAAGCACAGCATCTGGATGCTCCAGGATGCCGGCTTCCTCTGAGATGTGGAATCATCTGAAGAGACCTCGCTCCTGCTTCAACGTTGGCTTTGTTGACTTCTAGCTAGGTCCTTCAAGTCAAAGTACACGAGTTAGTGGGCCTTGCTTACCATTTCAGTGATCTCGCATGAGGGCAGACTTGTCAAGTCCATCCTGAATTAGAGCCTGCAAGTGTGTTTATCACTGAACAAAGCAGAATGAACAAGACTTTCCTTTCTGTTCAAAAGCTAGGATGCTTTTCATTCGATTTCAGTGCCTTAGTCATGAAAGAAACAAACGAAAATCATTTAGTGAGTAATCACAAACACCATCACCTCTCTTCTTGCAGGAGTAGCTGAAGGGGTTAAAACGCACTAAAATGTCCTCTTTCCATTAACACTAAGCAGGTGATCTCATTGCGCTGAAGGCAGGGGATGGTGATGAATGCAGGTTATTTGAGCAGTGTGTCTGAGGTTACCAGGGCAACTGCTGACTATTATTGAGTAACTCTAAGGTGTCTCCATAAAGGTCAGGAGTGAAGGCTTTTTCCATTATATATTCAACTTTAAAATGGAGCTTTTTTTTTTTTTAAAGGAAATTAGGTAGATGTAGATGAGGAACTGCAGATCAGGTGAAAGTGCTATATATAGCTCAAGATAATTGAACTGCTTCCATCAAGAAGTGTTGGCTAGGTCTTGGGAGGACTTCACGAATAGCTGCCATGGTGAAATATACCTTTTGCTTTTCTAAGATACAGATTCCCAGTTTAAGCATGAACTTTGAAATAGTATTGAAGCAGGGGTCTAACTGAATCCACTCCACCTAACTACCTGAGAGAACACTCAGCTTTCTCCAAAACAGATTTCCTGTGTTGTTCCTAGCCACCGCTTACCATCCTGGAACACTGAACAAGCCAAGAGAGGAGTCACAGGGCCGCTGGAAGAATGGATGAATCAACGGACTGAACGTCATCTAGAACCCTTAGAGCAGTGACTTACTGAGATAGGACATGTTGTTCAACTCCTCTCAGATCACAGTTTAAAGGTACAGACAGAATTACTTCTCACAATGACACACTCTGAAGGTTTAAGAGAATGAATAAAAGATGATTCCAAAACTAAGTTCACCTATTTACTTTTAACCAAGTTTTTGTCCAAAAATGCAACGCTTATTAGAAAAAAATTATTCACTATGTAAGGATGCTGTTGAAATGAAAAGCTATTCTTTCTACCATGAACTCTCCACCCATCTGTTTCCTTCTAAGACAACCAGATAGATCCATTCCTCTCTATCTTCCCAGGAAAATTCCTGACACGTACACACACCTTCTGATGTCTATACCCATGGGTTCTTGCCTGAGTAGTGTTATATAATGCACATGAATTGTTTTCAAATCTAGCTGTATATCCAAACCACTTAACTCCACCCGAATCAGCTAATAGATCAAACAACTGAGGCTGCTAAGAGGCATGGCTGGTGAGCTACAGCTACCTTGTTGTGCACCTCCTTCTCACTGAGTGAGCCTCTGCAGGCTCAGAGGTTCCAGCGCACACAGCCCTGACTCTCTGCCCCACACTGGCCACTCTTCTCCCTCTGCCATTTGCCACTGGTGAGCAGTCTGTACAACTGCTGGATGTCCTGGGTCACCACTTGATACCTTCTCCATCTTGCTTCCTTCTCGAGGAGTGGCCGGGCATGGAGCTCAGCAGTCGAGCTTCCTGAGTTGACCAGTAAGGTTCCCTGGAAAACTAACAGGAGAGAAGCACGGAGCCCAGGCACGTATTCCAGTTCCTTGAAGCTGCCCGCTCCCTTGTAGCTTTGTTCCTTGATACAGATCTCTGCTCCTTTCACAGCTCTGGCTCTAACTTTCCCCACTTCTCGGTTCTGATCCTGTGTGAGATATTTGTCTCACTGGAGTGACAAAGGCAATGGGAGGGAGGGAGGGAGGGAGGGAGGGAGGGACGGACGGACGGACGGAGGGAGTATCTCGCTTACAGTTTGACTATACAGTCCACTGGGGCAGGGATGACATGGAGGTGGGAGCCTGAGGCAGCTGGCGCCATTGCAGTCAAGTCAGAAAGCAGAGAATAAGGACTAATAAAGCCGAGCTCACTTTCTTATTTCCAGTCAGTCCAGATCCCAGTCCACAGAATGACCCCTCACACACCCAGGGTGAATCTTCCCATCTCAATTAACCTAAACAATGAATCTTCCACACAGCTGTATTCTAGGTGATTCCGGATCTCGTCAAGGTGACAACTGTCTCAGTCATCACAGGTGCCACTTTCCGTCCACAGCCCTTCAGCCTCGGGACGGTGATGGGTTGGTGGTCATGAGCCCTCGTGCTCTGTACAGTCTTATGTGACTCCCCTGCACTAACACGATTATAAAGAAACCCTCTTCGTATTGTGCTGTTTTATTTATATCATTGTCTCTTCTTAGGATTGCAAACATTCCCTTGGAATGACATCTCTAACTTTATCGCTCTGTGAACACCATCATCCCTTTTCCCTGAAGACATTTCAAGTAGAAGCCACAGAGCAGCATTTTATTCTTCTTCTGAGCATTTCTGACCCCATCCATGGAGCCAGCAGCTGTCTTCAGTTTGTATAGAGTATTTGGGGAACCATGGAGGCCATCTCTGTGAGCCAGCACACTGCTTCTTTGTGAAGGAAGTTGGTAGGCACCAGAAGAAAAGCTAACAAGTACATGACTGAGATCCCACATTTCAGAATGATTATTTTTTTCACAAATTGTTTTGCGTTTTGCCATAATGGCAGTTAAATTAACACAGAGTCAGAAGCTACAGAGGAATTCCTGAGGCTAAATTATTCCCTGGTGAAGACTTAAGACCTCAATTAGTTTATAACCTAATTAGTGTAGTTCCAGTTGGCACTACCCAGAGAAACAACATGGTGGGTGGCTTGACAAGGCTCCTCCGGGAAAACACGTACATCTGTTGATTGACTTTGTACAAACACCTTGAAGCCTATCTTGTAATAGAGAGTGCTTCTACAAATTCCATTGCATTTTATTATTTGTATTTAATCCTATCTTAGATATTTCATTTCACTCTTAAAGTTGTCTCAATGTTTTTAATCTGGGCTGCTCTGTGTCACATCAGATTGAAAACAAAAACAGAGTACAGAGTGTGCATGCGCCACTACTGAGCAAGCTAGCACTTGAAATTTGTTGGTGAAGGCAAAGGATGAGGTTAAAGTGGCATGCATCGGGCCACAGTGGTGGTGAACGCCTGCAATCCTAGCACTGTGAAGGTGGAAGCAGGAGGATGAAGATGTGCACAGTTTCAGAGATGGATTACTTAATGTCAGCATGGGGAATGTGAGTTGTCTCAAAAAAATCAAAATAACAAAACCAAAAACTCATATATTGCTTCTGAACATGGACATGTTCTGAGAAATAAACCGCTAGGTGATATCACTGCTGTGGGATCATGTTGAGTATAATTACACAAATTAACAACTACAATGTACGATGTCACTAGGTGATGTGATCTGGGGCCACCAGATTACAACAGATGCTACCCCTTGTATCTCACTGTCTGGCATATAAATTATAACCACAACTGATATTTATTGATTGCTTATTTTGAATCATGGAATTAACTATTATGATAGCCTTATCCCATTATCTCATCTAATTTGAAGGTGAATATTTGTTTGTTTGTTTGTTTTGTAAGACTGGGTCTCTCTATATAACTCTGGCTGTCCTAGAACTCACTATGTAGGCTATGTTGGTCTCAAATTCCCCAAGATCTATCTGCCTCCTCTGGGATTAAAGGCATGTGCTACCAAGCCTGGCTAATGGTTCACAGACAATAGTTAGGTCAGAAACAATAAATAACATGCCCAAATTTGCAGTCAGAAAATGGCAGAGTCAAGGCTTGATCTCTCTAGACAGAAGGTATTCAATTCCTCCATTCTCCACCCTTTCCTGCAGTTTGGGAAACACTGACTCTCAGATCTCTGTCCACGTCCACTGGGATTTACTCTTTTTAGTGCCATATACCATGAGAACTGTTCTGTCAATATCAGCATCTTGATTATATCATATCACACACAATGAACAATCAATGGAAAGAATCAGCTAGACTAAGAGTCATCCAGCCTCTTTGATGACCCTGAGGTCTGCATTTGAAACTGGTTGGCTGGGCTGGGCTGCAAATGCTGCCCTGCTGACTCAACAGTGTTCTTCTGAAAGCAGTCCTGCCTTTCATCAACAGCATCAGGTATAGCGCCTTCAGCCAGGGTTGGGCTCTGGACAGTCCCAGTACTGTCACCCCTGCACAGTCAATGAGCCAGTAGAGGGCTGATTCAGACTTAGCCCCAAGAACTTTGCAATGAGCTAACCCGTAATGTTCTTCTCAGGGAAGTCCACCAGCCTCATGCCCTCTGCCACTGCATATGGTGGTCCTCAGACTTAGCAAGGTCACAGTTACCTGTGAGGTTTGATAAGGCAGAGACTGCTGGGCACTTGTAGCGGAGCGTTTGATCTGGGCGGATCAGGGTGTCTGTGTGAGAGTGAGGATTTGCCTAATCTATCTAGCAGGCTTCTGGTGGTGCTCTGGATGCTGATCCAGAACCATACATTGAGCCTTTGCATCAAACTAAGACAGTCCCAGAAGACCTGTGTTACCCAGACCAAGAGAATCCTCTGGAAGATCAGCAGAGCTTTCTAGATCCTTAACATAGCGAGGGGTTGAAAACAAGGTCATGAGACTGTTTCTCTATCCAAGGAGGCATCTGCCCCCAGATTCACTAAGCTTCTTTCAAAAACATTCTTTAATGTTAATTTAGTCCACCCAAGGTAGACTCTGAATCTACTGATAACATCCTCACATTATATATAGAGATACAGATATATATGATGGAAGAAATGTTTCCAAATTAACCCTAAATGACAAAAAATTACACTGTAGGCTTCCTTCAAAGTCCCCGCAGGCACACAATAGTCCTGAAAATCAGGACAAATCCCCTTCCCCAAAGAACTTACCCAAAGCTCAGACTGAAGATGCCTAACACCCACATTCCTATAAAATAGGGTGCCAGAAGGCATCTGAGGACAGCTAACTTAGAATGAAATCCATTCATTCAGACCTATAATTATAAACCCTGAGGCTTGAAGCATGCACTGAACTGTCAAGGCAGATTTGGGAAACTCTTTTAGATGACTGAATAAGACTGGGAAGTCTACAGAAAAGACTCAGACACTATATATTTTAGTTTGTAAAGGGGAAAGGAAAAGAGTGTGTGTGAGATGAAGCATTTTTCCATTGTGATTCCTTTGTTCCCGAAAGACAGGGATCTGGTGGGACACTGGGAGGGAGCCCACCTGCTCCTCCGACACTCCTCTGTTGACAAGCTATAGGGATCCAAATGTTGCTGACTGCCCTGGTACAAGGGAAAGAAATTCTCCTGGGTCACCAAAGTGTAAGAGCTGTCTCAAGTTGTTTTTATATTATATAAATGTTGGCCAGCTAATAACCAAACAAATTAATCCAATAAAATTCAGATAGGTTCAACTGGGCAAGAAGTCCTACCCTAAGCAAGGGAAATCCAGTGGGGCTTCCAATAAGTGAGTGAGATCTTGTGTAGAAAAATGGAAAAGGCAGGTAGGAGAAAAGACAACATGGGAAAAAGACAGAAGGTCACACCAGTAATATTCTCTACTCACATCAAGACAAGGTGACCAGTCACTTGAGGAGCTGCCGCCTCTACAGCCCCAGGAGCCCAAGGAAGCAGAACAAAGTTTCAGATATGTCCCATTCAGCACGGAGTAAGTTGGAGTCACAGGAAAAGGTTACGCTGTGTGTAAATTATTCCCCAAAGTTTGCAGGCAGAAAGAAGTCTGGGGAGACCTTCGCTGCCTACAGGTAGGTCAGTTGCAGAATCTTCAATCTGACAGCGAGACTTTTCTCTACAGAAGGCCGGTCCAGCCAGAGGAAAAAGTACTCTCTCCAATGTCCACAATCCAAAATGTGGCTAACAGAGACACTTTTAGAAAATGCCTGTTGGTGTAACTATCTTGAGATACAACACCGAGGATAAAATTCTCTTTAAAAATGCCATTGATGAAAACCTGTCTAACGCATATATTTGTTTTGTGAATCATTTGGTCTCAACTAATAACAGCTATGCATATTCTCATCAGGTAGCTCATGGGATTTGTAGGTTTCCAGGTTTTCCAGAATAGGAGTGCCTATCCAATAAGGTCTTGTGTTAAGGTGGTTCAGTCCCTCCCTGCAGGATGAGATTCTAAGCAGGGAGTTGGGGGAGAGTGAGCAAAACAGTTGGGGGGCTGTATTTTCCCACAAAACTAAAATGTCTGTCAGGACTAAGGGAACAGAGAGAACAGGCTGTGTGTGCAGAGGGAGAGCAGGCTCTAGAGCAATGTCAGCAACAGTGGTGTTCACAGTGGGAGTGTGTTGAGAGTGAGCTGAGGTCCTCACCAACTTTCTATAGGTGACAAAATCACCTCACTTCATGGATGCAGAAACTACAGGAGGGACAAAGTCATTTTCTTCTCGTCCTTCAAATGTGTCTCCTTTACTGTCTCTGGGTTTTCTTCACAGAACTCATTTATTCTTTTCCCATCTCTATAAGAATATGCAATCCGCATAAGCAGAAACCACGCTGCTTTCTTTTTTATTTCGGGGAAGGGGTGAGCTGGTATTGAACCCAGGGCCTGCTGCATGCTAAGCACACCCTGCTGCTCTTTCTGCCCCTTCTTTACATTCCCTGCCCCTGTGTTTGTAAATGACTCAGAACATCTGCACACAGTAGGTACTCAACTGTTGCTGGCTGCATTATTTGGCCAAATGCATAAAATCTAAGTAAAAGTATCCAGAGATATCGCTGAGTAAGTTTCAGATCTCATTAGAGAGCAACTGAACCAAATGCAGAAAAGCCTGGAGTGCTTCAGAGAAACCATTCTAGAAGCAGGGTGCTTGTATCCTCTCCAGAGCCTGATGACCCATAACTTGCTAGTCCTGGCTGCTGGGCCTTCGGCAGAAACTGCAAACATTTAGCATGCACACATCTTTTAGGTCAATGCCAATAATTAGGAAAGGCATGTGTGCACATGTGTTAAGATTAAAAGCTGAGAAAAATTATTTTATTTATGAGGTTACTGGCCAGTGAGATACTTTTGGGGCATAAGGACCATTTTCACAGCCAGAGTACCTAAGCTGACCTCTGGCATTGGTGCCACTGCCCCCACCCTTCAAGCTTCTATCAATCCTAACATTCTCCTTCCATCCAACTAGTCTGAAGAAAGCATATGCCTACGAGTTTCTAAGTTGGTGGCATTAATGTGGCGTGTAATGTCCATGGTGGGACATCCTCTTACTTTTTATTGAGCATTTGTTTACATCCCTTAAAATATCACTATCTTTTTTTGGGGTGGGGTGGGGTTCAAGACAGGGTTTCTCTGTAGCATCGAAGCCTGTCCTGGAACTATCTCTTGTAGACCAGGCTGGCCTCGAACTCACAGAGATTTGCCTACCTCTGCCTCCTGAGTGCTGAGATTAAAGGCGTGCACCTGGCTTAAAATATCACTAGTTTCTTACAGGCACTGGGTAGATACTAACTCTCTTGATCACTGTGGAAGGAGGTTTTAGGAGCCATCTTTAAGCACCTACTGGATAGCCTCCATTCTTGGAGATGTACTGGTCTCACTTCTCCATAAGCCCCCAGGATTTGGGTTGGGTATGTTAATAGATATGGACTGGTATTTTTGGCGAATCTACATTGGTGCCAGAATGAAAACCCAAGGTTTTCTACTTTACATTTCAATGACTGAGTCATTATTGTTGTTGACCTCAACCATTAGCCCCAGCTTTTATTTTGCTTTTTAATTTTTTAGAATCTCATTATGAGATACTTCCTTTCTTTAAACGATTCTAAAATCTGGGATGTTGGTCTCCACACAGCACTCTGCTACAAGGTAGAATATTTCCACACATTTGTCTTACCTAGGTAGCTCAGTTCCACACAACACTCTGAGGCCATAAAACGACAGGGCTTGTGTTAGTTAACTTTGCTGTTTACTAAACCTCTCTTAAACATAACGTGTTTTTTTTAAAAAAAAAAAAAAACCATGTCACATGACTCATCACAGACCTATGAGCAGATTTGCTGTCAATCTTGCCTAGACTAATTCATGTGGCTGTATTCAGATGACTGGTGGTCAGGTGTTAGCGTTAGCTAAGACACTGGGCTTCTTTCTGTGATAGGATATCATGCTCAGGGTTAGAGCCACAACTGTACATAATCACTGGGTTCCAGGAGGGTGATGTAGGAAGCTGTGAGGCATTTGGGTCAGAGCTTGGAAGTCATTCTCTGTCAATTCTACCAATTGAATTCTCTGTCAATTCATTCTCTGTGGGGCCCCTGACCAAGGGTGCAGGATAGCCAGATTCTGGGCACTTAGCTTTTAAGGATGGCGGCAAAGATCCTAACCCTCATTTACTCTCTCAAAGGCCTACAGGCGGAGGGGAGGGGAGCAGGGCAGTTCTGGGACTATAGAGGCTGGAAGCTTCCTCCTGTTAGGTTCAACATGGGTTCCATGCACTCAGTCTTCTTCCTTTCAAAAGGAAACTGAGAATCTGCACTTTCAAATGATACATATTAATAGATTTGTATTTTATAGAATCTGGGACTTATAAAAAGACCCCAAGAGTGCCCATGTGCCTTCCCCTCTCCCTTACTCCCTAAGTTTCTCCAGGTATTAATATCTTGGTGTAGGATGTTGTTCTGATGGATGAAGCAATGCTGATTCAGTATTACTATACCCTCTAGTTTGTTTGGATCCACTCTTTGTGTCCTATAGGGTTTACTGACTTTGACAAACACGGGGTATCTTGTATTCACCACTAAGGTGCTATATCAAATAGTTTCAATGTCCTGAAAAATGTCTTGACCCTGAATCTTTACTCTCTCATCCTTGGCAACCACTAATCTTTATTAGATACTCCAGAGTTTTGCATTTTTCAGTAAGCCATGTAGCTGGAATCACACTGTTGAAGTCTTTCCAGACTAGTTTCTTCAGCTGAACAATATGCATTTAAGGCTCCTCAGTGGCTTCACAGGTCATGAGATTGTATTTTTTAAAACGTTTATCTATTTATTTAGTGTGCCTTTGTGTGCGCATATGCAGGTAAGAACAACCTTCTGGAGCCAGTTCCCTGCTTCTACTCTGTGGGTTCCTAGGTTAGAACTTACACCATCAGATCTGAGAGTAAGTACCTTCACCCACGGAGCCATTTCAGGCTCCAGCTTACATCATTTTAGTGGTGAATGGTGACAGTCCATGGGGCAGAGACACTACACAGTTTATCCACTAACATCTACTGACAGATATCCTCATTGCTTCCAAGCTTTGGCAATTATGACTAAAACTGCTTAAGAATCCCTGTGGATGTTTTTATGTCTATAAGTTTTCCACTAACTTGGTGAAACAAGAAGAAGCCTGACTTTGGTCAAATGGTAAGGTATATTAACTTTGCAAGGCACACAAGTGTTCACCCAAGTGACTGTGCTACTCTGAATTCACACCAGCAATGAGGAGAAGCTGCTACCATTGCCACCTTCACTGACATCATTTGTTCTGAGATGTTGGCTCTGTTGATGACTGCACAGTATCTTTTCTTTGGTTTTTATCTCCTTATAACATATGATGGAAACATTTTTTTCATTTGCTTGTTTGCTATCTGAACATTCGCCATTGGTGAGGTATCTGTTCAGATTTCTTGCCCACATTTTAACTGTGTTTGATGTTTACTTATCCTTAAGTTTTATGGGATCTTTGTGAGTCTTGGATACTGGTCCTTTATCAGATATGTGTTTTGTAAATATTTCTTTTTCCTAGTCTGTAATTTATTTCTTTGTGTTCTTAGCTTTATTTTTTGTAGGTTTTAGTTTAAAGGGAGTTGTAATAATGTTTTCTTTGACGTCCTAATGGAAAAGTCACCATCACAGTCGAGGCCATCCAGGTTCTCAGGTGTGTAGCTTAACATCTTATATTTAGAACTGCAGTCCACTTGTAGTTAATGCAGGTGAAAGGAGAAGATTTGTGTCTAGATGAATGTTTTATCTGTACTGTCCATATCCAGAATGAAGTCTGGGCTTTTGTTTAAAGTATCTTGGTTTCAAAGGTTGGCTAAGTGCTTCCACCAACCCTGTAACTCCCGTGCCGGCACACCTGTCAGTAGGCTGTGTTAATCTAGGCTGGATTATGTGGTCTTGCTTGCCCCATCTACTGAGAGCTTCCCTAGCACCTGCTTAGTTCATACTGGCTCTACCACACTTTTCTCACTACTTCCATCTGATGCATGAGACCATATATTCCATTAACATTGACACTGAACACATTGATGAGCTGCGAGTCCCATTCAGGGTCTGCCCTGTGCCACTGTCTACCCTTCCTAGCAGAGTGTTAATTCAGGAAGAGCAAGAACTCTGCTCTTCTGGTTTACCCTAAGCAGTTTGACAGAAATGTAGACACGAAATAGGCTTTACCAAGATTTGCTGACATTTGCAGACCACTAAACTTTGGTGCTGTCCTGTGGTCCTCAGGAAAAGCCTGGCTATTGTAGGAAGCTAGGTGAAGAATTATCCAAGACTGATACACAGCAGCCTTGTCTTAGCATGGGTAGCAACTCTGACTTTGATGTTCAATTTAGCTTTATGTTCACACAAACCACAGAGCCTCAATGTCCTAAGAGAACTCGATGCATCATCAAAGAATCAATGGATCATGAGCAATAAACATGTTTCTTTTCTTATGATTCCTACATGATCATGTTGATCAACCAGTGTTCAATGATAAAACAGGGGAAAGGATGAGAGAACTAAAAAGAACAGGTACTTCCCCCTAGTGACTTCATCCTCACATTATACCTAATTAATAGGCAAAGAGAATGATAATCTTCCAGCCCCACTCTGGCCACATTTTTGTATTCATCTACATCAAATATTTCTAAACATCTCAAAAGGAACGAAGATGGGAGAGGTGAAAGGTTTGGTTGGGACCCAGCTTGAACACCACAGCACGGTGTGCTGACAGACACCTCAGAGCCAAATGGCTCCAGGAAAGCAGTGACTTTCACCTGCCAGGTCAGGACTGCTAAATTTCCATCTCTGGTTCATTCGGGCAGATTCCAGGCAGGAAAACCGTGAAGGTAGGAGTCAAGGAGTCTTGTGGGGAATAGAGCCAGAATCCTAGTCCAGTCTCTTCCAAAGACAAACAGGTACGATTATTCCTGATGTCACCCTCCATTCCTTGGAAAAGTGCTGAATTCAAACCAGGCAGGAAAGCCCTAGATTTCATGAAGCAGGCTAAATAATCCCAACAAACAACGCAAGCCGAAATCATATACAAATACCCTTAAAAACATCCCAAGGCCCCTCTTTCAGGTTCAGCTTAAAAGATACATCCCTTTTGCATTTAGCTGCTAAACAATCTCTTGGTACAGACTGTACCCAGTGATGACTCAGGGGGCCAAGTTACCAGCTGCTAAAAGCACAGATTAAAGACCACTGGTTGGTTTAGGTTGCTAAATTCAAGAGTATTAAGCAACCTGGGATAGAAATTCAACTTTGCTCACGCTGTGCAAGGAATAGCTGTAACATATGCTAGGTTCACTGATTTAAACAAAAAGACGAGAGAAGCAAAGAAGGGGTAGGGTCGGAGGTGTAAAAGGGGATGGGAGTATGGCGTGGAGAGAGGGTCTGAATGGCTAGGGAAGCAGGTGCCTAAGAGCTGAAGGAAGCACACAGCAAGGCCAGAGGACTCCAAAGGCAAGTTCAGCTATGGAGAGCCAGAGGAGACTCCATGTCCACAAGCTGGAGAAACACAACTATTCTACGCTCTAGAGGCACTGGTCCACTTCTTGGCAAACAAATGCCTATACGCCAGATAGCAGGCCAGGAATTAAAGTTCCCGAAGGCTATGATTTACCTCTGCCAACAACCAAGGGGAGCCCGACCTTGCTTAGTTCTAGATGTCACCTCAGCCTGTCATTCCATTTCCTTTACAAACACTTCATAAACCAGTTTCAGAGTTGTTATGAATTTGATATCCCTTAGTTTGCCCTAATACAAATATTTGGCCCATTTTGCAGATGACAAATATCTAAACTGGAGGGGGACCTGAGAACGCTATCACACAAGAGCATGCAGAGAGACAGGGAAAAGGTGCTTCTGCCCTGTATTTTCCTGAAGTTGGTGTCTCCCCAACAGAAACAACTGCCTGCAGATAGCCTAGGGCTGAGCCTCAATCTGTTTTCACTGGAGAAAAGCGAAGTCAGTGATTCCCAACACTTGTACAGCTGGTGGCTGAGTGTCCAGCTGCTCTGGTCAGAGCACGCATTCTTTCTGCAAAGACCCTAGCTGACACGATTTATGGGATGGTCTAAGAAGCATGCTGAGCCATGTGGGTTGGAGTCACAAGAGAGAACTTTCTGGCCCTAGTTTAATAGTTTCGGGGGAGGATTAGACAACTATCCTCTATTCTTTATCTTGGCTACAAGTGCTCAAAGCCCCAAATGGAATGAAAAATGAAATGGCTCTCTTCCTTTTACAGTCTTCACCGAGAGGTCATGATTACACTACAGTTTGATAATGGAAGGCATGAAGGGTTACTCCACCCCGACTGTTCTGTATGGAAGCAGACATAGAAGTAGCATTGAACATTTCCCAGTAACCAGCACAGGCAACAGCCATCCCCAAAGCCATCTCAGCAGGACAGTGCATCACAGCGCAAGGCTAAGAAGCAGTGCGTTAAGACTCTTCTTTCTGGTGAGGATGCTAAAGAAAAATCTGCAACCAATCTGTCAAGTTCCAAGTTCAGGGAGACGGTTGGAATCATGGTCATGGAACAATGACCCAAAGTCAGGTTGCTCCAGAGACATTCTGGCAGAATGGATAATTCAGGGCCAGTGGGAAGCAGACAGGGTCTACCATACTTACAGTGAATTGGGTCGAGTAGGTTTGACCACATCCAAGTTTGGGTCACTGGAGTTCATATTAGGCTGCAGGCTGCTGTTAGAATTAGGGATGCTGTTTGCACTTGAGGAGACCGATTCCAAACTGGAGTTGATGATGCTGTTCCTTTGCTCCTCTGAAGAGAAGAAACGACAAAAAGGCCCATATGAATGCTAACAGACTAGGGAGAGGCTGCACCCACACATACAAGAATTTACAAATAAGGAGACTAAATTGGAATATCTGAAGCTTTGAAAAAGTACACAGGGGCCAGACACAGTAGCACATACTTGAATCCTTAATATTCAGAAGGCAGAGGCAGGAGAATTAATTAGTCCATTGGGCTATTCGTGTAAGACTGCCTCAAAAACAAACAAGTCAACCAAACAATAAAAACGGGACATGGGAAAGGACAGGGTTTAAGAGTGGCAGAGGGTGGGGGTAGTGAGGTAGCTCCATGAGCAAACGCACTTGCCATCAAGTTCCAATCCTGGAAACCCATGTGGTGAATGGACAGAATACACTGTGCAAGCATCCATAGATATCCACAGATATAATCTCCCTACTGCCTTCTCCTTCTCCCTACCCCCCTCCAAATAAATACAAAACGAAATAAAGAAAGAGTGGGAAAGGAAAGATCAAAGGGGAACAGGTCGCATGGATTTTAAAGCAAAGTCCTTCCTCAGGTTGAAGGGATGTACCCTCCACACACACACACACACACACACACACACACACACACACACACACACACACACCTTTAGTGTGAGCCAGGTTCTTTCCTTCAAACAGCCCTACCATATGACTTCACCTAACCTCTGCCTTCTTTTGATTCACAGATGGTAAGGACAGCCACTTTTCTTCTAAAACCCCAGCTCTAACACTGCCCTAACTTCTTAGGACAAGTCATACCTCCAAATGCACAGCACATCACCACAGACTATCAATGTGCTCACTGACTTCCTTAGAACTCAGATGGACTAGCTCGGTAGCCACACTCTAGAAACATCTGTCTGCCTCTGGAGTCACCCACTGAGACAGGTGTAAGTACTTATGTGTACACGGGGAACTGGGTTATCTATGAGAGTAGCCAGTGCTCGCAACCTCTGAGCTACTGCTGCAGCCTCTGACCTCAGAGTCCAAATGAATCTATGAAATGGGGAGAATGAGAACCGCCCTGTACAGCTCGTGAGCTGTCGTGAGGATCAAGTGGGATCATATGCTGGAATGTGTTTTATAAACACTGGAATACCGCTCAAAGAGAGGAGCTTTCTGTTTCTTCTCATCTAAAAGCCTTGGAAGCAGTAACTGAAAGACCTGGGGGATGATGCAGCTGAATGGCAAGGGTACCACTGGTGGTGCAGCGTGCTACAGACCTGGCACGTCCGCCCCTTCCCTCATTCCAGACTCACTGGACAGAGCAACTGGTGCTGCTGGCCATTATTCCATTTGTTATGAAATAAACGGTTAACTCTTCTGGAGCCTTTGTATATGAAGACATGCTAGATCTCAGAGAGATAGATTGGCATCACTGATGCACTCATTTAGAGATGAACTATTTAGATGAACTCAAGTCTCTTTTGGACAACAAAAAAATGACAGCATTAAAAACACTTTTCTTCAGGGGCTGGAGAGGAGGCTCAACAGTGAAGAAAGGGAAAGGAAAGAGAGGAGGGAAGGGATGATGGGAAGAACAGAGGAGGGAGGAGTGTAACCGGCAGACTACCCAGAGCCAGTGAGTGGGGATTATTACCAAGAAAAAAAAAAAAAAAAACTTCAGCCTTGTACACCAGTGAGCACTTGAAAAAAAAAATGAAGTCAATGCTAGCAGAAGGGATAAGTCCTGTTACCCCAAATACCACAGAAGAGAAGGTTGAAAACTTCGAGGTGCAAGCTTTTCTGATATGTTGACAGTCTTGACTGAGGAAAAGCAGGAAGGTGGAGAGGAATATAAAGATTAATCCAAAGAAAGGGTCGGGGAACAAAATCAAAAGCAAACTGCATGTTTCAATGCTTACAACAAACGACACCAAGACAAACTCTAAAGCATTTGGAATAAATTAAGAAATAAAGGGAAAATGACTCAGTAATGTCACTTAAGACGGGAGATCCCTCCCCCTATGGGCAAATGAATACTTGCTGCTGAGAGCAAAGCAGAAGGCGGGATGACTTCCTCCAATGAAAAGTAGCCACACCTTCACAGAAGGGAGCTAAGTATCTGAGTCCCAGGATGACAGGCCAGCTCTGGCAGCTCCATCAGAAGCGAGGATGGAAGCATCTCATTGCTGGAGGGAAAACGATTACATGCTAGGGGACTTCAGAGGAGAGCAGCAACAGCTATGAGTCAAGCCAATGGGATCACAGAGGACCATGTGAGTGACAGAGGGAGAAAGAATGCAGCTCTCAGGGGTGTTCAGAGCTGGCTGGGCCCCCCGAGAAGGCTGGCCTTCCTCAAACTTGCTGTCAGTGAATGCCTCTTTGTATATCAGTCACCGAAAGCAAGAGCACAGGAATGAGGAAATGGAGGAATAAATTGCCAGTTACAAACAGGCGTCAGGAATGTGCTGGATGCTTTTATGAAAATATATTTTAAAGCACTTGGCAGCATATACAAACTTAGTCCTTAATGATATAAACTACCCAAGGGCAAGCACAGGCTACCTGGCCACGCAGTATCTATTGAAATGACCTGTGAGGTCAGAGGTCGCTATACTTTCCTGAGAAATAGCCCATGCCTTCGGCACACCAAAGTCCCATGAATGGTCACATATTAAATCACAAGTAGAAGAGAATAATATGCAATCAAAAGTTCTTCTGCTGGAACAGAGAGAGGTAGTTATGTGGGACTGAATTTTGCAGGTGCTTCAGGCAGGGACCTTGAAACCAAAGCACTGGTGACTGTGGGCAGCCTTTATGTTTTCTGTACAAATCAAGAGCGGAAAACACAAGTGTGCAACCAAATCACGGCAACTAAAAAGGGAAAGCCGCAGAGTAATTTTGGTGATGTTGTACTTGTTCTGGAGGTTGCCATGGAAACATGGAGGCTAAGCTCCAGCACTTTTCATATTTACTAAGTGGCTCCAACTCACTCTAATGGCAGCCCCATCCAGCACAGGAGGCGGGATCTGTTTATCACAGAGCCCACAGGCAAAGACTCAGATACCCAGAGCCAAGCCAAACGCACAGGCCTTGGCAGGCTTGAACTTGCCTGGCCCTCTGAACACACAGAACTGAAAGGTAAACACGAAACAAAGTCCTACGCCACTTTAAGAGATATTTCCCACTCTGCAGAAGTCTGTCAAAATTTGGGCTAATATGTCATTTTTCCAAAACACAAAACTAGAGGTTGAAAAGAAGGACTCACCATTCCTCACAGGACAAATCTCTCCGCCCTACTTCCCCTTTCCAAGCTCAGACATGAAATGAGGAGGAAAGGGAGTTGCCAGATGGAAGCTATGCAGAAGCCCTGAGTTCCACACAGGGAACAGAGGCACAGGCACAGCCCCAGAGGCATTCTTGTGCGATAGCTGGGAGAGAGGTGCACTCTCCTCTGCTTGTCAGAGTTTTGCAATGAAGTCTGTGATGCATCATCCTGACAAGATGGGAAGATAATAGCATGGCAGCTTAATGAATTCTGCAATAAAAATGACAAGCGCACAGCAGTTTCTGAATTTGCCATCTCTGGGAAACACCCAAGAACATGGGAAGCTTGGACTCAGACTTTGGGACTGTGTGGTGACTCTTTTTCACACCATAGCTTTCGTGCCTGATAGCAGAGCACACTAAACCAGAGGAAAAGCCAAGGTGGTCTGATCTCATGCTGACTCTGTCTCAGTCCCTGTGATAAAAGGAATCGTACAAAAAAGGTTTGGATAATACGTATAGGCTTATAAAAACAGCAGCTTGAGCAAGGAGTTTGGTGAGTGAGAAAGAAGCAGGGCCAGTGTATGGCTTGATCATTTGCACGGCACCTGATACTGTGACTTTCACCAGCTAGCTGCAGGGAACAGCTTCCAGCCTGGCCCACTGTGGACCGGCTGGCTGATGCACTCTCTTTCTGTGGTGCTCACAATAACATTTCTCTTTGCAAAGGAAGGAAATGTCGATGAAAGTAGATTTTATGAAGGAGCGGAGAAGGCACCGTGGCTGGCCGAGAGTGGACTGACTCACAGGGAAGAAGCACGGAAGCGCAAGAGAAGCCTGCTCCTCAGGCTACCCCCATTCTGAAGGCTGCAGAGCTTCCACTTAATGGCTGTGCTGGGAACAGAATGATTAGAAGGAAACTCCCCACCACGGCCAGCTTTGCTGCTTACCCTGCTGTGCACGGCAAGTGGAAAGCTATGTATAACTTATTTTTATACCATGAATCATTAGAGACTGGCTTGGGATAGTAAATAGATGATACAATTAGGGAACGCTGTTTGCAATAAAAAATTCAATACATAGTAACTATGCATTCCTCTCCAATTTAGAAAATATAGAAAAGCATATACATATACTGATATCCAGCATGTACTATGTTCTAGGTATATCCATTTTTGCATGCAAATATTCAATTATTGTGTTGTATATGGGCAAAGACAGACAGACAGACACACACACATACACAGAGAATTAGCTGCTGTCTTTTAACAGAGAGATCACACCACATCTAGTGCTATAGTATCTGCTCTGTCCTCACAGTGGTAATGCACAGATCTAAGTCTAACATCTATTGCTCCATCCACTTGATGACCTATCTTAAACTTCCCTTTGTGTCTTATTTGTCTTCTACGCATCAGTTTTAAAGGTGACATCAACTGTTTGGTTTTTAGCCACACACAGTAACCACACATAATTAAACAAAGAGCTACATTACACCTTCTGGAGCCTCTGTGACAAGAATCCATGTGGACAAACACGTCATCTGCCAAAGCAAACATGTGTGTCCAGAGCACTCAAGATCTCCAAAGGCAACCTGAGAGCTGGCATATGCTACGGCTCCGACTGCTCAGAGAAAGACATTACATAAGCCTCGCAACTGTGTGAATTCCCAGTCATTTTCACAAGGAAGACCCATATGAGAAGTATATAGCTAAAATGTTAGACTCTCACTGAGCCTGTCTGGGATAAGGTCCAGGATGCATTAGCCGAGCTAAGAGAATTAATCAGAGAGATAATCCCAGCAGCTAGTTAACATGATCCATATGAAACAATGCCCAAGAATCCATTCCTGTCCCTAATCCACCCCTACCAGCCCTGAGCAGTGTGCGCCAAGGTTTTTGATGTGTTTGTACTTGAGCGTTAAGGGAGCTGTTTCTGGAAGCTGGGCAGCTACATGTCCACGTCCCTCCCTGGAGGCCTCTCCTTTGGAATCTGCAGGGCCATAGGGGGATTACATTCCTATTCAAGGGTAAGGGGACACTACAGCCTGGTGGTAATTATCATAATCACAGACAACAATCATTAGGTGTTTACTCTGTTCTAGGCCTCATGTCAAGAACTTTACATGCACTGGCTCATTTAAATGGTAATTACCCCAGGACAGCTAGTATTAGTGATCAGCTTTATAGATGGGAAAATGAAAGGATAGCAAGGAAGAGTAGTACCTTCCAGGTATCAGGACTTCTCGGGCTGACTGCAGGGCCTCACTTCACGGTCACGGTGCCAGCCCACCCTACAACCTGACAGAGAGCCCTGGGGTGGCCCGCGTGATGATAAAGCACCACCAGTTGTCAAGGGTCCCATCCCACTTAGCTACTGTTGGTCTCCCTTGAGTTCGTGGAGTGACCAGGACCTAGGGTCTCCTGCTTCTGACAGCCCTGGAGAAACGGACCATGCATATGTTGTTATTAACCTCCCTACCGTTTAACGTATGCCAATGTCTAAGAACCGTTGTTCCAAGAGGCTCATTTCTACATCTTTGTGTAAGTAATGAAAAAGTTGTGGACAAGATCACTCTTTGCTGTCAATCTGCAGCCTCTTGGAGGAAATCACAAAGGTGTCAGCTCTTGCTGCAGGCTGCAGGTTCTCTCCAGCGCCCTGGCTCTACTTTCCATAGCTGGCCTACCGAAGTACAGTTTGGTGTTGGTGCCATTCACTCTGATATACCAGTCCGGTTTCTGCTGGGAGGTGATCTACATGGAAGCCCGGGGGTTAAACAGCAATCTCCCTTGCTACCATCCGTCTGGTGGCACAGTTGAAACCCTTCCTTCCTTCCATCTGTTGAGAGGTGGTCATAATGGGAGCGCCTTGGCCCAGTAAGCCCAAACCATCAGCGAATGCACAGTGCTTTTAGCAGCACGGCGGCTGGGTCTGGAGGGGAGGCTGCCACCTGGCTATAAATTGTCAGTTTGCATATTAAAGAACTCATTCAGTATGGCTCAGCTGGCCCCATAGTATCCCTGGAAGCTGGGACAGACGGCTTTTGCTGCTTCTATATCTCAGCTTAGCAAGGTTTTTACTCCTATGGCTCAAAAACTGATGAAGGTCCTTCTGTAAAAATAAAATGGCATAGGGAGGAGAGGACTTCTGGGTGACAAACGTGCTCTCTGCTTAAAGTCTCACCTCAGGTTCACTGCCTATGATTGGCTGCTGAGTGTTACCTCATAGGCTTATCAGTTAGAGGTATGAGAAGGAATAAGGATGGGCTTAGCATGACGGCTGACACATTACTTGAGCTATCATTGTTACTGAATGAAGCTCAAATAGAGTTTGGTCTCGGGGGTTCTTTATTAAATATATCCATTCATTCTTCCATACTAGTTACAGCCTAATGCAATTTAACTTTCAGATCCATGAGAAGAACAGCAGATACTTGGTCTTCCAGATTAAGCTACAATAGTCCTCCCTAATCAAGTCATATCTCCTAGGATCTATCCCACAGATTGGAACTGGAAATCTGGGTCATGAGTGGTAGACCTTTGAGGGAGGGTGACTGGGTAAAAATTTCCTACTTTATTGTGGGTAACCCTGAGGGCCTCCTTGATTATAAATCTTATTTCCCCATCTGAAAAATAGCAACATTACCTCTGTCATATAATTTTAAGGTTAAAATGATGGCATTATACACAGGAATGCATGGGAAAAAAACTATTTTAATAAGTTACATATTTCTATACAGCAAGCATAGATAAAGAGAAGACGAAATTTTATGGGGGAACTGTCGTCTACGTTCAACATAGGGAAACTGTCTTTCCACAGCTCCACTACAACTTACAGCTCTGCTCAGGCAGTTTTGTATCACAGACCTCTTTCAAGTCTTTTCCCAGATTGGAACCCTCGTTTTCTTCAGTATCTTTCTCAAAATCTCCCCTTTCACAAGACACTCCTTGACCAGTTACAGACAACTCTGCTTGCTAGTCCCTCCCCTTGCCACTGTACCATCCAGTGGGTGTCTGAAGATCTGTGTATCTTGCTATAGTGGCTTCTAAATCTCATCACTCCCTTTGTTCTTTTCCACAGTTCTTGAGTGACAGCTATGTCCATGTGGTCCCTAGTCCTACTTCCACCACATCGTGTCTAAGCCTTCGGACTGACTGCTCTACCAAGGTCAGAGCAGGAGAAACTCCCTGGACCTTCATTCTGCAAAGAGGCTGCTGTCACCATAAATGCAGCCTCTGTTTAGATGTGGAAAATGGAAGCCAAAAGTCATATGTAGGGGCCTGGGTGCATTGGTCCACCCATGTAGGAGGAAAAATTTCCTCCTCCTGGAAAATGAAATGTATGTCTATGAGCTGCATCTAGCTCATGAGACACTTCCACCAGACACTTCCATGAGTCAGAAGTGAGGGTGCTAAGAACTATGAACTTTCAATGTGACTTTCAACTGTCCTCTCAAAAGAAGGCCAATGACAACACAGGGCCGTAAACACTGGCACAGATTTACCCCTAAGAGAAAGAAATGGGCCTCGACTTCTGTGGAGCAGTACCCTTGAAGAGGAGTGGAGGTCTACGGAAAATAACTGGAACCCCAGAAGGAGTTTCCTGAGCCTTCCTGCTAGGTATCTCATGGCAGACAGCATAGGGACCACCCAACACAGTGCTGTCACACTGCAGGCACTGCAGAGAAGAGACAGGAGCAAACGAGGCTCAACAGAGATCAGAAAGACAGACAGACAGAAGAGAAAATGAGCCTCCAAAAAGCAGGATTTGGTGAGTGTGAAGACAGAGGAGAAGTGTGCATGCCTGTGCATCCATGTTTACCACAGCCAAGCTTTCAAACAGCATGTGTTCCGTGGGAGACGGGACAGTTCAGGGTCAACAACAAATACCATTATTGTCAGAAAAGCAGTAAGGGTCCACTGCTAAGAGCTCAGCTCAATTCTAGCCAAGTGAATAAATTAAAAGAAAAGGTTGGAGTTGGTCAAAACAGAGAGCCAGGTGTGTGGACATTCCACAGGTGGCCCACAGGCAATTCTGAGATGGAATGTGGAAGAATGTTTTTAACTTCGTAGTTAGGAATTTATTTTATGCATAGTACAGAAAAATGTAATGAGCACAAAAATTTGTGTTTTCAGACTTTTGATATGCAAGAACTGGGGCTATGCAAAGAAGTGAGTTGCCTTAAGATCAACATAAAATACGTTAAATGAGCCATACTCACAAATAATGTGGTTGTGGCTGAAACAGTAAAAGGAGGTTGTATAAATGACTACAATTTGAGAGGAACCAAGTTAGGTATGTGAAAAGGTTTTATTTGAAGGATGCCAGTCTGTGGAAATATGCAATTTGCTTCCACAGATTGCTCATATACACAATACCTGTGTTTTTACTCCAAGGGTGCCTTGAGAAAGCTTCCTGTATTTGTCCATAGACTGAACAAGAAGAGGGCTGAAGTGTGTGAAAAGATTACAGTGCACTGTCACCTTCTGGTGACAGCAACATCCCATTTCCTGGCCCAATCCCCCTTGCACCACCCAGCCCCTAGCCCTGTTAGGGTGCTTCCCACACCAGCCTGGGCACTATTCCAATTTTGCAGAAGAAAGTAGATGCTCAAAATGCACTTACTCTGATCATAAAATGCATATAGTCTTATATTTACATACACTGTTCAAACAAATGCACACAAAAACGTAGGCACACACACACACAGACAAATTTTTTTTTTTATTGAAATGTCTCTTGTAGAAGCTAGACCATCTGCTAAAATTCAAGCAGGTAGAGACTGCAGTCCTGTTTCCTGTCACGGGGAGGAAGCTGTATTGCTTCATCGTCTGCATCCAGGACACAGCAGCCTGTTCTGCTGCTTAGACAGGTCTGCTTTCACAGGTCCTTAACTGTGAAAAATGCTAATCTTGGGCCAAGATCTAATTGATTTTCTTCTCATCTCCCTCTTCTCCCCTGAATGCTGTAAAGTGTGCTTCAGGATGAGGTCCAAGGCGGCTGCTGCTCTAGGCTGACCACAAGCCCAGCACTATCCAAAGCCTGGGCAAATGACCGAAACAGTCAGCCCTGTCCCCGTCTGCACTGTACACTGTTTAGCAGGAAACCTTAGGTGACCGTGTGCTCCTGGAAATCTGAGAAGCACGTTACCCTGTAGCCTGATGCCTCATTCCCTCAGCAGATGGGGATGAGGTCAGCTCTGTTCCAAGTGTTCCCTGGTACACTCAGAGGAGCCCAAGTTCTGAGCGGACTATGGGGAGAACGACCCCCACCAGATGTTTAGGAAGAACACGAGCTACTGCTAGAAGGGAAGCCAATGCCAGGGCAGAGTCCAACATATCTGTGTCCTAGAAACTCTTCTAGGAATGAATATGAAGGAAACGACCTGAGTAGGGAAGAACCAATTTAAATATAAGGATGGTAAATATAAGGAAAGTTTTACATATGAAAGCAAAGTGTTTGCTGCAACCCAAATGGTGCTAACTCTCAAGGTGTGATCTTACTGTGAGAATTCAAAGCGTCTTTCAATGTAGCAAGGTTCTGAGGGCAGAAAAGGTTTGAGTTTATGGGTGTTATGGTAAAGAAGGTCTTTACTTTACAATATAAAAGGGCATCAAAGGGAAAGCAACACACAATGAAGATATGAATCCTTTCCTCCCTAAGGTAAAGTAGGTCCCTCTCCTTTCTGTGCCTTTGCTGGAGTTCACACAGATCTGTCTTTGTCGTCGTCATCATCATCACCCCAAGCATGTACTGAGAACACGCCAAGATGTCCCAGAACATTCGACACACTTTAATTTTCACGGCAGCCCTAAGCCGTGCAAAAGAGCTCAACTCCTACAAGACTGTTGTTACAGATACTCAAGTGTAGCTCTACATTTTAGAGCCAGTCCCTGACCATAAAAAGATCCTGGAAAACTACTGTCCCTAACATCAAGAATAGCAGGTGGCGGTCCTGAAATGTTAAGATATCAAAAGTCATCCACGGTCTTCCGTGAAGGCAGAATTTCCACTGGGGCAAGTCAGAGCTTTTTGATAGGACACTGTTCGACTTCTCTTTATATGCATTTCTCCACGAAACTAGTTGCAAACACTGAACTGATTTTCTCACTCAAGTTTGATTCGTTACAGATAAGGTCTCATTTTCATATCCCTAGACCATGAAGGCACCATGTAAATGTCCGCTGCATGTTGGAACCAGTCTTGGCGTCTGTGTATAGCAGCTTTATACCAGATGCTGTAATGCATAATTTTGTCAATCCTCAAGTCTTTCCTCTGGGGTGAGCACTATTGTGCCTGCTTTACAGATAAGCAAACTGAGGATGAAAGAGGTAAGAATTTGGTCATGCGGTGAAGATGGTATAAGAACCAATACTGGGTGACCTCCAGTAGGTCGTGAGGCCTTTATTCCTATAACATATAAGCAGATTGACAGATGAATTGTTTATTTTTTGTGTTGAGACAGGCTCGTGCTATGTAGCTTTGGCTAGCTTGAACTTGCTATGCAGACTGGGCTAGCCTCAGACTTGCAGGAATTCCTCCCCCCCCCCCCCCCCGTTGCATCTGCCCTCTGCCTCCTGACTGCCAGGACACAAAAGTTGAAATATGACTGCATACTTTAGGGCCTTGATCACTGAAAGAACTCAGAAGTCCTGAGATGAAAAGGTTTGGAACATTTATGGTGAGCGTTCTCTTCTACTTGGAATACAGAGAAATTACTCTCTAATTCAGGAACTAATTCCAAATATTTTAAAGTGTCAACACAGAAAAGAGTTTAAAAGTAAGCAGAAGGCTCTGTTTCCCTACAGGCACAGCCTAGTCGAACACATGACTCCCTCCAATAATAGTTCCAAACTGAGTCAGGGAAAGGAACTGCTTTTATGAGACCTGCCAACAAAGGAGGGACCTTGGGTGATGCCAGAGCCCAGATCTTGCTGTGCAGCAGAGAGAGGAGGCTCAGCTTCTTGGCCAGAGACCTGTGCCTTTCTTTCTCAGCGGTGGAATCAGGCAAGACACAACAAGACACAGAGTCTTCTGGATACCAAAGGCCAGAAGCATACAACAAGGATGTCCACAGCAAGCCATGGAGGCAGTAGGGATGTCTCCACATACCACCCTGCCCTGGGCCGCAGAGACTCACGTTTTTCTGTAGAAGGAATAGCATGGAAGAGCGTCAGGGGTCTCTCGCTACAGGATGGGGGCTTGGAGTCACTGCTTTTCTTCCTGGAGAGGTGTAGCTGGGCGTTGGTGAGGGGCACATCAGGCACAGTGTTGAATATCTGCATAGCAGGATGACAAAAAGGTTATACATTTCTATTAGCTAGGAAGAAAGCACAGGCCTGAATCATGACCAGGAGCTTGGTGGTGAGTTAGAATCAGAAAGTAAAGATGAGAAAGGCCGCCAGCATCGGAGGCCTCCACTGAGAAACTTCTAGGAACCGGTACTGAGAACTTTCTCCAAGAACTGAGCAAGAGTTCGTTTCCCCTTTCAGTCCCTTCCACCATGGTCTTTACGGATCTCCTCTGAGCTAAGCAAGGGGAATGGAAAACAACAGAGACCATCTAAACCCCTGTCCGCTAACAGGGAAGGGTTTTATTGTCTTTATCCAGAGCCAATTAATCCAAATGCCCTTCCTTCCTTCATCTGCTCTCCTCCCCAGTTATTTACAACTGCTTCACGATTTTATCTCAGACCATAAAAGAAATTTAAATAATGTTCGCAAACTGACACAGAACAGGAAGCATTGTCCTCCTCCCCCACCATCCTCAGTGGAAACCGCCTTCCTCCTTCAGTGGCTTTGTGTTATCTGTGAAGGTGTGCTTTACCTTATATCAAAGAACAGAGGTGGCTGACCCTGATAACACAGGCACACACGCACACATGCACGCACGTACACATGCATGCATGTATGTATATACAAATTTAGAAAATGTAGAAAAGTCTAAAAGAAAACCTCACAGTTCTATTATTTACAGATTATAACTGTTAGGAGTTAGGTTTTGTGACTTTAAAAGAATTTTAAAAATGATGTAATTATTATTGAAGAATGTGTGTAGTCGTTACTTTTCTAACTGCTGTGACAAATTCCAGGCAAGAAGCAACTTAAAGGAGTTTGGCTTGTGATATAGAGGTGTAGTCTATCATAGTGTGGGTGTGAGGGAAAGTCTATCGTATTGTAGGTGTGAGGGAAGAGTCTATCACAGTGTGGGTGTGAGGGAAAGTCTGTTATAGTGTGGGTGTGAGGGAAGAGTCTATCCTAGTGTGGGCTTGAGGGAAAGTCTATCATAGTGTGGGTGTGAGGGAAGGACGCAGCCTATTATAGTCTGGAAGTCATATTGATGGGAGTGTGCTTTGGAGATTTGCATTGGTATGAATCTTGCTCTAATCTGTGAGTCTACCCCTAAATAAATAACACTTTATTTTTTTTTTATTTTTTTTTTAGTAAATTTTATTAAATTATAAAAGTTTCCATTTCCACCCCCCCTCCCAACACCCTCCCACTCCCCCTACTCCCCCTCCTCCTCCCTCTTCGTCCCCCAGGGCAGTCAGGGTTTCCTGCCCTGTGGGAAGTTCCAGTTCCTTCCCCCTCCCTCCAGGTCCAGGAAGGTGAGTGTCCAAACAGACTGGATCCCCAAAATCCATTATATGTAGAGGAAACAGGTCCCAGTGTCATAGTCAATGGCTTTTCAGAAAGACTTCGGGTCAGCCACAGTCAGAGAATCCGGCCAAATTCGGAGAGTCTGGTTAGATCACGTCCTCTTTCAGTCCCAGTCCAACTGGCCTTGGTAAACTCTCATCAGATCCGTTCCCTTGTATCAGTGGGTGATAGCATCCCTCGCAGTACTGATTTCGTTTTTCATGTTCTTCCTCCTTCTGCTCCTCATTTGGACCTCGGGGGGCTCAGTCCGGTGCTGCAATGTGGGTCTCCGACTGTATCGCCGTCCTTCGTCAGATGCAGGATCACTCGGAAGGCCCTCTGGATCTAAATAACACTTTATTATACTCAAAAAGGCAGGGAGTGCTGCAGGGAATCCTTCAGCCAGTAGCCTTTAAGCTACCCGCCCACTTGGGCGTGGCCTCCTACAAAGGAGTGGCTCACAGCCTTGGCAGCAGGAGCACAAGGCAGCTTGCTCAGATCTCAATGGCTCAGAAATCCGAGAGACTGGAGGAAACGGGCTTGGCTATTAATCCCAAAGTCTACCCCCAGTGACTAGTTCTCCCAGCTCTGCCCCACCTCCCAAAAGTTCCATGGACTCCTCAAATAAGAGTTTCAAATGCAAACCCACAGAGAATACTGCACACTCAAATCACAGCAAGGTAAAAAAGTGAGACAAAAACCTTACCAATTCCTACATGCCTTACTACAGAATGTCCTTATCTCTATAGCCAGCACTTACATGGTGTTTACTGCGGACGTTGCTGCCACTTACTATAGCTCCTGGGGTGCTGGCCGCAGCACCCTATGTTTTACAAGCAGTTCACTCAGTGCTCAGCAACTCTGCATAGCTGCTAATGTCCTGGCATTTTATAAAAAAACCAAAGCATACGGAAATGTAGCTGTCACATGGATAGATATAATTATGGAAGATAGCAAGGTAACACAGGGCCCTTTGTTGCTAGACTCCTCTGTGAATGTGTATGATAATAACACCCATTTGAACAATCTGCAGCTTATTTGAACACCCACTTTACAGAGGCACCCTGAGTGTGACAGTGAACGAAACAAACGTGTCCCCGATGGACAGAGGACTTCCATTCCAGTAGCTGTGATTTACTAAGTGTTTGCCACCCCAGCCCTGGAGCTGAGAGCTTTGTGCGATTCTAATGCTAACCACATTTTCCACAGCTGAGGGTATATTCCTCACATAGTTTTACATCCTGCTTATCTCATATAATATAATATGGTGCTAGTCTCTCTGTCACAGAAAAATCTTCAAAGATGATTCATAAGGATTTCATAACCTTCTCAACTTTACTGAGAGACTAAGATGGACTATTTTGGTGTCCTCCCTCACACTGAGACATCAATCTCCTGGATGCCTTCTTTCCAGCAGTCACAAGACACAAGAGAACGACATCCCTTAACTTATGGCTCAGGGTATCCCATAATTATTCTTCGTATGGCTCTCATCTTTGTGTGTGTGTTTTAAAGCGACTCCCTAAAGCTGATATGTAGAAAGCCAAGTCACAAGAATTATGAAAGCTTCAGCTGGAACAGCTGCTCTCCTTGGGTTGGCAAGTCCGTGGTCCTGATGATGCCAGCCAGCCGGTTGAGCCAGTCTCACTCCCAAACACAGCTGTCGGGAGGAAGGTAGCATTATTCCACGTTCCCTAGTAGATTCAAACTTGAAACAAGATAAACCGAGTGGCTGGATAGAGCTGAGATCAACCGAGACAGGGGGTGGGAGATGGAGACCTGAAGGAAAAGAAAAAGAAATCTTCATCTCCAGGGCAGCCAGAAGCCCTGACGATAGGCTGACTGATGCTATTCGCTTCTGCAATCTCTTGGAGCCTTTGTAGTGGAAGAAAATGGAAAGACTGTGGCTAGCACTTGGTATAGGTGGGTCTTCTTTCTATGTGTTGCTTTCATTGGTTAATTAATAAAGAAACCGCTTTGCCTGATAGGTCAGAACATAGGTGGGTGGAGTAGACAGAACAAAATGCTGGGAAGAAGGCAATGAGGCAGATGCCATGGAATCAGCCACCAGGTCAGACATGCTGAATCTTTCCCGGTAATTGTGGTTCTACACAGATTATTAGAAATGGGCTAATCAAGATGTGAGAATTAACCAATAAGAGGCTAGAACTAACAGGCCAGGCAATGTTTAAAAGAATACAGCTTCTGTGTAATTATTTCTGGTGTAAACTAGCCGGGGAGCCAGGATCCCGGCGGGGATGCAGCCCACCGCTCCTATCATTACAAGCACTGAGCCCAAGTATGCACCCTCTAAGAAGCTTCCTTCCCCTTGACTTTGTTCCCCCAACCACACCGAGCCTTGGCCACTCTGAGGTGACATCTCATTAAGCAGTATCATTGACAGTTAAAAATGGCTCCTAGACATGTGTGCTTATGCCTGCTGAGCTCTGAGCCGGGCATCTCACATGACTCCTCCCTAAACTGCAGGTTCACTCAGCATAGGGCACAACATGACCATTCACAAGAGCATCTCCTACCCTGCCCCTGACCCCCGTGAGGCCACATGGACCAGAAGTGAAGCCCTGGGGTTGCAGCAGCCAGCCATTCAGTCAGTTCATCCTCTCCAGCCAAACTTCTTTTAGAAACCAGTCTCAGTCTCATGAGAATAGAGAATTCTTTAACAAGTACTGGTGTCTCTTAGCATCCTTCTGCCTCTGGCCCAGAATGCAGTACCTTTAGCAATCCCTTGATGAGAGCATTGAGAAATGAATCCATAGTTAAGGACAGGCCAGGTCCTAGTACCTTCCCAACTTTGCCTCTGGCCTCCAGATATTGTCTTTCTTCCTAAGGAAGAGGGATCATCTGCTGTCCACTACAGTGCAAGGGGAAAGACAGCAAATGTGCATTTGAACTTCAGCTGACACAACACCGAGACGTCTATTCTTTCTAGAACTGTAGTAGATATCAAGTTAGACACAGAGATGTATGAAAAACCGCCCCGCAAACACAGCAGGAAGTAACATGGGAGCACATGAAGGAGGATCTCTCCCTCCTCATCCATTGTTTTCTCTAAAAGTTAAGAGAACAGACTGGGACAGCTTTATAAGGGAACTGTCACCATGGGTAGGCACAACAGCCCAAAGGCCAGTTCTCTGGGTCTGATTAGGAGGCAGGCACAGGCTTCTGGAGAACTCTGTCAGGCTGTTCTTGGGATCAAATGCAATACTTTGTGCACAAGAGCACACTGCAAAACATCAAGTGCCAGATTACAGGCCCACACATCCTGGCTGCAAGAGCTTTTCTAAACGTGAGGGCACCTTTGTAAGGGAAGCCACCTTGATGCAGACATTCAATAGGAAGTCGGGGTTGCCATGGTGCTACATGACCAATCTACATACTCAGGAGGTTCAGGCAGGAGGATGATTGCAAGTTCCAGTCAAGGCTGGGCTACACAGTGAGTTCAAGGCCTAGGACACAGAGCAGGAATGTGGGAATAACTACCGACATGACTGTTGCTCATGTAACTTGGAAATTCCTACACAGGCAAGCGGATTTTCCAGCCACCTCTGACCGTGCCAAGCCTTGTCTGTGCTCAGAATTTAAGCTGGAATTCTGATGCATCTGAATTACACAGCTCTGTTGGTTACTCCAGTTCTATTGCACAAACAAAGTTTTCTTTGGGTTGTGAAGACTGTCGCACAAAGGACCCTGTAATCTACAAGCATTAACTCATATAATCTACAAGCTCTACCATGCGGTGGGAACAATGTACTCATTTCACAGAGACTTTCCAAATTAACACAAAGAGGCGAGTTTTCTTTTGTGCCCCAAGTGTCCTGTTCAGGCGGCCTCACTTAACGAACTAATTCCAACTTAATCAGGAATGCCTTACACATAAAAGCCCGGAAGACTGTGACCCTGCTGGGAGTCAGTGGAGAATAAGATTATAAAATAAAAATACAACTGCAGGGAACCTTTCCAAGTATCCCCAATTCCGAGTTCCCTGTTAGTGGAATTAACACAGCCATAAACACCAGGCTGCTTCTCCTCAAGCCAGGCAGCAGAGTGTCAGCGCTGGTCTCTGAGGTTGGCTTGTCTCGGGTAAGCACTAAGTCTTGACGGACACTCATACACCACCGCCAATCCATGATAGTTACCTTACTGCCATATCATCATATCAAATATAAAAGTAATTTGAAGGATGAGATGGGGGGAAAGCGAACAAGCTCTGAAGCTAGACAGCCCTGAGTTCAAATCCTGGCTTTTCCACCTACTAGCTGGATTATCTCCGGCAAGGTCTTTAGCTCCTCTGAGCCTGTTTCCTTTATAAATGTGATCACACTACACCTCAGATAAAGGACACAAAATGTGTAACATTACACTGGTAAAAGCACAGGCAGGAATCGCGGTAGTATAAATGACAACTAAAATTCACTGCTTCTCATGCAGTTATAGCTATATGAATTAAAGGCACAAATTATTTCCTTCACAACTCTATAAGGGAAACGCAGTGATTGTCATCTTGTAGATGAAGAATTGACACTAAAATTAACTGATGTGTTCAAGGTCACACAGCTGGCTAGACAAGGACCTAGATAGCCTGCCTGACTGAGGAGGCTTAGCTAACTGGGTCTTGTGTGTTATTGAGAAACAAATGTCAAAACATAAAGATCACAAGTTTTGTGGACCAACAGATCAGATTTCAGGCATTTTTTAGGTCTTGAGCAAATCATGTAAGCTTCCGATCGCCAAACATCCCCTTCACAACAAGGCCCAGGACCTTGATGAGGGCTAAGGCACTTAGTGGTTTGGCCTTTGCTGAGAAAAAGACACTGCTGTATTCAGTAGAAAAAGGAGACACATCGAATTTAAGAAGGAAATAAGTGGATAATGAAAAGGAATTATTTGCAGTCAAGACACGATAATTCAATTTGTAAGTATAAATTTAATTACATTCTTTGCAAAATATTAGCATTAACTACCTGAAGCAATGTTAGTATCTGATGTTCTCTATTGCCCTGTGGTACCTACAGAGTTTAGGGAGTCGGGCTCCTTTCTGACCCATCTTGATGGTGTGGAGCCCTGACACTTGTTCCGGAATTTGTTCTTAACACAACATGTTAAAATGTATGTTCTTAGCACATACATCTTTACACCTTTTCTAATCCCAGCTGTCCCATGACCCGCAATTTAAAAGGATTAGGAGTCTCTCTATAAAGTGTGCCCAGTACTCTTTATTATGCGCCGTGATGTTTATAGGAGGAAAATGAGGTCATGAGGAAGAGCTTCTGAGTCTACAGCTGCAAAGGAACTGGGAGGACAATAAATCACACCCAATGCAAACAGCAGGTTAGTTAAGGACTGAGACTGAGGATGGTTCTTGAGACACAAATCCCTCCGGGTCTTAGGTCACAGGGATCCAGCTGAGGGAGGGAAGGCCTCAGTCATTCTGCTCACTGGATCTGTGAGGCACCCTGCATAGGGCAACCTTGTGAGTCAGGCAGGCCACCTCAGGGCTTGTCATTAACAGCAAAGAAGCCAAATCCTGAGGCGGCAGCTACAGAGAGGTTTTGTTTTTAAAGGACAGTTGGAAATCCCAGACTCTGTTGCTATCAGAGTTTTAGCAGAGATCAACAATTTAGAAAGTAATTTGGGGACTTTTACTTAAAACCTCTCAAAAGGAACCAATTATCTTTAGTAACTAAAAACACACATAAGGGAACATGCGGCAGGGGCATGGCTGTGATTTTCCCTATCTCCAGAAAGAGCTTATTTCCCGCTGCCTCTGCTGATAGAGAGGAACTATATACAAAGCCACAGCAAATTACAGTCCCATTGGAGGGGTATTAAAGGAGCTTCCCAATACAAAGGATTACTAGCTTACCTAAAGTTAAATAGGGTAATTATGCACTCAGATTGATAAACTTACTACATTAAGAAACAGCATGCTACAGAGCCCTTGGGAGAAGGGAAATGTTCTAAGAGAGAGCAGAGGCGCTGCATCCCACTGCCCAAGTCCAGCTGTCTTGCTTCCTCAGGGAACAGAAAGATGGCTTCAGTGAATCCAGGCACACGTTATCATTATTCGTGTAAATTTTGAGTATCAACAAATGTGAAATACTAAGAAAATAAAAGCAAATGGCAAACACCTGCCAGTTGCAGATTAATCAACTGCATATTAATTAATATAAATTTTGTGTGCAAAGTCAAACAGTAGTACAACTAATTGGGTGCCTTCAATATTTTTTTGCAAAGGCAAATGAAAGCAAGATTTGAGTACCAAATGGACTCGAATCTCACTAACTGCATGGAGGATGACTCATTTCATTGGAAATACAGGCTGCACAGAGCTAGAGTTCTTATAACTCTGGAATTCAGTAAGGTCACCAAAATGGTTGCTAGTTTATCTCTTTGGCACATGAGATTAAGAGTTAACAGTTGTTGACAAGGATACATTTCTGAGAGATAGAAGTTTAAAGATCTATTCTCTTATCTCCCCTAAAGCCCACTGATGGGCTGCAAGGTAACTCTCACAACTTACAGACACTAATAGGTTTGGAGGGTGAAGATGACACAGCATACCACTCGCAGGCGTGAGTACACAGAGAAGTCCTGCCTTTCCTCCAGAAACCTTCACCAGAGCTGCAGCCAAAAGGAATGTCATACACTGTCACAGAGCCTAAGGCATGAGCCCTGCTAGTATGTGCTGGACAGTTAGAGTGTAACGAACACAACAAGTCTGAAGCTTCAGGCTTAACCAAAGGCATAAGAAGGCAGTGTTTTCTTAAGAAGGTTGTTTGTCCTTGACATCAAAATGCTGACAAATTAACCTTTCACAAAGTAATTATCAGAAAAACTTTAGAAGAAATGGTAAAATTTTGGGAACTCTTGGGTATTTTAGATAATAGAAATAATATTTTGTATTTTCATTTCTAAATATAAATGACTTTTATTTCCACTATAATCCTAAGTATTTGTCTACTTGATAGTTTAAGCCTTAAGGTGATTAAACTGTGAGTTGGGGGGGGTAGAATTCTACTCATACAGAGTTGGAAATTTTAAAAGAAATAACCATTACTTTAAAGTAAGCATGGTAGAGAGCCAAAATCCTTACTCTGTGAGCTTTCAACTCAAACACTTTCATTTCTGCTCTTCTTTAATGGCCACATAATACAGGTGGAGTCCCAGATATTTAATCCTTGGTGGAATGACAATATTTTTTGGCATTTGAGGAAACCATCTACTGATTTCTATACTGGCTACAGCAGTGGACATGTCTATCAGTAGTGTATAAGGGTGTTTTCCCCCCACATCCCTGACAGAATTTCTTGCTACTTGTTTTCTTGATGATAGTCATTCTGACTTGGTGACATACACCCTCAAACCAGTCTTAATTCTGCTGATGGATAAAGATGTTAAATTTTCTTTTGAATATTTATTGCCCATATAGGTTTCCTAGGAAAACTAAGTGTGATGGTGGCTACAAAACTCGTTAGTAGAATATCTATCTTGTGAATAAGCTGAAAGTGAAAATGAGATAGTTTTTAACAAGATTATATTTCTGGAATATGTTTATTAAAATATTTGGAATATGTATAGACTATATTAGCTCATTTTACATTACAAGAGTGAAGTATCTAAGACCAGGTAACTTTTGAAGAAAAGAAACTTCATCTGGTTCACAGTTCTGGAGGTACAGAACCAAGAAACCACATCTGATTACAGCCTTACTGCAAGTTGAGGTACAGGACTGTAAAATATGAGGGTGAAGGTATGTGAAATAGATAGAGAGGGACAGAGGTGTGGACGAGAGAGAGAGAAAGACAGAGAGAGAGACAGAGAGACAGAGAGAGACAGACTATCTGCCTTTCTGTCTTCTGATCTCTCTCTTACAAAGTCATCAATATTTAATCATGGGACTCAATCTGAATGCCAACATCGAAGAGGTCAGAACAGTGACACTTTCTTTAGGGTTGTGGCCACTGGAGGCTTCGGATGAGCTAGTGAATAGTGTCATACTCATGTGAATACAGGCAATGAGTGACTGGATTCAATGGGAATTTAAAGGGGGACGCATGAAGGTATTAGGGGATAAACACGAGGAGTCCAGTGAGAGCTGGAGAGGAAAAACATTGCATATCCTTGTATATTTTTAAGAGAAAATATATTTAAAAAATTATGGATCCACTTCAGTGCCTTCAAAGCAAAGACCACAGGTATATAAGCACATATGGATGCATGTGCATGAACACATGGATGCAGATATGTATAAAAACATGTACTATCTATATAATCAAAATTCAGACTACAGAAAAAAAATACTTGCCACACAAATGGAAAAGTTCAACATACCAAACTGAAACAAACCCATAAATTTCTAAGATAATCAAACAAAAAGTAAAAGGGTTTTTCTAAAATGCAGCTCATAATAGCACCCCTTCTCTGGATTGTTGAAGAGAAAATAGTAACAGAGTGTTCAGCACAGAATAAGAGCTCAATGAGTTCCTGCCCATCCCCACACCTCTATAGCCACCATGATGGCCACTGTTGTCACCTCTACCAGTATTCACACATTTATCACCACCATGACCATGACAGTCAGCAACCTCATCATCAGCATGGTTCAAACCTAATCAGTTCTGAAGGTCAGTTCCAACGCACCCCTACCGGCACAGCTAACCAGCACAGCTAAACAACTCAGTTTGTTACCGCTACCCCCACCTGCACAGCTAAACAACTCAATTCGTTACTGCAAGGGCCCCATTATGTGTTACCTTTTCATGATTCTCTATTAAGATCTCAATGACAATGTTCTGAAACTTGATGTCCATGATGGCTGCCACCGTTTCTTCTTGAGGCCGCAGCAAGGTGGGTCCAAACACCACGCCAAGGTTTGCCACAGTCATCAAATTCTGCTTGTGGTTGTTAGCAACACTGGAAATGGGAAGAAAGAACAAGTAAGAGAAGCCATGCACAGAGATGAGTGACCTCCTCGGGTATTTTCGGCCTTCCTACCTGCATCTATAGCAAGCAGGACCCAGGACATCCTTGGATGCCATGAGTTAAAGAGCAGCTTTTCTCTTGTATCTTCAACTGGAGTGTTCACAGACCTGCATTTAGCATTCACTTAAGGATATGGTTTCCATTTTTCTGCAGACAGCCAATCAACCAACCACCTAGTCAATGCCATCAGCCAGATGATGACTCTGCATACCCAAGTCACTGCTCTCTTAAGTCTAGGTAACCGTCCCACCCTCTTGGCTACAACTTCTTCACCTGTCTGCTGCTTCAACCACTGAGGATTTTCCCCTCTGCATTGTGTCCAGTGCAGGTCAAGAAGCTTCTGGTTTTAATTCGTTTGCACACAAGAGCACAAAATAGACACGGTTTATCAAAAGGAAAAAGAGCTGGTATTTAAGCCATGTCAGGGAATTCGGTACTCTCAACACCAAGTATTAAAAGCCCATTTGATCAAACATGTGGCTCACACTAAGTGAAACACGTGGCATCGTCAGAAATAAAAAGCACACTACTGTATATCCAAATGTTTATACTGCACTAATACTCAGATTTTAAAGGAGACATGAGATCAGCAGTGGTTAGATCAGAATAATCTGTTAAGTACACATGCATACTTTTAGGCAAAAAAAAAACTATTCAAAATACGTATATCTGAACCCCATGTCCAAACTATAAAGCTCAATGGTTCATAGGCAGTCCCTTGAATAAAAACTTAGGAGTGACTTACTGACAATAAACAAGCACACACCATTCAGCACTGTTAGAAAATACTAGAAGTGTCCTTAGTCACCCACCTGCTAGAAGAAGGAAGCTATTCACTACTAACTTGAACCTAGAGAGAAATCTGGGTACAGAGTTTCCATGAACTGGCCTCCCCAGCATTTAGTGCTATTTACACTTAGTGTCTTTCATACAATCCCATCGATGGCGACTCTTCCACTTGTAGACTTCCATTATATAGGAGAAGAGCGTCACCTGCCTTAAATGTCTGTTTTTAAAGTGAGTATTTACTGAAACCCCACTTCAACCAATTTTATCATCTAATATATGCTTTTCTTCAAGGTTCTGAGACTGAGACATCAAGTTAACTTCCTTCTCTGAAAGACGTCAGGTGTGTTCAGGGCTATGGGGCTGTGACTGTGGCTAAGTGCAGTGAGCAAGAGGGTTTGCTTCTTGTCCGGAGGCAACTCTCACAGCAGAGAGTGTTGCTACAGAAGTCTGGCCTGCTTCTGGCCCATACAAGGATATTTTATAAACACTTTGTTAGCTCTGCCTTAGTGCCCTGGGCTTCCTTGTGTCTTTCTCTTTCTGCCCAGAACTACAACACACTGTCCACGGGAAAGAGTTAATGGGGACGTGGTAGAGGAGAAAGCCTTTGGCCAGGGCTGGGACCACCAGCTAAGCTCGCACACTCTCGGGCTCAGACTGCTTCTCCATCATCACTTTCCCCATCAGGTCATGAACGAGAGAGGAATTCAGGGATGACACTTCTCCCAAAAGAGTTATGTTACTAGACTTATTCCTGTTTGCATAAAAGTTCCTTGGGAAAATGAAATCAACAAGCTATTCATGGCTGAAAACACTTTTGAGTTGCAAACCAATATAAAAACATAAGTTGGGATCATCATCTTTTGCTACTGCCAGACCTTCCTGCTCTCTCCCTGACTATAGAAAAAGCCTCCTTGCCAGCCCCCAGCTCCCACCTGTGTCCAGCTTTCCCTGATTGCCACCATTAGTTGAGGTGTGGGAGCCTACTCTGATGTCCCTCATCTGCTGAAGAGGACATTCTCACATCTCTGCTGGTCCTGGAGAGAGCACAATGTCACAGTTCTGAAGTGTTAGTAATTTTTCTCATGTTTAATTGTTCTGACAATGAAACTTGATGGTTGGTCCCTGTTATTTTTCTTGGCTTTCTGGAGTCGAGAGTGCAGTACAAGGCCTTGGATGCACTAGGCAAGTGCTCTTTTGGGCTATACCTGAAGTTGGATACTCACGTAAGAAGCACACCTTCCTCCCAACTCATTTCTAAGTTTCTGCTACCTCACGGCTGTGGGTCACTTGACAACCCACATGACAACTTACTTCATCGAACATGGGTCCCTCCTCTTTTTGAAAAGGAGCCATAGGGGTGGATAGCACATCCACTTCATGGTGTGTGGTGTGGGTTGGATGGATCATGCACGGGAGGTATAGTGATGGGGATGATTTACTCCCTACTCCCCCCACACCCCTCTTCTGTTCCCAGATTTCTCCTCTTGTTCCTGTTATTTCTGTCTTTCACAAACTTTCTCTGTAAGGCTCAGCTCACATGGTACCCTTGCTTTCTGCATCTGCATTGGTTTCTTCCTGGTCCTCCATCCCAGACTCCAGCAGACAAGTTGGCCTGCCTCTGAGGTCCTCACTCAGTGTTTATGTTTCCACCATTATAATGAACACAGAGACTGAGGTATTGAATTTGACAAAGCCAGTGACAAGTAGAATGAAACCCAAAACATGATGGGAACTTCTTGGTACATGTAAAACTCATATTTTCAGCCCAGCTGAAATTTTTCTAATTATTATCAACAATATGGGAGTAATTATACCTGAACTATCCCAGCCTCCCTTTTCAAAATCTCAAGCTGTGTTCTACTTCTTAGATTTAATTAATGACTAATAATTACTCTGATTTGCAGGCCCTGAGGCCCAAAGGTATTCGGAAAAAAACAGTACAGTAATTCTGGGTTGGCAACTCTGAATATAAATAGGCTTGGGGCTACGCAACAAATTCATTTCCCATTTAATGATCCATTTTATTCTGAAACTTAAAACACATTGATCCAAGTCTTGAGAAACTTTTCAGCGACAAGCTTGCACCTTCTCATTGCCAGCATTATATCTGGGCACTGTGGAAACAAATTGATCTGTCACCTGATGATTTTGGCTCATAACTTGTTCATTACTCCAGAGTGAATTATTAATGACTTGAGATCTCTGTGCATTCCAGAGAGAAAGGCCTAGACCTAAGTCTCTGCTGGCAGCGGCCATGGGTTAGAGCTTGATGGATTTACAGATGTGTGGGAAGCAGGCCGGCAGGGTGCTGGGAAGCTGGTCCGGCAGAAGCCATGGGACTCCTTCATTAGTGAGATCCAGAAAGCACTGAGCCTGCCTTCTGTTCTGTTAATTGTACTGTCTGGGCTCTTCCTCAAACAGCTTGGAATGCCATGTTGTGTCTTGTCTTAAAATCCACACACATGCTTCTACAGTGTTGAACTCTGCATGGGCACATGACTTTCAGAACCCTGAGTCCATATGAGCTACTCTGCTGTGGTGCCTGCCGCCACTGCAAGTACAGCTGCCTTTCTGGAGGCGTGACTCAGGGATGCAGAGGAAGAGACCTGCCTGTGCTGGGAAGAAGACTGGCTCCTTCTGCGACCCTGCAGTGGGGCTGCAGACACCAAGAGTCAGTGCACCTCCTAAGGCATATGCCACAGGGAAGTTGCTGGGAATCTCTATCCATGCTCTATGCAACTGGATGATAATTAGCAAGTGAAGAACATATTTCAGTGAAAAACGGGCATGGTAGAGGGACTCTTGTCATCTTTATTTCAAGGGAAAGTAGCTAGACAGTCTATATCTGATACCCTTTGGGGGAAAGAATCATTTCCAGAAGAAGACTGGGATTATAATATGGAGAGCATCACAAGGGGCTAAACAGCAACCAAACCCTTTAGGGCCTATTAAGAAAGGGCCTCATACTGCATAGGGGTCACATCTGTTTTCCTTGAGTTGGAATAAAAATCAGGGCTTTGTTAAGTTCTGAATTCTTTCTAACCACAGACTTCCATGAGGGCCTCCAAGTACCTGTAAGCCTACAGCAGGGTTTGCAACCTGGTTATGGTTGAGGGCTGGAGTGCTGTATTGAGGAAAGAAAGTCAAAGTTGAACCCAGTTCTACCGGACAGGATGTGTGTGGTGTCAGGCTAGCGGGATCAACACAGATCCCATGGCTGTAGTAAGGCTGTAGTAATAGCATACGATCACTGCTCCGCCCTCCCTGCTTCAGTTTCTAGTGTCAACTAATATGATAACTCAGACTTACAGGGTGATGGAAACTTTGCAAAAAGTCCTAGAACCTTTTATTTAAATATTGGCTTATTTCTAATAACTCTAGAATAGTAATTTGAAATAAAATAAGAACTGTATTTTCCTATGCAATATTTCACTGGTCCTATACACATACAAAACATGCATAGATGAACAGCACACATACATATCAGAAGCAGAAGTTTTAGAATAGAAGTGGGATATATCTGATATTTTCTATTTTTTTTAAATCTATTAAATAGATTTTGCAACCCACTTTTGCACCAAGAACTACAATTTGAAAAACATCACCATCAGAACATTGTGTACAAATATGACCCAATTTCTACATACAGGAAATAAGGCTAAGGGAGACAGTCACCCAGCAGTTAGAGTCAGAGAAAGAGCCAGCTGGGAGAAAGGCAAGTCATGTGGCCTCCTCATATAGGAAACAGGAGCAAAGATACCTACCTTACAACATTGATAAACCATGGTTAATAGTCAGTCTCCTGGCATGGTATATCAGCCTAATCAGTGACAGTTGCTACTATATGGTGCTACGGTGGGTCACAGCAGGTACCAGTCTAAAGCCATACTAAGCAATACCTAGTAGCTGCTTAGGTCTGGGACAAGGAGAAGTACTTACACTGTGTTAAGCACAACAACAAACGAAAAATACTGCAACAAATTTGAACCAACGCTTGTTTCCCTTCACTTCTTCGTCAGCATCTCTGGCACCACAGGCTGAGAGACTCAGCCAATGCAAACCCAGGAAGCTCATTCTGTTTCATGATATCAACAGCTTCATGCCCCAACCTACTGAGCAAGCTCTGCCCTAAGCAGCCAAAACTCATCGCCCTGAAAAGTCAATTCTGAATGGCACATCTCTACTGTAGCCACAGCAAGCCTGTTCCTTTAAACCACATGTCTCCGTTTGTCCCTCGGGAGCATTTCTACACTGACTGTTCCTTTTCACAAGGGTTACAAGACTAAAAGCTGGATGGTGCCCTTGAAGTGCCACCTACAGGGGATGCAGACAGGTACCAGGCAGGCCTAGGGCTAACACTCCTGAAAGTGCGAGAGTGGGTGGGAGATCATGCAACAGTAAACATCACCTTAGTCACTAACACCTTTTTGGGGAGGCCCCAAGGCTGGGCCGAGGATTCACTAGAAAGGAAGCTGTTATTTTGTGGTTAACCAGCTAAGTGTGAAGTTTCCAGGCTGTTAATTCGGTTGCTTTCACCAATCCCTAAGTGTGTGGTTGCTTAGATACCACTTGGATTTTCTGAGGTGGGACCAGGATGAAGGGTGCTGGGGGACCCTGATAAGAAAGTCCACCAGAGTCATAAATACAGCTTTTCTGTACTGTCCTCAAAAGAAAGAGTCACATGGTCATCTCTGTATGGTCCCTGAGGTCACATTCATTCCTGGGAATGGTTATCTAGCAAATGGCCAGACTTCCAGTTTTGAATAATTAATGGAGCATTATTTCTGAAGGGCACCTTTTATAGTCTCATTTACCCTTCCTGAGAACACTTGCAGGCAGGCACTCTCCTTGTCACTATTATACAGCTGGGGAAACCGAGGCACTGAGAAGTGAAGAAGCCCACCTGTGCTCATACAGCCAGGATGGAACTAAGTCAGCAGAGTCTGCCATCTCACCCATAACTCTTGGTTGTTCCCATATAAACAATGGCAAGAGGTACTCTTCTTCCCCAGATACTCCATAAAAATGAACACATGGGAGTCACAGAGCCACCCAGGGAGAAACACCAGATACAATGGAAGGATAAAAGGAGAAAGGTTGGTCCTTCATCCATGGCTGGTACAGGGAGAAAGGGGATGAATATGTTTCTTTGAAAGTTTGAAAGCAGTACTGGATTACACAGCTTCTTCCCACTTCCTGCCATGAAATATGGCTGCCCACTTGGCAAAATGATTAACTGACCCTTGAATATGACAGAAGAGTATTTATAGCTGGCTGGCACAGTCAGAGAGCTGCTTTCTAATGGTGTAAGAATGAAGCTGTCAGATGGATAAATTAAAGAAGGAAGGGGGCTGGCAAAATGGTTTCTATTGCCCCAGAAAGATAAAATGACAGATATGGGGTGGGAACAGAAGCTATGCTGCTCTCCTCCGAGACGTTTCAAGGCTCTATGAGTAACGAGCAACTTGTCCCTGCATGGAATGAATCACCATATTCCAGATGGGCACAGATGACTGCTGAGGTGTTCATATTGGTCAGGATGACTTAGGTCAACTTTGAAGCCCACTTTTAATACCACTTGACTATAGTCTTGGAATTGTTAATATGGTAAAATTGATGTTGCACACACACACACACAGAATAATAATATAAGCTGATGATTAAAAGGGAAGAGAAAAAGATTTTAAAGAAACCTTTGTTAACTCCTATGAATTAATAACTTCTCCAGATCCCTTTCCACCATATTTCCCTTTGTCCTTCAACCTCTGGGCTTTGTATCTTCCTGATTCTGATCCTGGATGTGATGGAAGTCCTACAGACTCTTTCCCTGGTTCTCCCCTAGAAAGATCTCCCTTCCTCAGAGTAGGTCCATCTGGTCCTGCACTAAATGTCCAGCTCCCCGGTTATTCTTTATCAGCATTCACTGGAGGGATTTGGATATATTTCTCCCATTTACCAAAGGTCCACGAGTACAGGGATGGCAGGAGCCTCCCTCCTACCACCCAGGCCCTAGCATAACTTGCTGAGGATAAAGAAAGAAATAACATGTGTATTCTACCAGGGTCTTGAACCTTTCGTCATGCCAGAGGCAGTGAAGAGGCAGTCAGAGCAGCTCCCCTAACAGTCATGGTTCATAAAAAACAGGCAGCACTGCTGTTCACACTACTCAGCAAGGTACGAGGCCATAAAATATTTACAGGGTATAATAATCATTATTGTATGAATTACCCAATGTGCATTATATAATACATCACAATGCCCAAATTATTATGCTGGTCTCCTTCCAAAACATTTGTCATAGCTTCTAGGATAGAGTATCCTATGTTAATTTTTTCATTTTGTCAGTTTCTTAAATACCTTTCTATTCTGCCTGTCTTTAATTATTACCATGAATGCCATCAATAACTAATAGCAGTATTGGCCAAATATTTTCTGGGAAGCAAGTATTAAATACTTAATCATTTATCTCATTTGATCTTTCAAATTATCCCAGGAATTATGATCCAATATTATTCAACATGAGAACGTTAAAACTATGACAAATTCGGAAATCTGCACAAATTACATACTGAGCAAATGGAAGACATAGAATTCGAGGCCAGGAAATCTGCAGTCTGATTGCAGAGCTACTGATCCTCCAGCTCCAGTGGAGATGGTGGTGTGCATGTGTGATAAAGACCTCACTGGCTTCTCTCCCTTTGCACACAGCCTGTGTTGAAGGGGATCACATGACAGAGGAAAACTGGATTGTGCAGTCCTGTCTGGAACTTGTTAAAAGTCATCAATTAGTTCATCTATAGCCAATAACAGTGTAGAACATCCCTGAGTTTCTCCATTGGGAATACACTAATCTGAGCCATGGGAACTACTGACTCCTGTGGAATGGGCTCAGTTCATTCAGGATAAGAACTGAAACTTTTGTTGTCAATTTTAAGTCAGACACAGCCTTTAGAGTCCCCAAATTTGTTAGCCCGGGTATTACTCATTTCTCTTATTCCTTTCTTGTAGAAAGAAAGTACATTATTTAGGTCTAAGGATCTGTATCTAAGAGGTTAAGAGAATCACCTTTCTCAAGTAATTCAGCCAAAGTAGCTACATTGTTAGGGCCCAGTCTGCAGGCCTAATGGGACTTACAGCATTTAGGTAGTAGAAGCACACAGAGGAGCTGACCCAGGGACACCTTCTCTCTGGAAAACTATTTAACGATCCCAAGTCACTAATAATTGATTCTAAGGCTTAATGTAATTAACTAGTGCAAAAAGAAATCACTTTATAGCTTATAAAAAGCATTCACATTCATTATCACACTATTAAAAAATTAGTTCTCAGACTTAGAGAGAACGGCTAGAAGGGAAATGAAGGAGGAACACTAGCTGCATGTGTGAAAATGACTGCACCGAGGACTGCAGTGCAATTCCTGTTGGTGTGACACTTTTTTCAGTGATGGGGCTCACTGCCTTTAAACCACCACTGTCCAACCCGGCAGGCCGAAGACTGAGGTGCACCCTGATCCAGCAGAGAAGTTGTAGGACCTTACCTATTCTTCCATTATCAAATAACTTCCAATGTCTTCTATGTGCCAGGGACTGCTTAAAGCACTGGGGATACTGCAATGAACAAACCAGACCTCTCCTCCTTGCCCCTGGTTCTTCACCTTAGCAAAATTTTCATTTTGATGGTAAAGCAGATAATACTGAAATTATATAGTCCTATGATGTCCCAGAACATTCTGGGAGAGGGGACAGAAAATACTGGGAACATATTGCATCTTTAAAGGATGATCTGGAAGACCGGCCAGAAGGAGGAATATAGTAACAAGATGGAGGAAGTAAAGAAGCTGGCCTTGTGGCCCTGGGAAGTCACATGCCAAGGAAACAGTATGTATGAATACATTAGAGTCGAAAGGTGTACAGCAGGCTGGCAACACAAAATGAAAGCCGCCGGGAGCAGAATGAGCAGAGGGGAAAGTAGCAAAAGTCAGACAGACAATGGACCAGGAGGCAGCAAATCCTGGAGGGCTTTGCAGGCCACTGTGAGGGCTTTGTTCATTACTGAGTGAGATGAAAAGCAATTAGAAAATTCTCATCAGAGGGGAAACCCAATATCAGCAGTGCCTCTCTTCAGTCTCAGAGAGGCCTCAGCTACTACAACTTCAATGCTCAAATTCCATGGGTCTCTTGTCTTCCAGAGAGAGACAGAGATAGATGGAGGAGCCTTTACAAATGGCCATCCAATCAAGTAGAGAATAATGATATACAAACAAACCACAATACAGTACTGTTTGTATTGTATCTGAGCAGTTAAATGAGCCAAGTCCTGTGCCTGCTAAAGTGGCAAATCTCTGCATTTGCTGTCATTTGTCCCAGTCATTGTGTGGAAGGGCTTCATTGCAAGGAGTTCTCTGGAGGAAAGAACTGACATAAACTGGCAGTCTAGTGGAACAGAGAGTAGAGATATGGGGGGAACGGCACCTCCAAGTACTGGTCACCAGAAACAGGACCAATATTGAAACATTTCAAAGAAACACACGTAGAATCTATTGAACATAATCAATGCAACCATCTTTAATTACTTGAAAGAAGCAGTCTTCTGAAGATAGCCCCTTATCACTCATCCTATTTTACAGATAAAGGAACAGGAAAAAAACCTAAATCAAAGATGGCAGCTCAAGGCCCAACACTTGGAGCTTCTTATTTCCTATTCACATCCCCACTTCAGGGAATGAAAACCACACTTTTGGAGGGATGGCCAAGGCTCCAAAGCTATATATGGGATTATATGTGTGAGAGAAAGTCTGGCAGACTGTTAACACGAAGGAGAAACACATTTATGCAGGCACTCATCCTGGGTGAACAGAACTCATTAAAAAAGACAGCATAATCTCCACAACCTCCATAGCCCAAAGACAACAGAAAAGGTGAGTCGATTATACCTCGTATGAACTCCCACCCCCAGCCACCACTCAGTTTCTGCATCTGCATCTTCTATCCCCTTGGACCACTCCACAGTTAAGTGTCTTGAATCTGAATTCAAATTCACGGCCAAGGGAAACAATGGCTCCTCTCATTTATTTAGATATACAGCAAACAGTTGGAAACAAATTTTAAGACGCAGTATCAACAAGCAGGAAATGAAGATGGAAGACGAGAAGATGGATGTTTCTTCAGGCAGAGAATAGCAGGTAGTGTCTGGTAATAGACACCAAGGGATTCACAGAGGGAAGCTGAGATCTGGGACTCGAAACACTAAAACGTTCTCAGCGGTACAAGCCTCAACCACTTGTGGTTTGTTATCTTGCTTTGAGTGTTCTATGGGCAAGGTGGTCTAAGAAATACACATTGATAGCGGCAGAGATGGAGAGGTGAAGTACAATGTGGGCCACAGCATGTCAACAATATAGCTATGCACGTTTTTCTAGGAGAAAAATCTTCAATGGCCTGCTTCAACTGCCCAATCTGGGTATGTGTTGATCCACAGAGCTGAAATGATACAGAGAACAGCAGTAGGTCCTCAGTAAAACCCAGTTCTTCACTATTCCCCATGGCCTGACACCCATCTAGCTGCGCCACTGAGAAATGACACAGAACCAAAACAGGAAAGAAGAACCAACTTGAGTAGGGCAGGCCAGGTTTCTATGGAGAGGAGATGAGAGAGTTGCACCCAAGTATAAAGGGCACAGGAAAGGAACAAGGAATCAATCATGCTGCAGTAATGAGCTGCATCTCCAGCCATGACCACCAGTGATATCTTCCTGTGTTCTCTTTATAATGAACTCAACCAGTTACACTCCAGACAACTTCCATAGGAATTCTGAAGGCAGTGTCAACAGCTGCAGGATAGAACTGGAAGCCCGGGATTCCTTGTCACCCCTGTGGTTTCCCACAAAATGATGAGAACACCCTGTGGCTTCGGGCAGGTCCCATTTCCCATATCTGTGGTCTCAACACATTTAGAAAGCAGCTCCTCCCAAAGCATGTTACCGACAGATCCCACTGCTCAGTCCTGCACACAGAAAGGACCTTCAGCCATTATCCTGGGAGAAAGTATCACTAGAAGTCTATTATAAGAAGTCATATTCACTTGGGCTTTGTTAAAAGCTAAGCAATCATTAAACAAGGATAGAAAACACAGCAAACAAAAAAGAGAAATCTTTTAGAAGACTCCTGGAGTTGGTCTTTAACTTGAAGGGAAAGAAGAAACAAGGCTCAGTGCATCTCCCTGCTCAATGAAAGGCTAGCATTCAGGGAAAAAAGTTCTGACTGGAGTAGCTGCCAACCCCCCTACTAGCTATTCAGATTGTTTCCAAGCTTAATCATTCCACAAAACACTGCAGCAAATCCCCAGGTACATAAGTGCTTATACATATTTTTCTCCAGAATAAATCCATAGAAAAGGAAATTATTAATGAAAATCAATAAAGACTACTAATACATACTGCCATCGTGTCACCCAGAAGACCAATATCTAGTTACACTTCCACATACAATATTCTAGGTCTTTTCTTTTCTTATACTAAAATGAGGCATTATTATTTTCAAAGTTGCTATAAGTAGTGGATAATTTTGCGCCTGTTTCATTTTAAGGTGCATTTATTTGATTAATAATGACTGAATCTTTCCACATGTTCCATGGTGCTGGACTTTTTCCAACAGAAAAAAGAATTCTTAAAGGGTACACATAGAACAATTAGCAAAGGTAACCAAAAGTAACAGCTAAGATTTTTTGGGTAAGGCTGTATTTTAATTCTACACCATATAAAACAAAAAACTTTAAAGTTACTAGAGTATTTCTATCTTACAACCCACATATCCTTAATATAATTTCAAACACATGTTAAAACTGGATGTTTCCGATCCCTACATCTGATGCTGGGTAAAGATGACTCTCCCTGCTTTTCTGTGCAGCATTAAAATACCCTGAGGTCTACTCACAACCACACAAAAAACAGGCCAGGACAGAAATAGAAATATTGCCGATTTCTCAATTAGCTGGTTTAGAAACTTCATAATATCAAGAACCACATCTGTCTTATATGCCATTAGGACCTATTACAATGAACTTGAAGAGACATGGGCATCAACATTTTAGTCCCAAAGATTTCAAAAATACCCAGCAGGCTCCACTGAGTATCATAGCACTTAGGAAGTATTATACACATATGTGGTTGCTACAGAGGCCTGGCAACTTCCCTGGTATGTGGGCTCACTGAAAGGTTGAGGTGAAGCTGGGAGGTGCTCTGTAAGATGGGGTAGTGATGAAGATGAGGAAGATGACGAAGGATTGGTGAGTTCAGTAGGAGAAGCTCTCAGAGACAAGAGGCTAGGGAAGGAACCAGGCTACCTGTGTTGATGCCCATAAGCTATGCAGTGAGAGTGTCTCCCTGGAGCCTGATGGGAGCGGAACTAGCACAGTGTATAACCAGGTCGCGCTAAGCTGTGAAGCCCATCTGGGTCCCACAGAAAGACAGCGGGTAGCAGAAGGCGGCTCTGTCACAGAAGCTTTGTGAAACATAGAGACATGGACACAGACACACAGACACACACACACAGACACAGACACACAGACACAGACAGACAAATAGACAGACAGACACACAAGAACCTGTTGCCATGGCAGATGTGTTCCTGCCTTAGGAAGAGAGCATTCCAAACTACTATGAAACTCAAATGCTTTTATGCTGTGTGCCAGATCCTATCCTGCTTCTCTCTCCATTTTTTTAAAGTTAATTCTGGGTAGAAGATGCAGAGGAAATCGAAAGGTGGGCTTTCCCACTAAGCAATGACGAAAAACTTCAATAATCTAGTTTTCAGACAAAGCAGTGCTGTGTATTATGGGTTGGGGAAATGTAAAGAAAAAGATAAAGGGTGAAATTAATAAAAGTCATTCTATGAAAACCATGACCTCTGACAGACGTCAAAGCAATGTGTGGCCAAATGGGAAGGAAAGGAGGGAACAATCAGTAATGGTGAAGAGAAGAAGGGAGGATGGGACCCCACAGTCCTGTGACCTAAGACCTTCCACTCAGCGTCACTCAAAGGTCTTACAGCAATGTATGATAGCATATCGTGGGGCTGAGAAATCAACCCCCTATTATGGAAATGAATGACGCAGAGAAGACCTGATACAGAATCCCTTCCCTGAGGAGGGACTGAAAGGGTTCACATGAAACTTCAAGTCTACATCAAGAGACTAATTGGGCTGAACATCAAACACTAAACAGAAATCATGACATATGAGACAGGATGCTCACGGACCAGAGCAATATACTGTACCACCCTCATCCGTAAATCTGGGCTCCCTCCCCACTTCTATCCTCATTCTCACTGCCTCGTCTCTATATGCTCAGAGTCCACAAGGGAGGGGGCCGGACACAGACATCTCACTCCAAGGGATGGTTCCCAACTGAAGGATTACTTCAGATCTATGTTTACATCCTAAAGACATAGACATGCGTATCCCGTCACAAAAAGGCAATGAGCTTGGGAAAATCAAGTTCAGGCCAGAGTTGTAGGCATTTCATTTCCTGTCTACAAAGCCAGAAAATTCCCAAGGGCATAGCCAAACAGTAACTATTCTGGTTTCATACTAAAACCTAAAAGTGAAAGAAAGAAAGAAAGAAGAGAGGATGGGAGAGAGGGCCAGAACTAACCCTCAAACTCAGATCATTGGATACGATCAAGCCTGAAATGGGAGATGATAATAAGAGGAAGGAATGATGTCCTTCTGTAAATGCTACACCCGAGAGGTGAACAACCTAAAATTACTTCACAGCAAAGAAGCAGGAGAAGAAAGCTTTGTACTCAACATGTTCACGTGTGGAGGGTGCTGAACACAAGGCAAACAATAGGATACCCACTCACCACTATCCGATACACTGCAGGCCACAAGGGTTTGGTGATCCTGAGTTAATGTAGTGATATTTCATCTGTACTTTAATAAATAAAGCTTGCCTGAAGACCAGAACACAAAATAGCCACACTGGCCAGTCATACAGGCCAGGCAATGGTGGCACACACCCTTAATCCCAGCAGCCACACTGGTTAGCCATAGAGGCTGGGCAGTGGTGGTACCCACTTTTAATATCAGCACTAAAGAGATAAGTATAAGGTGGGAGGAGACCGGAATTCGCTTTCTTTTCAGTCTGAAGATTTCACAGAGGTAAAAGTTCTCTAGTAGCTTGGCTGTTTTGCTTTTCTGATCTTCAAGTTGAACTCCAATATCTATCACTAGTTTTTTGTTATTTTTTTATTTTTTATTTTTTTTACTATTTGTGCTACCAGTTAAGTTATTCTTGTCTATTTTCCCTTTTCTATCATGTTATGCAGCTCCTTTAGGGTGCACATCTGTGTGGAAATGGCCTCTTTCCTCGTTTTAGAAGTCTATGTCTATGATCTCTAATGCTCTATGCCTCTCAACAACAGAAAATCTGCAACCATTCTGTTAAAAAATTTTGCTGCTGTTGTTTATGATTTGTGCCCAGCAGGAGTCCACTGTGATTAGGAGCCCGGTCCATGATACAGACTACCAGAAAGTACTGTGGACATGGACCCTCATGGGACTGTGGGGCTCTAGTTTCTCTTCTTTTCAAGTTATGACCTTTGCTCCCACTTGTATTCCTGCCATGGTGAGAAATCTGCTGCTGCCTCACCAGAGGTCAAGCTAATGATCTTGACCTTTGAACCTCAAAAACTGTAAGCTAAATACCCATCCTTTGCCTTATAAGTTGTCAGGTCTGGGAATGAAAACTACTTAATACATTAACTCTTCCTAGTCTGTTGTCTCAGCCATATAGTAGAACACATTTAGAACTTTCCCTGAGCTTTGCTGATTTTGTGGTGTTGGGAAGTGAGCCAGGGGCCCATGCATGCTACACAGTGCTCTACCACTAAGCGCAGCCCCCCACCTCTCTTTTCAAACGGTTTTCACTGTATCAGTTCTCTATACTGCACTGCGGTAGTTTTTAAACACCTATCTTCCCATCTTTCCTTGGTTTGATATTTTATATCAACAGGTTTTTAAACTTCAATAGTCATTTCTATTTCTATGGTGACTACAAATTTCCTTCAAATCTTCCTGTTCTTTTGGTTTCAATCTCTTCTTTATAGAATTGATATTTTAAACAATTATATTTTGGTATTTTTAAAGTTTTTTCTCTTATTGTCTAATTATATGAAATTCTGGGGTCTGAATATTCCCACACATTGCTTCCATTGACTCTAGCTGATAATAGATTATTTGCTTGTTTATAATATTGACTTTATCTTCAACATCACTTTGCAGTTGTAGGTGATGTAAGTTGAGAGTCTAATCTGCAACTGTTAAGGGGCAACATTGCCAGGATAAATTAGAATGTGGTTATCAATTACTTTATTGATTCCTGGCTTAGGTAGGAAAATAAATTCCTTATGGTATACATGGGCTAAGATTTTCCTTAGTCTGTACTTTGAATGTTGGGGAAGCCTACTAAGATTTCTTGACTAGGTGGAAGGTATCACAGTTTAAACTCCTTCCTTCCTCTAGTAGTCTGCTGGTCTCTCTCCCATTCTTGCATAGTCTGGGAACCTCGCTGTTCTTTTGTTATTATCTCTTCTAGCTGATGCTAAGATTGCAAGGGGTTGTTTCTTTGTAAATAAAATAACCAAAGAATACAAATTAAAACCATTCTAGCTTTTGAAATTAGACAACTTAAAGTCAATTAAAATTTCCTATTAATTATAGGTATGACTTGGTTTTGAAGTAAGTTCGAACTCATCGAGAACAAAACAGTTAGTATGAACAGAGGACCTGGGGAAAGCTTATGCTGCTGGGGTGGGAGGGCCACTTTTCTTTAGGAATGTGGTCCCTGTTAGGTTCTGCACACCGCAGTGGGTGGGTGACCCCACTTCCATGTACATATGGATAGTGCTAACTGAAGTCAGTTAAAAAAATAAATAATTACAAAAGTACAGGAAGTTATGAAAAAATGTAAAGGAAGGGCTCTCCTAGGGAACTTGGAGGGGGTAGCAAGGGTATATATGGCCAAAATACATTGCACATACACATGGGATTTTCAAAGAATAAATAAAATACTTATGATAAGGCAAAATATTAACAGTTCTAAAATTATCTATTGGTATGATTAAAATTACAGATTAGAAACTATGTTTTTAAAGCAATGAACATTAAAAAAAATATATCGGCTATTCTACCGAGTATAAAGAGAGAAAAATGCATGTCCTAATTTCTGACACTATAAATTATGACAAAAAGCATCAATCAAAGTTCTAGAAAAAAAAGAATTTTTAAAGGGGCTCCAAAATGAAGATTCTAAGCTTTGAGCTCCACTCAATTTAGATGGAGCAGGACTAAGAGGGCTCAAGTAGTGCTGGCCTCAAAAAAAAAAAAAATCTGAATTTGAACTTTGAACTCTTTTGTTTCATCTTTTGTTTTAGGAAACAGGGTCTTATGTAGCATAAACTGGTCTCATATTCCTTATGTAACTGAGGATACCCTTGATCTCCTGATTCTCCTGCCTTCACTACCCAGGTACTGGAATAATAGGCGAATAATGCCATACCTGGCTGAATAATAGTTTTTTAAAACTTGTAATTCCACACACAAAAAAATTAAAAATCTTTAAGTTTTTACAATTCATTCAAAATACATTCAATGAATGTTCAATCAAATTGAACATATTAAAGGCACTGGAACCACAAATGTTAGATTGTTGGATAGGGGACAAATGAGCGACTTTCAAGTTAGTTATACTGTGACAGAATCTCTCAAACTCTCAGGAATGGACATTGACTATTCTTTAGAATCAATTCGATATGCTGTAATATGCCAACGGGGCACTGTCTCCTGGCTTGCCAGGCATCCTTTATGAGGTGGTGGGAATGGCCACACTGTAAAGCGGTTAGTACTTTTCTTCTTTACTGTATTACTATCTAGGACAGCAGTTATCAGAGTTCTGGTCCATGGACTCCTGACATAGATAAGATCTTGGCAGAGGGTCTACATGTTACAAAAACAACAGCTAAAACAACAGTGCCCCAGCATTAACTGAGGCAGAGCAGAGCATCAAATCTCACAACAGGCGCACACCCAAAGCTGTAAAACTAAGGTTAAAGGAGCCTAGTTTTACTTAGAAAGTCCCTTAATAAACCAGAAAATTATTGATTTTTATTAAGCCTTGATTTTACCATGCTACTTAAAGCGGCATGCAACTGAAAGATCATAATTAGTTCGACCCTAAGACTTTCCACTGCGTATTTTGAGATCATGGTTGACTGACCACTGGAAATGGAGGAACTGGCAAAGGGGCTGGTGGGTTCAAAAAGACCGTTTATTCTTAAACGAATAACCATGGTGAATGCATAGATTAAATCTTTAAAAAGCTTTTCAGTCTTCCATCCTAACCCTGTAAGTATCATTACATGTCATTTAAATAAACCAGACATTGATGATCTTAGGTGCTATAGCAACAATGCTTAGGAACACTAGCTAAGAGCACAGTGCCTCAGGCAACGCCTCCACTGCGAGTGAAAAGCAACAGTTTGAAATGGTTTCAAACAGTGAGATTTGTACGGCGCTGCCAGTATGTTACATGTCACTGGGCTGAACATTCCAAAAGTCGTTCATTTATTTTCTATGGTTTTTTCCCTCAACACTCTCACATAAAGATATCAGTGAGCTGACACAATTCACTCCAGAATGAAGGCCAAGAGACGTGCACTCCCCTCTAGATAGTAGTTGTCCCACTAGTATAGATTGTGTTTGTCGTTGTTGTCCATGTGAAATTTAACTGTTCCAGAAGGCCTTTTCCTTGAACCTAATGACCACTATGACCAATATTTTGAGATAACTATAGACTGAGTTTTATTTATAAATCCTTGAGTTTTATTTATAATACTCCATGATATTTCAATCTGATCTATTTAACCATTCTGCTAATGGCAAAAACATGATATCAATTTGCCTGTCCCTAAAACACAGACAGTATAGCCCTATGGTCCTGGTAATGAAAAGGATAAGCCCAGGCTATTCCTATAAACTCACAGTGGTTGTGACAGCATACAGAAGACATGTGCGAGCCTAAACTAGACCAAATACCAGCGTGGGAAGGGGAGCTAGGCATGAAGAGCCACCTTTAGATAAGGAGTAATGGGCAATTCTTAGCTGCTGGAAGAGGATGGGTCAGTTTTCTCTAAAAAATAGCCCTTGAAAGGTGGCCCTTAATACATTGACCAGACTCTGGTGGATAGAGAGAATACCTGAGCAGTGCAAATTGGCCTTGATGGAAAAAAAAAAAAGCGAGAGAGAAAGAAGACAAAGTTGGGTGAGAAGGAAAGGGGGGTGAATATGGTCAGAACATATTGCAGGAAATTCTCAAAGAACTAATACAAAAATTTTAAAGGGTGCGCTCAAACAGAAGTTGGTCCTATAACTCCCTCACAGTGCATAAAACACACAGCAGATCAACAGGAACCACAAAAACGCACAAATAAAGAAAACGTGCAGTTGTGAAAGGCGGATGACGTAGGAAGCATACTAAACATGGGACTCTGAACTAGGGACTAGAGAAGGGTTTCTCGAAGAACTGTGCCATCAGCTCCCACAGAAAGCTTGTTAGGAATGCCAGGTCTTGGTCCCTTGGGACTCCCTAAAGAGTCTGCTGGCTCCTAAGTTTCTACAGAACCACAGAGGCTGATAACTAAGCAGAGGGAGGAGTTATCATCGTATGGCCCAGAGGAAAGACAGGAGTCTTGAAGTCAGAAAGGTGGGCAGTTCTAAGGAAGTCAGAGAAGCTGCTGTGAGTGCAAGGCAAAGGCTCTCTAACCCAGAGTTGGAGGCATATGCTCTAGTCCTCTGAACTCTACTTGGGTACTTTCAAAGCAAGCAGGACACTTAAATAGCCATGCTTTATAGCTGATGCAGGGCAGGTGCCTTTAATTTGCATACAAGCACCAAGTTTTTAAAGCAAGAGCAGCAGCAGCTCTGGTTCCCCACAACATGGGACAGCACAGGCTGAAGCCCTTCAATCCGGCCATGGGTGAGAAAGCATATTGAGACCCTGAAGCCCTCACTGACTTACCTGACCCTGAAGCCAGGTAAAGCCAGCAGTAAAGAGGCAGTAACTGCACTCTGAAAGCTGCACACATCTTGAAGCACATGGTACCTGAGTCCCTTGAGAGTAAACACAGGTCCCAACGCCAATGACCCTTCTGAATACCTTCTTCAGTGCTTGAGAAAGTTACTGGAACATGACCCAGCTTGCAAAATTGAGCAGACAGCCATAGGGTAGCTGTACTAAGCAGACAATGTCAATAAATATTGGTGAGAGAGGATGTCAGATCCAAAACTCTAATGTGGCTCCAGGCATTCATGGTTGTCTGAGCATAGGAAAAGTCAGTCATGCTGGGCAACCCCTGGCATACAGACTAAAAGGAGCTTTGTGGTAACAGGACCCCCCACTGAGAGGGAAAAATCACAATGTGGGTTTAAGCTTAACAAGAGAATTTAGACTTGAAGCACCACAGCAGCAGTGAAACATGCCAGAAAGGGCACAAACCAGTCAGGAAGACTGGCTCAGTCTCTAGGCAACAGACCCTAGAGTGGTAAGTGGTCACTCTTGAGATTAATGTGAAAACACGAAGGGAAACTGGGATTAGGATTTATGGCACTTTGGTTTTGTTTTTTTTTTTTTCTCATAGTTTCTGGCATCTGCACGTGTTAGCTGGTTTTTATATAATGAAGTAAAAATGAAAATGGAGGCCAAAGAGTTTTCCCAAAATCCAGATTCTGGATAAAGGATGAATAATGGTTTTTTGTTACATAAGTGAAGCTAGAAAGAACTGGTAATTTTCTAGTCCCATGAATGACTTTATCAATCTTTCTAATTCTTTCTCCAGATACTCTGGAGGGAAAACACTCTTCCACCAAGAACACAATCAATTTCTTGGTCCTTTCTGAGTCCTCCGCTCAAGAGAATCTTCTTTGAAGTACCTGCAGAGAGCTTGACCGAGCAGTGTAGGGCAAATGATCTAACAGACACTGACTTAGCACGAAGAAGCCTTTGCAAAAACAGGAAGGAAGGAAGGAAAAGAGATCTGTCAGTATCTCCAGCACCATGACTACAACATGCACAGTGCAGAGGGCCAGAGCATGTGTGATGGAGACGCTGGCATAAGCAAAGTCAGGAGGGCACGTGTAGGGGCACCGTGCAAGGCTGGTGATTTCCAGGACTGCACACATAGGGTGTGGAACAAAGAAAATGAGGCTGGAGAGGAGGCAGTGGCCAGATCACAACAGGTCTTTGTATGCTCTGCTGGAGAGAACAGAGTCTGGCTTTGATGAAGGCAATGAAAAGCGCAAGGCTCCCCTAAAATCATGCCTCCTTCCAAATCTGTGGAAACGTATGCCATGAGCCTTCCTCTGCTCTTGCCAGATTTCCTGTAAACACTCCATGCATTCCAAAAAGAGCGGGCCGTTTTTTCATGCATTCCAAGTGCATTTCCAAGAGCCATCGCAAATCAATCAGTATAGGATGATGAGAATCCAGAGATCACCACCAGGCACAGACAGTAGAGTCTCGTTCCCTCTCATTTCTTTTCTCTTCTACTTTAATGGCATATTAAGAAGGAAAATATTAAAAAGCCTTTTAAAATTTTTAGAGCAGGATTAAGTTTTAATGATAAAGGATATTGTGGTCATGGTATGATCCTAAAGCTCCCTAAGAAGTAACCCATCCCCTACAGCTGGGTCATTAACAACACTTTTTCCAGCTGTAGAAATTCCACCCAAACGGAGTTTTCCTTGTACTCTGACTGTCTCCCAGTGGGCTAGCCTGATACTATGATAAATATAATCACCAATGAGACAGACCACTGGATACGGCATGGACAACAGTTTAATAAAGAAGAGGAAGAAAGCGGTAGCAGGGCTCATTCCATTCTTACCATTATTTTTGGTAAAACCAGGCCTTAGTTTTACTATATGCAATAACTTAAAACTGTTCCTTTGCATAAACAGTATCTTAGGAACTTGTTATCAGAGAGAGAGAGAGAAGTCAGAAATAAAAGACAGGATAAAGTTATGCTGAATTCGAACTAAGAAGAGGGTGCATTTCCCATGTCCTATTTATGTGGCCAGCAGAGTACCTGCTGGAGATAAGCAAAGAAGCAAGATCCAATCACCATGTCAGAAAGGACAGCAATAATTTGGCCAGAATAAAACTGATAATAATCAAAGACAGAAATGAGCCCTGGATTTTAGTGCTATATTTAGATGGTAATATACCTTCCCAAGGAATGTGAATATTGACAATGGCCCAGATCACAAATAATGTAAATTAATCATATTTTTTAAAAAAAAACACATCATCTAAGGGAAAAAAGAAAAAAATAAGACTTTAGCTCTTGCTTCCCCAAAGACATCAAGGCTGTTGTCATCTTTGGAATCTATTCTGTTAAGATTCATAGTAACTGCATCTTATCGGTATGTCCAATGTGCACCCCACAGTGAAGGCCTTTTCTATAAGAAATATGATAAAATACTTAGCTGCTAATGTCCAAATATGGTAAGCAACTTTCACCTACATCTTTATGCTTAACTTGTAAAGCATTCTGTTCCCTGCCTGAGGAATCCCTGTCCTGCACCTGCCTTCCAGCACCACTTTTAAGCATCCCCCCCCTCAAGAGGCCCAACTTATGCTGACAACTTTCCACTTCCCCAAGGGCCCTTGCCTGCTATCCCACCCCCTATTCTATTCACTTCCCTGAGGGCTCTTGCCTGCTATCCCACCCACTACTCTGTCACCAAATCTGAGCAGCCCTACCACCTCTATCTATGCCCCCTGTGTAGTCTTTAGTGTTGGCCCCTTCTCTAGAACATACACCACCAACCCCATCTACCTGGAAGATCAAGAACTGTCTTTTTCCAGGAAGGGTCACTAGACCAAGACTAGAAACCACCCCTGAAGGCCTGCCTTTCAACCCAACCACCTTCCGCCACTCCTCTTCAATAGGGATCCTAGACGCATATTGCCAACTCATCCAGTGCCCTTTGCCTGAGAAAAATTTCTGAGTGCCTCCCCAAGACTTCTGAGTATCAGCTGTGAGAATCTTCTAGCTCTACAGAAGGTATGATCCTGGGCTTAGAAACTTCACTAGAGTAGACACAGGACTACTTCTGAAATTCCATTTGAACTTCAACACCAAACTGTCCAAAGACTTAACCCTAAGCCCCATACAGTTGTCAGGCACTTGACAAATTGGGTTAATAGGAAACAGCTTCAACCAAGAGCTCCTATATGCTCTGTTCTTGGGTTGTTTTAATTGTTTTGTGTTTTAGGAACTGATGTTTTCTTTGACCGAGAGATCCAATTCCTCTACCTTATCTTCAAGACTTGACAGTTTTTCTTTCTCCTTGATCAAGTCTCTTGGTGATGCTTTTCTCTGAATTTGTTTGAAAGTTTTATTTCAGTTTTGGCCTTTCTTCAGAGATTTTCTCTTTATTAAGATCTACTTTCAATTAATGAAATGTTTGTATTATTTAAGTCAGCTGTTTGAATTTTCAATATCTTCATTCCCATTTATCCATATCCTCTCTGAGTTTTTTGATAATGTTTATTATTACTATTTTAAGTTCACAGTCATTTTTCTTGAGGTATATTACTCTGGGGTATGATTTTTTTTGGTGGAAATGTATTATTTTGGTTACTCATGTTTGGGTATTTACAATGGGATCTAGGCCTCTGGAGTTAAATCATACATTGGTGGTGCTTCTTGGTGTGGAAATCATGTGTCTCTTCTGTTGGGTGGGGCTTTATCATTATTGGTTTTTTTCCACATGACCTGTCTATTGGTGGAATGGGGTACTGAAGCCGTCGAGTGATCACTGTGTTTATGCCCATCTAACTTTAAATCCAGCAGTGTTTCTTTCATGAAATCTGATGGGCCTGACTTTGTGTAGGACTTGATCCTTCTTTCTTCTTACTTTCAATATTCATTTTTGTTCTGTACATTCAGTGCTATGACTATTATATGACAGAGGAGTTTCTTTTCTGGTCCTGTCTGATTGGTATTTTGAATTCCTCTTAGTATAAGTTATGTGTCTTACACCTTGATAAGTATTTCTTCTTTTAGATAAGAGAAGTTTTCTTCCATGATTTTCTTGAAAATACCTATGACATAAATCCAGGTCTCTTTTTCTTTTATGCCTATTATATGGTGGTCTTTTTATATCTTTAGATATACATATATGTATGTATATTATATGAAATCTATAGAAAGCTATATATCTATATCTGTTCTATACAGACATATATCTATATAAACATAAACAGATAGGTATAGATATAGATATAGAAATTGATATTCCCTACATCCTATTCAGTATTAATTCTGGTTTGATTCAGCTAAAACTTAAAGCTCTGTATTTATAAAGAATGGCCAGGAGATCATGAACATGACTATAATATTGATTCTTTGAGACAAAAATACCATGCACATTAAGATGCTCCTTCATAAGTACCTGCTTTGCAAATTCAACATCAGTGAAGCACGCACCTCAGAGAAGAACAGGAAGAAATTATCCACAGACACTTTCCTGGTTCCCCAGCAAACTGAACCCACCTGTTCCTACTTTGCCACAGTGCTACACAGAGCCAGCTTTGAGCTACTGATCTTAATGGAGGGGACAATTTTCAATTATGCACACTAAACAGCAACAGATATTCCTGAAAGTTTTCAAACCACAAGCTTCTAAGTGAAACCCCTTTTCCAGCGACTGAAAAGGCAAGGTAAAGATGGACCAAATGACCCAGCTTCTACATGTCTTCATCACGGGTGACAGCTGGGAAGAGGGCCGAAACAAACACTGACACAAACGCTAAGTGTGGGAATTTCAACTCAACCAGGGCATGGGCTAGGCTGAAGCATGAACAGCCCCAAAGTGAAGAATTCAAGGGAACCTCCTACCTCATGGTTGTGCCAGGATCACTGCCTCCTTGCACTCTAGACTCAGGCATATCCTTTGCTTCACTCAAGGTTCAGTTCTGGGAACATCTTTGTGTCTATACTGACTTTACCTACAGCTAAACTACCCCTTTTCCCACTGCAGTGATAGAACACAAAGCCTTGAGAGTATAGTACGCATACACTACACCACTGAACTACACCCAGGCCTATGTGCATCCTCTTTATTGAGTTACTATAATACTATAAGCTGGGTAAGGCGCAAACATGACTTTTGCTGAGACTTTCCTTTCTCTCTTCATCAGCGACGCTGTTAGTTTTCTTCTTGCTGTCCATTCCCAGTGAGTTGGGAAGTACAGATTCGTGGTACACAGCAGTAAAGGTAAAGCAGGAGGCATGTGAAGGTGTACTACCTACCCTTCAAGGGCAGGTAACGGAGGTGAGAAGCAATCCGGCTTAAAGATCTCACTGGAACCAGTGCCGAGTGGGAAAAGGCTAAGACTACCCAAGAGAACAGAAGTATAGACCATGACAGCAGTCTCCCCTCCATCCCAGGCCTGCCTCCACCACTCCACTAGGTGATCTTGACAGCTGTGCACATCCAGAATCAGAAAGAGACTTCTCTATTCTGTTTTCTTGCTTGTTTGTCCAAGATGAGGTCTTGTTCTGTAATTCACATTGTCCTGGAATTCAGGGTCCCTCTTCTTCTGCCTCCTTGGTGCTGGGATAAGATTTCTCTTTGACAGTGCAGTTCACTTTATGAAATTCCTCATACCACTCAGAAAGATCAGACTTATTCTCTCACAAGACTTCTACAATGATGCTGGACAGAAATGGTGGCACCATAGAGGAAAGGTGATCTGTGCATCCAAGAACAGCGAGCTCTTTAATGGTTGTGTTTATGCTTGTTGGAACATAGGCAAGCTAATACAAAGGCTTTCCAGACTTGACACTCTGGGATAAAAAGGACCTGCAAGAGCCCTAGTTAGGATCAGGTGGCAAGAGGCCATGGTTCTTCATTGTCATCTGTCTGGTGGCTTAACATTAGCCCTATAAATCCTACAAAGAAATTCATCCATTTAATGCCTTAGTTCCGTGGTTCTTTATTCCCATTGATATTTTAAGCTTTAAGCTAGGCTGTTTCGATGATTGATGTGAAATACATGCTATCAACTTCTACCCCACTCCTATAGCCTGATTAACCATCTTATAGGTTGAATATTAATTATACGTTCTCTTAAACTTAGTGTACTTTAAAAAAATGTACAGAAAAATAATTTGGAACACACAAACACAAACATATATTTCCTAAATTTTTTCATGTATATATTCATATATACATGATTATATATTTATATAACAGTTAATTTATATTTGTTAAACTCCCTGTGCCAACACTGAGTCCTCTTGTGTCCATACCCCACCTCCATTCCTCTGACTTCCAGGGGAAAATATTAACATGGTTATCAGTGTAGTAGTTTGAATGAGATGTCCCCCACAGGCTTGGGCATTTAAATGCTTGGTCTACAGTTGGTGGTGCTTTTCGGGGAGCCTCAGGTGGTACAGTTTTATTGGAGGAAGTTTGTCACTGGAGGCAGGTTTTGAGGATCCAAAGACTTGTCCCTTACCAGTCCACTCTGTCTCCATCCTGCTTGTGGATCAAACGTGGGCTCTTGGTTGTTCCTGCTGCTATGCATGCCACCTACTGCCATACTGGACTCTTATCCCCCTCCCTCGGGAAAGTAAGATCAAATGAACTCTTTCTTTTTATTATTATTATTATTATTTATTCATTTATTTATAAAAATTTCCACTTCCTCCCCTTCTCCCAATACCCTCCCATTCCTCCTACTCCCTCTCCTCTTCCCTCTCCAGTCCTAAGAGCAGTCAGGGTTTCCTTCCCTGTGGGAAGTTCAAGTTCCTCCCCTCTCCCCCCAGGTCTAGGAAGGTGAGCATCCAAACAGACTAGGATCCCAAAAAGCCAGTACATGCAGACAAAACAAGACCCAGTGCCATTGTCAATGGCTTCTCAGTCAGTCCCCATGTCAGCCCCATTCAGAGAATCCGGTTTAATCACATACTTCGAATGGCCAAATGAACTCTTTCTTCTTCTGTAAGTTGCCTTGGCTATGTGTTTTATCACAGCAATAGAAAAACAGCTAATTGTTCAGTGTGTATCCCTTTGAATTATATTTTGATATTTTAAAACTGATTTGTGTGTGCCTGGTTAGAGATGTCTGGTGTGAGTGTAAGTGCATGTGTGTGTGTGGCAATTTCCAAAAATGGTATCAGAGTGTTCTGACCTTTTAGTTTGTGCTTTTCACCAAATTTTATCTTTTTAAGATAAATGCTATTCATTCTTTCAAATGCCTTGTAAGTAGGCCAGCATTATTTATCCCTTTCCACATTAACAGGCACTTGGCGTTGTTTCCTTCCTGAATGCTCTGAGCAACACTGCAGTGAACAACACTGTGCACACCCTCTTGCACATGTACAATTTGGTGAGGTGCCTAACAACAGAACTGCAAATGTTTGCAGAGATTATGCATTTCTTAATACTGCCAATTTATTCCTCACAATGAATCAGTCAATTATTTGCGGTGATGGCTAGATAAAAGAGGGGGCAAGTTGAGAAACAAGAAGATTCCTTTGCATTATGTTGAGAAACCTTAAAAACCTCTGAGTATTTCATGGGCAGACAGGCAATTATAGGAAAGAGGAAATGGTTAAAAGGTAAAGCCAATATCAAGAATCAAAGTTCATCTTTGGTCACTGTGATCCTTATTAGCAGCATCCAGACCTCAGTGAAATAGAAATGACTGGGAGCTCCGTAAAAATAAAACTACCTTCTGTCCCTCCTCATCACACTGTGGCTGACGAGACTGTTTGCGGGTCTAGAGATCTACTTTCTACACACACACACACACACACACACACAATAAAATACCTCTAGCAGTATTGGCAATGTTAAATAAACCAATATATAATTTTAAAGCCCTCAAAATAAAACTAGAGCTGTTAATAACCTAAAAGCCTACTGTTCCTTTCTCATAAGTATATAATCAATAAGGACTCTTAAAAAAAAAAACTTCATATTTTGACGATCACAATTTTTTTTTTTTTTTTTGGTTTTTCGAGACAGGGTTTCACTGTAGTTATCAAGCCTGTCCTGGAACTAGCTCTTGCAGACCAGGCTGTCCTCGAACTCACAGGGATCCTCCTGCCTCTGAGTGCTGGGATTAAAGGCGTGCACCATCACCGCCCAGCTTGACTGACGATCACAAATTCTAAAAATTCTAATCGGTACATAATATGCTTATTTACATAGCTTTGTAAAATGTCAACCCTCTAACAGAACAATAGTTGCTATGCATATTTGAAATGTTAAAGGAATGCTTGCTAAAATAATGACAACCCTTATTCTAGGTAATAATTAAAATAATTCCAATATTACAATTAAAAGTAACCAACAGGAAAGATACAGCTTTAGCCCCCACTCCTCCTTCTCCACTGTGTGGTCTTTGCTTCTTGCCTTCTCAAGTAGAGTTGGGGTCCCTACCTGAGCTCCTACACCATATACATTACACCTAGGCCCTGACTTCCAGCACTGTGGTACAATTTACCTTTGAACAGACCCTGGTTCCTCTTTGAGCTGAGTTCTTGCTCTCTAATAGAGAGGTCCCATGCTAATCTTTGAGGACCTGTGTAGCATAGTGTGCCTGGCAGAAGTTGGTCAACCAGTCAACCAAAGAGCTGATAAAGACGTCAGCCCTTCTGAATAGGGCCTAGAAACAAGGCATCTAATGAAATAAGAACATACAGCACAGGCTTTCTTCTACAGGGTTGGTTGGGAAATAGTTTTGTCTTTGCAGGCTGTTGTGCCTTCTATTGCAACATTCTAACCTATCACTGTAGCCTAGCGGATGTTATTGACAATATGGAAGCAAATAAGTGAGGCTGTGTTCTGGTAAAACTATAAACATTAAAATTTGAATTCCAGTAAATTCTCATGTGTCATAAAACATTGTTTTCCTTTAGTTTCTTAAATTATAGTAAAATGAAGAAAACTATTCTTGGCTTATACCAACACAAGCAGCAGGGGGTTCGAATTCTACCCTAGCAGATCTGACAGAAGTAGATGGGGGGAAAAGCACAGGGCTAATAAATCAGGACAGACCGAGAAGAAAGAGGAGCCTAGGATAGATGAAAAGCAAGTTGGCCTCATAGGAGTGTGGTTTTATTGTTATTTTACTCTAATTTAAAACTAATTATACAAAGCTCTTATTTAATTGATGTCTAAAGAAGTCAGAAAAATAAGCTGCCATTGTTAACAGTCATGGCAATCTTAATTTAGATAAATCAAGCAGGCAATCAGAATGCAAAACTTCCTAAATGACAAGGCTTCTAACCTCAGCCCTCTCCCTGGCAAAGGTGCCAGCGAGTAGAAGTGCAGACAAAGGACAGGGGACGAGGTAGACAAAAGGGATTCTGTCTGAGAACAACCAGAGATTGACTGTCTTCTCCCTGTCCCTGTTCCACCCAGTCCCACTACATGAAGTTATAGATGCCTCTTAAGTTAAAAGGGGCTCAGAGGCAAAGCCTGCTCCTCTCATTAAAATAATTATAACTGTTTAAATAGCACACATGGTTATTATATAAAAATTCCGAAATAAAGAAGCCAAGAGAAGAAAGCCCAAGTTAGAATGTCATGGCTACTTTGTACACTATTTTCTTTGAGTGCAGTGTGTGTGTGTGTGTGTGTGCATGCTATATGTAAGTACATTTTTAAGTTATTAAAAAAAGAATTCTTCTAAATCTAATGCTGAAGAAACTTAAAAGGTTGGTAAACTAGCTCAAAACTGGGCATAAACAAGTTTACAAAGAAAAGGAAGAGAAACTCAGTCAGGCCAAATTATTCCCTACTTTCACCTAATAGAAAAAAAAACACGTGGCAACTTGCCTTGTCCTCAGAAAATGCTACAATAGACTAATACACACAGAAGTGAATCAGAAGGCCAAGTGTTCCTGTCAGTGTAGCCCCAGGCCATGTCTCCTTCATCAGAGATTATTTTAGGCATCAGTAACATGGTGGTCAGTGGGCTAGCAAGTCCCAGAGAACACACAAACAGGAGGCAGCCATTTAACAAAACAGAGTATATAACAGAAACCACACTTATTCAAAGCAAAATCTACTTGGAAATTTTAGCTTTCTTTCCAAAAAGCAGCTTTATCGTCAAGTTAGGAATTTAGTTTTGTATTGCATTGCCACCGGAAGGGAGCACCCGCAGGGCAAGATGGCATCACACATCTGCAGAAGGCTTACCTTCTATTTCTGTCCAAACAGATCAGACTTAATCATGAGTAAAAAACATTTCTGATGTTCCGTTCATATCAAGAAACCCAACAAAATGACGTCACATAGAGATAGTTATGTTTTTGCCACTGTTCTCTGATGAGAACTGGAGAGAATGACATTGTAAATCAGGAATAATTTGGGGAAATAAGCTTGTAAATGGGTGGTATGCAAAGTCGTTTATATGACAACTCTCTTTAGAAAGGAAGTGTATGTCTTAAAGTAACAAAATGGTAATTCAGAGGATGAGAGAACCTGACCAAGCAGCTAGATGGGAAGACACAGAAGGCCCCAATCTTTATAGTGACAATTAAGTGTGTCCAGTTCTGAGGGACTGGTGAACCAAGCCAGAATTTTCATTCTATTAAATATCAAATGCTCTCGGCCCAGGGTGTGTCCAAAGATAAGGAGAGAAGGGAGGCTAGACCCTTGTAAAGTGCCAGCTAACATCAAATCAGAATCAATCATTCTGGGGAACTAGAACATATGCCAAGGTATTAGAATAAGAAAATGTTGTAGTGTTTTTTTTATTATGATGGTGTTATCTTCACATAATGATGCATGCTCCAGTTGCTCAGATGCCCCTGAGAGGTAGCATTTGTGCCAGGCCCCAAAGTTTCTAATGAAAAGTAGAGATTTTTTATGGTATTTCAGTCAACACTGAGATCCTGAATAATGGGACACTTTTTACTTACCAAGCATCCTTTGAGGATGGCAAGTACAGTATCATTTGTGTGTGTGTGGGGGGGTAATTTCCAATTGGGTGACTTTGCTCATAACATATGCCAGCTGAATACCCTACTGTGGTATTACCTGAGAACAGTAATGGAAACTCTGTGCTAGAAATGCTGACTTGTAGTGGAACCACAAGAGAACAGAAATGGTTGGAGCTGAGACTTTGCAAAGTCAGTTCTCCAACAGGTGACGTCTAATACTTTCCCTGAATATATGTTTAGTCTTCCTTTCATTTATTCATTCAACAAATGATCACCAAGCACCTACTTTTACAGACAAAGCATTGTCTAGATGCTAGGGATAGAACAGTGATGGGTCAGATGGGCACTGTCAACTCACAGGGCTCATCATTCAGGAGAAGATGACCACAGAAAACAACCAAGTAAGTGACCTATAAAGTTTAATTGATGGTAACACATGGTGGGAGGGGGTTAGGAAATACAAGTGGGTAGGGAATGCTGGGACAGAAGGATGCAATTCTCTGACCAACTGAGGAAGGTATCTTAGAGAGGGAGGCACAAGTATGGGGAGGCATCCCTAAGGACCGAAGGGCTACATCCTGGACACAGCAAGCAAGATGGAGAAACAGAAGTTGTGGGGAGCAGGAGAGTGTAGTGTCCTAGAAGCTTCGGGAAAATTTCTTTCAAGGCAGGAAGAATAAGAGGAAAGGAAGTCCGCAGCTGACTCAGCAACACTTTACACAGCACTTCCCTACAGTACTAGTAGAAAACCTGTTAGAAAATGGGTTCAACAAGAACCAACAGGAAGACGGTACTCATGAGCAGTGAGCACAGACAACTATTCAAGCAGCTCTAAGAATGTAGGGAAATGGGATGCTGTCTAAGAGGGCATAGGTTCTTCTCAGTCATTGGCTTAGCTTTTAAGGAGCTGAGGAAATTACAGGCATATGTGCTAACGTGAAAGACTAGAGGGTAGGAGGAGGAAATGTGAGGGCTGAATGAGTGAATGAGGTCCCAAGTGATGGGCTCTACAGCCACAGGATGAGCGTGACAGGCTGCCTTTAGGTGGGAACACGGGATGGCTGGCACAAACACATGCACAGGTGTTGATCTGGTGGCAGAGGTCTGAGGAAGTTGTGAGTGAATCTACGTTTTCTGTCAAATAAGAAGTAAAATCTGGGATAATCGTCTAGAAGAGAAGAGACAGTAGTTGAGGAAAATGCAAAGAGGGATGCAAGATAGCAGGAGGAACCTCAAGTCAGCTTTGCAATACCTGATTGGCTCTGCTTTCAAGAACGTTACTGCCCCAGAAACCTCCCGATAAACTTCCTTTTTAACACACAGTTTAAATTACTCAAAGCTAGCTTTTGTTGCTTACAACTAAACACATCAACATGCCATCCCTATTTTGAAGCCTAGGGTGTTTTATTTTCTCACTGAAGGCCTGATTTTAACAACGTTGAACCTAATCATGTTCGCTGTCAAGTGTTCAGGAAGACCTTGCAGTACACCAGCAAGACCAAACATTCTGGGTTACTTTCCCGGCCATTGAATAGGATGAGGTTAAAAAAAAAAGACTTATATTTATATTACAGAATAGGAAATAAGATCAGGATGCTGAGCTGCTCAAAGAAAAATGTCCCTGTTCAAAGCAACAAGGCAGAGGACTGGCAGGGTGGCTCACAATATCTTACCCTTTCTTCTAACCTTGTGTGAGTTAAACTGTAAAAAGGACAGAGTGTCTCCTAAGGGAGAATGAAGCCACGTGGATGCAGTCTTTCTTGTGTGGACATGCAAATTTCAGTGACTTAAAAAGAGGCATATGTAAGACCGCACTTGGTGATAATCTTGGTGCAGCAAGGAACATGCACCTCACAGCCGACTGCCCTGTTTAATACAGGAATGTATCTAAGAGGACAGAAGGAAAGTCAGTCTCACACAAAAAACACCATTTCAAATATCATAGAGATGGGTGGAAGTTTCCAGATCATTCAGACTAAGATGAGATGCCGTGATATAATGTGTCCCCCTTCAGGAAATTAAGAATTATTAAGCTGAAGTAAACACAGCTGCTTCTGAGATGAAATCAGCCTTGTGACACCAAGAAGCAGAAGAGGGGGAGGGGAAGGGGGAGCAAGAGCCACCCTTCCACGGAAATCAGTTCTGCTAGGCTTGCTCCAAGGAGCAGGTGCTTGGCTCCCTGGCAATGAATCATGGAGGTCCTGAGTCTTCACAGAGAAGTGTGAGGTTTGCTGTAGGGTGAGACCTGAAATCAGATATAACAGCTCTTTCTCCCAGCTGGCCCCGGGCTAGCTCATCTTTTGCTTAGGGAGGGTGAGATGCTCAGCCCTCTGGGCACACAAAGAACCTAGAGAAAAAAAGAAATGGAAAGCAAAATGTACAAATGCACACAGAGATCTCCCGGGCAGGAGGAACCTTGTGTGCTGTGCCCAGCATCTAGCCCCAAAGGCTTTGTTGCCAACCACACAGTTATGAAGAAAGCTCCATCCATTCAACAACAGTAACCGGTTTGGATTTAGCTGATGCAGTAACTGTCCCCTCACCTCCACTTCTCAGGGTGCAGGAGCTGGCATCTGCAGAAGATGCTTCACATGCTCTACATTCCTCTAGGAGCTTCATGTGTATTTGATTCAATTCTAACAATTCGAGGACAGCAGACATTATTTTCATCTCGCCGTGGTTTTCCCATTAAGAAGAAAACTCTCTTTGTCCTCTGTTCTGCCAATACCTTAAACAGGTATAAGAGACACCAGACATTTCCATACCTCAAACAACAGACAGGAACAAAGAGACCAGCTACCCCAGGATGTGACCAACACCCAGTTTTCTCAAGCCCGCCTTAAAAAAAAAAAAAAAACCCACAAATAAGCAGGAAGCAGTCTTACGAATCCATCGCCCCAATTCCTTTAACATATTGTGCCTAACCTCCCGCCTTTTTATTATAAAAAAGATGGGAATGTAATGGTCTATCCTGTCCCTTTAAGAGACAAGCCCCGCCTACGCCTCCCCTGTGCACCAAGGCAAGCTGATCTTCTGCTTCCAGTCTGAGCCCCTTCCCTTTCCATCTCTCTCCCAAAGCCGTAGCTGCTGCCATGGCTCCTCTCCTCTTTCCCCTTCCTCCCCCTTCTCTCTCCCTCTCCCCATTCCTTCCATAACTCACTAAATAAATGTCCAACCTCACTCTGCATGGCGTGCCTATCTATCTTGGTCTCTAACCCACATGCGGCTCCCTGCTGTGGCCTGCCATGGTCTTGTGCCCACTGCCGCCACTCAGAGACCTGCAGCGTTTCTGCCACTGCGCCCCCAGGGGAACAGCACCGTTTTATTTTTATCATTACAGCTCTTAGACAGAATGAAGCAGAGACAGTAGTGTTACCACACAGGTTCTACCACCAACATCTGTCCAAGTTCTTGGACCTATTTTAAATGAGTTTATACAGTAACTACATCTTGGGAATCATTCTCCCTACACACACACACACACACACACACACACACACACACACACCATGTACTACCTCCCATTGGCACCAGGCTTTCCCACTGAAATGCATGAACCTGGTTCCAGTGCTATGTGTATGCCGACATCATCTTAGCTTGTGCTTCTCTATGTTGGTTGTTAGAGGTTATGAAGGTCTGGGACTATGATCAGGAAGTTGTAAGCTACCAGGTTTCAGTTACACAACATTATTTGGAGGCCATATGGAATTCATCAATGCATTGCTGGCTGGCTGCAATATTTGTCAGAGAAGCAACAGAAGTTGATTACTAATTTAAATGTTCATGATACAATGAAATGCCATGTGGAGCTAGGGGTATATCTTAGTGGTAAAACACTTGCCTAGCATGTATGAAGACCTAGCTTCCATCCCTAACACCATCATAGAGTCATTCACACAGAGAGAGAGATTGTGGGGAGCAACTGATTCCTACAAGGTTATAAGGAGAGACTAGATCCAAATCAGGCAGTTTGGCTCCTGTAAGTTCTTCCTTAATCACTGTGCTCTCAGTGCCTACTTATAAAGTGCAAATTCCTGCAAGTCTGTCTTCCTTACCATGTATGAATCACAACTACTTAGAGAATTGTTGAAAAACCAGCCAGTGTAAAAGTATCTTCTGTGGCGGGAAGTAGCTCAGCTGGTAGCATGCTTGCCTAGCATGCCCAGAGCCCTAGTTTTGATCACCAGTACCATGTAAACCCACTGTAGTGACACACACCAATAACCTCAGCACTCAGGAGGTAGAAAACGTAGGACTTGGAGTTCAAGGGTATCCTTGGCCACATAGAAAGCTTGAGGTCAGCCTAGATTCCATAAGACACTGGCTCAACTTGCCCTGACCAACCCTGCTAAAAGAGTTTAAGGTCATTCCTGGGTACTCCTAGGTACTTAGGGGACTTGAGACCAGCCTGGGTAAGAGAACTTAGTTAAACAAACAGCAAACAAAACTCAGAAAACACTCAGCATGCAACGCAAAGATGTTGCAAGGAGAGCCAGGCCACTTATTTGTCCCGGCCTCCCAGCTAGCTTAGCCCTGAAATAAGCACACAGAAATTGTATTAATTAAATAACTGCTTGGCCCATTAGCTCTAACTTCTTATTGGCTAACTCTTTACACTAATTTAACCCATTTCTATTAATCTGTTTATCGCCACATGGAAGTGGCTTACCAGCTAAGTTTCGGCAACATGTCTTACTCTGGTGGCGGATCCATGGTGCCTCCCTGACTCTGCTTTCTTCCTCCCAGAATTCAGTTCTGTCTTCCCTGCCTACCTAAATTCTGCTCTATCAGACTAAGGCAGTTTCTTTATTCATTAACCAATACAAGCAACACATAGAAAAAAAAAAACTCCTACACCACAAAGAGTATGTGGTTTTCAGTCAAAAAGGCCTTCAGTTTCCCAAAAGACATTTAATCACCAGTTCTCAGAGTTAATGCAGAACTCCGGGCTTTGCTAGACCTGGCAAAGAAGGAACTAAGGCAACAGACTGTTGCTACTCTTGTTTTTACAATAACGCCTGCAGAAAACAGCGGCAGAAGCTAAGGAGAAAATGAGAGAGGCAAGGTCAAGGCTGACGTTTTGAGTTCAAAAGGGATAAATTATAAAACAGGAAAGTCACTGAAAAATCCAAACGGGAGTGGGACAACTAAAAACCAATAAAAGGCCCAAATCAACGGTCCTTGCAGAGAACCAATAGCTTCAAGCCCAACAATCCCAATTGGGGGATGGGTGCTCCACGGGATGAAAAAGGGGAATATGGAAAGTTTGTTAATTTTCCTTTTAAGACCAAAAAAAAAAAAAGAAAGAAAGAAAGAAAAGAAAGAAAATAGAGCTATAGATTTAATTTGTGTCTTTCTTTCACCTAATCCTGAAGGCCACAGACCATGAAATTCTTACGCTGGAAGTATTTGACAATAGGTTAAATTAGGGTTGATCTCTGATTACTTCTGCATTTCTACTAGTTTAAACTGATAAGCTGTCTGTTTGCTTTAAAATAGGTGGCTGACATCTCTGCTGTGTCCCTTCAAATAGGGTTTCCTTGGCCTCTTCCAAAAAGTCCTGGAGAGGATCTTTTGAGAAACATTAGTCTTAAGACAAACAAACTGAGCAGCACAACTTCTCCCTGCCTTATGAGCAAGGAAACCACTGGAAGCAGAATCTCCTGGTTCTTGCAGAGGCCTCTGACCTATCATAAATAGCTGGTCATTCATGAGGAAAACATGTAAGAGGCAGTCAGGTCAACAATTCTCCTAGCCCACTTTTGCTTGTTTGTTTCCCTGGTCAGCAAATTCTATCTTTAGATATTAGTAGATTTGTAGTAAACCCAAACACATGCACTATGATCAGGTAAGGAGGAGGCATAAGAACTGGACCAGGCACAAGAGACAATGGCTCTGGGGGGGGCTATAGAAAACTGGAGAGGCACACTCTGGCAGAGAGTGTGGGTTCTCCTCAGCTCTAGCCAACTGTTAACACAGACACTGGAATTTTTCTAATAAAATTACCTCCTATAAAAGTGCCTGAAACCTGTTTAGATTTTTAAACCAGCAATGTGTGGCAGTACCACCGAACAGAACACACGTGGGTTGCTCTAGCCAGAGGTCGGTTTGCAACCTCTAGGTAAGAAAGAATAGCAAGGAAGACAAACTGGCCACCCCTGGGAAGCCTCTGATAAGAGAAACAAGAGAGACGTTCAGCAAACTGTGCCACGGGCAGAAAGCGGTGTGCATAGAAAGGGAGAGAGATGATAGCGAGAGCTTAGGAAAGAGAGCGGTGCTTGGAGCAGGAAGGAATCGTGTAGGCTGAAGCACGTGATCTGTGCTGAAGCCAGAAGGAGGGAGTTTGGGCAGGCAGAGGCTATGGAGCAGCCACTCCAGAGAGAAGGAAATGACTGAAAAAGGGGAAAGATGGACCAGGAAAGGTGTCTGAGAAATGACATGAGACTAGTCATGTTTCAGCTCCACCAGTATCCCTCAGTGTCTGCCGACAATGCATTCCATAATAGAGACACAGGGCGATTATAAGAGACGGAGCTGCGAAGTCCAAGGGGGCTGGAGACTGTGGAGGGTTTCATCATCAAGGCAGTGGTAGAACTGCTTATGAAGTTTTGGGTTTGTTTTATTTTGGTTTTTGTTTGTTTTGTTTTTCTTTTGATGAGACTGGGTTTCACTGTATAACAGTTCTGGTTGTCCTGGAACTAGCTCTGTAGACCAGGCTGATCTCTAACTCACAGAGATCCACCTGTCTCTGCCTCCCAAGTGCTGGGACTAAAGGTGTGCACCACCACCGCCCGCTGCTTCTAAAGTCTTCATTATTTTTGCTTTTGTTTTTTAAAACAGAGCAAATTGAAGCCTATGTGTTCCAAGTTCTCTAGCTTTAAGGCCTACAGTCTGTGGACTGGAAGGGACTCAGCCATTGCAACCAGGGAGAAGGCTTTACTAGCAGCCTGGGAAAGACCGACAGCTTGGGGAGTTAGTGATAGAAATAGAAGTACATGGATTCAAGAAATAGAAATTCAGTCAAAACTAGCCAGGCCTGGCAGTGGAGGCCGACAAGTGTGAGGACAACGAGGGACCAGCAGTCACGACACGACTCCATGGGAGATCAAGCCACAACCACCAGTGCCCAAGCAGCTACGCAGTTCCATGCTGGCAGCAAGCAGTAAGGAGTCTGATGACTACGAGCAAGAACATAGGTTTGGGATATGGGATACATGGCTGATGGGGAGGCACCCTGAGAAGTCACAGGAGTGGCCATCCCAGACAGTGATTGTATCAGAGACATTAACTGCAGTGAATGCGATTACAAATTCTCATTGCTATTTGATTTGGTGGCAAAAAAAACAAAACAAAAAAAAGAGTATTACCATTTCTCGTGCTTTTAATTAAAACTTCATTTTAAATTTTGTCTTTGAAGCTCGGGATGGAGAAAGTAGAGTTATGTGTGCAATATGTGCCGGTGTCCTTCATTAGTGCGCACCTCCTTCTATTCTGATCCCTTAAGAATTCCATGGAATGGTATTTAACCATTAGGTCCTGCCCTTTTGGGAGCCAAGGCCTCCCTTGTCTTGTAACCATGAGCATGTCTGCATGAACTCAACCCACCGTTTCTAGATCCTAAGAGAAATATGAATACTTTCTTCTTAAAAAAGTACTTCTTCAAAGTACTTAGGCTTCAGTCATAGGATTGAGAAAAAAAATGTAAGCCACCAGAGACTTAAAACTCCTGTCAAAAAGGAAGTCTTTCTTACTTCTAAGCCAAACATCCCCCCATTATTCTCTCATGATCCCCATAACTGTTACACTGTTAGTCTTTTTAAAGTCACAACTTGCAGATGATGAAAATAAGCATCAAATGGAGTGATGAAAATAGTCAGCAATGGGAGGGCATGAGCACAGAATCAATTCTGCCTTCTTTATTACTTCTTTACCCTCAAATCTCAATTTGGTGTACATGAACCCAAACTGCAGAAATTGGCCATTTGATCCCATATGCCCTGGCTAAGTCAGCACAGCACTGAAATATCACTAGCAAACTTAACATCTACTGAATGATGCTCTGCTAAGGCTACTTGGAACGGACACTATACACAGCCTATGGGAGGCTCCGAGCTATCTACAGGAAGCTCTGCTTTCATTCTAGTGTCTGTGCCTCCCACAGCAGCTCAGGTAAATTCTCTGTGATAACCTAATCATGACGATTCCCTTTTCCTTCCTGATAATTGCTTTGTACCAACACAGAAAACCCAAAAACTGTGATGGTGAGTTCTGGAGAACATCTTGGGAAGCATCATCGTGACTCCTGAAGAGGCTCAAGAAGAGACAATGTTTCTTCCGTTTCTGACAAGCACAGATGCGCAGGGACACAATGTAACATCTTATGACCCTGAGAGGAGGCTGGCTGAGCAGGAAATAACCAGTGTCCTTCAGAAGTCACAAATTAACCAGCTCTCAGGACTGACGTTTTGTGATGACATAACAGGTTCCTTGCTAAGCCATTTTGAATGAGGTTTTCTCTTTATTGAAGCCCAAAGCATGCTAAGCAATACAGTACTACCTGTGAGAAGCAAGATGAGGTTCTGTCTTTGTGCACCTAGCAACACAGGGGTAACTGCATCAAGAAAAGAGAGTAATATTCACTTCTTAGTGTTTTGGGGAAAACGAGCTGTGAAAGGTTATTTTTAATAGTGACCCTTAATGTATAGAGAGTGCTTTGAAATCCTCCTACTGAGCACAGACGCTGTAATAAAGTTAAGGATGAGCCACTGTGGATGATACGTGTGGGGCATGCAACACACTTGGAGTCATTGAATGTGTAAACAGAAACCACCATGAAGTTGGTCCTTATTACTCATCCATTGCGCTTCTATTCCACAATTATAAGACCAGGAGTTTTCTTCCTTGTTTCTGTAACAAGTCATCCCTGTCCTCTAGGCCTACCTGGTGAAGCCACAGAAATACATACACACACACACACACACACACACACACACACACACACACACACACACCAGAAAACTGAGGCTTAAAGAGGAAGAACTGCTGAGATCCAAAGCTAACTGGACTTGATCTTCTTCAGAATGAAAACACATTGTGTTTCACTTTAAAGTAAATTCATGTGCTTAGAGCTCAATTTAATGCAAAATCTGGAGAAACCAAAACAAGATTTTAAAAAGACCAACTTAATAATGACAATAATATCGTTTGTATTTGATGTGTTAATTTTCTTCCTCCATCTTTAATAAGTTTCACATTTCCAACTCCTATTCCTCTTTAATACCATTTCCCTCTCCTCAAAAATGTTTATATATAGCTGGGCAGTGATGGTGTACTGCTGCGGGAGTACCTTCCGCTGCTTCAGATAATAGTCGCTGAAGCATGAGCCCACAATGCTGCGGGAGTGCCTTCCGCTCCATCAGCCAATAGCTGCTGAAATACCAGCCCACTGGGGCATGGTATATTTCTCTTTAAAACAAGAGCGACAAGCCTCAGTTCGGCCTCTTGGTTCCGGCTCCTGCTCCAGCAACTAGGCTCCTTTCCTGATGGTTTATATGCATGTAAATTTACCCCCCAAAATAAATACCCCTTTAAAACATAACTGATGTGGGATTGATTCGCCTTTAATCCCAGCACTCGGGAGGCAGATCTCTGATTTCAAGGCCAGCCTGATCTACAAAATGAGTTCCAGCACAGGCTCCAAAGCTACACAGAGAAACCCTGTCTCACAAACAAACAAAAAAACCAACAAAACAACAACAAAAAAAAACCCCAGCAACAACAACAAAAAGTTTATATATGACCCCCCTGCAGGTCAGTGGCTCTCAAAGGTCTGTGTGTGCATTAACTCTTGGGGAAACAACCCAGAAATGCAGCAGCTGCCAGTAGAGGCACAGTATGGCCCAGAGATGCCAGTGTGAACAAGCGCTCTGGGTGGTTCCAGCCACACTTGCAGGCAAGTGACTCCACACTGCATACTAGATCCCAAGACACAAATAGAAAACATCTAATTACCATAGTAGATTTAAACTGGATCAACACAAACATGCGCTCGGTTGCCTGTAATTTTGATGTTCCCTCTGCGGTCTGGAACAAGCCCCAACTTTTCTGTGACTTGGATACATCTTAGTAATAACTTTGCTTTAGAGGTCAAGGGTTTTATCTTTTCCTTCTAAGCCCCATCCCAGCCCCCCAAATGCATTTTTTCTTGATATTTAATCTATAATTTATATAAATTTTATAGAAATATAAAACATTATAAAATATAAAACAAACAAAAACCCCACAATACATAATGTCTAACTTTCAGCCAGAGGCTGAGCTACGCAGGCAAACAGTAGGTAAGAAGAGAAGAAAACAATGGCTTTTCTAGCAGTCAGCCACGAAACCAAAACTTAGGAAGGAAGCTGACCATTAAGCAAGTGGCCAGGAACAATAGTTGAGGCCAGTCCTAGGCTAAGTCTGAGCCTGCGAACACTGGGATTAAACAAAGCTCATGCCACGAGCCCGGCTCCCCTCAAGGCTGGGCTCTAAAATAAGGAGAGCAGTGTAAGCCAGAGCACTGCTCGGGTCGTATCCGAAAGAAACTCCTGAGCAAGGCGCCTCCATTCATCTCTCTCAAGGACATCTTAACTCTGAAGCTTTGTGGACCAAGGGCACAGAGCACAGCGGAGAGCTGGAGTCTGTCTGACCTCTGACCTCTGCAGCAATGGCCCACAGTAAGGAACAGGAGCTAGGTGCTTGTGATTGGCAGACGACTTGGTGCGTAATTGAACAAAGGAACGGCATAAGGCCAATACAAACTGTCATCAAATAACACAAAAGGCTCCAGACATGCAATGGAATAAACAACCCCAGAAAACAAACAAACAACAACAAAAACAAACAAACCCTTCAGTATAAATCTGTTTAAAGGCAAGAAGTCAAGACCACTGGCACTGGTGTGTTCTACCTAGTTGTAGACATCGTAAGTTGGAAAGAGGATGGACTGTTTTCATTATTTTAATTGTTTTCTTCTTTAAATAGTCTTATCAATCCTCAGGGCAAATTACAATCGGGGAAAATTTCAGTATGGGTCCTGATGGGTCACCATTAACTCTTGACCTAATTAAGCTCATTCAAATCGCACTGCTTTTGGCTAGTGTCCAACCTTTCTCTCTTCTAGCTGCTCCCAGCCTGAAGACACAGGTGCCGCCACCCACTCACAAGCACCCTTTATATACTCAGCTGAGTGTCCACCTGCAGCCTCCCACCTCAGTGTCTGCCTGGGGGATGCGAAGCTCTGTTTGTAACGATAGAAGCCAGCTTTCTAGGTAGCCAGTGCCTGACTGTGGGATGTACGGACGAGCAGCAAATCCATCTCAGAGCATCAGGAGCTGTTTTCTGAAGCCAGGCTTCCACTTCTTTACTCCAACGTCATCAGGGTTCTTCTGACATTCTGGGGGCATTCTCCCTGCAAACTCATTATTATTTCTGAATATGCAGTTCTGATACAGCATCCCAAAAAGAAATAAAAGATCAACAATGGAAAATTCCTTGACTCTGTCCACTTGTTTCTCACCAGCGCTCAGAACATCCTGGGTTCTTTATAAGAGCCTTTTAAACCTTTATGGTAGACATACGTGCCACCACCACGAAAGGTAACATCAAGAGCTTGACAAGTATATGGAAACTAACCATAACAGTCTCCTACAGATGAGTATCAGCTTACCTGAAGGACATGTTTAAAAGCATGAGTAAAACACTACAGGGCAGATTTGAGACACATTGGTTCAGTGAGTTTGCGGCTTTGTGGGTTAAGCAAACACTACGCATTCACCCATCAACACCACTACCCGCTTCACACCCAGATTCTGTAACCACACGACATGCTCTTCCTCAGTCACCAAAAGAACATCTTAGAGCCCCAAACTCCATGGGGACCCAACATAATGGTTGATCTACTCTGGACCGCCCTTGATCACCGCAAGAGCAAAATCCCCTGAGACCTCTGATGACCTACACTGAGGCCCTCTGAAGGCTCCTTGGCAAAGGCCACCTGGCACTAACTGTGTTCTCTACAGTTACCGCAGGACATGCTTCTTTGCTGAGCCTAGTCTACCTGATGCAACAGCGGGAGGGAGAGCCACAATGATGTCATTGTGAATGACCTCACTATGAATGACCTCACTGTGAAGGTGAGAACTCTCTGGGGTGGGGAGGGAGCAGGAGGTGAGGAACCTACTTCGCCAGGTGGTTCATGAGCAGCTGCAGCATCTGCCGGTTCTTCTCTGGGAGCCGGTGAACGAGGCTGTGGATCTCAGAGACTCGGGTCTCTTGGTTTTCCAACTCTGGGAGGGAAGAAAGGGGGTAATGTTTTATGGGAGTCACAGCTGAGTGGCAAGACTAGACCAAGGGAAACTAAAGCCTCAGCCCTAACACAGGGAAGATGTTCTCGAGGATTTACAAGTCTGCCATGTGTGCGTGCCTAGGACCAGCATGGCTTCCTCGGACAGGCCTATCGATGTGCGTTCTGTATCAGAGTTCATCCAAACACTGACTGTGATGAAATGGAGCTCGTCAACTGCACACCCAGGGAGGGAACAAACACGGGAGCAGCTGGCTCCCTAGAGGGCCAACTTCATTTCAAGGAAAGAAGGAACGTTACGCACTTGTGAAGTGGTAAACAGATCTTATGTGAACATTACAAAGGTCTCAAGTTTCAAAATAACGTATCCAGATGCATCAAAGAAACCACCCCTGTGCTTAAGTTATGTGCCACACACCACCCTAGTGGAAAGAAAGCGGTGACAGATAAAATATTTAGATCTTCCTGTCATTCCATAACCTGTAACACAGCCTGACACCTTTAGGGAAGTGGCTTCGTTTCTCTGGGAAATAGATTGCTAATACTCTTCATACCTATTTATAGAACTGATGTGAGGTTTAATTAGAGAAGGGCTGCTATGAGGTTGGAATCTCTCCTGAGGAAGAATTCACATAAACACCATCTTCACTCACCCATGCCTTTCCCCTCCTTGTTGAAGAGGACAAGCTCAAGTATATAAGGCTATCAGAACATTAGGTACTTACAAAAGTAGGCCAGTAGTGTTACCAGGGTAAACAAACCATAAAGGCTAAGAGGAACCAGGGAGAGGCACAAGCTATGGGCATCGTAATACCAAGGATCAGTCCTGCCAGGTTTAAATCTGATAGAGAATCTAACCGCCCCACGTAGACAGATTCCAGTATACTTAGGGTAGCTTGACCCTAATCCCTATGTATTTTAATACCAGTAATATGAACTAGGGGCCTCAAATGATAGAGTCAAAGAATGATCAGACTGTAAATGGAAGACATGGTGGAAAAAGAACAGTGACGTTACATAAATGGTGTCATACTCAGGGAAATATTTCCAACGCTAAACTTAGGAAATGTGCAATGTCTGGTTCATTCTGCAGAATGTTACTTTAAGGATGGAAGAAAACCCCAAGAAGTTACAACTCCAATAATCAAAACTAGAAAGGAAAAACTGATTTTCTGTCTCCTCTCTCCCTGCTTCTATTCCCCTCCCTCCCAGACAAGAAAAATGCCTCTGAAGTTTCCCTCTTCCACTGGAAAGTCAAAGCCTAAGTGAGGCCCCTCGCAACCTTGACTCCATTTCATTTTTATTTTGATACAGAATCTCAAGCGTGTATGCAGACATTTTGCATGTAGAATGTGGCAGGCTAGACAGTATTTATTTTGGGATTCTGAATGTTCCTCGAAATAGAAAAATCTATTCTCTTTCTCCTTGAAACTTCAACCAAAAAAAAAAAATGCTTACTTGCCGCTTTGATGAAACTTCTTTGAAACTGGTACATCATGAGTGGTCCTGGAAGCATTCTAGAATAAAAATACAGAGACACGGACAAGTCAATTTCACAGTAAGTTGATCACTCTTGTTAAGCCGCACCCTGAATACTGCCGAACAGCACAGCCCAGCTCTAACACACAGGGCGTGGAGAAACAACAGCAATTGATGTAGCAACATTGACTGAAAGCATGCGGCTTTTCACCTGAAATTCTCAGTTTAACATTTCCTTCACCTCTTCCCCACCACCAGCATTATGTTATGGTGTGGGAAATTGCTCTGTATATGTGTTGCTTTTATTGGCAAATGAATAAAGAAGCTGCTTTTGGCCAATGGCGTAGCAGAAAAGAACAAGGCATGGAAAACTAAACTGAATGCTGGAAGAAAGAAGGCGGAGTCAGAGAGAAGCCATGTAGCTGCCAAAGGGGAAAAACACGAGCTGCCAGTTGGAACCTTGCTGGTAGGTCACGAGCCTCATGGTGAATTCTAAAATAATGGAAATGGGTTAAATTAAGATGTAAGAGTTAGCCAGAAATACGCTTAAGCTATTGACCAAACAGTATTGCTAATATATAGTTTCTGTGTGATTATTTCTGGAGTCTGGGAGGCAGGGAAACAAACAAGCAGACTCCTACAACATTGCTATATCATCTAGGCTGAATTGGAACTCATTATCTTTCTTCTACCCCCGGATGCTAGTGTTATAGGTGGTGGTGCCCCTCCTCCCCTCTCTCTTTTTGAAAAGGATCGCTACAGCTGTGCATCAGCCACACAGCAGCAGGAGCAGATGCAGAAGTCCAGTACAAACCCAAAGATCTCCTTTCAGTCAGGAGTCATCCATGAGCAAGAGTGCATTAGCACATGTCTGAGAAACAAGCAATCAGCTACATATCTGTGTCAGCTGGCTCTAGACTCTCATTTCCCCAGAAGCTTGCTGTTGAAATCAGTGTTTCTAGAAATACCATAAAAATTTTGTGTATTTTTTGCTTCCAAGAGGAGTATTACTTCAAAGTACCTAAGGGATACAGGGCACTGGATCAACTGTGTGTGAACATGATTAACTACTAATGAGCTTTTTCTAATAATTCAAATAATGCTCGGGGCAGAAGAGATGGCTCCACAGTTAAGAGCACTGCCTGTTCTTCCAAAGGTCCTGAGTTCAATTCCCAGCCACATGGTGGCTCACAACCATCTGTAATGAGACCCCAAATAATAATCAAAAGCCCTTCATCATTTGTGAGATGTAAGCAGTGAGCCAATAGTACTAATGAGGGATAGAGGGGAACAATGATAGTGTATATAATAGTATATAATGGTATAAGGTAATATTTCCTTTTTCTCCCTCCCCCCCCCCTGTATTCAGTTAATCACACTAGCAGAGACCAAACAGGAGTCTCCAAATGACAATTTTCTCCATATCTACCTTCTCATTTTTAAGAACCAATGTAAGCACTATATTCTGTGTAAAGCACAGAACAGTCGCAATAAGCTGGGTGTGTGATCCAGTCTGTTTAAAGAAGCGACACAGGAGTTCTTGCTTTCTTGGTGGTAATTCAGGGAAGGCCATAGTTTAGGGCATGTCTGAGGCTAATCATCTTAATCCGTCTCATTAAGAGAAGAGCTTTCTAAATCACTCGTGGCACCATTGCACAGTGACAGCCCATCAACCCTGGGCAATTTATGATTGGCCTGACTGGCTGAACTTAGTGCTCCCACACAGAAGCTGTTTCCACAGCTCAGCCGCCCACCCAGAAGCTCTCTGGAGGCTGCAAGTAAAACTGCTTTCTTCCTGACAGCATGCTAGCTAAATGGCTGGCTGCTCATGAGCGGACGTCCCCACCTCAGGTAGGTCTTGAGAGCACTAGTGACGGTCTTTATCTCCCACTCCGCACAGATGTCAGTGTCTGTCTCGGACGCTGCTTTGGGATCTAAAAGGAAGAAGAGGCAATGAACAAGAAAATGCATAAAATACATTAACAGCAAATGTTCATACATGTAACAGAAAATACACTAACAGCAAATGTTCATACATGTAACAACATGAAAGCCCTCAACTGAAAAATGAAACTTAAAGTTAAAGAGACATTTATTTTGTCTACTGCATTGGAGAAATGTTTAAAAATCCAAATATCTACCATTAGAAGAATATGGTGGAGGTGAAAGTGTTACTTAGCACTCAGATTGCTAGAGAACAGCTGACATCAATTCATACGTAGCCATCCTGAATGGTACACATTGGATGGTACACATCCTGAATGGTACACACTTGACCTGAATGGTCAAGAGATGAACAGCTTCATGCGTCATCGGGCACCACTGTCATGGGCAGGATGGGCTAGGACACATACAAACGGACCAGAGAGGCAGTAGGGCCTTCAGGAGTGTGGAGGCAAAGCCTGTCCTTCCTCAAGACCGAGACATGTTCCGCAATTCCAACTCACATCCTCATTCCCATATGCACAGTGCCTCAGTTTCCACTGAGACTTCCTCTTTTATCACTCCTTCTTGAGTTGGGAAGTGAAAGCAGGACAGACAGCTCAAAGGCACAACCCAGAGTACTGAGGACAGATTCAGGGATGTTGTGGGACTTGCCTCACCCCACTCTGCTCACCACAAAGTGACTTCTCTAGGAGACAAGCTACTGTGTGATGTGCTTGGTGGTGAAAGGTTATTTGAGTGCCAAGTGCCAACATGTAGAGCCTCAGAGAAAAGTCTCAAAACCAAGTCAGAAAAGAGACTGTGCAGTGTGGAAGACCGGTTCAGCACTTGAACCTAGGCAAAACTTTTTAATTAAACAAGTCAGCCCCCACCTTTGTTTCTTGGAAAAGACCTTAAGTTCACAGTAACTGGAAGGGTTCATCTTGGGCCATTCCTGAGTCAGTCACAAGGACACCAGAGAAGCAGTGTGCCTTTAATTGGTTGTCCCAAGTTAGCGTGCCCCACCTTTAGAAAAAGTAAGAAAAAGACACACCATGGCTTAGATCTGGTTTTCCAGTCTGATATTTAAATGGCATGCCAGGTAAACAGAGACTGAAAGTGGACTACCTCTTTCTCAATAGTTCCCAAGACTGATCCCCAAGCAAGAGCTTCTGCCTACGGGGCTAAGTGCATGTCCACTGGAAAAGGAGATGAGTCACCAGACACACTTTTCCGTTTGCTGAGAAAGAACCCACGTTGGTCCTAGTGGGATCAGGTCAAATACTCAAGAATGCTCAAGAATTTAACCTGTAGTTCCCAAGAGAGAGCACAACTCTAGCTGTTCCCTACAGCACAGGGTGTTCCTCTGACATAGATTTACAGACGAAGCAGAGAAGGGCATTAGCTTACAAACTTTGCCACTCCTGAAGGCACGATGCTCATGCAATGTTCACACACGACCATGGGCAATATGATTTTCTTTAAGCATGACAGAAACAAGGAAGGACCATTTTCATAGACTGACAAATCCCACACAGTTCTACTACAGCAAATGTCCTGAAAGGTTGGAAAATGCACTTTTCCTACTATCCCGATCTCTGAAACTTCATTTCTTTTCTTTCTCTGCCATCTGAAGCTTCCTGTTTTCCTCCTGCAGACAGACAGACACCAGACTGCAGAAGCCTATGCATCCAGGCACTATGCTTAGCATGATCTTCCTCCCTTCTGTCCCCAAAGCGCCTTAGCACTGTGACACTTCTTGGTTTTTGGATTCAAGACAAATGTTACTGTACATTTTTCTGAGGAACAATCCAACTTCTACCCCAGAAAATGGACCATGAAACAGCAGCAGCAGCAGTTGGAAGGTCTGAGAGTCGTGAACTGTTCCATGAACCACATTTAGCAAACTAATCATTAGCTTCCACTTTTCCGGGCTCTGTAACCATAGGAGTATTGCATAACATTACAGGGAAGAGAGTCAAATTACAGTCCGGCTGAAAAGTTTTTTATAGCACTGATGAGGCAAAGTTCATAATGTGAATGTGTCCATTTTAATCCATTTAATATCCAAACTAAATTGAATACAACCACACACAAGTTACCCCATATTCAGAAAGAGTGGCCTGGTGCTATACCTCCTTCCTGAGGATCTTTTTGCTTAATGGACATTTCCTGGTGGCATTTGAACATCTCTGAGGCATCATCTTCAAAGTCTGCAGAACTCTGAGCGTTTCTCCCCATGCTGCTCCTCAACCAAAGCAGAGCGTAGGGAGATAAGGACACACTGAGAGAGCAGCACAGTGCTGAAGAGGGCACGTGGTTGATGAGCAGGGACTAGCTCTTCTCTTTCACCCACTACCATCTGAATCCAGAAAATCAGGAGACACAGCAGAAGCGGTGTTTCTAACGGGAAGCTGTCCTAGGTCGTACCGAACCAGATTCTGAAAACCACTTGGGACACTAACAGTGAAAGGAACTCAATAAAGGTTTGGGACCTGAATTAATGGCTAAGGTACTTGATATACAAGCATAAAGACTTGAGTTCATAACTCTGGTACCTATAGAAAAATGTAGGCAAGAAGGTATGAGGCTGTAATCTTCTGGGGAGGCACAAACAGGAGTCCACTGACCAGGCAGTCTAGTGGAATCAGTGACCGACAGGTTCAGAAGAGAGGCCCTGTCTCAAAAATAAGATGTAAAGTGATAGATGAAGAAATCCAACTTGAACTGCTCACCTATGTCCACACATGCAAGGGCATATACTCAAACACACATGCAGATACTCACATGCAGCGCGCGCACACACCCACAACAACAAAAAGAAAAAATGGAAACATACACATACATTAAACAATAAATCTTTTCTAAGGTACAGGGATATCATATCACTTTGTGTACGGCATCAACTCTCCCAGTCTATGCATATATAAATATATGGACATGTTGCTTTTCAGTAAATAAATGGTCTTTTTCACACAAGGAAGGGCCAGGTTTTGATCCTCAGCTCCACAAAACAGAAATGGAGGCACAAGACACATGTCACTTTTGCAGTGCGGCTTCCATTGGACAATTTCCTACAACTATCCCACAACCATACATGAATACATGAACTTCCAAGTGCTTCACTTTCCATATATACCACTCTGAACTGAATGCCCTCTTTTAAAGGAAATTGTGGCTGTATCCTTGTCACTAAGATGAACACAAACATAAACTAACAATTCCTGAAAGTAGACTTTCTGGATCAAAAATACATGTCTTGTTTTCCGAACACATCACTCGAGCCGCCTTCGGAGGTTTGAGCTTGAGTTACTACTTCTCATCCTCATAACAACATGAAGTTGGGCTTCAGTCTTCATCAAGCAAAGAGATTTTTTGCTTTTCATTTTAAGTTATCTCATTCTCTTTTTACATTTTTTTTATTGAGCTATACATTTTCTCTGCTCCTCTCCCTGCCTCTCCCCTCCCCTTCTATCCTATTCCATGGTCCCCGTGCTCCCAATTTACTCAGGAGATCTTGTCTTTTTCTACTTCCCATGTAGATTAGATCAATGTATGTCTCTCTTAGGGTCCTCTATGTTGTCTAAGTTTTCTGGGATTGTAAATTGTAGGCTGGTTTTCTCTGCTATATGTCTAAAAGCCAGTTAAAAGTGAGTACATATGATATTTGTTTTTCTGTGTCTGGGTTACCTCAGTCAATATGATGTTTTCTAGACCCATTCATTTACCCACAAATTTCAAGATGTCATTATTTTTTCCTGTTGTCTAGTTCTTTGTTGTGTAAATGTAACACATTTTCCTCATCCATTCTTCAGTAGAGAGGCATTTAGATTGTTTACAGGTTCTGGCTATGACAAATAATGCTGCTATGAACATAGTTGAGCACATGTCCTTGTGGTATGATTGGGCATCCTTTGGGTATATACCCAAAAGTGGTATTGCTGGGTCTTGAGGAAGGTTGTTTCCTAATTTTCTGAGAAATGCTCATAGTGATATCCAAAGGGGTTGTACCAGTTTGCACTCCCACAAGCAATGCAGGAGTGTTCTCTTTACCCCACATCCTCTCCAGCATAAGTTGTCATCAGTGTTTTTGATCTTGGCCATTCTTACAGGTATAAGATGAAATCTCAGAGTTGTTTTGATTCACATTCCCCTGATGTTAAGGATGTCGAGTATTTCCTTACGTGTCTTTCAGCCATTTTAGATTCCTCTGTTGAGAGTTCTCTGTTTAGGTCCATTTTTTTATTGGATTATTTATTCTTTTGTTGACCAATTTCTTTCTATCTGATGTGGGGTTAATGAAGATTTTTCCCCCATTCTGTAGGCCGCTGTTTTGTCTTGCTGACCATGTCCTTTGATTTACAGAAGGTTTTCAGTTTCAGGAGGTCCCATTTATTAATTATTTTTCTCAGTGTCTGTGCTACTGGGGTTATATTTAGGAAGTGGTCTCCTGTGCCAATGTGTTCAAGTGTACTTCCCACTTCCTTTTCTATAAGGTTCAGTGCAGTTGGCTTTATGTTGAGGTCTTTGTATCTCATTGCCTTAATTTGCATTTTTGTCAAGGAGGACAAGGACAAATACAGAACACTCTTCTGTGCGTGTTTAAAGTGGACATTACTGAGGTATTCCTTAACTGTTCTATAACTGCACAGCTCCACGTGCTGAAATTCACAGATGGTTAAGTAGCTACCACCACAGCCCAAGGACTCCATCGGCCCAGAACTCCTGATGCTCTATTATATTCACTCCTTTTCCACCCGCTGGCAATATCTGCACACGGCATAATACTTCTGAAATCCAGCCACGCTGCTACATGTACAGTAGTTTAATTCTTTTATTAGTAAGCCCTATCCAGTACTCTGGCTACACCATAATCTGTTTATGCATTCCCTAGATGATGGACATCTGGGTGCGTTCCAGTTGTGGCTGCTATGAATAAAGCTACTAGAAACATTTACACAGAGGCTTTATATGGAGTGCATTTTCACCTCTTAGGGAAATGCTGCATCATCAAGCAGGACTATATCAAAATCTCCAAGAACAGAACAAATGATGAAGAATGTTTTCCTTTAGATGGAATGGTCAAATTGTCTTCCAAAATGTTGGGGCTGTTTTCAGACTGTGACAGCTCTGGCTGCTTCCCCTCCTCTCATCAGGACTCTGTCAGTCACTTTAGCTGTAGATATAACAGCAGGACATCGCTTTTCAAGTTGCAGCACTAGCTGATTATGTCACATGTCTTTTCATACACGTGATGGCGTGGGTCATCTTTACATATGGTATTTGCTCTTTGTGTATTTTCCTTACTCAACTGTTCTTTTCAATGATTTTGTCAATTTTAATAATTAGATGGTTGTTTTAAGAACCAATATCTTGGAAAATATTTTCTAGATACAAGTTACTGACTCTGTACACATTTTAATAAATACTTTCTTCTGATCTACAACTTTCTTTTCAAAAAATTTTCCTGCAGAACCATGGGCTGAATTGTAGTCATCATGAATGTTGGGCAAGTATATATCACTGATCCAATCTCATCTTTCTTGTAGTTGTTTTTATCTTGAAACCTGTCATACTAAGTTGCCCAAACCAGCCTTGAACTTACTCTGTAGTCCAGTCTGGTCTTGTACATGTCATCTTCCCACCTCAGCCTCCCAAACAGTTGCGGTCATAGGCTGCACCAGTAGGTCCACCATGAATAATCTCTCTTTTAGAGGGAAAGCTTTGTATTTAAATGCAGTTCAATGTAACATATCTTCCTTTAATGGTTCTTTCCTGTGTTCTAGTTAAGGAGTCATTATTTTCTTTCTCTGTTTTCTTTTGGGTTTACATTGCCAGCTCGTAGGATGCATTTTAAGATACTTTTCATGTGTGGTATCAGATGAGATATTATTTCATCTTCCCTCATATGGATGTCAAATTTACTACAGTACTTGTTTAAAAAACTCCTTTCTAAGTTAATTATCCTGACACCTTCATCCAGGATCTAAGTATGTGCTGGCCCTGTTTCTGAACTCCTGTGCTTGCTGCAATGGTCTACACATCTATCTTCAAAGATACCACCACTCTTACTCTAAAAGCAAGTTGTGATTTGTTGTTTATAAACTGTCTTTTACTAAACTCTTCGAGGGCCTTTCATGCTCTCTATCACATCTTCACGGAAAATGCAGCTTCTACCCCGTGTATATCGACTTCTACCCTCTGTGTATATCGACTTCACTTAGCCCATGTTTCATTCCTCCAAGGCTAGATTTAATATTTCATAATTTGAGAAGCAAAGTTGGTTATTCTGCTTTCTCATTACAAAAGTTACAAAACTTAAAAATATTTTAGCTACTTCCTATAAGTCATGTCTAAGAACCCAAAGCACCCCCAACCACTTGTGTTTTAAGACCCCAAAGCACTTACTGTCTGGGGTCTCTGCCTTAGAGCTTGGCAGCATCCTAACAGGCAAGGATGGTGACCGGTGATCTCCTCCCTGAGAACTCAGGATCATGACCCACGACCTCTTGCCTGTCTCCCAGAAGCATCCCTATCCAAGGAGTCTGCCATCGTCTGTCTGCTCCCTTCACTGGGGGAGGCTCGGGTTGATTTCTCTCTATCCCCCTACATTTCCTTGGATGCAGTCTTCAGTCTGAGATGTTTCCACTCATTATGAGGTAAGCTTCAAGTCTCAGAAGTCACCATAAAGAAAGAATTGCCTGGTCCTTGTGGAAACTCTTCAGAAAGCAGACCTCAATGTGTGAAAATGTGTGGGGGATGACACAGAAGACAGGAATGCAGACCTTCAAGGTTCCAGAGGGATGGAGAAGGCAAGTTCAAGGCTGGAGATGGGCAGGGAAGAACACTGCCTATAATCTGGTAACTTAAAGTCCCGCTGTTTAATACGTCCCCTGTGCTCTCTGTGGTCCTAGCCTAGAGAGACATTACCGCATAGCAGGAGAAATACAGCAGTGCTGAACTTGCATTTCTTTGCATCCTAATGAAACATTACAAAGACACACAGGCTAAAGGGACATGAAGCCTGAATAGTACAGCAAAGTAACCTTTTAGTTACCAGTCTCCTGGTGTCAGAGATAGGGCTCACGTGAAGACCCAAAGAAAACCTTGGAGAGCACCACGTTGTAGGCGATGGCCTAGCATGTCATCCGGGGGAGGAAGTCAGGTCACACTCCTTTCCCACACGTCTGGAGGGGAGGCTGCTTTCTGCAGGCCTACAACAGCCCTAGGAACAGAACCTAGGTAGTGAAGTAAGGATGGGCAGCAATGCTGCAGGAAGACCTTTATAACACGGGGATGGATTCAGAGGAGAAAGTCAGCAGGAAGTGGTGGTGATACCTGGAATCGCAACTCCAGGGGTGGAGGCCAAGGGAGCAGGCCTTCAAGTTCATCTTCATACATAGTGTGTATGTGTGTGCCGGTAGTGAGTCTGACATCCACCTAGCTACATTAGAGACTCAATCACAAAACAAGCACAAAAATGAGGCAGGAAGTAGTCCTTGAGGAACCAGCCTTCGGGTTAACAGTTATACATACGCCAGTTTTTCCGAGATCTTAAGCAAAAAGTGGGACCAGGAGGAATTATTCAGGACTATAGAACTCAAAACAGAAGATTTATGATTGACTGCAAATTGGCTGGTATCTCATACAACCGCTTTCCAATGCCATAGAAGAGGTTGGCGCTGAAATTGGATTTAGGAAAGTGACTGCAGAGCAAGGAGAATCTATTCAGAGTGAAGTCAGCAGCAAAGAGCTTTAAACTTCCTGGAAAGGCCGATGCAGTGTTTGCTGATATAGAATACAGACAGCAAAGCATCTGGAAGCATCTACTGTATCATGTCAATGAAATTCATAAAAAAAAAAGTGGACACCATAAAATGAGTCACCAAAGTGAAATGGTGAAGGTGACAGCTGAAGGAGCAAACCACAGAGCAAAGTGTGCCAGTGAAAATGCAATTCCAAAATTATGTTGCTAATGACATGAACACAACAGCAATTAGCAGCAGATTAAACTAGGGGCGTGGGTTTGGGGGGCAAGCCTGAAGACTTCCTGACAACACCAAGAATAAGGCGAGCAGCGAACCCCGCAACAGCACATATTCCTGAGTCTCAGGTTTCCAGAGCAACAAACTGAAAAGCAATCTGTTCTCTAGAAAATCACCTCTAAAAGCTCCCTGTGGAGTCAGTAAGTGCTAGAGGTGATCCCATGTGATGATGATAGCAGTCGGGTGAGAGGGGAAGAGTTCTCGCGATGTAGTTATCAACAAGAGTATGCATAATTGAGGGACAGGAGACCTTGCACTTTATATGAGTACAACCCAGATGAATTTAAGACCATTTTACTTCCATTCATTAATTCATTTGTTTCTTTTGGAAGACGTGTGTGTGTGTGTGTGTGTGTGTGTGTGTGTGTGCGCGCGCGCACGCGCACACGTGCATGCAAGAGTGCTGTTGAACATGTATAGAGTTCAGCAGACAACCTGTGGGCGTTGATTCCCTCTATCATGTATGTTCTAGGAATTAATCTCAGGTCATCAGACTTGGAAGCAAGTATTTCTTGAACTGTATCCTGAATGAATTTTAAGAAAGACACTTTTTTTATAATCCTAGAAATAGATGAGTTAAGGAATGAGATACTGGGTTAGTAAAAATGTAACATGTAGGACAAAATGAAAAAGGGGGAAAAAAACTTAGACATGAACATTTGGATAAGCATGCTAGTAATACAGCTTCCAAATCTAAAATCTACATAAAAAAAGTTAAAACATAAATTAGAAAAATAATGCTAAGAATTAAAGCAGGCAAGAGACTTCTGTCAGTACCAATAAACATGCTCAAAATGTCCAACTTAATCCATAACTAAAGAATGCAAACTTAGGACAAAAAATAAGTCTTTTACATGCATTATTTACAAGAAAAACAAGTACTACAGAACATGGCTGTTGTGGGAGATAGCTGACAGAGAGCTGCTAACTCAGATAAGAGGCTGAAGCCATATATCCAGCAACTCCACACTGAACATTAAACTGTAAGGAAATAAGACATGTGAGCATTTCTTAACGTGTGCAGGCTCTCGACTCAGCAATGCTCCTGCACCTTTCCGGATCATCATTCTATTTGTATGTAGGCCAGGCTATCATGTGGAGCAGGAGACAGAAGAACGGGCCATGGAAATCATTTGTCTGATGTGAAAAAGATACGCAGCTTGTCTGCATCCAAACAACATGCTCTTCACCTGTGCTACCTCTCCTGACAGGACACCCTGAGTCTTCCTAGAACGACAAGGAACTCAGTGCACCAGCGCAGGAGGCTGGTTCAGAGGCTCAGGTGCATCTACAAGAGGTGTGCCTGCAGGAGCAATGCCACAGGAGGACTTATCCTGGAAAGCAGACACTAGAGTAGCGTGTGAATACAGTCTGTGGTTCTCAAGCTATGGGCCACGAGCCCTGGTTTTTGGGTGTGTGGAATGACCCTTTCACAGGGGTCGCCTAAGACCATCAGAGGACACAGATATTTACATTGTACTTCATAACAGTGGCAGAAATTACAGTTATGAAGCAACGAAAGTAATTTAAAGGGGATCACAACATGAGGAACTGTACTAAAGGGCTGCGGCATTAGGAAGGTTGAGAACCACTGCCCTAGAACATGCACTGTGTGCCCAGTGTTGTAAACATAGTAATACAGCACACTATACTTACTCTCCTACTACACGCTAGTGTATCTGGTTTAAAAGAAGCTATGATTAAAAGGTCTCTTACCGATAAAACAGTCAATAAAGGCCCTCTCTGGTCTGAAGAACTCTTATTTTTGTTTCTATGCTTTTTGTATTGTTCTGAATTCTTGCTAATGACGACTCATAATGTTTAATCAGAGAAAAGAATTCTTTAAAATATGCAGAACAGAGTGAATGGTCGGCATGATGGCTCAGTGTACCACACTTGTGTCCAAGTCTGGCAACCTGAGTTCCCACCTGGGACACAGTGACTCCCACATACTTTAGTTTAATTTTAAAAATACATGAAATGTAGAACAGACAGAAAAGTAATGAGCAAGAATGTACCGGTGTGTGCGTGCACATATGTGTGTATGTGTAAGAAAATTTATAAACATTTATCCTCACTTCTTAGTCTGGGGGTGGGAACAGTACACATATTCTGTTTCAGGAAATCTGAGAGTCTCCCTGTGTCTTTTTCACTGCCCAAGACTACTGACCTTTGTGGCTAGGAGGAAGTAACCAGGGTGGCTCCTGGCAGGACACCAGCGTAAAGTGCACTGGATACAGCAGGGGTTATGAGGAACACTACCAAGCTCTCTTAAGGAGCCCTAATCGGTAAAGCAAAGGCATCCTCACCACCTCCGTTTCCCATCCTACCTACAGTCCTCCAGCAAGTTAAGAATACAGAAAAAGGGGTCTGAGTTTGCTCTGACCCGCAGCAGAAGCCCGACAAGGAGGAGCTCAGACATCCCCGGTCCCCCCTTGACTCCCTGACCACTCTGCAGGGGCTAAGCCCTCTTGCCTCCTAGCCCATCCCACCTTTCATCCAGGAACCCCTTCCTTTATTACTCCCTTCCTCCTCCTCGGGGCCATAAAAACACCCAGCTCAGCCAGCTTGCAGGCTGGGACTGGGCTGAAAGTGTAACCCAGCAGAAGGGAGCGCCTGTATTTCAATAGCCTGCCTGCTGGTGGTGGAAAGGTAGACCCTGCATCAGCTCAGCAAGAATCCTGGCCAGCAAGGGGGCGCTGATCCTCTAGCAGAAGATTTATCAGAGGGGGGAACCTGACCCAGTACCAGAAGATCCATTAGAGAACAGTTGAAGGAAGAGATGGGCAGACGCCAAGGCAAGAATTCCTCCAACAATCTGAAAAACAACATGAAAACACCAGATCCCAGCAATCTTACTACAGAAGAACTTGAACACCTTGTTCCGGAAGAGGTGGAAAACAGTGTCATTATGAAAGGAATAGAGTCCCTTAAACAGGGTATGAATAACTCACTTAAAGAACTGGAAGAGAAGTATAACAAAAAGATTGAAGAAATGAGTAAAGAAATGGAAGAGAAATATAACAAAAAGTTTGAAGAAATGAGTAAATCCGTAAATGGCACCCTGGGAAACCAAGAAAAAACAATCAAACAGGTAGTGGAAACAGTTCAAGAATTGAAAGCTGAAATGGAGGCAATGAAGAAAACACAAACCGAGGGCTGGATGGATATGGAAAGTCTAGGTAAACAAACAGAGACTTCAGAAGCAAGCATAACCAATAGAATACAAGAGATAGAAGAACGAATCTCAGATTATGAAGACACCATAGAGAAAATAAAGGCTCTGACCAAAGAAAACAGCAAATCCAACAAATTCTCATCACAAAACATTCAGGAAATCTGGGACATAATAAAAAAAACAAATCTAAGAATAATAGGGGTAGAAGAAGGAGAAGAATTACAGATCAAAGGTTCAGAAAATATATTCAACAAAATTATAGAAGAAAACTTTCCCAACCTAAAGAACAATATTCCTATGAAGGTTCAAGAAGCATACAGAACACTAAATAGACTGGATCAAAAAAAAATCCCCTCGTCATATAATAATCAAAACACAAAGCATTCAGATTAAAGAAAAAGTATTAAGAGCTGCAAAGGAAAAAGGTCAAGTAACTTATAAAGGTAAACCTATCAGACTTACACCGGACTTCTCTATGGAAACCATGAAAGCCAGAAGGTCCTGGATAGAGGTACTGCAGAAACTAAGAGACCATGGATGCAAGCCCAGACTACTATACCCAGCAAAGCTATTGTTCACTATCAATGGAGAAAACAAAATATTCCAGGATAAAAACAAATTTAAACAATACGTAGCTACAAATCCAGCCTTACAGAGAGTATTAGAAGGAAAATCACAACCCAAGGAATTCAACATTCCCAGCACTGCCTACAATAACTCAGAAAGCTAGCGACCCTTCACAAGCACAACTCAAAGAAGGGAAACACATACACTCTACTACCCAAAAATAATAATAACCAGAGTCAACAACCACTAGTCATTAATATCACTTAATATCAATGGACTCAACTCACCTATAAAAAGGTACAGACTTAGAGATTGGATACAAAAACAGGATCCAACATTCTGCTGTTTACAAGAAATACACCTCAACCACAAAGATAGACACCTACTCAGGGTAAAGAGTTGGGAAAAGGTTTTCCAAGCAAATGGACCTAAGAAACAAGCAGGTGTGGCCATTCTAATATCTAACTAAATTGACTTAAAACTAAAATCAATCAGAAGAGACGGAGATGGACATTTCATACTCATAACAGGAACAATCCATCAGGAGGAAGTCTCAATCCTGAATATCTATGCCCCTAATATAAAGCCACCCACTTATGTAAAAGAAACTCTTCTATAATTCAAGGCAGTCATCAAACCACACACACTAATAGTAGGAGACTTCAACACACCTCTCTCACCAATGGACAGGTCAATCAGACAGAAACCTAACAGAGAAATAAGAGAATTATTGGAGGTATTGAATCAAATGGACTTAACAGACATCTATAGAACATTCCACCCAAATAGGAAAGATTATACCTTCTTCTCTGCAGCTCATGGAACCTTCTCGAAAATTGACCACATACTCGGTAACAAAGCAAACTTCCACAAATACAAAAAAATTAGTAACCACCTGTGTCTTGTCAGACCACCATGGATGAAAGTTAGAATTCAACAACAATGTTACCCCCCAGGAAGCCAACAAACTCATGGAAGTTGAACAGTCAACTACTAAATCACTCCTGGGTCAAAGAAGAAATAAAAAAAGAAATTAAAGTCTTCCTTGAATTTAATGAAAATAAAGACACAACATACTCAAACCTATGGGACACTATGAAAGCAGTGCTAAGAGGAAAGTTCATAGCACTAAGTGCCCAATTAAAGAAAACGGAGAAAACACACATTGGAGACTTAACAGCACACTTGAAATCTCTAGAAAAAAAAAGAAGCTGATTCACCCAGGAGGAGTAGAAGACTGGAAATAATCAAACTGAGGGCTGAAATCAACAAAATAGAAACACAGAAAACAATCCAAAGAATCAATGAAGCAAAAAGCTGGTTCTTGGAGAAAATCAACAAGACTGACAAACCCCTCTCCAAACTAATCAAACGGCAGAGAGAGAACACGCAAATTAATAAGACCAGAAATGAAAAGGGGGACATAACCACAGACACAGAGGAAATTCAGAGAATCATTAGATCTTACTACAAAAGCCTGTATGCCACAAAATTGGAAAATGAAAAGAAATGGACATTTTTTTAGATAAGTACCATATACCAAAATTGAACCAAGACCAGGTGAACAATCTAAATAGACCTGTCAGTTGTGAAGAATTAGAAGCTGTTATCAAAAATCTCCCTACCAAAAAAAGCCCAGGACCAGATGGTTTCAATGCAGAATTCTACCAGAACTTCCAGGAAGAGCTAATACCTACACTCCTTAATGTATTTCACAATATAGAAACAGAAGAGTCATTGCCAAACTCTTTTTATGAAGCTTCAGTTACCCTGATACCAAAACCACACAAAGACACAACCAAGAAAGAGAATTACAGGCCAATCTCACTCATGAACATTGACACAAAAAATTCTCAATAAAATACTTGCAAACCGAATCCAAGAACACATTAAAAATTATCCATTATGATCAAGTGGGCTTCATCCCAGAGATGCAGGGCTGGTTCAACATACGCAAATCTATCAATGTAATCCATCATATAAATAAACTGAAAGAAAAAAACCATATGATCATTTCACTGGATGCTGAAAAAGCATTTGACAAAATTCCACACCTCTTTATGATAAAGGTGTTGGAGAGATTGGGGATATGAGGATCATACCTAAATATAATAAAAGCAATATATAGCAAGCCGACAGCTAACATCAAATTGAATGGAGAGAAACTCAAAGCCATTCCACTAAAATCAGGAACACGGCAAGGCTGTCCACTCTTTCCATACCTCTTCAATATAGTGCTTGAAGTTCTAGCAATAGCAATAAGACAACATAAGGGGATCAAGTGGATTCGAATTGGAAAGGATGAAGTTAAACTTTCGTTATTTGCAGACGATATGATAGTGTGCATAAGCGACCCCAAACACTCTACCAAAGAAATCCTACAGCTGATAAACACCTTTAGTAATGTGGCAGGATACAAGAACAACTCCAAAAAATCTGTTGCCCTCCTATACACAAAGGATAAAGAAGCAGAGAGGGAAATCAGAGAAACATCACCTTTCACTATAGCCACAAATAGCATAAAATATCTTGGGGTAACTCTAACCAAGGAAGTGAAAGACCTATTTGGCAAAAACTTTAAGTCTTTGAAGAAAGAAACTGAGGAGGATACCAGAAAATGGAAAGACCTCCCCTGCTCTTGGATTGGGAGAATCAACATAGTAAAAATGGCAATTCTACCAAAAGCAATCTATAGATTCAATGCAATGCCCATCAAAATCCCATCAAACTTCTTCACAGACCTTGAGAGAACAATAATCAAGTTTATATGGCAAAACAAAAAACAATCTTATACAATAAAGGAACTTCTGGAGGCATTATCATCCCTGACTTCAAACTCTATTACAGAGCAACAGTATGGAAAACAGCTTGGTATTGACATAAGAACAGAGAAATCGACCTATGGAATCGAATAGAAGACCCGGATATTAACCCACAAACCTATGAACACCTGATTTTCGACAAGGGAGCTAAAGGTATACAATGGAAGAAGGAAAGCATCTTTAACAAATGGTGCTGGCATAACTGGATGTCAACCTGTAGAAGAATGAAAGTAGATCCATATCTATCACCGTGCACAAAACTCAAGTCCAAATGGATTAAAGACATCAACACTAATCCGACCACTTTGAACCTGATAGAAGGGAAAGTGGGAAGTAGTCTACAAGATATAGGCACAGGAGACCACTTCCTAAGTAGAACTCCAGTAGCACAGACAATAAGAGAATCAATGAATAAATGGGACCTCCTGAAACTGAGAAGCTTCTGTAAAGCAAAGGACACTGTCAGTAAGACAAAAAGGCTACCTTCCGACTAGGAGAAGATCTTCACCAACCCCTCATCAGACAAAGGTCTGATTTCCAAAATATACAAAGAACTCAAGAGACTGGACACTAAAACTCTAATAAACCCAATTAAAAAATGGGGTACTGAACTGAACAGAGAATTCACAACAGATGAACTTCGAATGGCCAAAACGCACTTAAGGTCATGCTCTACCTCCTTAGTGATCAGGGAAATGCAAATCAAAACAACTTTGAGATACCATCTTACACCTGTCAGAATAGCCAAACTCAAAAACACCAATGATAGCCTATGCTGGAGAGGATGTGGAGTGAGGGGAACACTCATCCATTGTTGGTGGGAATGCAAGCTTGTGCAGCCACTGTGGAAATCAGTGTGGCGGTTTCTCAGGAAACTGGGAGTCAACCTCCCTCAGGACCGAGCAATTCCACTCTTGGGAATATACCCAAGAGATGCCCTATCATACTAAAAAGCATTTGTTCAACTATGTTCATAGCAGCACTATTTGTAATAGCCAGAACATAGAAACAACCTAGGTGCCCCTCAATAGGAGAATGGTTAAAAAAGGTGTGGAACATATACACATTAGAGTTTTACTCAGCGGTTAAAAACAATGACATCTTGAATTTTGCATGAAAATGGATGGAAATAGAAAACGCTTTACTGAGTGAGGTAACCCAGACCCAAAAAGAGAAATATGGTATGTACTCACTCATAGAATCATAAGTGGATTCTAGCCATAGTTAAAGGTCTTTGAGCCTATAATTCATGATCCTAGAAAAGCTAAATAAGAAGGTGAACCTGAAGAAAATCATATGGTTACCCTCCTGGGTATTGGAAGTAGACAAGATTGCCAGACAAACTTGTGTACACGGGGGGTGGAGGGGTGGAAGTAAGGGGAGATGGTTAGAGAGAAGGGAGAGGGGGAGGATTGGGGATGGCTTGGGGGAATGGGGGGAGGGAGGAAGGATGGATATGGGAGCAGGGAAGTATATATCTCAACTAAGGGAACCATTTTAGGGTTTGCAAGAGACTTGATTCTAGAGGGGTTCCCAGGCCCAAGGAGAGATCCCCAGATTGTTCCCTGGGCAGCAGAGAAGAGTGTGCCTGAACTGGCCTTGGCCCATAACAATACTGATGAATATTTTGCATATCACCATAGAACCTTCATCTGGCAATGAATGAAGATAGAGACAGAGACACATATTGGAACACTGGACTTAACTCCCTAGGTCCAAATGAGAAGCAGAAGGAGGGAGAACGTGAGCAAGAAAGGCAGGACCAGAGGGAACCTTCATCTGACGATAGATAGAGACAGAGACGGAAACCCACATTGGAGCAGTGGACTGAGCCCCCAAGGTCCAAATGAGGAGCAGAAGGAGGGAGACCAGGAAAAAGGAAATCAGGACTGTGAGGGGTGCGTTCACCCTCTGATACAAGGGGACTGATCGAATGAGAGCTCACCAAGACCAGCTGGACTGGGACTGAATGAACATGTGATCAAACAGGAGTCTCTGAATGTGGCTGACATGGGGGCTGACTGAGAAGCCATTGACAATGGCACTGGGTCTTGTTTTGTCTGCATGTACTGGCTTTTTGGGATCCTAGTTTGGTTGGATGCTCACCTTCCTAGACCTGGAGGGAGAGGGGAGGAACTTGAACTTCCCACAGGGCAGGAAACTCTGACTGCTCTTAGGACTGGAGAGGGAGGAGAAGAGGGAGTGGGGGAGAGGAGGAGAGTGAGTGGGGTGAATGGGAGGGTATGGAGAGGAGGGGAGGAAGTGGAAATTTTTATAAACAAATAAATAAATAAATTTGAAAAAAAAAGAATTAGAAAGCAAGTGGTTCTTTTAAGTTTAGTACACCTCTTCACGGGTCACATTAAAATAAAAAGAATACAGAAAAAAAACTAGTGATCAAAATCAGTGTTTGGTTTTACTCCTAAGCCATATTCATTGTAACAAAAACACACAAGTCCACTTAGGAGACCTTTGGAACAAGCAGAAGCAATTTTATATTGTATCTGCAGGTAGCTGGGTATAAAAAAGGCAAGATCAGAGGAGACTGTGCATGGCAGTTTACACGAGCCCTGAAGGGTTTCTGGCTGCAAGCACAATTTATTCTAGACCACTGGCTAGCCCACCAGGAGCAGAACTCAGCACTGATGAAGAGGATATAAAGGGAGACAGACTTGGACCCAGTGCACTGACCCGATGACTGCAAGGGTACAAGATTCCAATGCTGATAGGGAGACTCGTGGGTCCCATTCTCGGCATTGGGTTACAGGTTATGTCTGGACAGCTTTACCACTGGTGGGATTGTTTAGATTCTGGTTTATCTGGAATGTTTTCATGGCAGAGGCGGCTGGTCTTGTGACTGTCAGTTGCTAGTTATTAACCTTTCATAACATTAAGATGGTCACGATCACCTTCCTCTATACCTAGGTCAACTAAGGAAGATAGCAAGACCAGCACCATGTGAAAGGGCTGCTGAGAGCCGTGGGTATCAGCTGCCTCTTAGAGCATCTCTTAAGAAGACTGGCAGCCTTCTAAAACACTGTGATTCTTTTCAATAGTGTCGCCTCACACTGTCATCTTTGAATTCTGTTCGTCTCTATATACAATATTGGATGCTGAGCCCCAGCTCTTTATACCTAGATGATATTTATACCTAGATATTCTCGCCTCACCCATTGACATCTTCCAGAACTCTTCCATGATTACACACATATTCCACATTCTGTCACGTTCACCTAATGCTAGAGTCTAATCGTGCTACTGTTGTGTCAGAAGCATTTCATTAATTTAGTAGCAATCATTACTTCACGAAAGCACCCCTCCATTTTCTCACCAATGAGACTGCTCGGTCCACAGGTTCATGAACCTAACATCATCTCTACCCGCGGACCCAGACACAGGCATGGGCTCATTTATGTCCATCTGCTGAGGATAATGGGGTTGGCTCCAAAATGAAAACTTTATCATGTGAATGGCCCACACTAGCCAATCAAAGTCCTCTCTGCGGCCTTCTGCCAAAATTGTCACCCGAAAGACACTCTTCTGAATGATGCAAGCTCCAAGGACTGCAAGGCCTGATTCTATGGGGGACACTCCCAGAGGGAGCAAAGCCAAAGCCGAGGCCAGCAGAGGACATGGATAATGAGAAACTAGAAGAAAGAAGGGAAAGAGCTCAGAGTGAGGATGGCACCAAAGTTGGTCTAGCTACCTAAGAAAATCCATTTCTTCTGTGAACTATTCTGAATCAGTTCCTGACTCTTGACACGATGCATGTACCACTTAGAACTTTTAATTCTTATTTCATTTGAGAAATTAAAAAGAGAAGTTCCTCAACTCCTCAGCATTGGACTGAGAAAAGACACTCTTAGCTGTTTGGCGCTAACTGCCTCTTTCAGCCTCAAGTAGCTCTCTCAGATATTAAGGAATAATCTCACAACATCAACAGGCTCTGGCCATGCTGTGGCTCAGATTTGCTCAGTCCAAATTCTTCTCTTTCCTCCTCCACTCCATCTCCAGATCCAGGTCGCAATAGCTGCTGCAGAATATACAACTAGGTGTTTACATCTATTAAACTCTTAATTCTTCCTTACATTGGCATTTCTCAAAATTAAACTATAACAACATTTGGCCCAAAAATATCCCTCTTGGGCACTTATCTGAGAACAAACATACGCTCTCACAAAAATTCTTTATTCCAGTACCTATAGCAGCTTTATTCATTAGAACCCAAAAGTGGAAATAACCCAGAAGACCTGCAGCCAGTGAAGGGCTAAACTGTGGTATGCCTGTAAAATAAAATATTACTCAGTAGCTAAAAAGAAATGAGCAAGTAATGATACAGATAAGTTGATCAAATCTGAAAATAATTAGGCTCACAAAAAGAGACTCAATCCTAAAAACTTAAATATTTCATTAATCTATTTGTATAACAAGTAATTTCCAGGTCATAAATTAAAAGGAAAAAAAGAATAGACTTCTGGTCACCAAGGTTAGGGACTGTGTGAGGAGGTGAGGCAAGGAGTAGACATAAAGGGGTATCACAAGACCATTATGGGGGTGGAAATGCTCTGCATTTTGACTGTAGAAATGCCACTATCTTGGTTATGGTACTGAAATGCAGACTGGTATGATGCTATCATTGGAGAAAATTGGGGAAAGGATACGAAAGATCCATTACTGTTGTTTTTGTACAATGCATGTGTATCTTGCAATTATATAATAATAATAATAATAATAATAATAATAATAATAATAATGAAGAACTAACTGTACCCCAAATCTGAACTGAAAAGCAAAAACTAAGTGTAGATTTGCCTCCCAGATACCATGGTTTCAAACAGCAGGTCTCGGTGTAAGTCATTACACTGTGGAGATTTTGAGCACAGTAGTGAGCGGCTCCCTCTGGCTCATATAAAAGAATAGACTTCTGCACATATAAAGGCTATTTTCAGATGCTGGAATGACAAAAGAAGGGACAAACACAAGAGAAAGGCCAGTGCCTGTAACACCAAGTTAGAGGCCTGAATGAGAGTTAATCTTCACAAGTACCATGCTCAGGTTTTTTGTGGACATGGGCAACAGCCACGGATCTATGAAATTTGATCTGTTTGCCATTTAGATTCATGTGACTCACTGAAGCTGGCTGCATAGCTAAAAATACAGGATATCTGCAGCCTAGGCAACTTTGGCTCATGGATTTTGATTCAAACACTGCACATTTGGAGGTAGTGGCTTTCTATTTATACATCAGCCAGGGACAGAGGAGCCTCTACTGCTCAAGTGACTGCTTGAAGTCTAGAAGCAAAGGGGATCTTGAGTTTTATCTGCATACACAAACATTTTATCTGAGAGTTACATGACACCCTCAGTATGAGGCACATGAGGCCCCGAGATCCTCCAGGCTTGAAAGATGTCCTTTCTTGGGCGTTGGGTGTGTCCTATTGAATACCTGCCTCAAAAGAGGGCAGAAGGAGTCATGAGCTATTAAAGACAGAGTAGGGTGTGGCGGTCACATGAATGACCAAGCAGCACTAGGACTGAGGTGCTGAGTCTGAAGACTGGGGCTGTTGTTCAGTTCTGCCATTTCATTTCAAACTTGCAAAGGCCCACAGCCACCACTAGCAAGCACGACAGATTTCTGGGCATCAGCATATCCTGATTCCTACCGCAGAGGCTACCTAGGAAGCTGGAAACCTGCCTGGCAAAGTCCCTGCTGTACTCACCCATCAAGACACTCAGCAACTTCTGCACCCTGGAGTTGACCCCCACGATTCGGTAGAGTCCTTGCTCGTTGATCCCTGAGTAGAGAAAAGATTTAATTAGATGAACACTGGAACACGAGTCAGGCCAACAAGGCCAAATGCTCTTCTGTTTTTCCTTCATTTTCTCTGTCCTTCTAAAAGCTGCTGTAATTAAAGTTCCCTGTCACTCAGCTCTGCTCTTAGCAAAGGAGTGGGATTTGGCGCAGCTGTCTAGGGTTCACGGACGTGCTGCACACTCCAGGCCTCACTTTAGCTCGGTCATCAGCAGGAAAGATACGGCCCCCGTCCCTTGCCAAAGGCAGTAGATAAAGACTTTTAAAGATGCAAAATACGTTATTATAAAGACATCAAAGTTAACCAATTCTTACATTTAAAAATTCAAAATGACATGATGTTAAAAAAAATCACTCACAGAAGATAAATGACTTTCTATTTTTATACACAACATAAAAATACTGAAGTGTGGAAACATTTTCCATCTTAGGGAATACTAGTTCGGACTGAGAAATCAGAAAATTCATCACAGAGCAAAGGTGTTTATTTTGAAATACTGAAACAAAGACAGAATTTCAAACTACAGAACTTCTGTTCACTAAAACCCAAGGACTGAACCAATGTACCACTTACAAAAGAAGACAGTTTGCATGTATGCGAATGTCTGTGCCTGGTCATGTGTGTGCGTCTACATGCACGCACATGCAAACGGCAGCCAGAGGACAACCTGGGATCTCATCCTAGGGAATGTCATCTGCCTCCTTTGAAACAGGGTCACTCATTGACCTAGAGATCACCAACTCAGGTTCGCTGGGTGGCCAGTGAGTCCCAGGGATCTTCTGAGAGAAGGCGAGAGGGTTGGGATCAAACTTAAAACTTCTTGCTTTACCGACACTCTGTCTCCTCAGTTCTAACAGGAGATCATTTAGACTAAGTCTAAATTAAAATTAAATTGAGATTAAAAATGGCGTTTCTCTTGCTGTCCCCAGTCCATCATATCTAGAACTGTTCACGAACTAGGGCATTCCTCTCCAGTTCCCTTGTGAACTTGTTACTGTGAAAGTGAGTTCATATCACTTCTCTTAGTATCTTCCAATGGATTCTTAAGTGTATATCACATTCCTAACTTCTTTTTCTGTTTTTTGTTTTGTTTTGTTTTTGTTTTTTGAGATAGGGTTTCTCTGTAGCTTTGGAGTCTGTTCTGGGAATAGTTCTTGTACACCAAGCTGGCCTCAAACTCAAAATCTGCCTGCCTCTGCCTCCCGAGTGCTGGATTAGAGTGTATGTCACCACTGTCTGGCACATTCTTAACTTCTTATGGTGCATACGAGGCTTTCAAGCTACTGGGTTACAGGGATACCAGACTCTGACAAGAATTTTAAGTGACTAGGCTTCCCTCTTGCCTTGGGGGCTAAAAATGGATGAGCACACAGCCCGCCTTGAGCAGGTATACTTCTTGTATGTATGATTCTGCCTTTATTATTCACAGCTGTTCTCCTTATTCTTCTCCCATTCCTTATTTTTGACTTTTCTGAGTTAGTGCCTCACTCTGTAACCCAGGCTGATCTTTAACTCCCAACTCTCTAATCTCTCAGCCCTCTGAGCAGTAGCATTATAGACTAACACACTGGTTGTATCCTTCTCTTTTAAAATAAAAAGCAAACGTAAACTCTTTGAAATTACCTTAGAACTATAAACTCATTAGAAACTTATGGATTATAGCTCAGGCACATAGAAAACCGAAAGAAGAAAGTAAAAGAAAGCAAAGAGCCATAAGCGTCACATTGAGATCTATGCAAAGGATGCCCTCTCAGTGGGCACCACGGGACAGGCTCAAGCAGGCCAGCTAGTTTGTAAATTGCATTTTTCACTTAATGTCCTAAATATAGGCTGTTACAAAACCTATTTTTGTTGTTGTTGTTTGTTTGCTTGTTTGTTTCAAATACAATTCTTTATTGAATCTTTGGGAATTTCACATCATGCACCCATTACCGCTCACCTACTAGTCCTTCCATATCCACTCCTCATCCCTAAAAAGCATATTTCTATTTTTAGTAATTCTCAATATTTTACTGCACAAGTGAATCACCCTTGATTTAACCAATTTTTGAGGCATTTGATTGGTTCCTGATATTGTATTTTAACCACATCACTGTATAAACATTCTTTTTGTTCAACATGACCAACATCCTTATTTTCCAAGTTCAATTTCCAATTATGTCTATTTGACATTTTCTAGTATATCTTATGTACTATTACCAACCTAAGTTACTATTTTGCTGAAGGGGGTCAAGGAGAAATAATCAAACATTAGAAACAAAAACAAAACCCTGATTTTATATGCTAAGGTAACTTCTTTGGAAAGAGAAACCTATAGAACACATAAGCACAAGAACTCAAGAAGTTTTGTTACTCCCAGGCCCTATCCCTTTCTATTTCCCCACTAGTAAGGTTACAATTCTGCTTTAAAAGACAGAATTTCTTTCAAACCAATAAAAATAACAAGCAGGTAGAAAGCTGAAGAATAAATAGACTCAATCTCTGACAATGGCTCTGATCAGTCTCAGTGGAGAGAAGGCTAACAGCTTTCCTCAGAGCTACAAAGGACCAGGGCGCTTAAAACTCTACAATGCCCTGACTTGTGAGAGACTGCAGTGAACCAGCCTCCCCATCTCAACGCCCTGTCCCAATAGACCTGGGAAATGTCAATGTGGAGCAGGCAGCTAGCCCTTCCTTCTCTGTCCTCGATGGTTCTCCGGTCAAGGTCTGCAGATTAAGATCTCTCACTTGGGGGCCACAGATTCTAAACAAATGCCTGGAAAGTCCAGGGGTTTATGAACTGAATGGGAAAGCAGCCTTTATGTTCACTGTCACTGACTTTGCACACTTCCTTCCCATATGAATGGAGACAACAAATCACGGTGGTATTCACAGTACCTGCAACAATGTGCATAATCACAGATATTTTTCCTAATTTCTTACAATGGTAAAGAAGGCTTACAATATTGCAACTACCAGATTATGCCAGTTATGAGACCCACAACTATAAGTTATTAAAGAACTTATTAATGCAGAAGCATATCTACCAGTCTGTTGCAGCTATATTTTCAATTATTTTAATAACAATTGAGTTTTAGAATGGGTTTTCATATGCCTAAGAATTCTATTTGGATACATGTAAGACATTTTCATGATCAACCAGAGACAAAGGTGACGTGAAATGGGTGGACAACCCCTGCTTCAGACCAATGTGACCTGTAGAAACACCCACAGTGGCACCAGAAGAGTTAATGAGTTACTTAAAATCATGTCTGCTGCCTCCCTTTCCATGAGAACAACGCCATCTGTTAGACTACTTTACCTCTGGTTTCCACCGCATGGATGCATTTCCTTATTATGCTGAAGCCGATGCTGTCCAACTGTGCGGCTGAAAGAACAAGAGAAGCGCAGTCAGGCCCTGCTTGTGCAAATCAACTCACTGCAAGGTTTACACACTGGAAGCCAACCACATGGTGTGGCCACAGGCTCTCTCCCCTTCCCTATGTAAGGACAAATAAGTAGAAGTAAAATAACAGTTTAAAAGCAGGTGGTACAGATAGAGGACCTACCACATGCCACATACATGCTAAGTGTTCTGTGTGTATTATCTTAGTTCTCACAGTAACTTTGGCACTAGTCTCAGTTTCTAACGAGAAATGGCAGAGTGGCGGACACCTCCAGTTGGGGCACAGGAATAACTGCTCACAGTCTGCTCCATAAAGCAAACGTGAAGTGCTTTAAAACAAACCAGTTAAGTGCTTTACCTAGATTATGTCTTGTAACTCCAGCAAATCGCCTGGAATGATAGTATTATTAGCTCTGTGTTACAGATGGAAAAAAAAAACTGAGGCTTGAAAAAGCAAAATATGACTAAAGTTGCCAAGTTAACATGTGGAGACTTGCTCCGGGGGCCAGATCAGCAAACTGCTTTAAATATGACTTTGGATTAAAGTGTCATTCTGTTCTGGTGACTAGAAAAAGTGGGAAATCAGGGGGTAAATGAAGGAAAGAAAGGTGACCCAGATGAACATTGAAACAGCTGAGGACAAAGATGCTACCTGAGCCCTAGAAACAGTAGAGCCCCTCTTCATAGCCCATCAGCAGGGGCAAAGGGTCCTCAATCTCTTCCAACACCTACCAGCACCACTCAGAAAATGAAACAACCCACAGGAACAATTTTGCCTGGGGGAAACTGTAACAATAAAGAGCATGGCCATCCACAGAACCTCAGCCCAAGCTTTGGGGATCCAGCAATACAGTGCGCATAGCCTGTAGGAATGAATTTTGATCTCCTTGGACATCCCTGTTGGCATTCACTATTGTTCTTTTCATCCTAGCCATCCCGGTGGTATCAGAGTTTTCTTGCTGTGGTTTTGCTCTGCATCAGATGACTAAGGACACCAGGCATCTTTTTGTGTGCAGGGGGACAATTCTCATTCTTACATGAAGTACTCAGAACACAGCCACTGGGAACGCACATGTCAGGCAGGGAATTATCTTTCTGTGCTTAAGGAATTTTCCAAAGTCTTTGTAACTGTTATTCTGTAGTTACCGGAAGCCTTTACTTTGTTTTTTTGGAAGCGCTTTGGAGTATCTTTCCAAAGACATGTGGTTAGGAGTCCGGGGAAAAGAACTGCCGTTGTGCACTGACTGCTGAGCGCTGTGGAAACAGGGTCTGAACGTGGATGTTTGAAGGACAGGCTTGTGATCACAGTTTTCTTTTTAACATAGGAGAACTTCATCTTGGACAAAAACCACTTCCTTACCTCAAAAACAACAAACGTTTTGGAAAATTGAAAAGAACTTGGCAACGGAGAGAGAAGGCCCCAGTGCTTAGATAACCTACCAGGCCAAGTAGGAAGTGAAAGTCATTGCTAGGCAAGTGGCACATGGAAGAAAGAAAACACAATGGAACTTTCCAGATATATCCAGAAAAAATTAAATTCTACCAACTTACATTAAATATAATGCTTTTGAAAATGTCAAAGATCCCCCCATGCACAAAAACTCAATGTTCAGATTAGTTTTCCCTATACTGGTGCAATTTCCCTCATTTGTTAAAAGCAAGCAAACCCCCTTATACTGATGTTAAAGAAAATTGTCTTACAGTTACCTTACAGGTAACGCTGTATTTAATCAGTATAGCTTAGTTGTCAAATGTACATAGTATTTCCATGCTGTGGAGCCAAACAGGAGCTCAGGTTAACCCTGTTAAGCCTAGTTTATTACAGTTGTGTATTGTCTTACCTACCTAGTTTTGTAAAAAAGACTTCCAAGAGTTCAGGAAATAAACTTCAGCAACCATTGTTCTAACTCTCTAAACTAGAAGGGATACAAGTTTTTGCATCACCACTTTGCTGCTTTTATCCATCTGTCTCTTGGTCCTCTGTCTCTTTCCTTAACACATGTGAGGGGACACACACACAGAGAGAGACTGATATCTAGTCTCATCAACTTGAGCTCCCTGCTGACATCATGACTCTGTTATCAATAATTAACAACCACATAGTATTTAACTTTGGACTAGGTATCACTAAGGCGGCAGGGACCCCACTGTATACATAAGCAGAATATTAGTTCTTACTTTTGCCCACTGGGTTCCTAATTAAGCAATTGAGATCTAGTCTGCAAAGTGAATTCCCACTAAAAGGTCTGAAACACTATCACCATGGAGCAGAGTTTGCCAATGACTGAGAAAGTAGCCCGCCAGATGGAAGCGGCTGTCCTTAATCCCCTCAAGCAGGTGATTCAGCCCATTCACTGAGCCAAGGCTCAGAAAAGGTCAGGGATTTATTTGCAATTTCTGTATCCTTATAATCTCCAGAAATAATCTCTCATTAAATATCTACTAGGTTTGCATCATTCCGCTAATTTGACTAGCAATGAGTTGATGTAGGATCTGTAGCTCCCAGACTCAGCATCCTGGGATGAAGTTAAAACTTGGCTTCTCATCCTCCCTTAGCCTCAAGTTCCCTGGGTTCAGGTTTACATCAGCAGTCAACACTGATGTGGTATAATTGATGTTGGCAGAGTGCACACAGGAGACACAGGCTGACTTCCCAAGTCAGAAAGGTGCCACAATCCGAACTTTCATCACAACCGTTAAAGCCATGCTCCGGTCTCTCCTTTTTGGAGAAAGGAAAGGGCCAGGATCCCACAACTCCATTTTGTAGAAGCACTGTGAGAATATGTGCAAACAGGACAGGTGGGCACATGCTCAGTCAGCTTGGTGCATCTCAGGGAAAACCCAGGAGGAGACCTGACAGTGGTGCAGCTTCGGATTGCTGCATGACTTCCAGGAGGGGGAGGTAGGTGAATCAGAATTGTATTACTACAGCAGGACAATAAGAACAACACCAGGTAAGGTACAATCAATCCCTTTTCTTGCCTAAAAGGTGAAGACTGGTGGTCCAGATAGAAAGACAAAGTTCTAATGTAACTAACTACCACTGTTGTAGTGTGAATTAAAAAAAAAATGTAAAAATAAAAATATCCCACTGAAAGCTTCTGGTACCTCACCTGAGATAACTTCCTCTTAAAACAAACAAACAAACAAACAAACAAACAAAAACTGTGTAGGTGGTGGTGGCAATGGTGGTAGCGGTGGCAGTGGCGGTGGCATGTGTATGTGACAACTCTAACAAAACCATGAGCATCTCCCAACTTTCCATCGTTCCCCTTAATGCTTCTCATTGTTGTCTAGCTCCCTGCATCACCACTGAATTGGTTCCAATCCAATGAAAGCAACGGTAGGGTTAAAACACTGAGCAAATAAGAGGGCTTGCCGAGGGGTAGGGGATACCCAAGCTAACCTGACCAGAGGAAATACAAGGTAGGGAAAACAACAAAGGTGGCCTCAGCACCCCCTCACACCCTCTGAAAGAACCCCTGAGGAGCATTTGCAAGGCACTGTTGTCCTGTTCCCTTGTAAACTTTTCAACTTTGAGTAGTTACATCTTTAAACATATTCCAACATCCACTACATCTACCTATCAGAAAGAACTGGGGGAGAGAATAGAGTCTGAAAAGGCCTCTGCCTATTAGGAGACTAGCCCTTTGAGACCACTACATAGATTGGTGAGCTTCCACTCTGGAAGAAGTACTCCAATTTTGTTTTCTTAAGGGCTGAATTAAGACTTGACTAATAACTTGTTCTACCTGTGTCCCAATGGTCATTTTCCATTGGGAGCCAAAGAATTCAACTACTGCTGAGCATGAGAGCAGAGGGCATACGGGGGCAGTACGCCATCTCCTCTCCATAGCAATCTTACCTCTGTTAGTTGCGGCCTGGGTGACTGCAGTGGCCTCTGAGCTAGCCTTTTCATATTCCTTCTTGTTTCCTTACTAGCTTTCCATTATCTTGTTTGCCCCTTCATTAAACAAACAAACAAAAACCCATGTTACGGGGTCAGGGAGATAATTCAGAGGTTAAGAGCACTGGTTGCTCTTCCAGAGGACCTGAGTTCAATTCCCAGCACCCACATGGTGGCTCACAACCATCTGTAATGATATCTGATGCCCTCTTCTGGTGTGCAGGTATACATGCAGGCAGAACACTGTATACACAATAAATAAATCTTTAAAAACAAAACAAAACAAACATGTTGTCCCCCTAGTTCCAATCTGTCAATGGCACATTCCATCTAACCTAGTTTACTCTTCTTAACCTTGGCTTGTCCAATTGACTCTAAAACAAATTATACCCATTTATGTTGTGAGGAGCTGCGGTCAGGCCTGCTTTGCGCCTCACCCGGCTCCCGCACGGCTAGCTTAGTCCCAGAAATAACAACATACAAATTGTATTCATTTAAGCACTGCCTGGCCCATTATCTCTAGAGAGTTAGTTACTGACTAACTCTCATATCTTGATATTAACCCATTTCTAATAATCTGTATCACACCATGAGGTGTGGCTTACTGGGAAAGATTCAGCATGTCTGACCTGGTGGCTGGCTCCATGGCTTCTGCCTCTTTGCCCTCTTCCCAGCATTCTCCTGTTCTCATTGCTCCACCCCTACTTCCTGTCTGGCTTTCCTGCCTATACTGCCTGCCTGGCCAATCAGCATTTTATTAAAATATGATTGACAGGATACAGACAATTCTCCCGCACCACATTTATTCTCTAAAAGAATGTACATGGTATCTTAAACTTAAAACATTCATCATTTTTAATCAACCCAACAGGCTTGATGCCATATGCCTTTAGCCCAACAGCTCAACTCCATGCATAGGTATGGCTGTCTGTCCTTCTATGAGCCAGATTCATTTTAGGCTTTCAACACAAAACGAAAGCATCTTACACCCATTTCCTGCTTCAGGGAACTGCAAGAGCACTCCTATTCTTATGCTTCAACGATATTTAAACTATTAGCTCACTTATTCAACCTATGCCCGAGCAGTCTAACTCAGTGTCAACCTTGCTCAGGAGGGAACACAAATCCTGGACGGGAAGCAGCAGAGCCTTGCGGCCGGCCCCAGCTTGCTCCTCCAGCCTTCTCAGAGGCCACTTTCCTAGCTCCTAGCACCTCCCAACACTGACTTTCTTCCAGTATCTGATCAACCCCATTCTCCAGCCTTTGCATAAGCAATAATAAGCCTAACCTGAGTCCCGTGGCATAATTAATACAGACCTCTCTTTAAGTCTAAACTCCTCCAGAAGTCTTCTTAACCTCCCCTCCTGACTTAACACCCTACTGTGTCTCATAAACCTCTCTCACAACAGACAGAGCAGCTGTCAAGTATATATTTATTTGTGTGACTCTGAAAACTAATGACAGGTACCAAATTAAAGCGTGCAATCACGAAGACAACGGCTCGTAGAAACCTCTACTTCTCAGTTCCATTCCCTGCTGTATCTCTGCTACTGCGTGCTATGGCACTGAACATGAAATGAGAGAGGAGAGAATCTTTTCACTTTGAATTTGCGGCTAGGTTAATCGGCAACTGAATCATGGGAGTTGCTGAGGGACAGAGTGGCAGAGTCAAATGACCTTTTACATTCCAAATGATAAACTCTAGGAGAGGAGGGGGTTATTTAAGCTTCGTGGCTTTGGCCTTTCTCACCCTTTCTGAGGTTATGAAGGTTAATATTTTAATGGGCTGATTTAACCATTTCCTTCCTGTATCAATACAAAGTGATGCTATGATACACACATACACATCCCACTTCCTTAGGGAAAAAAATGAGTCCAAGGGAAAGGAAAAATAAAACCTGTGCTGGTCAAAGCATGCAACAGAGAGGATGATTATGTGTGAGGGAAGACTTGCATATTCAGAGGGAGGACCAGGGAGGTTCACGCCTCTTCTGCAATCCTATGAAGACCTAGGAGCCTAGAGCTCCCTGGGCTGTTAATCCTGTGATGGCAGCTATCAGAATCTTCCCGTGGGACCTAGGGAACAGTGGCAAAATGTTTCTCAATCATCTAGATATAAACTCTCTGTTTTGGAAATTTCCCACAGTTCTGAGCAAGACCCTAGGATATCTTTCTGCTCCACTGCCCCCCATATCCAAAGCTAGATTTTTCTCTGCTCCCTGGCCAGCATGCATTCAAACGATGCAAACCAACTTTAATACTCATGAAATCACATAGACAGGAGTAGTGTAGAACTCAAAGAGAACGAAGAGCATTAATGCCAAACAGACCCGGGATAGAATTTTATTCCTGCTCCCTATGGCCAAATGAGTAACTGGGGTGAGGTGTTTTACCCCGTATCATTCATCTCCCTGTCCGTTGTAACATGACATGTTACAGATGGCGCCCACGTGGATAACTGCATCCACATAAAGCCTGAGAAAGTTTGGAAAAGAATAGAGTAAAGCATGTTTTCTTGGTGGCATCAATTTCTCGGGTCTGCTCTGCTTGCTAGAGGCAAGCAAATGCTCTCATCTAAGAGAGGCTTCCTAACTCAGCTTTAGCTGCAAAGCGTTGTAGCTCATTAAGAGGTCCTGCCACGAAACACTTAAACGGTGTTGGTGAAAAGCTGAACGCATGCTTTTCGGGTTTTCAGTCGTAGCAGGAAAAAAGCTGCGCTGTTTTAAAATGCTGGCTTTCTGGGCCGTCCTGCCAGGGCAAACTCTGACTCTTTCAGGCAGGCAGTCCGACTGAGTGTGGTCTGTGAGCAGAATGCTGCAGCTTGCTGGCAAGGACCTTGAAACGCCATAGAGTTGTGGCAGTGAACACAGCTCTGGCTGGTACCTCAGCCTTGAGGCTGAAAAGCTAAGGAATGAGCTGGATCTAGCTGTCAAAGCCACGGCTCTCCATATTGCTTAGTAAATTAATGGCTCATGTGGTCAGAAAAAGAAAAATATACAGTAAAGAGAGATTCAAAGAGGAAGAAAACCTCTAAATGGTTTACAGTGTGTATATGCAGGCTAAAAGTTAAAGTTCTTAAAGTTAAAAGGAAAGAAAGAGAGTAGTTGGGTGTGGTGGTACACACCTTTAATCCCAATCCTGGGAGGCAGAGGCATATTGACCTCTGTGACTTCAAGGGGTAGAGGTAGATTGACCTCTGTGACCTCAAGGTGTGGTAGTACACGCCTTTAATCCCAATGCCTGGGAGGCAGAGACAGATCTCTGTGAGTTCAAGGTGTGGTAGCATACACCTTTAATCCCAGCACTGGGGAGGCAGAGACAGGAGGATCTCTGTGAGTTCAAAGACAGCCTGGTCTACAGTGTTATTCCAGGACAAAGATATACAAAGATCCTGTCTCAAAAAGTAAAAGTAAAAATAAAAGAAATAGAGGTTAAAATAAAGCCACATAAAGATGGAAAATGCACAGAGAATCTTCATACTGTATGCTTTTATGCTCTCTTTAAATTGTTTGATTGCTGAGGAAGGAGCAACAACTGCTAAAAGACTTTTGTTTATAAATGCTGCTGAACTAACCCAAGATAGGAATTTTGAAAATACCTTGGCTTCAAAACTGAAGTCAAAAGGTATGTTACTTTGGAGAAGAGATTTTGCTTTTGTTTCCACAGAAAACGAGAGACTCTGGATTTATTCAGAGTTAAGAATAATCACCTTTGACCAAGGGAGGCCACCTGAAAAATCTCCGATAGGAACAGATGGCCCAGATGACAGAGGTCTACATCCAGAACTGATCCAAGACTGCTGCCTGAGATGATCGAGACTCACAGGATACTCCAGTCATGACTTGATTATAACTCTAAATTTTCTTTAGGTCCCCTTAAGACTATCAGCGCCCCCAACCAGCAGGAAGTAGCCTGAAATACTACGCCCACATTCCCAACAAATGGATTATGGGTATTTTCCTTTGTTTAAAAAAAAAAAAGAGGGAAATGGTGCGGGAGAATTATCTGTATTCTGTCAATCATGTATTTTAATAAAACGCTGATTGGCCAGGCAGGAAGTATAGGTGGGTCAACCAGACAGGAAGTAGAGGCGGGGCAATGAGAATAGGATAAGGCTAGGGAGGAAGAAACTCCCTCGGCACTCCTGTACAGACCACCGAAGAGACAGCATGTAACCTGCCCAGCTCAAAAAGGTATGGAGCCATTATGGCTAACATAGATCAGAATAATGGGTTAATATAAGTTATAAGAGTTAACAAGAAGCCTGACCCTATGGGCCAATCAGTTTATAACCTTATGGAGTCTTGTGCGTGATTTTCCTTTGTTGCTTGCCGGCTGTTGGGGTACTGGGCTGGACAGAAACCCCAACAAGCCGGCCCTCATGTTACAGTCCGTAAAATGAGGACAACTCACGAAGTGTCATGAAGACCCAGTGAAATGGATAGCAACTGGGATTCACTTGCTGCTCAATAAATACTGATATTTCCAATACCATCAACATTTGATGCTATTGCATGCTAATATTTCAATCAAACTTTGCAGCAGATGAAAGTTTTTGCACCCACATTCGTGTGACTCTTATGATAAACCCATGGGGTAAATATTGTGACTTTTCTCACTAATAACTGCTTGCTGTGCTTTTACGCTAATGAGGGATAATACATTACAGCTTTAGAAAATAAATTAATAAACTACAGCTAATTTGGTTCTTCCCAACCTCTCTGCTAAATTTTAATGATGAGAAAAACCAGGCTCATGGGGCTAAGTGGTAACAACGCTAATAGTAGCAAACACTTACCAAGACAGACTACACTGCCTGGGGCTATGAACTAAAAGTATATCATCATCTTCTCCTCCTCCTCCTTCTTCTTCATCATCATCACCTTATTCCTCGCACAGGCTCAGTTGGTTCAGGGCCCTTTGTAAAGTCACTGGGTCAGTAAGGACAGGGACCACAATTTTAACCAAGTCTAAGTCTGAGTCTGGAGTTCATTCTCTTCTATACTATTTTCTACTGGAATTCACACATCAGCCAGAAAGGTTAGAGAGCTAGGGATCTGGTTTCTGAACCCTGCCTTTTTCCTTGTGGTGGTAGTGTAAATTCCAGGAATCAAGAGAAATAAGTTACACTTGTAACACAAATCCTGAGCCCTCATATACACATTGTGCTTTGGTAGGTGGTAAGCTCTTTGGAAAGCACCCAGCACTCCAAACTATCATTGCCAAAGACAAAAATGATTACTAACTCAAGCGTCAGCATCTATACTACTACCCTTCCTAGATGTTATGAAGGATCCAAAACTGCCAGGTCTTAATACAAAACATGAGTTTATGCCACTGTGGTATAAGAATGATTCCAAGAAATTTACAAGTATTTCTTAGAGCTAGGTATCTAAGTATTGAGTATTAGAAATCTGTTTGACATAAAATATACTGCGTGATAGATTTACATCTTAAGTGGAGGCTAAAAAAGAAATGAATTTAAAGAAAAATGATAATAATGAAAGCGATATATATATATGTGTGTGTGTGTGTGTAAAAGCAACAATAAAGATGACACACAATGAACATATCTGAGCTAATGTCTCACACGTCTGAAGCTGGTGCTATACTCAAGCTGGCTAAATGGATGAGATGGTAGGTAGCATATTCTAACACATATTCTAATATATTCTAATGTTCCAGCAACATTATCCTTGCTGGTTTTCATGTCCCACATATTCACCTGACACCTGTGTCCAATCCATCAGTCAGTCCTGTATGTGATTAACTTAAAAATGCACCAAGAACCCAGCCACTTCTTGCTATACTTAGGGCTAATACCAGAACCCGAGCCTATAGAGTCCTTTTCCAGGACTACCACAATCATCTCCTAGATGTTTCTACTTTTGTCCCCTAGAGTCTTTATTTCTATTATTTAGAAATATTCTTTACCAGCCTCAGGATCAACTTCTTAAATGACAGTCAGCACAGGTCGTTCACCTCATCTCATCACAATGCTCAAGAGCAGTCGTTCTCAGCCTTCCTAATGATGACTCTATAATACAAAGGTTCTCAACCTTCCTAATGATGCAACACTTTAATACAATTATTCATGTTATGACCCCCAACCATAAAGTTATTTTTGTTGCACCTTCATAATTGTTACATTACAGTTATGAATTGTAACTTAAATAACTGATATGTAGGATATCTGACATACAACTCCCAAAAGGTTGTCACGACCCACAGGTTGAGAACCCCCCCAAGGGGGGGCTTTTCTAATGCTAAGAACACAATTTTATTTCATGATCTCATTGATCTAGTCCTAGCCTTCCTAGCCACTCTCCTCCGGACCTCTTCCCATACAAACAGTCCCTTTTTATATCCCTACAACTCCATTCAATCCCTACTTCTAACTGTGTTTGTATGTGGTTGGCCCTTTTGTTGGCAATACTCATCTGTCAACTTCTCACATGTATCCCTCCCTCTTTTCTCCAGGTTCCTCCTCAAAAGTCACTGCTTAGGAGGCTCTAGACACCTTACCTAAGTGCCTCTCCCTGATTCTCTGGCCCCTAGTTCTTCATGGAATTCGCCTCTACCAGAAAGCATGCCCTGCTCTACCTAGTTACGTTTGTTGTCAATTTCTCTAGTGGATAGCCTCCAAATTATACAATGTATACAAATCCTGCCAGTCCATTTAATATGCACGCTTGATTTTTTATATATCAGTTAAAATGTTTCAATTAAAAGTTTAAAAATAACTCCAGTTTTATGAGGGCAGAGGCTCAATTGGTCTACTTGTGATTTTATTTCAATAAATGTTTCCTGAATGAAAAAAAATTCATATTTTTCCAGCCAAAAGACCAAGAACCAACAGATAAAATGTCCAAAGACATTAAGGGATGAGCAGCTGACTTAATACAATGGAACGTGTGCACTCACAGGGTGCCATTCATGACCTGGTCTCTAGGCAACAACCCTGACAATCAAAACGTTCCCTCCCTGCCTGCCAGAAACACTGCCACTGACCCTCCTTTCCAGGTTCTGGGGATAAACAGAAAAAAAATGAGCTAAAAGAGAAATAGGTAAAGAAAGTAACATAAAGAGAAGGAAAAGAAAAATCACCGCCTGCCTGGGATAGACCTCCTAACTCTCGGTCTACATCAAGGAGGCCCTAGGACAGCTGCTAAAAGCGTGCCACTTCTCAGCGAGAGTCAGGAGGCCCAGGTGGCACCTTGTCAGCTGTTGCAGAGCATAGCTGAGGCCTACACAGCCACCACTAGAAAGAGTGTTCCTCTGTGGGACTTGAAACACCAAAACCAGGACAGCAACGCTGAAAAAACAAGAGTTCACTCAATGACCAGCAACACCAGGACCAGGGCATCTGACCTCCTGAGAATGTCTTAGGCCACTGGCCTTGATTCCTTTTATTAAGAACCTAGGGGCATTGTGCTGACTTCTGAACCAATAAAAATCCATGAAGACAGAAGTATTTCAAACACAGAGCCAAATGCATTTGCTTATCGGTACCTTGTCTCCTGTCTTTCAAAAACCTACCTTCTACCTCCAGATGCCCCAGGAACTGTTGAGATTGTTTTTTGTTGTTTTTGTTGTTGTTTTGGATTTTTTTTTGGTCACAATAAATTCTGAGACAGCAAAGCTGGAGAAAGAAATGGCATTCAGATTCAAAAGCCTCAGGTCTGGTGTCATCGCACAATGGCTGTGTGATGGACAGCCTTCATTTATCTACCCTCCTCACCTTTAAGATGAAGGCAGTAGGCAAACCAAATGAGGCAATGCCTGTGAAGGTACTCTGAGGAAGTTGAGAGATGGGCATGGGCTTAGAAGAATAAGGATGTCACTGATGATAACAACAGCAAAGAGCAATACTTAATGACTATATCTGCTACCACTAGGCAAAGGCTGTGTAACCCAATTTTATTTAATTTACCTGGTAAGTCAAGATGTATGTACTAAAGTCAGTCCAATGTCACACATTACAGAACTAGCATTAGGACTAATTAAAGTGCCTATACATGACTCAATACTAACCCAATCAAAACCTCACAGCCTCTGCTAACCCTTACACACATGTGGTAAGACGTAAAATCTGAAATTTTTGATCAGGGTGGGAAGAAATGACTTGAGTGACCATAAGTATGCACCTAGACAAAGCCTTAGCTATCTGTAAAGGAGGTTGATAATACTATCTCCTTTATATGGCTCTTATAACAATGATCAAGTAATATAGTATATGTCAAACACTTAGCACACTGTCCCATACATAGTATGAACTCTTTAGGCAATAATTGTAATAACCAAAATCCTGGACTTGGTGACAGTAGGGACAGTTTTTCAACCTCTGCATCAGCTACCCTTTGCTTTAGGAGTTAAAGAGGTATCTAGGGCCCTGTACCATGCTGCCTGACTGAGGTCCAACCTGGGGTGTCAGGAGGTAGTTCCTACCAGTCCAACTTGTAGCCTGTTGTCAGTACAGAGCCCATATCACGAGGGAAAGGAAAACATTAGGCCATGGCAAAGTTACACGCTGGCTGCCTCTGTCGGTCTAAAGCTAAGAATGGGTCTGAAATGTCTCCCAGGATAAGCAAAAGGGCTTCTGACTGTCTGGCCAAGTTCAAGAATTCCTGTTGGCAAGTTCAAGGAGCCCTATGGCCAACAGTGTCCTTGGAAGATGGTCTCATCACACAAAACAGCTGGGAACTTACGGTATCTAAGGAGTAAGTCCCCCTCTCTCCAGGCTCTACCCATAGCTAAGTCATAGAGTTAAGACGTCACTCCTTTTCTAAATATAATTCTAGCTCAATGTAGCCACAGCAAACATGTCACAGGCGGGATTCCTAATAAAGGGCAAAATGCAGAAAGCCGGCACCTGCACAGCCCCTTGCCTGAGCCTCAGAAGATGAAAGTGATTGTCACAGAAACCTGTATGGACCAGGAGGGAGAAGAAGGGCCAAGAGGGTACCGGTGGAGCAGGCAGCATGAAGAAGGAACCCCAGGCCATCCCTGGCAAGCAGGATGGAAAGCTGGAAGGGAAGGTGCACTCAGCTGATTGCCTCGTGGACCAGTGCACAGGAGGCCAGGCGTGGTGCCCATTAAAGCTTCCACCCTTCTCAGGTTTAAAAGGGGAAATGTTCTATTTATAAGTTACCCAACAGGGGAGACCTGGCAGCCTTTGGATGGCTCTGATCCCAAAGGGATCCTTGTTACCAATGGCTGCCTCCTCCTGCCTCTCTACTGTGGGTGTTCTAACAGCAAAAGGCCGAAGGTGACTGGAAGCAAGAGGGAGGGGGAATTCCCTTTCCTTCCCTTTACTATTTCTGTGAGAATGTGGACATTAGATAATGTAGTCTGAAGGGTTTAGAAGCCTTTTGAAAACGGTGGCCATGCGAACTACTAAGGCTTCCACAGTGATCTTCAAAAATAAATCTTTCCTGTCTGGTAGATCAAGGGGAGCTAAGGCACAGAGATGAAGAGAATCGAGAATCAGAGGGACAAAACCAGGCAAATACAGAGAGAGGGTAATGCATCCCTGTCCACCTCCCCTCCTAATCATCAGTCCTGCCTCATAAATCAAGACGCGCTTCGCTAACACACCATGGTGAAGGATTCTGACTCGAATAGCAGCCTAAAGGATGAGAGAAACAACAGAGAGTGGCTCGGCTTGTTCTAGAACCTCTGTGTGATGCCAGGGTCCCACATTAAAGGCCAGGCCCTGAGAAATTAGAGCCATCAAAACACGTGGCCCTGGCACACCCAGCTCTGGGCACAGGTACTGGAGGAGGCACTGATGGTTCTAACATGGAGATTCATGGAGAATGAATAGGCTGTGACCCCACGGTAGCAAAGCAGACGGCCAACAGCATTCCTTCTAGTCTCACATGATGGGCTGCATATGACTGGATAGAGAAGCAGAGCAAGGAGTCCACATGTCAAGAGCAGCAGAGCCAAGGACCCTGGCCATTGGTTCTGCTTCTCAACTATATACTCTTGAATTCCATTTGCTCAGTGAAAATCTAGATGCACAGAACACCATTTCTGTATGTGATGGCCTTTTACATGCCACTTAGCATTTTCCCTGCCGAAATCTCATGCCATCCTACCAGACTAGTTTTTAAAATTCGCCGTGTAGTAAGTGAAGAGTCACAAACTACAGTTCATGGGTCAGCGTAACCACTGCTTTCCTGGACAACACTTGTCCATTCATTCATGGCTGCTGTCACATTAGTGCAATACAGGAACTCAACAGTTCCACAAAATCCAAGTATTTACTCTCTGCCCCTTTACTAAAAAGCATGATCTCTGTGTTACTAATGATATTTACAAAATCAACAAATTTATCTTGCTTATGCCCCCATTCATATCACGTTAAGTATTATAAACAGCAATTTAGAATGTTCCTGTAACACACATACTGAGAAGTTCAGCTACCAGAATTAAATGAATACTAACAATCATCATAAATATTATCAAGACATAATTTTTATGACATGGAAAATTCTTGTGCATTTTTAAAACAGAATGGAAATAGGTTTATTCAGCATAATGCTAATTAAGTCAAAATCCATAGTGGTAGTGGTAATATACATATAAGACATTATAAACAATTCAAGAATGAAATATCCCTGGGTTTACAGATTAGTTTTACTGTTTTGAAAAATTTTTGCTATATTTCCTTAATAGTCTACAAGTTCATATTACTGAATAGCAAGGAGGAATATATGTTTTTAAATCTGCTTCAGAGTAAAGTTTGGAGATGGAATGTCTACACCCTACAAACAGTAGACCGCAACCCCAGATCCACACGGAGCATTCACCGCTGTTCTCGCCATCTCTCCGTGTGAACAACAAACAGAACCTGCGGTGGGTTCTTCAGCATAATTCAGATACAAACGATTCTCATAAGAATACTAGATGAAAAGCCAATTGCATGGAAGGAGTGATTAAGAATAGCAAGCGACCACAGAGCTCCTACAGTTCCATCTAGGAAGAAGTTCAAGCAGGAGTGAAAAGGGAGTGAAAATGAGAGTGGGAAGCCGAGTGAAGTATCTCCACGGTACTTTGAAAAGCCAGGCAGTCAACATTGGGCTGTGTCCTGATGTCTATGAGGACGCAAGCTTGTAGCAACAAGGACACACTGATTTACATACAACCTGATTAGCCTACTGATTTGGGCTAAGCCTCAGATAGGGGTAGGTGGTACTAAGAACACCACATGAAGAAACTGGGTCGTCTCTGTCCCAGTCTGTAAGTTTTTTACCTTTAAATAGCTAGAGAAGCAGAGGGAGACTACATTTCTGTTAAAACTATAACCTCTATTAAAGTGAACAATATTATCCAAAACTTAAATCCTAGAAGTCTTGGAGTCTCTCACGGGATTGATGTAGCTTCTTCACCATATTCTTGGCTCTGTAACTGCTCCTCAGTTGGGAAAAGCAGCCAAGGTAGAGAACAAGTCATTTTCCAATTCCTCCTCCTACTTCTGACCTGAGCTGCTTTCAATCCTCTGAGTCTTTGGAGACTAAATCTCACAACTGTGGCCACCAGATAGGTGTGGAACAAGACTAACCAAGCACCAAGGTGGCAAAGGAGCCTGGAGGAGCGGCTGGAGGAGCAGACAGAGCCTGCCTTTTGTATAGTGAAGGAGGAGATGAAGAGTGGCTCCTTGACCCTGGTGATGGCTGCCTTCTCAATGGGAAGTTCGGGCAGCAGGAAATCAAGCTCTCCACTGGCTGCAACTCCATTCTCCCTTTTCCTTTTCTGCTTGGTCAGAAATGACCACTTAAAGAGCTCAGTGCTTCTGACATTCTAGGAACAACCAAAGGAGTGTTCCCTGTCCACAAAACTACCAGGACATGGTGAGCAACAGCAAGAGCAGACTGATTGCCGACTTGAAGATTTCAGGAAAAAGTCAACCAAGAACACACAGAACTTCTATGCAGAAAACTACAACCGAAATAAAGGGTGTAGGTCTGAGAAAATGGAAGGACATTCAAAGTTCTTGGAGAAGATGACAAGATTACAAACAAAAGTGTTTATCTTCCTGAAAAATCGATCTATTTAATTAATATACTCTTAAATGCAAATGAAATTCTCAGGTTTAAAGAACTTACAAAACTTATTGTCAAAGAACAAATGTCTACAGCCAACCCCTAAAAGGACAGTAATGAGGGAGAAGGAAGGGAGGGAAGAAGGGAGGGAGGGAGGGAGGGAGGGAGGGAGGGAGGGAGGGAGGGAGAAAGGAAGAACAAAAGTGGGTAGAGGAAGAAAGGTAAATGGATATGGATGCACAGCATCAGGATTTGAGCCAAATTAGGCTTCTTCAAAATACAATTTGAAAATCAGGAGTGATGAGGGAGAATTGTCTGTATTCTGTCAATCATGTATTTTAATAAAACGCTGATTGGCCAGGCAGGTAGTATAGGTGGGAAAACCAGACAGGAAGTAGAGGTGATGCAATGAGAACAGGAGAATTCTGGGAAGCAGGGAAGTTCCTCTGCCACTCCTGTGCAGACCACCGAAGAGGCAACATGTAAGCTGTCACACTGAGAAAGGTACTGAGCCCATGTGGCTAACATAGATAAGGATAATGGGGTAACATAAGTTACAAGGACTAATAAGGAGCCTGACCTAATGGGCCAATCAGTTTGTAACCTTATGGAGTCTTGTGTGTGATTTTCTTTGTTGCTTGCCGGCTGTTGGGGTACTGGGAGGGACAGAAACCCCAACAAGCCGGCCCTCATGTTACACAGGAGTCAGAAAGGAAATCAGAGACAAGATTTAGAAGATGATATAAATGTATACAGAATACAGACCTCTAGCATGCACTAGGCCACAGGTTTACTCCATAGCATCAAGGAAGAACAGCACAAAAAACATCAATAGGTAACAGATGCAAAAGCAAATTTTAAATATCCAAAACTAGGCTGGACATTTACTTCAGAGGCTTGCCTAGCATGTTCAAGGTCTAGACAAATGTCTAAAATGAATAAAGATTACTATCTAGAGAGAAATACCTTTACACGTATGCAGGGAAAGACGACGATTGTCACTGAAAATGGACAAAGGACGTGAACGGGCCACTAAGAGAAGAGGATGCCCAGAGGACTGGCAGGCAATTTGAGTAGACAGTCAAAACTCTTGCTTATCAGAAAAAGACACCTGCTAGTGTGTAAATGTATTAGACCAGCAAGAAATCACAAGGCTGAGTAAGAGTGGGCGTTGGCAAGAATGGAGAAATGTGCATTCGGGGCTGAGAGGATGCAGACAGACCACTATGGAGAGCATGGTATACTTAAGTATAACATAGTCTGGGAAGTGGACCAGGAAATATAACCCCAGGGCAATATCACACACATATTCACATGTTGACGAGGACTCAGAGATGAGCAGCTGAGGAGACAAGAGCCCATCTCAACAAAACCAGATACACCTTAGAGTAGACGGCAGTCAGAGGCACCATTTAGAGACACGAGGAACAATGTGAATGACACCTAACACAGGCTGGGGGATGAAATATTTCAGAACAAGACATAGAACCAATTGAAGAAAACTGATAAATAGACAAGGCGTTAACAAGAAATGTACTTTAAAAGTGCAAACTGGACCAGGAAGCAGTGGCGCACGCCTTTAATCCCAGCACTCAGGAGGCAGAGGCAAGCAGATCTCTGTGAGTTCAAGGCCAGGATGGTCTACAGATTGAGTTCCAATATGGTCAGAGCTACACAGAGAAACCCTGTCTTGAAATTCCCTCCCCAATAAAGTGCAAACTAGAATAGTGGTCTAAAGCAGAACAAAAGAACACAGCGAGGAAAAGAAAAACAAGAACAAGAATAAATAAATGGAAGATGGGTTCAAGAAACTCATGAAAAACAATGACAATGTGCCAGAATAGGCAAGCAAGGGAAGGGCTCTCTACCTAAAACTGAACAGAATACCCAGAACATAAAATAAAAAGAGTCTGTAAAGAACTGTGCATGTTTTGTTTGTGGCTATCCTCTATTTGCCAAGTGAGCAAATCCCAGCAGCCAACAAATGCCATTTACCAGTGTGTTTGATACCCACAGGCACTGTATGCCCTGAGAGAAACTTCACAGGCAAAGTAACAAATTCAGACAAGTCAACGAAAGAATTCCCATCAGCTATCTGCCCCCTTCAGAACAAGAGGTTTGTATTCACACTCCCGCCAAAATGTTTGGGAAAACAAAATACATGTCTTGTAGTTACATACTGACATTTAGAATTTGCCCAGAAAAGCAATAGTCAACTATTAAATTCCTATCAGATTGACTCATTACCTTTAAGAGAGCTTAAATGGGGCACTGAAAAAAAAAATGGTAGATGAAGATCCTTAGCAACAGTGCTACCCGTGACAGATGAGCCCAGTGAAGAGGGAAAGGAACAATAGCTTCAAGGTGTGGGCTGGAGCCAAGTGGTAGAGATCTGCCTTGCATGCCCAGTGCCCGAGGTTTAATTCTTAAATTGGAGGGAGGTAAAAACTGGCGTAATATGGAAGATGTTAGTACTAAGGATGGAAGGCGACACCAACCCAGACGACTACCGCTGCCAGCCTGGAACTCAGTGAACAGGAAAGCAGTCTTGAAACACTGGCCATGAGTTTTTCACTCCATCATTGCTGTTCCCCCTTGCTCGATACAAGGGTATTCGGTAACCAACACAAGTGCATCTCTGTCTGGGAAAAGCAAGAGGCAGAAGCAGAGTCTGTACTCTCCATGTGGGACTCTTTGGTCAGCCTTTGCTCAAGAAAAGTACTATATCCTTGTCTTGTGTTCAGGAAGACAACCATTGGGGTTGGGGAAAATGTAGACTAAATTTTATCCTCTGAGCTTATTGGCCTCAATTTCTTCATCTACAAGTCAAATCAAAAACTTCTAACAAAGCCTGGTATAGTGGTACACACCTTTAGTCCCAGCACTAGGGAAGCAGAGATAGGTGGATTTCTGAGTTTGAGACCAATTTGGTCTTGAAAAAAAGGAAGGAAGGAAGGAAGGAAGGAAGGAAGGAAGGAAGGAAGGAAGGAAGGAAGGAAGGAAGGAAATTCCCAACAAATTTAATCTAATAAATCTCTAGTATCTAACACATATTAAGTGTTTACTTAACCGCTATTGCTATAAGATACTTTAACAGTAGACAATGTACTTTACACAGAAACACACTAGAAACTGGACACCACCCAATAAGCCATTTTCCATCTTGATTTAGTATCTGATGATCAATGTAGCTCAAGACATTTTCCTATCAAACACCTAGATGAGTTCTATAACTTCTCCTATTTTGTTTCACTGCCCGTTTACATTAAAAGTTCAATTAATGGCCAGGCGGTGGTGCACACCTTTAATCCCAGCACTCAGGAGGCAGAGGCAGGCGGATCTCTGTGAGTTTGAGGTCAGCCTGGCCTACGGAGCGAGTTCTAGGACAGGCTCCAAAGCTACGGAGAGAAATCCTGTCAAAAGAGCCAAAAAAAGTTCAACTAATGATCTACTACAGGCACCAAATACATTAAGATATCCCTTGTTCCCTTTTGCCCTTCTCTTCACATATTTGTGAGTGTTGTGTGTTTGTGTTATGTTTATATGTACATGTATTTGTATGTGTGGGACCACATATGTTTGTACATGCATGTAGAAGCCCAAGGTTGCTGTTGGGAATCTTTCTGTATTATTCTTCTACCTTATCCTTTGAGGCAGGTCTATTACTCAAATTCAGAGCTCTCTAACTAGCCTTGTCTCACTGGCCAGCTCACTCCGGGATCCCTTGTTTTCACCTTCCAGGGCTTGATTAACACAGGGGCTGCCACACCCACCAACATGTCAGTGGGCTCCAGGGATCTGAACTCCAGTCCTTGTGTTTGTACAGTGCTTTGACTGCTGAGTCATTGCCACAGCCCTTCTACCTCTGTTTCCCACCCTGCCCTGAGATAAAAGCAGTATAAGGAATGAAGTTTTATTTGGCTCATGATTTTGGGTCATAGTTCAGCACTGTGGGAAAGTCAAGGCACCATCGACTTGAAGTAGCTCGTCACATTACATTCGCAGTCAAGAGCAGAGGGCAAGGAACTCATACCTTCATGGTAATCTCGGCTCCTTTTCTTCTTCTCATTTAGTCCAGGGTCCCCACCAACAAAATGGTGTTACCACATTCAGAGGGAATCTCCCCAATCTCAATTAATCCAATTAAACTCTCACAGGCTTAGCTAACCTAGACATGCTTTATAAAGACTACCTGCCCAGGTGATTCTACAGAATCTGACAGTCAAAAACAGACACCATGCAGCCCTTGTTCTTACCAAAGGTTGCACACTACTCTGCAATTTGCTCCATTTGATGGAGCTGTAAACTTCCTTGTTGTACTTTAAACATTTTCATATTTTAGAAAATACTGTTGAGTCAAAGGATAGCCAATTTTTGAAGGCTTCCAAGAAATTATTGGAGTGGCCAACTAATGACTGGTCCAGCTTGAAACCCATACTATGAGAGGGACCTGTGTCATCCATGACACAGCTTAGAGGGCCAGGACCCGAGGCTGGACAGCCCAGAGACCAAGGATAGAACCAAACATATCTGGCAAAAAAAAAAGAAAGTCAATGAAGTGACTCCTAATGGTAGTCTGTTCGACTTGTAGATTCTTGCCTAGCTCAACTGTCAGAGAGACTTCACCCAGCAACTAATGGGAACAGATGCAGAGACCCACAGCAAACATCAGGCAGACCTCTGGAAATACTGTAGAAGAGGAGGCATTAGGAAGAACTCTGGAAATCCAGAGAAGAAGGGGAAGAAGAATTATAGGAGCTAGAGGGAGCACGGACACCACAAGAAAACCTGCAGAATCAACTAAACTGGGCTCATAGGGGCTCACCAAGACTGAGCCACCAAACAGAGCTCTTACATGGGACTGACCTAGGCACTCTGCACATTATACTAGAGCTGTGCAGCTTTGACTTCTTCTGGGACTCCTAGTAGTGGGAGCAGGAGCTGTCTCTGACTCTGTCACCTGTTTTTAGGACTCTTCCCTTCTACTGGGTTGCCTCATCCAGTCTTAATAAGAGAGGAGGTACCTAGTCACACTACAACTTGAAATCCCATGGCTTGCTGATATAAATGGGAGGCCTTCCCTTTTCTGAAGAGAAAGGAGAAGGAATGAATGGGAGGGGGTAAGAAGAGAGGTTGTGGGAGGAACTGGGAAGAGTGGAGGAAGGGGAAACTGTCACTGGGATGGGGAAAAAAAATAATTAATTTTAAAAAGTAATAATAAAATAGAAAATACTATTGAATCAAAGGTTAGTCACTTCTTGAAGGCTTCCAAGCATAATCCTAAAATGCTTGCGATGCAAGAGGACTAACCAACATACTTGCCAATAAAATCATTTAAAACAGAATGTTTTCAAGTTGCTGTTACCACTTAAACAGAAGAGTAAGCTCATAAGGCCAACAGGTGAGCATGTGACAGAGAACTCTGTATGTGCTGCATCTCCACAGCTCTTGCGGTCTCTAGCCATCTTTACTAAGAAGCACTATTCCCCTGTCTGGGGTCTGGTACGGGAAGCTCTTCATTCAGACTTCCGGGTAACCATACTTTCTATCCTGGTGGCTTCCCTAATTTTCTCCTGAGAAACTTTCCTGCACCCATTTCATACAGTATTCTAGAACTATCAAAGCATGTTTTTTTTTTTTTTCCCTCTGTGGGCCCAGCCTATATTCACTGGATGGTATAGGTATCTTTCCTGGGAATCTGACTCTGCAGGAAAGACAGGCAAGGGCAGCTCTGTGTCATCCTAGCGGTATCCAGAAGACCCTTCCTTGTTGGTTCCTGCATCCCCGGAGCGGATCTGCCTGCCAGCCTGTGCCTTCATCTGCTACATCACTAAGTCACACTACAGCCTTCCATGCTGCTTCACTGTTAAACTAAGAGTTTTGCTCCCCCACCCCTTCAGCAGGTCACCTCAGAAGCTTTAAACAATCTGCTTAAATGGGGGAGTGGGGTTGGTGGTGGAGGGGCAGGCAGAGCTCTACTCCATTTCCTTGAATATTTACTTGAAAGCTTTTCTTTATTTAATTTTTGAAGAGAAAACAAAGCAAAACAAAGCCCGGTTTTCCTGTTATAAAAGTTGCTTTTGGCAACTGTGGCCATTACGGGTCACTTAATATTTTATCCGTATCTTCTGGCAAGGGCTAAAGACAGAGCTCAGTCGGTAGGGTGCTTGTTTCTCATCTACAAAGTACTGGGTTCAAGGCCCAGCACTGCATAAAGTAGGCATCACTGTGCACACCTGTTATCCCAGCAACTCAGGAGGGAGGCAGAAGGATCAGAAGTTCATCCTTGGCTGGGTGCTTGAGGCCAGCCTGGGCTAAAGACCCTGCTGCTCGTTTGTTGTTGTTTTAATGGTTTGGCAAAGTCTTTGTTTCAGAAAGAATAAAAGAGAAGAATGTGTTTCATAATGGCTAATGGCTTTCAATCAGTACAAGTGAAAAGGCTCACCCTTGTGTCTACCCAGAGAGCACTGCTCTGCTCCACTCATCTCCTGACACTACTGTGGGGCATGGCAGGGCCACCGCTCAATATTTTCAAGTAGATTTTCTAGAGCAAGGCTGAGGCCAGAGGCAGGGTTTCCTTTGACACTCGGGGCACCCGGGAAGGAGTTTGCTTTAGTCTTAGGCTCCAAAGAGATAATCAGGTTGAAGCACTTGCCCAGCAGGGGTTTCCTTTTAATCCCATTGACTTTGCAGTTACAGGTGCCCTTGGAAGAGGTGATGAAGCACCATGCTGCTGGCCTGCAGCAGGGGAAGGGCTGCTTTCCACAGAGGCAGCCCAGGGCCCTTCAAAGAACGGTATCCCTTCCCCTCCCAGTCTTCCCTCTCAAAGAGCCACAAAGGAAACAGAATTAGCAAGCCATCCTCCTCCTTTGCTATGACCATTTCAGGGCTGGCAGACAGTGCCAGGGGCTTTCTGGCAGCACTGGACTCTTGGTTTGCTGAGTATTGAGCAACTTATAAATAGTGACTGGGGCTACCATCTTAATAAGAGATGCGACCACCTGAGATAATGCGTATAAGAATATTATACGGAAAGTATGAAGCTTTGTTTAAATGCAAGAGGTCACAACAGTCTTGCTAATCTTGCTCAGGAAATAATCCTCTGAAGTGAGGCTGACCCAGCATGCCCAGGGCACCTCCTGGTGGCTCAGGCCTGAAGTGGCAATTCTCAGCGCCTCCCTCCTGCCCCCAACTCTGACTATAGAAAATGACCCAAACATTATACTTACTTCCTTCATTCTGGCTGTCTTTGTTTGAGTTGTAGACCTGGAAAATAGAAAAAGAAATTCACTTTGTGTGCATTATATACCAGCCTACAGATTCACTGTAGCCCCAAGACAGAAGGCAATTTCTGCACCCCTCATGAGAACATCCTAAGTTCTTACTCCCCAGCATGCACTTAGCTGTTCTCAAATAAGCACGGGTCAGAACCACCTGTAGAACTGTGCAGTGTGGTGGTAGTGGGGGTCAGCTGATCTTTTTTAAATGGCAAACAAATTGATCTGCATATATAAATTAAGAGAGTGTAAAGTTGGTTGCAGATCAGTGACTACTGACTGCACACCAGACAATGTTGTAAGTATTTCACAAAGAACTATCTCCAGCTACATAAAAACCATGCTTGGCAAGAGCAGTGGCTACCACTGTTGTAGAGCTGGAAAACATGAGGCTTACAAAGGTAGAATGGGGTTTTACAGCGAGCTAAAGGCAAAGCGTGGTCAAAGATACATTACAAACGGTTAAGTGCTAACCCTGGGAATACCAGGGCCACTTTACTCTACCTGTAGATTTGAATGTTATACTGAGAATGTATTTACAACAAAACCCCTTAAAGTGTTGATAGAAATCATAAAAGAGAACGGGGTTTGACAGTAAAAAGGGAAGTTTCCCACTATAAAGCAGACAATGACGTGCTGCAAGTTATTCTGCAAAGGTCAAGACAATAACATTCAGGCTCTGAGTGCCAGGAGGCAAACATCATTATTATGTTGCTTAAATATCATAAGAGAAAACAATTTTCACAAAATTAAAAATACAACTTTTGAGGGGGGTGGAGAATCTAATTAGCAGAACCAATATTCTTTGCCTGTGCTGCAAAGAAAGGCTGGTACTCGGCGTCCCTCAAAACTGGTGACAGGTCTCTACCATTTGTCAATTGCAAAAAATACCCTGTAAATACCACACGTGACCCATGGTCCACTCAAAAGCAAAGGAGACGCTCGCTTTGGTGACTGCCACAGATTGCCTATTCCTGACATGCTGCTGCTATTAGGAGAAATGCAGTGAAATCTCTGCTCAGGAAAAGGAAACAATCATGGGGCCAAACCCTCCTCTGCAGGTATAGAAAGGCATGGGGTTAAACTGGCCATCATAACTTAAACACCTACTTATTTAATCAACTATCCCCAGGGATTCTGTTGGCCACTCTCAGCTAAGAAACGTTATTTAACTCCTAAAAGAACTAAGCCAACCATTTCTGAAAACACAGCATTAAATTCCCCCTATAATTAGTTTTCCACTAAAACGTGTAGGTGGGACTAGCTAGTCAAAAGTGGGGCAATGGGTTCACCTTGGACAGAGTTGGCCTTACCTTCTTTGGTTCCCTATGTCTCTATAAAAAGAAGTTGCCCAAAAAGTCTCAGGATTATCAAACCCCAAATCCAAGAAATCACCTACTTTGTTATATTTATCACACATATTGTTATATTTATTCTTTAAAGAAGACTGAAGGCACACCGCCCCTTAACAAAAACTAGGCGACAAGCCCTTAGGAAGGATGCTCCGATACCTAACCATCCATGCACACACTTAAAATCCTAGAAACAAGGCATCAAAAGACTTCACCACCAGTCACTTGGTTAGACTGGATTCTCATGTCCTCATCTCAGAAATGGGGGTGATAATAGCTGTCTGGCATACTCCTCCCTCAAACTGCTGGGAGTACCCGGTGAGTTTGTGTCAACATAAGACAAATGAGGGTGTTTTGGCCTGTTTCTGACAATAAGAATGGCTCAACAGTCACAGAATTTGGGGGAAAGAAAGAAGCCCACAAAGTCTAGGGGAAGGCCACCACCAAGGCTGTGCTGATTCCTATCTGAGACTAAAGCAGCAAGTGGCCCTCTGAGCAGCCATTCATCACTGGCATAAATGAACTGCCTGGGTTGGCTCAGCATTTGCTAATGAATCTCCATGACACTGTAAGGAGGTGACAAAGGAACTTAGAGAGCAGCAGGTAGCCAAATGCCATGTCCTTTGGCTTCCATGGGTTTTATTTACATGGCTATCAAACAAGGGATACTGGCTTTGAATTATTCCCAGTCCCCTGCATTCCTTTGTTAACAAGTGTTTATTGAGTACCTGCACCAGCCAGGCAGTGACTTAGGTGTTGTGGATACAGATGGAGAGCAGCTATGAGCTCTGCTCACATGGAACTTTCCTATCCATGAAGAAAACCAATGTACAAATATGATTCCTTCAAACATTGACAAGTACAATGAAGATCAGAAAACGAGGCAGTGTGGGTCTGGAATTTCCGTGAGTTTAAATGATAAAAGGGGAGCTCCATAGAAAGGTCTAGGTACCCAAGTCCAGGGGTCCTGAGATAGGAAAAAGACCTGCCTGATGGAGGAAGAAGGTCAGTGTGGTTTGCGATTGCTACACGGCAGAGAAGCATGAGAAATAAGGGCAAGACTATGAGGGTCAGCGGGTCCCTATCAGGACCTTGTTCAGGGAGAGGAACGGGTGATCAGGTGGCATCCAGAACCAGCAACCCATCATGACTACATTCAAGAAGCTTGGAAAGCAGAGCAAGGACAACACAGGCAGAGACAGCATTTTGGCAAAATTGTTTGTTTTTCCTTCCAGCTCCCCTTGATCACTGCATTTCTCCCATTCAATCCAAACATTCTATCCAAGAGAAACTAGTTAAGATTGTAAATGGCAAAATCCAGAAGGAACAGTGAAACACTGGGCTTTCAGCCCTCCTTAATTAAGAGGCAAATCCATGCCAAATTACTTTCTTTCCAGGTTTCCTGAGTCTCGGGAGACCCCTGCCTGGAACACCCAAGGACTCTTTGAGCTGGAGAGGTGTGATCAATGAGCCAAAGACGCCAGAAGCCTTCTCTACCCAACCCTCCAAGGCCAAGCCATTAATCTCTGCCTGGTCTGGTAAATGAGCCAAAGACAATGAGTTTTGAAATAAGGCTAACAAACCAATCCTGCCAGGACTATGTGATCACATCACCCAACAAGATAGACTAGGGCAGGCAGCAACCTCACCATCATTGGGACCAGATAGAGACATGGGAGCAGCACTATAGGATAGCTTTGTAACCCAAACACTTACCAAGTGTCAAACATGATAGCACCCAATTCTTGAAACAGCAAACAGATTAGCTTAATTGTCACTATCATTTGTATATATGATATATATACAAATATATATATATCATTGTATATGTTTGAAACCTGAGGCTCAAAGTGTATCCAAGGCCACAAAGCCACTTAGGTCCTCTGCAAGGATATTTCAGTCCCCTTTACCAATCCAGGCAGGAGTAAATATGTGTAAGTACCATGCCTCCCCAGTGGTCAGCACTGTGACTCACACACTAGTAGAAGAAAAGGACCTCCACTGCACTATTTAAAATGCTTGGCCAGTTCTGCCTTATCCTTCTTCCATCTGTCTCATGGCTGCCCACTAACATCATACTGAGGCTCAGAGGCCAGAACAATATCCTGAGTTAAGAGATCTTTTTGTCTGTGGCTTTTGTCTTGTGACTAGCAGTTATATTGGGTATGTGCCTTCAGGCATGCCTCTTAAGAACTCTGTCTTCACAGGGGAAAGCCCAGCTCAACTCAAGGGAACAGAGAGGTCAATAGATGAGGCCTGAGTTCTGGCTCACAGGTAGGAAACAGTGCACCTTTTCAACAACACAGGTGAAGCTGAAGTCTGTCCGTCCAAATTGGCCAGAGTGCTCCACGACCCAGGCATAGAAGAGTATCTGAACCCTGTGGCACTAATGAGTCTGAGGCAGGCATGTTCTGAACATGAAGACTTGGTAAACAGCCATGCCAATGAGTACTTTATTTTCACACACGTTTCTAGAGAATAGAAATTGCATGTGTTTATCTTATCAGAGTCCTCTGTGAGTCATTAAGTACAATCCCAACAGACATAAGAATTTTAAGCATTCTATAGGCATTGTCTGATTCTGTCCTCACACCACCCCAGTTATTCCCAGTGCCGACGGTGCAACTGAGGATGTAGAGGCCCAAGGTTAGTTCCTGGAGTTGAGGAAACTACTAGGAAAAGTCCAGTCTGTCTCCCAAGCCCAGGCACTTACCCACAAGCCCCGTGACACAGAAGACATGGTGACGCTAGTGAAGGTGATAAAGGTAAAGAGATATCAAGGGCAGCAGAGCAAGTGAGTCACGAGAACAATTGGCCCTGAGTCAGAGAGAAACTGAAACTGAGAATCGGCTTTGGATTCGGGCCTGATACACCTGCCACGGGCCCACGGAGTGACACCATGTCCTCTCCGAACCGGGGAACTCCATCCTGACATAATCACCATACCAGCAACGCAGGACCTTCACCCAATCACAGGGCCCTGTGAGTCCCCACATCCTGACCAAGAAACTACAATGGGGAGACAACTGAATAAATAGGAAGGTACAGAAAGCCTTCATGTGTTTTCTCTGCAACAAATATGAGTTTGCAGTAAATTATCTAAACTGCCAAGCCAATTCAATTTACATGTCCCCAGAGAATTAAAAGGAAATGCACAAAGTCATTTGGGTTCTCAGAATGTTTCTGTGTGTTACCTTTCAGTACCATTAGCTAAGCCATATTGTGAAAGCACAAACAGGTACTTTTTAAAAAATACACAAATGAAAGCACATGTAAAAACAATAATTAGGTGAACCAATCTGACTTTTTCTTTGGACAAATAGCTGTATTAGTACTTGGCCACACACTTCAGATCAAAATCTTTTCAAATGAAGGCATCAGAGAAATAGGCTCACAGACAAACTTGTTTAAAACTATTGGTCCGACATAAATTGTACTATTTCACCTGAACTCAGTCCCAAACTCTGATTCCCTGAGGCCTCTTCCAAGCAACCTAAGATATGTAAGCTCACCCCACCTGTATATTCCCCTGTATATCAATGTGGAGGTACAATAAACAAAGTTATGAGTCAACATCTTAGGATAGCGCTCAGGCAGGGTCTGTATCTACTAGACATTATCAGGTCCTTTATGTGTGTGACATAAAGAGTCCACTACTACTAAAGCCTACACTGTCTGTCTGTTTGTCTGGGACAGGGTCTCTCTATGTAGCCCAAGCTTCCCTAGAACTTCTGCAAAGCCTTCCACAAAGAACTCTGGCAGTACCACCATTACTCTCCTCCTCTTTACATGTTTTGCTTAAAACAGACAAATAAACATGAACCATTTCTGCTTTGGGAGAAGTTACTGCTTAATGGGTAAATGGCTAAGGACAGAAGTATAGTTTGAGTTACCTAGTGGTGCTGATCTAATTAGCAATGTTATACATCTAACAGACACTAATTTAAAAAGAAAAGAGAAAAAGGGGTCCTCTAAGGCCAACTTTTACACAAAATATTCATAATTCTTTCACACAGCTTTCCAAAATAAAATAACTACAACCCACCAACATCTTCTTCTCCACCTGATTAGATGACAGGCCCTGCAGTATGCATTTGAGTGAGATGATTTACTCCATCCTTGAGCACATGGGGTGCCACCACGGCACCTGCTACACAGAATCACACAAGCCCATTATCATCTCAAGCTAATATAACCCAGTAATTTTCAAAACCAGAATAACGTAGGCTGGGCCCTGTACACTGAAGTCTGTACTCGGCCACAGCTTCCTTACTCAACCCAGCTTGGCAAATAGCTTGGCGATTGACAAAGGAAAAAAAAAGCTAAGCAGTAATTAAAATGACAATAATGCCACTATTATGTAAGCACACGATTCCTACCCATTTAAGTATGACAGCATTTTTCCAAACTTCCAGTTAATACAAGGGTGGCAGTAAATAATAAAAACACAATCAACCTGAGACAATCTATGACCCCCCCCCCCCACCAAAAAAACCCTTCCTAAAAATGAAGAGCACACACACACAAGCCGGCAACAATGCCAAGAGGAGGGAGGGAGAGGGATTCCCAGCACTGGACCACACTGCCATACCCAGCAGACTGGGTACCGACCAGTGTAGATCAGTGTAATGACACCCTGAGAAGTTATCAGTCAGGTTCCATGCATCTGTGGAATGCTACCCATAAAATTCTCATAAAAACAGGAATTGTTTAGATCAGGAAGACCTCTCTTTATGGGGGTGGTCACATGGAGGAACATTCAAGCAGGGGTAGATAAAGTTTGAGCAATTTAGAATAAAGAAGAATGTCTCACTACTAGGAAAGACAGAGTTTAGAAGTGGGAAGTTTTCGTGTCTCCTACTCCCAACACAAAGACCTTTCTGAGTGACAGACATGCTCAAAATGCAGAAAGAAATGGCTCTTGCTACTCTCCCATTTCTCAGCTGGCAACCTCGCCTTGATGCTTCCATTCCAAGGTTGAGGTGTTGCACTTGCTATCTTAGCAAGGCTCTCAAAAGTAAGGCCAATAAAAACATATTTGATGGTACTTTGCAAGAATCTAACCCTGAACAGGCACCAAATCCCAGCTTTTGCCATGAAGAACTACATGTAAACAAGGTTAGCCAGGCTGCTCAAAAAACATTGATTAAGAGGGTAGGCTTTAGTTACAAGGAGTGAAAGAAATTGTTTTTGTTTGTTTGTTTGTTTGTTTGTTGTTTTTGATCCCTGTGTTAGAGTTGATGAGCACAGAGTTTTGTCCAGACCTAAAAAAGAAGCTGGGTCTACCATTTGCTGATGACTGTGTCTCATTCTTCTGGCAAATTCTCTAGGAATCTTTACTTGACGGGGAAATGTAAATATAGAATTCAGTACTTACTATAAGAAAATAGAAAACAGGGTTTTTTTATTTGGCTTAACTCAAGGTTATCAAATCCCTTACACAGTTATTACTCCCTGTGGGCCATTGCTGCAGGATGTAAAGCCAACATGCAGCAAAGAGGGTTTCAGAGCCCAGGGTGCCACTGGGGAGGTCTGGGGTGAGGGGTGAGGAAGGGGTTCTCTGCACAATGGTGCGATCATAAGCAAGTCCAGATTCAGGAAGACTCATAAAAGGAGCACATCAGAAGTTGACCAGACGACCGGACTCCTGAAGTCTGGTGACAGCCCCTGAAGCCTTTGTGTACACCAACACTACAGCAGCGTGGCACACGAAAATTGCTGCCTGCTGCTCACCATGATTAGGACAAGGATTCTGGGTAGAAAATAAACTTGGTTTCCCATGAATCCAAGTATCACCAGCCATTTGTACCTTTAGAGACAAAAGGCTCATCTCTTTGAATGATTCTTCAGGCACATAGAGTAAAACAAAGTGCTCTGAGCACCTGCAATGCACACGACTGCTCCATATTCATATTTCTCTTTTACATCCCTAAAGAACCACAGCCCCCAAGTTCATATGGTTTGAGTTGGGCAGACCCTAACTGCATCTTCTTGTCCAGCCATGTGACCCAGACTCTGAAATCCAGTGCATGGGATTCATGCCAAGTGAAATCCATCAGCGGTATTTGATGTTGATCGTACTATCTAATAACAATAATAACCGCGGGGAGCAAAGGCACGCCATGTTGCTCCGAGAATGGGGTACAGATCTAAAGCTTTATGGGTAACTCGACTATTGTAGAAGCCTGAGTAAAACAGGTCAATAAATGAAAGAAGAGCCACAACATGAAGGGATTCTGGATTCCAGTATTTATAATTAAGTCTATTTATCTAAATATGTACAGTGTTTATCACTGGTCTTTCCACAGTGAGCCAATCATATCTTAGTTCTTTTTAAAATTACGACCCAGTAGTTTACTGCCAAGAGTTTTGGGGGGAAGAGACCCATAGGAGAAAAATGTCCCATTGCTATCATTTATCTGAAGCTAATTCTTTACCCCATTTCTTTTTCTACTGCCCTAAGTCAGATTTTTCTTTGCTTGTCACCTGGACCTTGACATTGGCCTTCTCTCGGAACTTACTGGCTCCACTGTCTCTGTTCTAATCTAATCTAATATCACTCTTGTAAGATGTTTCCCTAGAGCACAGTTTTGGTTGAAGAAAAGACTTCAAGATGTCACAACATCAATGTTCAAATTCCCAAGGGTTGTCGTGTGGAAGGAAAAGAAAAGAACATTCACTTTCCCAAATGAAATGCAGGTCAAAGGGGAAGTCCCAGGAATGTAGAGTGTAAGCCGCTATACCTCACTGGTGGTGGCAAACTCTCTGCGTCCTCGGTGGCACTGAGGCTAACCTGGTGTCACTCTTATGGAACTGGGCTTCTCTTCATCTATTAGCACCCTTGGTACTCTGGGCTGATGCAATGTTGCTGCATTTTGGGGGGGGGGGTTAATCATTGCATAGGCCTTGGGCAGATGCCAGAACAGGAGGGAATTAGTTTTAACGAGGCAGTCAGGTGGTAGATGTGAACTGTGGGCTTAAGAGACTTCATGCAATACCTGGCTCCATCACTTTTGAGCTCTGTGCCCTCAGATGATCATCTGACATTTCTGAGTCTGTTTTCTCATTGCAAAGTAGACCTAAGTACCACAACTTTATGAGAGCACTGTGAGAATTAAAAATAGCTCTCCTGGGGCCTTGAAGGCGCTCTGAAATGTTATTCGCCTTTCCCTGCTCCACAAGGCTTCCTAGCTCCCTTGATGGTCACAGACCACCCTAATGGCTCCCTTCTTTGACCTCTTATTGCCTTTACAGTTGCTTCTACAGAACTTAACACTTCTAAATACAGCTTTCCATTCTTCATTATGTCCATTCTCCCTTGAGGAGAAGATCATTCTACATTTCTGTGTGCATGGGGAGTAGGATGGAAGGAAATAGCACCAAACTCAGTACCAAGCACAGAATCAGCATTGAAGAAATCACTCAATTACAGGACCAGAGCTTGATCCAGAGGTAACTTCCTCTCTTGGGGTCCTTACTTTGTCTGGGAAGCAAGAGTACGGAGTTAGGTGAGTGCCTCCTCACCCTGAGTGCTGCTGGCACTTAGGCCTCTCAGTGAGAAATCACCAGTTAAGATGATGTCATTTCCAAGGGAAAGGTGGGACAGTGCCCCCTGGAGTATACAGGTAGGAAATGACAGCCAGAGCCTAGTGGTAAGGTAGGCCATTCATTTCACTGGTTTCTATCTAGTCCCGGTGATTTAAGCAAGAACAGGTTTCTGGGGTCATTTACACTGGTTGTTGTGGTGCTCCTCTTCTCCCCGGGCTTTGGTCTCTGTGTTACATAAACATTGTTGTCATAGCTTTGACTGAGGAAGCTTTGCTGTTTGACCTCAAGAAAAAGTTTCTCTCAAATCAGGATAGCACCACGGTCGACCATCAAGGGGTAGGATCTGCCAAATTCATTTAAGCTTCTAGAAGGAACTACTGTATTTTGGGCAACAAGCAAGCCACGAGAGGAAACACTGTGCTGCAGTGTTATGCAATTTCCTTGCATTTCATATTCAGAAATCCTAAAAACCCCTTAACAAGCAACTTCCCTAGCTTTCAACTGAAGATCAGTATCAGAGCCAATATAAATAAAAACTGGTTGCAAAAGAGGAAAAAAGGAATCTGTGTTCAAGCAAAGAAAGGATTTCAGTGCCAATTCAAAGGCAGTAGAAAAAGCACAAGCTGGGTCCTTTTTAGTCTCCATGCGACATAAAAGGGAGTGGAATCACCCCAGGACTTCCACACAGCAGCTGGGGCTAACCCACCTACCCGTCCTTCGGAAATCGATCTGTTCCCTGGTCATCTAGCCCCATTCATTCTTCTTTCAGCAACCACACTCCCTACACAAACCAACCTCCTCTATCACCGCCTGAGTATGTCGGTCAATGTGGTCAGCAACGGGCACCGTTATAGTTCAACAATTTACCATGGAAATTCTCTACAACACAGAAAAGGCTGGAAAAGTGAGAGGGAGCACTCACATATCCAACACTCAAGGCACTGAGGTCAGTAACTGGCACATTATTGACTGAAGTTCAATATTTGTCAATCTTTTAAAGTAAAATTTACAAATTATGAAATACAATAATTTCTCAAGTATATCAAACACAAATTGTGATGATTTCATGTAAGTTAAGCAACTACAAGAAAGAACTATTTCCATCACCTCAAACAGTTCTCTCATGATACTTCCAAGAACCCCCATCACCCCCAAGTTAACAGACCTTTCCATCACACACACATACACACACACACACACACGCGCGCGCGCGCTGTTTTGCTCTGTCCTAAAAGTAAGATCACACATCATATATTCTTTTAGGTTATCTTACTTCACACCGTGTAATTTTTTGAGATATTCATGCTGTGGTGTGAATGAATATTTTTACCCCCTTCCTACTTTTGAATATGTTATTATTGAATGAATCACAGTTTTGTTTATGATGCTTCTGTCTACTAACTTCTGTCTTTGACTATCACAAATGAAACAGCTAAGCACTGAGCAAAGTCCAGTCGAAGAGAGGGAGGAGGGATTGTATGAGCAAAAAGGTCAAGATCATAATGGGGGAACCCACAGAGACAGCTAATCCCAGATAGTGGGACCTCACTGACTTGGGATTGACAGCTGGGAACCTCCATAGGACCGAACTAGGGCCTTCGAATGATGGTGACAGCTCTGTGACTTCGGCAGTCTGTGGGGTCACTGGCAGTGGGACCAGAATTTATCCCCAGTGCATGAACTGGCTTTTTGGAACCCCTTCCCTATGGAGGGATACCTTGCTCAGCTGCAATCCAGGGGGGAGGGGCTTGGCCCTTCCTCAACTTGATATACCAGGCTTTGTTGACTCCCCATGGGAGGCCTTATCCTTTCTGAGGAGTGGATGGGGCGTGGAGTGAGAGGAAGAGGGAGGATGAGAGGGATGGGAAACTGTGATTGGTATGTAAAATGAAAAGAAAAACGCCTTTAAATAAAAAATTTTAAAATAAATAAATAAAGCCTCTCCAAATATGTTTGTGCAGGTCTTTTTGAGAGCACACACATTCATTTCTCTTGAGTATCTGGAAGCAGAACATTAAGATATTGTTTATTATTATCAAATAGGAACTTTCTTCAGTGAAGCTGCACAACTATCAATCAACACTTGGGAGGATAAATTTCAATTTTAGCCTTTCTGGTGCATGAAGGAGGTTTTATCTTGCACGTCCCCAATGTTAGTATCAAGTACTGTTTTATATGCTTGGTAGGTATCCTTAGCTTCCCTTCAAAGCATGTCTCTTCAAATCTTCTGTTTACCTTTGAGTTGGATTGTTCTTTTTACTACCAAATCATACAAACTCTCCATATATTCTGGACTTGTCATTTGTCTAGTGAATTCTTTGCCAATATTTTCTGTCATCCCGCAGATTAACCTATGATTTTCTTAATGCTGCCTTCTGATAGACACAAGTTTTTAATTTTAATAAAGTCAAATTTTAGCAGGGCTCCTGTTCTCTGTGCCCTATGAAGAAACTTTTACCAACCTAAGAATCCGAAAATTTTGCCTATATTTTCCTTCTGAACGCTTTATAGCTTTGGTCTTTATGCTTATGATCCATCTTGAATTAATTGCTCCTTAGTTACCCAGGCTTGTAAACATAATTTAGTCAGCTCATGTTTGAAACTCACTGGCTTAAAATAAAACTTCAAGTTGGGCATGGTGATGCACACCTTTAATCCATAGCACTTAGGGGTCAGAGGCAGATGGATCTCTGTGAATTAAATGCTATACAAAGGTCTACATAGTAAGTTCCAGGCAAGCTAGGGCTGCAGAGTGAAATCCAGTCTCAAAAAAAAAAAAACCTAAAAATAAATAATAAAACTTTAGGGACAAGTCCTTGCCTATCTAGCTTCCCTTTTCCTTTTTCTAAGGAGAGAGAGAGAGAGAGAGAGAGAGAGAGAGAGAGAGAGAAAGGGGGTAGGTCTGAATGGTAGGGGAGGTGGGGAGGAACTGGGAGGAGAAGAGAAAGGGAAAAAATGTAATCAGAACATATTGTATGAAAAGCATCTATTTTTAATAAAAGAAAAAGCAGACCTGGGTGGAAGAGGTCTTTACAATGTTCACACTGAAAACAACAAGTAGGAACCCAGGATGTGAAGGTGCTTGCCACACAACCTTGGAGACCTGAGTTCAATCCCTGGAACCCACCATGGAAGGGGAGACTCAAGGTTGTCTTCTGACCTCCACATAGGCACCCACACCATGCATACGCACATGCATGTGCATATACACACACTAATAAATATTTTTAAGCTTCTAATCCAAGGCTGTCAGGCTTCCTCTCTAGAGAGAGTGAGAACATACTGCACACAGAGCCCAGTGGCCACTGGAGAGACTAAGCCCAGAGGGAGGGCTGGGCAAGACTAGAATACATCTTTCTTCTGATCTGAATTTGAGAGCACAGAGGCAAACACAGAAGTGCAAAGATGGCTTCTGTGTCCTTTCCTATCACACGGGATATGTGGATCACCTACGTCCTATGAACATCCACTTCTGGCTCTTGTTACCAGGTCCTGCCCCAAGGCTCCTCTGCTCTGTGCAATCTTTTCTACGTAAACAGATACAATGTAACTACAGTAGGTGGAGGAGTTGCCTACCCTGCTGTAGTGATAAAATACCTGAGAAAAGCAACCTAAGGAAGGAGGGGTTTATTCTGACTCACAGTTTGAGTAAGAGCACAGACAATCAGAATGGGGAAGCCATGGTGGCAGGACGCTGGTCACACTGTGTCCACAGTCAGAAACAGATGAATGTTCATGCTTGGCTTGCTTGTCCATTTTATATGCAGTGCAGGACCAAAGCCCATGGGATGGCATCACCCATAATTAAAGTGGGTCTTCTCACCTCAGCTCACCCAGTTTAGCTCCTCGTTCAGAGGTATGTCCAAAGGCTATCCTAGTCTAGATAGTCCCTCAGAGACCAGCTTAGAGGTTTGTCTTCTAGGCAACGCTAGACTTGTCAAGTTGACAATATTAACCATTATGTCTGTGAACATAAAGCCTGCCACACACACAAGCATGCACACGCAGTGGGGGGGGACCACACACACACATGCACACACACACACACACACACACACACAGCCCTTAACTCTGCAGCACTTATGTCCTATAAGTACACATACAAAGACTAAATTAGAAAACAGCAAGTTTAGCAGATCAGCGCTCCCAAGGTCTAGGCTTAGGTTTCTGTGAGCCTCTGGTTACAACAGTGTCATTAACTGATCAATACAAAGCCTTGTTTTGTACAAAGACAGTCACTGAATATATGCTGTTGGTTCATTAATGTCAAACTCACAGCCAACAGCACACTAACTCCCAAGCAAAGTTTATCCAACGTGTACTTTCCTATGATGTCAAAAGCTTCCAAACAGCCTCCTTCCCCTTAAGGACACTAAAGAGTACTTGAACACTATGCTTAAGAGACCAGTTTAAATTAAAACATCACCAAGAGAAAACACTAACTTTTTTTTAAGTAGCACTAAATGGACCAGAAAAAGGACAATTATCTCCAGGTGGAGAGCTGAAAGCAGAAGGTAGAGTGTCATCATACAAGACAGGGGTGTACCCAACGGAGAAACCACAACACATCAGTCTACACAAGCCTACCAGTGAGAAAGCACAAGAGAACTGACTCTATGGTCATGAATAATGAGGAACGACTGTATGTATGTGGATATATGTATGTAATAGACATGTGGCATTATATATGTTCATAAATACATGCATGTCAACATACATTTATAAAGCTTTGGAGAAGACAGCTACATTCATACACACAAACACTATCTGCGGCTGTGCTCACAGGATCACAGCAGAGCCAAGCAGCTCCAACAGACTGTTGTAGGGTAACATGTATACTCCACTCCATGAAGCTCTAGATGACTGTACCAACTTATACTCCAAACAGATGTATTATGGGAGTTACATGGCCTATTTCTTAAAAGTCCCCAAAGCTTCTTCCTTGGACCTCTTATGTCTCAATTTTAGAAAGATCTGGATGTTTCACAGGTTCTCAGAGCTACCACCATGGGTGCCTGTATGCAGATGGTATCTCACTAGGTAGACTGACAACTCTACATTCCCCCTCCTCACCTCAGCCGCCTGGGGTTGCCCTACATCTCAAACGCAGCCCCCATCTCTCCATCACCGAGAGCAGCGCTCTGCCTCTTGTTCTCCAGTGCGTCGTCGCTCTATCCATAAGATGCAGATCGTATCTGAGACGGTGGCAACAGAGCAGCCAGCACTGTGCCTGCCACAAAACAAATGTCCCGGAAAGAAACTGCCCCTGATCGTCACCATCCCAGACCACGGCATCACTTTCACCCCAGTAATCCGATCCGAAAAATTTCAAAGTCCTGCCTCTTTATTTCCACCTCGGACTGGACGACCATAACTGGATTTGCCTTTAACGTAATGGTCATGTTACTCTGAAATCCCACGGAGGGGGGCATCAGGGGCTTGAAATGCCACCATTCTTCTGGAATGCTGCCTCCGGCTCCCTCAGTCTCAGTCTCAGTCTCAGACCATGTCTTCACTTCAGCAGCGCTGTGTACATGTCTGACGATGCAGACCCCAGAGTGCCGGGCACATAGTAGGTACTCACCAGATGTCAGATGGATGACACAATGAACCAAGGGCACAGAGGGCACTAAATGCACACATCCCAGGAACTACTTACATTAACTTTAAGAAGAGCCGATCTGATCACCCTAAGCGGTTATGTAATTAAAACTGAACTTGGGTCTTAAAGGAGCTCTTCAACTCTGGGAAGAGCAAACTGCCATCTGCCTACCAGCATTTTAAGTACCAAACTGCTCACTTACAGCTGTGCTCACACCAAGCAAATTAAGCAGTCAGCAGCAGAATCGGGCACAGAACAGGAATCCCAGCAGTGCCAGCCTCCTGCAGCCACTCACAGGCTTCTGCAATGCAGAGGCTGTCACAAGCCCCAGGAGTATGGCCACTCACTCTGACCCCAATCAAGGTACATTTCAAGCCACAGGAAATAATGACTTACTAATTAATAGGGTTGTGGTGACAGCAAACATTTGGAAGGGAAGAAAGGTAGATACTCACCTTACTTTATACTCTGATACCAAAATAGATTCCAGCTGCACGTCAGTTTTTATTAATGGAGACTCATTCAAGCAAAGACAGAGTAAATGAAGTAGTTCCCAGCCATACATAAAGTGCCCTGATAATAAATATGAGAAAGGAAAACAACCCCAAGAGAAAATATAGACAAAGGATAAACTATTTGCAGAGAAATATTCATCAAATGGTAAAATATCCAAAGTCAACAAAAAAAATCAAATTATAACACTGGTGATATTTTTCCTTTCTGAAAAATACAGTATTTTAAAAATTAGTAGTATACAGTATAGACGCCGGCTCAGAGTAGATGGCAGTAGTACCACGTGAGGCTTGAAACTTTATGAATTGGTGCATTCTTTATGGAAAAGAACCTTCTGAGGGGAATAGATGTGCTCAGCAAGCAAATTGATTCTATGAACTCACACTATGGAAAGAATCATGCACAGAGGCCACTAAGGGATAGAGCTGGATGTGTAAGCATCCAATGTGCATGTCCTCTAGAAGTGAGACACCCATGGTGGAAGCTGCGAGAACCTGTGTAACGTCCAGATCTTTCTAGAATTGAGACATAGGAAGTCCAAGGAAGAAGACTGGGGATTTTTAAGGAGTAGGCCCATAATCACTGTGAGATGGTTTTGGATATTAAAAGCCCCCTGAACAGGAGATGTTAAGTCCAAGGTGTGGGCATGGGCATGTAAGTCCTCTGCATAAAGAGATGTTGAGTCCAAGATATGGCATGGATGCCTAAGTCCCCAGCACAGGAGATGCTGAGTTCTCTGAGACATGACACAGTAGCCTAAGTCCCCTGCACAGGAGATGCTGAGTTCTTTGAGACATGACTGGGATGCCTAAGTTCCCTGCACAGGAGATGCTGAGTTCTCTGAGATTTGGCATGGATACATAAGTTCCCTGCATAGGAGACACTGAGTCCAAAATATGGTATGGACACATAAGTCCTCCGCACAGGAGATGCTGAGTTCTGGCATGGATGCATAAGTTCCCTGCATAGGAGATGTTGAGTTCTCTGAGGTATAACATGAATGCCTAAGTTCCCTGCACAGGAGATGCTGAGTTCTCTGAGATTTGGCATGGATGCATAAGTCCCCTGCATAGAGGATGTCAGGTACTACAGAGATTGCTTACAGTTTTTCACAATAGTTACCAAAAGACCCTCAGAGCCACTCAAGAACTTCTGGATGGAGACTAGTACCTGGCTTTGTTTCTGTTTTACACAATTTTTAAAACAAGAATAAAGGATTCACATCTTGGAGGCTAATTCACCTTGGGGGAGCACAAGATCAGCCTCCTACATCAACACATATTCATAATTTCCACTCTGGCAGGCTATTCTATTCCACCAATCACCAATGGGGTAGATAGGGTAAGCTCTCTGAGGCTGCTCTGGGAGGAAGGATGCAGCAATTACAGACAGCTCTCTGGTGAACTGGTAAAGTCAGTCCCCAAGGCCCCACACATGTAGTGTAAGTACTTCTTAGCCCTACCTGGGCAGCACACAGGGAGAATAGAGCCTGAAATTGCTATCCTGTGAGCCACAGCATGGTTGCCTAGACAAGGTCCAAAGCCTTACTGAGGATACAAGTCCACCTTCCTCCTACTGTAGAAATGGTGGGTTCAACTATTCAAGCCTATGGTTTGGAGCTAGACTGCCTAACTGTAGACAGGAAGAGTCTCAAGGCTGAGGAAATGATACCATTCCAATATCTCTGGAGAACTGTACAACAAAGAATAAGATGGAATGCAGAGCAGACAGGAGAGCAAGGTCAGGCAGAGCATGTCTAGCTGGAGCTCTCATTCCTTCCTGACCTCCACACGAGATCCACACACTGCCAGGCTGAACGACAGTCTCATTTCTGCTCAGCGGCTCTGCCCTGCCCACATTTCCCTGTTCAGTAAAGTTCAAACAGAAAAGACAGACACCTCCCACCTCCCGACATCCCCCATCTAGTCTGAACGAGGCCAGCAGCCATGTGTAGGGCATCATAGCCCTGATCTCACCCCACTACTCTGAGTCACAGGGCTAAGCAAAATGATTGTTCTCATTAAGAAGGAGCCCACGCTTTGCTGCCAGTGCATGCACTCCTGAGAGCTCCAGAGCTGAGCAGGCCTGGGCGGGTGGCCAGCCATCTGCTCCAGCAACTTATGTAAGTTGCTGGGGTTTCCACCTTTGCCTTGTGGGAAGAGAAGGGACATCCAAGGCAGAAGACATCCAGCCATCAATCCACCATCCTGAACAGCCTGCTAAGCATTTGATCATAGGGCTTTTTCAGCCTTCAAGAGGGACATAAAGTGAATGGGGACAGGCTGCTTACATACACCAGTTGGGACAAAGCAGCTTGTGGTCAGATGGATTGGAGAAAAGATTACTGAATGGCTGAGTTCCTTGACTGTCAGCAAACTACACAGTAACATGCTGGACGCCCAGGATAGGAAGCAGGAGTCGCCTTCTTGGTCAGGAACTCCTGAGGCTGAAGAGGAGTAGAAAGCACCAGCCTAGATGTGCTGGTACCATCTCCCCGCCCAGGGTCAAAGCATCTCCAGATTGACTGGGGGGTCATTATGGTCAAGAGGAGAGAAATCAGGAAGGAAGAAGCAAATAGTTCTTTTAAACATAAAAAAATATGGAAAGATAACTTGATTGAGGATAAGTCTACCCTTGAAGGAGGAAAATGGCAACAGTGACTATCACAGGCACACTTGGGCCTTCAAAACACTTGGCAAGCATTTGCTTCCACCTAAAGTCCCTCAGGAAGCAGGCTTGTTAGATTCGGGGGTCCTGTGTCAAGTACAGCCCCGTTTCACCCACTTAGTAGAGCAAGGGGCAGGAGAAGGAGCATGCACTGGTGGAGGAAGACTGCCTTAGACTGCATCTGTGCAGTTCAAGCTCTGTAAAGCTGGCTGAGCTGCTTCACTATACGAAGGGACTGGATCTGCACCCGAGTTCAAATGATGACAGGGACACTTTAGGGCCATGGGATGACCCTGAATGCTATTCACCAATCTAGTTCTAATAACAAGCCACCTCTAAAGAACAGTGTCCAAACACACCTGGAACAGGGTTCTACATCAGGGAATACACAGTGGAATTGCTATTTATTGGTATAGAACCTGATCGTAGGTTCCTGACAGCTGGTATCAAGACTCTAGGGTTCTAGGAAGTTTCTCTTAGTAATATCCTAGCATAGAGCTCTGTAAGTACAGGCTAAATATAAGCAGGCTAACCAGGAAGGGTGGCTCCGAAATACAACAAGAACTCACCTACATACACACACACACACACACACACACAAAATCATCAGTCCGCCCTTGTTACTTTTTTTACATGTCTTCATACTGTAGCCCCAACAGTGGCATCCTTAGTTATCAAGATATAAGCTTCATTGCCAAAACCTGCAAGTGACCATACTACACGGGTGATGCACACCTGTAATTCTTTCAACCAAGAGTCTGAGGCAGGAGAACCTCAAGTTTCAAGCCAGCCTGAGCTGTAGTTAGATACTGTCTGAACAATGGGAGAAGGTTCTTCCTTATTCAGTCCCATCTTATTATTCTTTTTCATTAATTTATTTTCTTTTTTAGAACAAGGTCTACGTAGCCCTGGTTGATTTCAAACTTGCCATATAAGCTAGGCTGGCCTGCAATTCACAATCCTCCTGATTCAGTCTCCAAATGCTCATAAAACAGGTATGTGCCACAAAATCTGGCTTTCCTCCATTACCTTAAAACTCATTAACGTTTGTTTTTCATAAATAATTACCATGCCATTGCACCTAATAGGATCACTGATATCCTTGAATATCCTGATTTAAATTTAAAAAAAAAAAACCTATACTGATATTTCCAAAACTACAATAAAGGTGCTTTTTTGTAACTGGTTTGTTCAGTTCTAGTCCCAAGCCAGGTGCATACATGCATTTACACAGCACCATCGGATCAAAAGACAGGAGTCTGCCATCCTTCCATTCCTTTAACGGCAACAGCAGCCCCATGGCAGTGTGGTAAAGTGATGAGAGTTGACGATATTGACTGTTGAGACTTAGTTGTTCATTCTGTCACTTGCTCGGCTTCTTTGCATTGCCCTCACCGGATTTTTACAGAGAACACTTTCAATGGCTACAGTAACAGCAAACCCCCCTAGTGATGCAGCGTCCCGGGATGAACACTGCAATGGTTAACATGCGCTGGCTGCCTGTTGTGTCACAAGCACTGCACCAGATGGCTTGGCAGGTTATCTCACTGGCCTATTCTGAGAGCTCTGTGAAGTCAGTGTCAAAACCATCCACCCCATTCAACAGATAAGAATCCAGGTCAGGAGCTGATTCGAATTCTTGGGGATGAGGCCTGAGTTAAACCAGATAGTCTGAGAGCAAGTTACTGTTCTTGGCCACCATTCCATACAGGTGCTCTGAATTAGGTCAACAACAGAAGGGATACTGGATAACCCTGGCTGTGCATTTTATAGATGGGGACACAAGCAGATATACACAGTGCACCTTTTCAACAGGGAGTCAAGGGTTTCTGAGACATTACCCCATCATTCCTCATCAGTGGAAGAAAGGGCCACAATAATGACAAGTTTGGGGAGGCAATGCTACTGTGCAAAAGGGCCTCCTTTCACCAGACATACCACAGATTGCCCAATAGTCTCAGGCATGTCCTGAGGTCTCCTCCGAATGCAACTAGGACTCGAAAAAATGAAAGCTGACCCACACTAATTCACGTAGACAAAAAAAAAAAAAAAAACACAACTCTTAAGACTGAATATGCTCCTTTAGAGGCAAGTTTGCCAGAATCCAAAAACAAAAATAAGACAGTATTTTCAGGATTTTGTGGATCACTGAAAGTAAGTCCAAGTGGTCCAGGGGCATCAGGCTATGACCCAGGGGCTCTGTGGGTGATCTGTCCCCACAGATGGTGGGCTGAGGCCAGCTTTCAAAGAGCTGCCTGCTTCTTCATGTTTATGGCCACGGCAAAGCACCCTACACCAGGAGACCGACTGAAAGGCAGTGGTGACCACGTCCTGGTGCAGCTGACTCACCGACTTCCTCGGTCAACTTCTGTGCTCAGGAGAGGCTGAGGACACCTGTCCTCGGAGAGGATGATTATGAAATGTGTTTGCTTCCTCTCCCTACCGCCTTCCCTTTGATGTCCTAATCCAAGGGTGGCCATGGACATCTGGAGACAGCAGCTTTAGGGGGAACTGAGAAGGCAAGGGGTGGTTACCAACCAGGAACTGCTGATAACTGTGTGTTATCAGCACAGAAACCTGAGACGAGCATCTGAAGAGCCACATCCTGCTGCTTCGCCAGCAGGACCGTAGGACCTCCAGTCAACCTGATCCAGCACACCAGGACACCAAAACATGACGTTTTCTCTGTTTTCTTTCTTTCTTAAACCATGGTGCTCTGTGTATTGATAAGGCAAGGTGCTTAATAATGTGTCTAAAGTTATCGACCCAGTAACTTCACAAAATAAACGATAGTGTACTAAGAGAAATGAAAATCTCAAGAAAAACAGAAGTGATCTATTATTTTACATAATTTAATTTACCCACCACCACCAGGCACTCTCTCGGAAACTTGTCTGTATGGTTGTTTTTTGTTTTGTTTTGTTTTGTTTTGGGGATGGCTGAGTGTGAAACAATCTGTTGTTTCTGTCTGCCAAGAATCCAGTCCCTTCCCTTTCTACTAACCATTCCTCAACCTCCCTAGGATATGACCCTTGACCTCATCTCTGCCTATGTGAGTCGCAGCTACCTTTGGGGTCAGTATGTGACTCTGGTGTGAGCTCAGGCAAGGTGATTGCTACAAGGATGAACACAGGACCTGAAGCCATTTTTCTAAGCTGTGCAGTTTCATGGTGATGCTATAGCCATCATCAGATTCCTTGGTTCAGTCTGCACTGCTTCCATTACAGAACTGCCTCCCCATCTACCCACCACCCAGGGTGTAAGATGTGATCGTTCAGAGCTACGTGAAAAGAGCTAACGGAGTCTTGAAATGATCAGAGCTGGACATTCCAGGTCCAGAAGACTTCTGGGAAGAGGAGAGGCTGTTTCTAGACCTCACGGGACAAGCAAGTGAGAAAAAGGGCAGTGTGAATGACTGCTTTACACTTTTTGGGTGGAGCAGGGGCATGAGAATTGGGGGTAAGTGTGGGGTTGAAAGGGGACAAGCAGAACTCAGTGGAAGATCGTGAAAGTGTACAGGGTGACAGAGATGGAAAAACAGACAAAGGAGGAAACACTAGTGAGGCTATGTGGCCAAGGAAACGTGATTTCCAAATGAGAGTATCACTTTCATGAAGGCAAACCTGTCATGCACTTCCTGTACATGGAGACATATGGCGATGGAGCAAGCAGCCCAAGCTGCAGCCCTGCAGTCAGAGGGCTGCATCTAGAGGAGGCTCAGCTCCTTGTCCTCAAATGACAGAAGCAGCTGCAGCCAAGATATTATGACTAAAGTTCTGAGGGGTGGGGAACATACTTTGTAAAAAAAAAAAAAAGTTAATCAATATATAAAGTTTTTCAGCCTTTCAAATATAAACCATCACATGTGTGATTGTGTGTTTTTCTGAGCATCTATTTCTCCTGCAGCCCTCCTTAAAGTGTCCTTAATAAAACCTCAACTGTGGTTTAAAAACTCAAAGCATTAAGCAATAATGATGCAGGAATTCATCTGTCCCCATGAAAAGCCCATGGGAGAAGGGCTCTTGCCTGGGCATTTCAAACCTTAACAGGAGACTAATAGGCATCACCCTTACAAGATGGAGACGTCAGAACATACAACTCAAGAACCAGAACCCTCCTGCCTGATGGTTCTTGATTATATCATCTCAAATACTACTATCAACAAAAAAGGTTAAAAAACGCTCCATTCATTATATGGGTCAAAGACACCAAATTACCTTGATATCTGAAAAGTAACCTTGACAGCACAGAGATAAGAGGGTGACTGGGACAGGAGAGGAAGGGCAAGAGCAGGATCAGCACTCACACAAATCGACACCGGCAGCAACCAGGATGAGGGCCAATGTGATGCCAGACTTAAGATTTATTGCAACAGACCAAACAAAAAATAGGAAATGAATGGACTCTAAAAGCATGCTGTAAAAATAGAGAAGACAAAAGCTAAAATGGTCACACGTTATCTATTCTAGAATAAATCCTTCTAAATATATGTGAAAAGAGGTGGAGGGGTGAGCAGGAGCCAGGAACAAACACAAGAGGCAGAGGGAGGAAAGGAGGCAAAGCTTCCACACACACACACACACAACCACCACCCCTCCCACACACACACACAGCCCTCAACTAACAGAGTTGCTTTTTGGTTTGCTTCTGACCTACTTTTGGACCTCCATGGACCTGTAGTTCCAGAAAGCCCAGGCGAGGGAAGAGAGAAGAAAGGGCACGCTCTGTGTCCCAAGAGGACATAACAACTTCCTAGAAACACAGTCATGGCCTTACTTTAATTAAGGACTAGTGTTCTCTCTCCCCAGTGACTGTAGCTGTTTTGAGTATCATCCCTAGAAATTATTTATATAGTAGAAAGGGCACTTGCACAGACCTCATAAACATCCTCTTATTTACTCAAATTAGATCATACCTCTCAGAACTTTTTGGTTGTCCCCAGTGTCCCAGTGATTTTCCTATCAAAACCCAGTTTCGGATAGTGTGACCAAGGGCTACATACTGTATGCCCGTGATGACAGATGGCATTAGTCCCATTAAGGAAGAGGGTACTATTCAAAATGTCTTTTTATCTACTTATGATCCACTTTTCCATCATTTCTATGCAATGAACATAGAAGAGATAAAAATGCCTCGGAAGTAGTTGAGTGTTCATCATCCTTAGCAATTAAAGAAATGCAAATGAAACAACTCTAAGATCTCATCCTAGTCAGAGTGGCTTAAATCAACAAAGCAACCAACAACAAATAGTGATGGTGTGGAAAGGGGGACCCCACATTCATTACTGATGGGAATGCAAACCAGTGCAGCCGTTCCTCCTAGGATGCTCTGAACCCTTAGGGCCTATAGTTAGTAAACTCTGTCCTGGGGGAACTGGAGCGCACGAAGCTAAACCCATGCCGTACCTGGTATCAGCTCAAACTAGCTATAAAATGTGATACAAAATAAAAGAAAACTTTATGTCTTATACAAAGAAATACTTTTTAAATAACAATGCAGAGGTTTGAGACCATGCTTTGATGGCCCATCTTTTAAAGCAATCCCTCACTATTGCCTCTCCTCCTCAGGTGAGCTTCCTTTACACCGATTAGAAGACAACTAAGAGGAGCTGGAGAGATGGTTCTGCAGTTAAGAGCATTTGCTGCTCTTGCAGAGGATTTGATTTTGGTCCCCAGAACCCGTACTATGGCTCACAAGCACATGCAATTCTAATCTAGGTGACCAGATGCCCTCTTCGAGCATTACTGAGCACCTGCGTGTACATGGTGTTCGTAGAAACACATGCATATGAAGAAAAGAATAAGACGTTAAAATTTAAGCAAACTAATGGCCAGTGAAGTATTCCTTCAGTCCAGAACATAGCTCCTGTTGCAGGATTTGGTGAGGTAGGTGCGAGTATTGTTCCAACTTAGCAGCTGTGATCATCCAGAACTCAAAGAAATAATATCCAGAACCCAGATGTCACATCAGCAGGAAGTGAAATTAGCCTCCTCCTTGGTCCCAGTCCCCATGTCAGAGCAGGTTTCAGTCTTCGGGATTGACTGGGTGCTGAACTGAAAACGACCTAGGCTGAACTGAAAGCAAGTTCCATCACTAGCCTGAGTTTGAAAAAGCACGCACAGCAGAGTGCTCCTCCTCTGACTACCGAGAGAAACAGAATTCTTGCTCAGACGCTCATTGAACCTTCCCAGATTTCTGCAGTCCAGCTAATTAGCCATACCTGGGGCCTCGCGACCCAGAAGACAGCAGCTAATTCAGTGAGACAAGGAGGCAAGGACTCACCGGACCAGAAAGGCAGTAATGGCAAAGTTCTCTGAACTCCAGGCTTCTAAAACAGCGGCACTTCGCTTCCGATGCAACGTCATTTCACATAAGTATGCTGTTTGATTTATTTTAACCACAGTTGCCCTGTACCACCCAACTAATAATGAGTTGATAGTGCTGTATCCAGCACGGCCCTTGTAAATGATAGGTGCTTGAAACTCTTACAACAGAGGCTGTTTCCCTCCTGCTTAGACTATACACCAAATACACATGCCAATCACATCAGCCATCATAATTTCTTTATTAAGATATTGCAAAGAAGAAAAAGGAAGAGGAGGAGGAGATCACGACATTTAGGTTGGTTTTTCAGTTCTCAATCACAATAATTTAAACTCAAGCATTCATGGCTGCCTAAGAATTTTACAGAATCCCGGATTCCACCAAAAGAGTTAAACAAGAATTTAAACTAACAGATTCACGTTTTTAAGTTTCATATGAAAGAACTGATGCCCTGAAAAGCAGCTAACTTATCTTTGATTCACTCACTCACTGCCATTCATCCACTCACTCATTCTTGCATTCCTGACTTGGTGACACCCCACCCCAGCCACCTAGTGAATGACCCTTGACCCAGAACTCGCAGAGATTTCTCTCTGTAAGTTACTGTGGGGTGGTCCTCGTTTTGACTTGGCCTATATCTTTGACTAACACCTCTTAAAACCCTCCTTTGGAGAGTCACTCCTTGTGACCCAGATCTGGCCAATTAGCATACTCTATCCTCTTCCTTCATGGATGGATGGTTGGTTAGAGGATTGGTTCAAGGTAGGGCATGTGATCTAAACTGAAGCCTTTTATTTGCTACAGCAAGGGGGATAGTAGGTCTTTTTTTGATAGGAGTGCCAGCAGTACAGGAGGCTATAATAGGTTTGCAGCCACCAGAGTTATATGGCTGTGGATCATATACCCTGAAGGGCAACCTTGGGGTGAGATGCATGCACACATGGAAACAGAAGGAAATACATTCCACCTCTGGAATTTTCAGATATATGAGCCCTCATTCCCAGGTTTTTCCTTGAATTAGGTTCTGACATTTGGAAGCAAATCATACTAATAAAGCTTTGCATCAAGGGCTAGGGAGATGGTTAAGTGGATAAGAATGAGGACCCGAGTTCAAATCCCCAACATTCATATAACAAGTCAGGAATGCCTACATATACTTGTAACCCAGTACTGTGGGAGCTTGCTGGCCACCAACCATGCTCCAAATTCAATGACAGATCCTGTCTCAAAGGAATACAATAGAAAGATGGGGAGCAGAGCACCTCACATCCTCCCCTGGCCTTGGCACAGTCACAAGGACATGTATACATGTTTCTAGACTTTATGGACACCATATACACATTCAAACATACACACAATAAATGTTTTAAAAGAAAAATAATAAAGCTTTGATTCATTTTTATTTCTATGTCATTTCTTCCTACTTCATAGTCCCTGAAAGGGCTGAAACTTAGTTTCATTATCTTTCTGGGCCCACAGTCTAGCGACCTGATTGAGACCTGATGCAAAGGTAGTCCACACATGTGCAGCACTGGGCTTGGAGGAATTTTCCTTCAATCAATCTCCTATTTATGAAGTGTTTCATGGGTCTCTTCCTCAGTTCCTTAAAAATGTGTCTAAGTGGTGGCTACAAACACTGCCACATTCTTCTTTTGTGACTACAACACTGATCTTTAGTTCTCTGCATACACCCACAACATCACACATTTCAAGAGGAGCAGCAGCAAAGCCACCAGAGTTTCCAAAGTCAGAACAGCGTCATATGCAAAGGGCAGAACTATCTTGGCAGGAAAACAGAGGCAACAGCTCCCTGGGCAGCAATCCTCACCTACAGTCCCCTTCTTCTCCTGAGGCTCAAGTGTGTCTCTCTAAGTATGGGATGGCAGGCCTGTGGTTCCAGAAAAATTGGAGGTCACTGCTCCCCAGGGCACACTGCACATTCCTGGCACCACCCCCACTTGTCTCCCTGCTAATTTGGAGAAATAAATATTATTCAAAAAAAGGACAAGAAATGGTTTAACTGGAGACTGTTTGCCTACAACAGAGCTCCCAAGGAAGAAGCCAACAGAAATTGAAGCTTGGTTTGTATTGCTGCTGCTGCTGTTGAAATCAGGCCTGTAATGAAGGAGGGACTCATTTCTCAAGAATAACTGTCTCCACTGGATACGCACAGCAATGATCTGCAAACACCCTGCCCAAAGGAAACTAACTGCTTCCTCTTTGCCCTGCTAGGATTCTGCCAGCACACAAAGGTTCATCACAAATGCCCATCGGCTAGGGGCAGGTGCACACACCTGTAATTCCAGTACTTTGGAGATGAGGGAATCGGCATGACTCACGGAGCATTTGCTAAGCAGCTGTTACGTGTCAGAAATCCTGATAGAACACAGAGGCCCAAAGGCAAATCGAAGAGCTGTAGTGATGTGTACAGCTCAGACTCATTGCCAGGGTAAGAGCTCTGTGACAGTGACGCAGAAATTCTCAAAGCAGAGCAGCATGTAAAACAGTCTCATCAGTGCACGTGTGCATGCACGTGCGCGCTCGCACACACACACACACACACACATACACACACACAAATACACACACACACACAAATACACACACACACACACAAATACAGAAAGCATGGCCATTAGAATGTGCCCTGTGCTCATCTCTGGCAGTGAAAATTTGTGAATTTGGGCAGCTAACCTACATCCAACTACTCTTACGACATTTGGCTCTGGGACGTAGACCTCCCTATGTTAAGTGCTTTTTCAACAAACCTATAACACTAGGACTCCAATGTTATTTTCTAAGAACCCGAAAGAAGTGGTTGGTATTTGTTCTCAATAATGGAATTATGATTTTGCATGACTAGCAGCTCTGAAGTATAACTATGGATAAGAGCACTAGCCTCATACTATATGATCTGGATTCAAATTCTGCCTTTGCCTGTTAGCTGTGTACCATTAGGTAAATGACTTGTCCCCATGTGACTCAGTTTCCAAACAAAAATTGGAGAAAATAAGGCCTACCTCAGAGTTACGACGATTAGATGAGCTAATAATAAAGAAGGTGGTGGAGAAAGAGGGAAAAGAGGAGAATCAGGTAAATGTGCAAGACACACTACCCACAAAGACCCGCATCTGAAAACACCGAAGTTCATGCTTGACTCCAAATCCATTGTCCACCTCTCCAGGACACCACCAGCTTTGGTCAAACTCTGACTCCTCACTGGTCCAGCAGGCTGCCCACCTCCCAGCCAGTATAATCCAATCCACGCCCACATCTATACCCCCCCCCCCCCCCGTGAGATGCTGCTTCCCCTAACCATGGCAGTGCCTAGATTGGAATATACCAAAACTCTACCTGCAATTCTCCTCTGGAGTGTTTGTAGGAAGCCAGCCATGCCCATCTTCCTAAGGACACATTACCTATCCTTAAAGAATGATAAAAAGCCAGGCATTATGCTAGGAGGCAGGAGGCGGGGGAGGGGGGGACGGGGGGGGGTGTTCAGAAGAACGTTATCAGATGAAACTGCATTCACCTTCTATGACCTTGAACTTAACAAACTTGTTTAGAGTCCCGCTTAGCTGATTTCTCTGAACAACCGAAGATCATTTTATCTTACTAGCATTTGTTTTCATATATATAGGATTGGTTCTTATTTTTTTCTTTTCTCCTACTCCTATTTTGTTTCTGATAAAGTGTTTTCCAAATACTTATTAATTACACAAATACTTAGGCTTAAAAACTTCACAACCCTAACATCAGCTGTTTACTTGCATTGTAGGTGGGCAGATAATACATGTAATTCACTGTATACATATTTATAAAGACACAGAACTGTAATCAGAGGATGCATACATTCTCATATTACTTTTTCTATGTATGGAATAAGTATTTTTTTAATTCAGTATTTTTGTTGTAGTGGCAGGAAAACATTCAGAGTGGTATCTCACCACATGTGTCCTCTTGATAAAAGCACATATTATTTCCAATTAAAATAAAAATCACTAATAAATGACTTTTTTCATTTTAATTAGAAATTTGCAATAATTTTGAACAATGAGATTATTAACACAAAATTATTAATTAAAAATCTAGAATTTGAACAGTCAGATGGCTGTTATAAAAGTTTCAAGAATGAAATACAAACACAATGAGCATTTTGTTACATTTGTGGGAAGAAAGTAACTCAAAACCAAGCCAAGTTACCCTCTGCACCTAGGAGGCTAATGCTGACCCTTTCCACAAACTTTAAGGAGTATTTCTCCTGTTTGCTGATCTTCATGCAACAGTAGAAGGCCAGGGAATAGGAGATCAGCTGAGCTGAGTGTGGCCTTTAGGAGCTCACTGGGTAAGCACTGCTCTTGCAGAGAAGCCAAATCAGGTGGCTCACAATCACCTGTAACTCCACCTCCAAGGGATTTCTTTTGCTCAAGTGCACATATCCACCGAAAAAAAAGACAAGAGACAGATAGACAGGTAAACAGACAGACAGACGGACAGACACAGACACAGACACAGACACAGACACACACACACACACACACACACACACACACACACACACACAAATTTTAAAAAAAAAAGAATAAAGCTCTTTAAAAAAATATTCTTAAACAAGACAAGCATGAACCGTACTCAGGAGCAGGAGAAAACTGGAACTCCACAGAGGCCAAAAGTCATTCCCATAAAGTTCCCTGAGAATTTTCTGAATAGATACCCATGTTATTCCTAAAGATACTCATGTCCCTCCTACAGATACTCACGCTGCTCCTATAGATACCTGTATTACCTCTCCTATAGATATCCATGCTGTTCCTATTGACACCCACGCTTCTCCTATAAATATTCATGCTGCTCCTATGGATACCCATGACTTTCCTATAGTAACCATGCCTCTTCTATAGGTCCCATGACTCTCCTATAGATACCCATGCCTCACCTAGAGACCCATGTCTCTCCTATAGATCCCATGTCTGTCATTACAGTATAAGTACAATTACGACAGTTTTCCTACTTGTGACTCCATTCAAAGCTGAGTCCTAGCCAAGGAGAAAGAACATGTATACCAGTATTTGACTTTCTTATGTACTTTCCCCTCCAACATCCCACTCTTCTAGAGTAATTAATATTCTAAATGAAGGCAGGAAGCAAGGAAGAAATCAGACTTCTTGTATCCCTAAATACAAGAGAAATGAGGAGAGAGAAAATAAAAGGCTTATATTAGAAATATCTAAAAATAGCCAAGGTTTCAGGTGTGAGACAGAGTGATTTCAAAGTATGCACAAGACCCTGGGTTCAATACCAAGTATAGCATCTTTAAAAAAAAAAAAAAGACTAAAGGTTAAACCATACATTTTTACCAGCCTGTGTAAGGATAGGCCACTGGCGAAGTGGAGATGAGAAGATTGTTCAAGTTTCTGCTCAATATTTCTTGCCAAATCAATAAACTCCAAATTCAAAGACACCCTACCTCAAAAACAAGGTAAAGAGCAATTAATGGAAACACCCTGGCCTCCATGTGCATGCTCACAAAACATAGTTTAGCTTAAACCATGAAACCATGCTCCCCTTACTTACACTGGACAGCTTTCAGAAATTTGCCTGTATTGCTAGATGCAATACAGACCAAATGAACCCACTAATGACTTCAGCTGCACTCTGCTAAGGCTGCACTCCACAATACTACCATGCGAGAGATGACCCCAGGCAACCCTGAAATGTACCTTGGGTTGATTACCCCAACCTGAGAAAAATATTCTAATCAAAGTTTTGTGATATCATCTAAACATAGTCTCATCTGATATCAGCATGTGTCTAACACTTAACAATGGCTAGCGTTTCGGCTCAGAGAACAACACCAAAATCCAAGTGCCTGGGGAGGAGCAAATGCTTCTTCCCTACAGAAAAGTCAAGTCTGTGGCTAGACCAGTGGTTCTCAACCTTCCTAATGCTACGTCCCTTTAATACAGTTCCTCATGTTGTGGTGACCCCCCCACCAGAAAATTATCTTTGCTGCTACTTCATAACTGTAATTTTGCTATTGCTATGAATTGTAGTGTAAGTCTTTTTGGAGGTAGAGGTTTGCCGAGGGCTTGTGACCCACTGGAGGAACTCACTGCCTTTAAATCTGCTTGATGACATTTCACTAACTGAGGAAATGAAACTCTCATCACAAAGGAAGAGACTAACCTCAAACACCTCACCCAGAGCCTAAAGAAACTTCATTCCACTGTCTGGTTGTTAAGTCTCCTTCTTTCTCCTCTAAGACTTATTTACATTTCTCTCTCTCTCTCTCTCTCTCTGGCTTAGAACTTCCACTTCCCTATCCCCTAAGAAAAGACTTGATTTGTCTGGCCCTTATCTAAATTTCTTTTTCTTTTTTCTTTCTTTTTTCTTTTTTTTTTTTTTTTTTTTTTTTTTTAGGTCCTTGCACACACATGCCTGGTAAAAAATGTGTGCGTCTTTTCTCTGGTTCCTGTCAAGTGTCAGGTTATTTCAGCAGACTTGCTTGCATAACCTTGGGAGCGAACGTTTAAGCTTCTGTACACCAAGACAGAAGAAAGCAGGACATAACTCAAAGACAAAAAAAGCAGAGGCATCAAGTTACAATTTGCAAATATAGGCTTGTTAGGTGGGAGAGACGGCTCAGTCAGTAAAGTGCTAGCCACACAGAGTGAGGACCAGAGTTCAGATTGCCCTCCTGCCCACTTCAAGACTGGGTATGAAGGACTGGGATTCCAGAGCTGGGGAGGTAGAGACAGGCAGATCACAGAGGCTCTGCCAGTAGGCCTCGCCATATCAATGAGCTCCAGGTTCCCCGGGACCTTACCTCAAAAATAATGTGAAGAGCAGTTAAGAAAGATAACCTCGTCAACCTCTGGCCTCCCATGTGCAAGCTCACACATACGCACATGTGCACACACACACAAAAATACAGATTCGCTTCAGTTTATTTGTTGTTAGGGATTACTTACATAGCAAGTGAAACTGACTCATGTACGTAAACTATGCACTTATTTTTGAAGTGATTTTTTTTTTCAGTAAAGTAAATCAATGAAAATATTGAGCAAACAAAACACATGTTGTGGGGAAAATGATCAAAAATCAGAAAGGTTGTAAAGGGAAATCTGGAGTCTGTGCATATTCATCCTGGTTATGTTTTAATGGTCTTGATTTCTTTAACTTGACAATTGCATCCTTATCTTTACGGGGAAAGGTAAATATTTTACCATATTTTATTTCACTGGCCAGTTATCCTATATGATACAAACAGTATAACTCTTCAGATTTCTATCCATTAAAATAAAACATTTCGATACATTAAATCATCAAGAGAGAATTTCAAGTTTGCTTTATCTTGATTGTCCTCATTGATCTGGCATCCATTTAAAAATCATTATGACTTAACTCTGTCCTGATTTCTGGCTGCTTTTTAATCGCTAACGACTCAGAACAGAGCCTTCAGTTCCTGCCTGTCAACTACTTGATAGTCTGCAAAGCATATGGCAGATTTTTAATACTAGAACAATAGACATCCCTTTCATAATCCAGGGAGAAGAGCATCATTCTGATGCAGGTTATTTTACCCTAATTAACTTATGTGTAAGGTGCCGCTCTATTCAAAGGTGAGTACCCTGTGTGAGGACATAGAGGACTCCTCCTTTTCTGCTGGGGTTTCATCTAGCTGTTCTAGGTGTATGTGAATTCATAAAGGCGAAAGAAAAGTAGTTCTACATGGAGTTTTATCACCAGAGACTTCAAAACTAACCAACCAAGCAAGAACAACAAAACAAAAACAAAATCTTTGCCATTTACAGCTGTGAGTCAAATGAGGAAAACCTGTGGATTCAGACTAGCAAGGCCAGAGATGGAAAATGCTGACACCCAGTATTAGCCAGCATATTTCAATGTGACAATGATGTAGATGACATTAAAAAAAACAAAAAACTTGCCAGTGGGGGTGTTGACTTTACCTGTTCTCCCCACACACACACTTTACCCTTTGTTGTTTTATATCAATTAATAAAAGCCAGAAGTAACTCCAGGTACAGGGTACATCAGAAATTCCTGTGCCCTCAAGACAATTCTAGATTGAGATTGAAGGAAGGCTAAGATATAGGAAAGACAAAGCTACAACAGCATGGAGTACAGCCTTGAACTGGTCACAGTAAGATTCACATGAATTTTGCCCAATAAAGCAAGCTTCATTTGAATTTCAATAAAGAATTAAGCATCTGTTTCCATCTACAGAAGATAGGCCCCGAGAAGTTGCCTTCTGGAGATCATTCCCTGTACCTGGCCTTCACTTTCATCACCCGGGTCCTAAGTGTGCCTGGAACCTTTGGAGCTTCTAATTAAGTCAGTCTTCCTATCACCTATGCCAGAACCTTCAAAGGTCAATGGTATCTTTTGTGAACATACCTGAGGGTGTATACCCAGGTGTGCTTGTGGAGGCCAAAAACTGACAGAGCTTCTTCCTCTACCACTCTCCACCTTATTTCTTTCAGACAGGGTCTCTCACTGAACCTGGAACTCATCATTTGGTAGGCTGATAAGTCGGCAAGCCTCTAGAATCTTCTGTCTCTGCCCCATCCAGTGCTGCGGTTACAGATGTATGTCACCATGTCCAGATCTTAGGTGGGTGCTGGGTTCTCAGTTCCAGGTCTCACGCTTGCTTGGCGACTACTTTACTCACTGAGCAGTCTTCTCGGCCCATTGATGATATTTTAACACAACCAAAAGGTTAAGGGTCAAGACCACTGGTCAAGAATTCAAACAATATACAGTTTATACCAGGAGATGAGTCTGCCATCAGTTTGACACTGAAAAAGTCAGATTATTGCAGCAGAATTGACATGCAATGTGAAGTGTAAAAAAGTAGACTGGAAATAGTTAAACTCTGAAGAATATCATTTACTTTATTTTTAAAAGCTAAGAACTCTAAAAGTTGAGTATGTTCAACAAAGACCAATTCCTTATGAGATAATGGCTAAAAAAACACCCAGTGCTGCAGGAGCTAATCTCATTTCTTCATGAGATTAACTGTGTGACTTTGAAGCTAAGGTGGTAAGCAGGAGAACCAATTGCTCCAAGGATAGGCTGAAGTTTCTTAAAACTGAGCAGTACTTCCTGGGGTGACATGGTTACCCTTTGTAATAGCAGGACATTCAACCTATTTGGACCTCATCTGAAACATCCCTCAAACAGTCCACATGTGCCCTGCCCTGCCCGAGACACATCTGCAACTCAGGTGAGTCACAGACAGTCTCATTCAAACGAGACAGCCTAAAAGAGGAAGAAAAACAAGAGAAATAGTAAAGACGTCCAGAAGGTGATCTGGAAGTGGCCACCAGAGGCTGGAAGGAATGATGTGATAAACAGAGCAATCAGCAGAGGGCTGAGAAGAAGCTGTTTATGCTGAGATACGTGGAAAAACTCAACTATGTGAAGAATAAAACAGAACGATGAATGTTTCAGACTGACTGGGATATGCAAAGGACCTGCGGTGGAAAGGGCTTGGCATGCTGGGAAACAGAAGCTGGCTGATAAGGCTGGCCTTTCTAACCACACCAGGGTTTTGAGCTTCTTCTTATGTGATGAGACAATAATGGATGACTATTCTCACTAAGCTTAGCTTTGCTAAGTGTTGATGTGATAAGCTATTTTCAAAAAGAATTTTTTCGCATTATTATCAAAGATTCCCTCTTCTGAAATGGAGTACATAGAACTTTTATTTAATTAAAATATAATTACACCATTTATCCCTTCCCTCTTGCCCCTCGTATATCTCTCCCCTCACCCACCCCACTCTCTCCCAAAGTCACAGTCTCCTCTTCTTTAACCTCTGTCATTATAAACACATATAAATATAACATGGATCAGTGCTGCCTGCATGGATAACCAATCGGGGCTCATTCCTGGGGAAGACTAATTCTCACTCCTGAAGCAATTGTTAACTGTTAGTAGCTCTCTGCCTCATAAACACTCTGATTCTTTTCATCCTTCAATCAACAGTCCCTCTCACTTTATGCTGTGGTCCCGGCTGCCTAACCTTCAGCCATGGCCACCCAGCAGGACTCTGACTTTCTACATAATCAAGTAGAAGAATTCTGTAACAGACACTACATACAGAAACAATTTCTATAATGAGGTCCTTAGAAGCCAGAAAAGACCAGTCATCCAGACTAATAGCCAATAAACAGAGGTTGTTTTAAGCTAATATTATCTGTAATTACAGCACTCAGGAGGTATGAGTGGGGAGACAGCCCAAGTTCAAGGTCAACCTGAGTGTACAGGTTGGATCTGTCAACTTGACACAGACCTAGACACATCCGGGAAGGGAACTCTCAACTGAGTAAGTGCCTCCATAGACTGCCTGTAGGCAAGCCCTTGTGGCCATTTTCTTGATTGGTGATTGAGTGAACAGGCCCAGCCCACTGTGGTTTAGGGTCCCTCTTCAGCAGGTGGTCCTGGGAAGGGTAAGCAAGCAGCCTGAGCAAACCAGTAAGTGGTGATCATTCAAGGTCTCTGCTTCACTTGAGTTCCTGCTGTGTTTTCCCCGGGGTGATGGACTGTGACCAGAAAGTGAAAGCCAAAGGATTTCTTCCTCCCCAAGCTGTTTTATGTCATAGTCTTTATCCTAAGACAGACACTTAACTAAGACATTGGGCCACAGGCTGAAAAGCTACCTGCTAGTGTGGTGGTTTGCTAAACAGGTAGAAAACTCATGCACAAGCTCAAATGGACATCTACTAAGGCTGTCTGGTGACAATAAATGCACAAATGAGCATTCACTACACCCTGCTATCCGTGTACACACAGTGAGCACTCACTACACCCTGCTGTCCGTGTACACACAGTGAACACTCACTACTCCCTGCTGTCCGTGTACACACAGTGAGCACTCACTACACCCTGCTATCCGTGTACACACAGTGAGCACTCACTACTCCCTGCTATCCGTGTACACACAGTGAGCACTCACTACACCCTGCTATCCGTGTACACACAGTGAGCACTCACTACACCCTGCTGTCCGTGTACACACAGTGAGCACTCACTACACCCTGCTATCTGTGTACACACAGTGAGCACTCACTACACCCTGCTATCCGTGTACACACAGTGAGCACTCACTACTCCCTGCTATCCGTGTACACACAGTGAGCACTCACTACACCCTGCTATCCATGTACACACAGTGAGCACTCACTACTCCCTGCTGTCCGTGTACACACAGTGACTTGTCAAAAAAAAAAAAGAAAAGAAAAGAAAAATCTTAACATTGGGACTAAAGAATTCTGGGTTTCTGTGAATCAGAGAAATGACCGTGGCTGTTAAGGCTCCTTCAGCCCTTCCCTTACGTGGGTTTAAGCATTCCTATTAGAAAAGTGAAGGAAGAGCGGGCACACACAGTCTTTCCATCATGTTTAACTTTCCAGTGACACTCACTTCACCCTGCACATGAGCACACCTGTATCAAGGTCATGATATTTAGGATGGCTTCTGAAAAAAATAAGTTGCTGACCTTGCTTATTTTAAATATATTCAGTATGTTATTGGTTCATTTATTTTTAGTTCTAGTTACAGCAGCACCTCAGAGACTTTCAATCTTTCAGTTAACCATTCAGGCATTTTAGAACTTACCATTACACAAAAGCTAAATAAACATGATCCTAAAATTTGTTTAAAATATAATCTGAGAGCCAAATCATGGAGGGAGGAGGAATGTCTCAAAATACTTTCAGCCTCCTAAAGAGTTCCTTGACTATACACATTTGGAGTCCTCTTTTGAAAAACACATACCTTTCCTTTAAATTTTTTACTACTGATATATATTTTAAGATAAACAGAAGAAAGAATCCTGTACACATCCCCTTGGTATTTCAAATGTGTTTGAGCTACATTCAGGTTGCAAGTCACTCTTAATTGAAATCTGATGGATTCCAAGTCTCTAGAAAAGGGGCCAGCAGTATATTTCCAAGGCTCAGGCCTCTCGGTACTGCTGCAGATGGAGAACTCAAGCTTGTACAAAGGGCAGAGTAAACATGGGGGACCTGGAGAAGGTAAGACAGAGGAGAAGGAGACATGGGAGAGAAGGGCATGAGCAGAAAGGGACATGGAGTGGGGAGAAAAGACAGGAGGGGAAGGAAAAGGGAACTGGGAGAAAGTGGCTTGTGGTGTTTAGAGGGGCACAAGTCTCCTTCATAGTCAACTGCTCAATTCCCTGTACTTAGGTTGAACTCTGAGTCATAGCCCAGAGTGCTGAGTAAGACCTATAAAAAGCCGTGCATAAGGCGATGTGAGAGGAGGGCAAGAGGAAGCAAGAATGGTGCGCAGAAGATGGAGATAGAAGAGAGACGCCATGGGGAAGAGGAGCTAGAAATTATAGGAAAGCTGCCTTGTGTGCTCTCTCCAGAAGGAGTCTTGGAAAGGGTCAAACTCCACATCCTCTTGCCTCTGCCTGGAAGGGCTAACATAACAGACATGCACCGCCTAAGTGAATCCCTTACCAGGAAGGCCTGCACTGTGTAATGAAAAGCCAGTCTCGGGATAAGGCTGAAGAGCTGAATGGGACAAAATGAAGTAATCAAAACTGAATGATCAAAACAAGCTCTAACTCTGTATAAAATTTGGTATTTCAACTGTGTACAAAATCTTGAAAGAGGAAGTGAAGGAGATACAATTTTTCTCTGCTGAATGTGATGGCAATACTATAAAGAAAATCTTTAAATTTGACTTTCATAGCACCATTTTAGGTGAAAAAAAAAAGATGGTAACTTGTAACATGAGGGCCGGCTTGTTGGGGTATCTGTCCCGCCCAGTACCCCACAACCGGCAAGCCCCAAAGAAAAATCACACACAGGACTCCATAAGATTATAAACTGATTGGCCCTATCCTGGGTCCTTGACTTGCTACTTCAAGATAGGTGAGCACATAAGAAGCTGCCAAGGAAGGCAGAAGAAACTATTGAGCAAGGAGGACAGTCTGAGCTGGGGTTATGTTAACCAGACTGCAGTTCAGCAGAATGTCTGTTTTAGTAGGTTGGGTACATAACTTCAGGGGTTAACCAAATAACAGCATATGTAAACAAAGGTCCCTTCCCCCATATCAATGCTTAAGGTCAAGGTCATTCTTTATACAATGTGGGCTTAAGCCTTCTCAATTAACCATCTACTGTCTTCAAAATCCTAAGTAAAAGAAGCTTCCAGAGACTGTTCTAAAGAAGAAGTCAGGCTGGCTGAAATCCACTCCTTGCTGTAGCCAAGACTCAGGCATTCCAAGTGAGCAAAAGCAAGCAGCGAGCTTAGCAAGGATTCGCTGAGGGTGTTTAATGTTGCATGGGGACAGCATGAAATATGTCCTGGCTAGGGATGGACTGGCTACAAGGGGACTAACGCATACGACTTGTCTTTGTCTAGTTCCATTTTCCCTGTTAAAGACCTAAAGAATGCTTTGTTGAAAATAATCTAAACAAGGTTCTTGATATATAATATTACAAAACTGCACTCTCAGTCATTTGGAGAGGTTCCATGGCAGAGTCAAACAAGGACATGCTATTCAATGATGCTGGTGCCAAAGGTTTGCAGGCTAGGGTCCATAAATTGCTACAAACGCTATGCTAAAGTTTATTTGGTAGGTGCATTCACTTTCCCATGGAATTTTTGGCTTTCAGGGGGTGTCTGATGATAGCCCTCCTACCAAATAACTTTCTGTGTATGGAATTTTCCTACAGACTAATTCTGGCACATCACTAGTACGTATAGGGACCTTGATTTCCTGGACTCTAAGACAACTGGATTTTTTTTCCCTGAAATTGTAATACATCTTATAATCTTCACTTATATTTAACAAAATTTTACCTTCTTACTTTCTAAAAGTAATTATTAAACTGATTATGTGTCTTTGAATTGGGGTCATTTAAGCAGTGGAATGGTCCTGTATCAAATGTATCAAACGTCTTATGTACAAGGTATATTGCATGTTTCTGAATAATTGCCACAACACACCCGAAAGAGAGAGAAGAAGGGAGAGAGAAAGAGAGAGAGACTGACTCTTACATATCTTCATGAGAACACAGGGCTACGCCTAGTTAGGTAGACATCAAAACATCCGAAATACATCTGACATGATATCACATCTCCCCTGGACATTAGCCAACATTTACCAAATGTGAGTCTGCCAGATACATGCCATGGGAAAAGTTACGGATCTAGACAGGGAACTGGCAAGTTCCCAATAGGAGGGTGGTGCAATTCTGGATAAAATTTGGGAAGTTGTGGCTGACAAGGAAACTGAACTAGAGAGAGAACAAGGACTTCGAAAGAAAATGTTGAGAGTAGAAAGTAATCTGCCAGCTTGCTAGGAACCATGCTTATATTCAGCTAAGGGGCAGCCTTGGGAATGTCCGACTGCAAGGGGACTCTGCCGAAAGTCATGAACACAGGCAGGCTCAGCTAAAATTCCAATCACAGGAGCAGGGAACACAAGAACAGCCTCGGGTGGGCTCTTCACAGGTAAAGCACACTAATAAATCTGTAGGACAGATGTTGGGGAATATTATTTTCAGGGGTGTGAATCCTGTTTATGCTGTTATGTTATGTTATGTTTAACTCTGTGAAGCTGTGTTACTGTGACTGGCTAAAACACCTAATGGTCCTAATAAAGAGATGAACGTCCAGTAGCGAGGCAGGAGCAAGGATAGGCAGGGCTGGCAGGCAGAGAGTACAAATAGAGGAAAAACAGTGAGAAGGAGCAAGAGAACAAGGAGAAGAGGACATCGGGGGCCAGCCACCCAGCTATACAGTAAGCCACAGAGAAAGAAAAAAGGTATACAGAAGTAAAGAAAGATAAAAAGATAGTCAGGTTAATTAGTTAAGAAAAGCTGGCAAGAAACAAGCCAAGCTAAGGCCAGACATTCACAACTAAGAATAAGCCTCCGTGTGTGATTTATTTGGGAGTTGGGTGGTGGGCCCCCCAAAAGCCAAAAGAGTAAAACATCTCAAAACAGAAAGAAACTCCCATCCAGGACCTTTCCTCTTGTTCTCAGAAAGAGGGAGCTGAAAACACTGTGATGGTTGTCTAGCAGACATTGACAACAGTCCACAGTCAGGTCAACACGCTCAGAGATGGGCTGTAGGGTAGAACACTGAATACTTTCAAATGCTTTTCTAAAAGACCCTTCGGTTCATAAAACACTCTCTTATCTCATCTGTACTAGAATGTAGGGACTTATTGCTTGGAGAGCTCAAGGCGACAAGACGGTTCCTACCAGACGCTATCAGAGACCTGGATCAGGGGCACGTGACTCTGGCACTGGTACACCCCACCTGAAGTGGAACGGATGTACTGCTGAACGGCATCTGGGATAGAATCCACCAATATGAAAGACAATAGCACTAAAATTCATACGTGTTCCTTCTACCTCTCCCTCCGAGTTCTCAAAGTCTCTCCTCATCTGAGATGGTAATGAGTTTCTACTGTATTCTTGGATATGGTGCTGTGAATAAAAATGGCCCCCATAAGCCCAGAGGAAGTGGCATTATTAGGAGGTGTGGCCTTGTTTGAGTGAGGAAGACTTATTGGAGAAAGTAATTCACCAGGGGGACAGGCTTTGAGGTATCAGAGATTCATTGTCTCCTCCTGCCAATCCTGGTGCAAAACTCTCAGATCCTTCTCCAGCACGAGGTCTGTCTGCATGCTACCATGTCCCACCATGATGATAATGGACTAAACCTCTGAACTGTAAGCCAGCCCCAGTTAAATGTTTTCCTTAATAAGAGTTGCCGTGGTTATGGTGTCTCTTCACAGTAATGAAACTCTAATTAATACACTGGGCAAACTCAAAACAAGGGCAGACAGTAGACAAACACACTTATCTAAACCTTGCAAAGTTTCCCCAGATTCACAAGTGGCCCAGGAGAAACAATATGCCATTGCTTTACTGGTGTTAAGAACAGAGCACCCCCTCCAAATACTTGCTTTAATAACATTTATTAACAATTTCTATGTACCACCACCCTTCCATGTCTATCCATAGATACCTGAGTGAGAAGTCATATTTCTCCAAATCTCCAAGTGGGATTCACTTGTGGTCCAACTAACTTCCTTTCTCTTTACCACTTCCTCTGCAAATTCTATTTTGAATCTGATGAAAATAGGCTAAACAACTACATAGCAGATGAAGTTTAAGATGCTGTAATCAAAGTCTTGACCCCCAAGTAAGACTTGTAATTGATAAATCTATCCCATCATAGCCCACATTGTAGATACAGTTGATCGTGACCTACAAAACTAGTTCCATTAGGAAATACTGACCCCGAAACAGAACAGCAGAAAGACAATCGTCTTCATGATTTGGTTTAGTACTTAAGAGTTTTTTTAAAAAAGTAAAAAATACAGCCTACTGGAACTTGTAAGATTGACATACTTGAACTCTGGGCATGTTCTTAGAAAGATGCTCACCCTCTGCCTGCCCTCTGAGCCCTTTGTAATGAAGACTGGAAGCACTACACATAAGCACCTCTCTAGAAATACAGGTAAAACCTTGCTTCAAGCACTGTTCTGTGGAAATAAAGTTAACCAGGAGCCTGATAGTTAATCTGACAGTTTCAGACTCATATGTCCCTAAAAATTATCCTGATTTTAATTGTATTTTTATTGCTTTCTTGCTTTATACCCCTCCTTTCAAATTCCAAGAAACAGAGACACATCATTTTATGTCCTTATTAAACAATTGTAGTTTTACTAACACAAGCTTGATGGTAGGCAGCAGAGAGTTTATAGCCATCATCACTCTCTAAATGACAATGAGACCATAAGCAAGTGTACATAAAACCTAGAGACTATAGAACTTACGGTCAACTGAACAATTAACGTTTACTCAGGTGAATCAATGTGTTACTGGTTCAAATTTACCAGAACTACCACTTCCTGGCATTTTAGAGCTAAGTAAACTGAGGCTCAGAAAAACTAGGTAAATTGTTCCAGATTTTATGCCAGAATCAAAATTTAAACTTGGGCTAGCGGACTTGGAGACTATGCGTCCACTATAGCCTATTATGTCCACTAAGACAGCATGAAATCAGACCACTAGTATCCCCAGCTCTGAGCATAATTATATATAACCTTCACAAAGTTAAAGCCAGCAGATGGAAAGAAATTATATACATATATAATATACACACACAATATAAGCACCCATGTGTGTCTGCACATGTTTATGCACATACTTCCTATACTGCTTAGTAGTCAGTAAACAAACTCAAGTCATCTGAGAAGAGGAAGCCTCAAATGAGAAAATGCCTCCTTCAGACTGGCCTGTGGCACATTTTCTTGATTAGTGACTGATGTGGGAGGGCCCAGCTTACTGTGGGCAGTGCCATCTCTGGGCAGGTGGTCCTAGAAGGTATTAAAAAAAAAGTAGCTGCACATGAGTCTGAACAGCAAGCCAGTCAGAAGAACTCCGCCACAGCCTCTGCTTCAGTTGCGGCCGCCAGGTTCCTACCCCGCTTTAGTTCCTGTCCCAGCTTCCTTCATGGCCAGACTGTAAGCTGTAAGGTACAACAAACCCTGTCTTCCCAAAGTTGCTTTGGGTCATGGTGTTGATCACAGCAAGAGAAAGCAAACTGGAACACGTCTTGATTTCACTGTTAGCAATGGAAAGATCTTAACTAATTCCTGATCCTTAGCCCTCACAAATCTTCTGACCCAAGACTTCCCTGGGGCAGCACGCTTGGCTATCACGTACCACCAATCCCAAGGTGGAAAGTCCTGAACAGTGTGGAGACCAGTGAAGAGCGAGCAAGTCGAGCCCTTGCCTCCGTGGGTTTGAATTTAGAGCAGCTCAACAATGGCCAGAAGACGTTCAGCAAAGGATCTCAACTCAAGACTGGCAAGCAGAAGCCTTCTGACTTAGTACCCTAAGTTAACTCGGGGTACAGAGTGCACTGTGGATACCTCACAGCACTTTGCTAAGCCCTACAAACAGAGGACACATGGGACTTAGAGGACAAGACCAGTCCCTGCCCTCAGCACCTCGACATCTTCCCAGAATGTCAACAAAAAGAAATGTAAACCTGATGGAGAAATCGTCAAAGAAGTCCCCTAAGTCATGTGGACTGTCCATGCTTGTAATCTAGGCACTCGGGAGAGTAGAACAGGGGAATTCTCATAAACTTGAGGCCAGTCAGTGAACTCGCGGCCAGGCTGTCCTGTACATACTGAGACTTTAGGCACCACTACCTTACTACCGCCCCAATAAATCTGTATTAATAAGCCCTAACAATATGGACTCCTGAATTCTAACTGAGCTTGTAAGATTTATGATGAAAATAAAACTAACCAGCAATTGCTGTAAAAGGCTGTGTTCTGCCCAGAGGAGTTTCTACTCAGTTTCTGGCCCACCCCTTTCCTTGTCCTTCTTTGCTTTAAAAAATAAAGAGGTAATGGGGGGAGGACCTCAAGTTTCTGGGCAATGTGTCAGGACCACACAGCGTGTGGAGCAATGGTGGTGAGCTAAGAGCTAAGGGTGCAGTCCTGCCTTCTGTTGGCTGTGAAGACTGGACCGCACATCTGCATTGTTTTCTGGACAAGCACAAAGGAGACCTCCCTTTCTTCTCTCTAAAAATATCTTTAATAGTTTTATTTTTGTTAAACTATAATAACACAATTTGCTCCCTCACTCCTCCTGTGCCCCCTCCCTTTCAAAAACATGGACTTTTATTAATTAAGTATTGTCACACATACATTTGAGTATACAAGTGCATGTGTATGAATAAATGCATAAACGTAACTTGCCGGGTCCATTTAGTATTGCTTGTGTGTATAATGTTTTAGGAATGGCCCCTTGAGATTGATTGGATCACTATTTAGGATGCTCATCTCTGGGGAAGGCTAATTCTCTCCCTCTCCACAGTTTTTAATTGCCTATAGTTCTGCATCCTGGGAAGGAGCCCCATGTGATTTCCCCCATCCACACTGGCATGTCAGCTGGTGTTGTCATTGTTTGGGTCTTGTTTAAGCAGTCTACTGTTGATATTTCATTGGCTTTTTAAAAAAAAATCTCTTAAGGAAGAGCTTTTAAAATCATACTAGGAAATGACTTTGTTTCCAGGATGTGTTTACAGTCTCTGGGGTTTTCTGCCGAAGCTGTGGGGCAGGATTTCTGAAACAAAGCTAATGAGAGTGCAGTAACTGGTACTGGAGCTGTTCTGACTGAACCACACTTGAAACCAATTCTGCAATCCCAACCATGTTTTTTTTTTCTTTTTTTTAAAAAATGCTTATCTTGTTCCACACCTCACCAAAAAGCAAACAACCTAATTTACAGACTTTCTATTACTCAGAATGACTCTAGGTCTTCTGTCAACATATTGCTTAAAATAACGCTTTTAATTTGATCACTTCTGAGATTTTAGAGTAAAGAGAAAAATGACAGAAAATCTAGATTGACCATTTTTTAAGTGAACACAGTCACTGTATCATCAACAGCCTTTCCCACGGGGGCGAGGGGGTGAAGCTAACTAACTCAACAATCACATCCATCTTGACCCACTCCTGTGACATCTGCAAGGACATCACAGCTAGAGTTGAGGGTCACACACAGAATGTCGAGTATCTATGGATTCGGGTGTCTCTAAACCAGTATCTACAATGCACACAGGAAGCACAGCAAACAGCACAACACTGAGCATGTGGTATGGGCAGACAGGGTAGAAGACAAATGTTCTAAAGGAACAGCTGGATTCAGCAGAACAGCGGTAGAGCAGGAATAACTTCTGATGCTACAGCACAGCAGGAGAACTATGGCTCACAACAATTAACTGAGTATTTCAAAAGAGCTAACAGACAGGATTTGGATTGTTCCTAACACAAGAAATGATAAACCTCTGAGGTGACAGAGACATCAATCACTCTGATGTGGCCATCAGGAACGACTTTGCGTGTATCGAAATGTCACACTATTCCCCCAAAATGTGCAAGATTATGTATCAAAAATTAAAATGTGTTTGTAAAAGAGGTAAATAAATGTGCTATAAGGAAAGAAGTTGTGTTAAAGGGAAATCTACAAACCTGAGATGGAAAGTATGGCAGAGAGCTTTTGGAAGACAGAGAAACCTGACTGCCCCGATTGCGCAAAGGTGCGCATTGTTACCTAGGAGTGAGTACAGATGAGAACAGACACAGTATATTGTCCAAACACTCGAATCTATGCATATCAGCTAGTGGTGACATTCCTTTCAAAGGCTGATCTTCTAACTGATCCAAACATTATTGTACTGATAGTTCCTCAGAATGGAAACACACCCTTCTGGAGAGGGGGGCAGGGCTCATAAGACTTGAAAAGCTAATGAAACTTCTGGGACTCAGGAAGCTCAGAAAGATTTTAAAGCCCTTCACTATTGTCACTGTACAAGCAGGAAACAATGTCATGGGGAGAGGAAATGTTTCTTTAGGAGAGATAGCTACAGATTGGGCTGGGAGCTTCAGAGGAGCAACTTCATGAGTGTCATCCATAATGGGGTGGGTTTTGAGGGGTGCAGTTCTCCTGGAGGCACCCATACAACTATAAGATCCCCTTGTGCTGGATAGCTTTGGTCAGAGTCACTTGGGACAGGAGAACTTCAGCTGATTAACTGCCTCTATCAGATCAGCCTGTGAGCATGTCTCAGACAGAGCATTTTCCTAACACCAACTGATACATGAGGGCCCAGTCACTGTAAGTGGTGCTCTCCCTTGGCAGATGGGTCTGGACTCTATAAGGAAAGTACCAAAGTAAGTCAAAGGAAGCAAGCTCATAGACAGCATCCCTCCATAGTCTCTGCTATAGTTCCTTCCTTGAGTTCCTCCCTGGGCTTTACTCAATGATGGACGAGTACCTGAGTCCAACATAAACCCTTTCATCCCCAAGTTGCTTTTGGTTGTAGTATTTATTACAGCAACCAAACGCTCAACCAAACTTCTGTAAGCAATCCCAATGAAGTCACAGGAGTACTAAGATGGAGTTGGGTGGAAGTGTTGCTTTGGTCAGTAGTCTGTGTCTGTCTGTCAAGAACAGGTGTTTATCCAGATGTCCCCAGGAAAAGTCACACAGCAATAGTAAAATGGTAAAATTATGATGACTAAGAGCAATGTGTTTTCCTGGATTGGACAGCAGACTAGAAAGCAAAGACATGAATTAGTCGGTCATTGGAAATATTTTAAATATATAATAATATTGTATTAATATTAATTTCTTGGGTTCATTATCATACTGTCATTATACAAGACAATAACATTAGGCTATCTAGGTAAAAAATGTTCTGGGATTCTTTGTTATACCTAAGTATCAAAAGATTTTAAAATGAAAAATGTCTCAACTTTTTAACGAACTACTGAAAACGTACATGTACACACACAGCCAGAGTCTCCAGTAACGTCTCGATTTGCCAAGATGTCATCTTCCAGATGTACGGAGTAAAACAGAGAACTGTTAGGAGCCTGAATCTGATGGAAACCTTCAGAGTTACAGTTACAGTTTCACTCACGTTGTCCCCATCCCAAAGGCTGGGCAATAGTTAGCCTAAGCCTCCAACCCGGAGGAAGGACTGACATAGCACTGGCTGTAAAGTAACGGACAGGGGTAGACAGAACAACAGCGCTCCTGCAGAGACAGACGCTGGCAGCATCTCTCATGTTTTCTATGGGATGGAACGCCGAGTAGAAACACTGACTGATCACATGTCACAAGATGTTAGAAACTGAGAGCTCTTCTAGACGTGGGGTACCACAGCAACAGTGACTCCTTGATAAGGGATTGGTTCTTTTCTCCAAAAGGACTTTGATTTAAAGGACTTTGACAGGCCTGTGACAGCCCAGCAGAATGCTAACTGCTGCCAGAGCACACAGGTGCAGATGGCACACAGGTCCCATTTCAGATCATGCTAAGAGAACCATGACTTGGGTAAAACACAAGAGGTACCCATTTGACTGCAACACCTCCCTCATTAATGACGCCGAACCTGAACAACAAGTGGGGATGCTAGGAAACAAGAGTTCCTGCAGAAACAAATAGGAAAGCCTTCCAGCCAAGAGGCCAGAGGGAGAGCTAGGACCCTTGTCCTGGACATTGAAGGCAGAGCTGAGAGAACAGATAGATGTCATCTCTAGATGAGAAATTGAAAAAAGAAATTAAACACTTTAAACAGCATGAATCATATTTTATAATTATATAGCATTATATAGGTGAAGCATGAATCAGGTTATATTGAGACTAATTTTGCAATAATATGGGGAATAATCTGGCAATATCTATTAAAATATCAAAACATATATACAATCCAGCCTAACAATTCCATCTGATGTGTATCCTATCCAGAAAGTGTTGAAATAAGTAATTAGTAGAATGTACATAAGGAATTCATTACATCATTGTTTATAATAATAAAAAAATCTGAAAAATGAATGTCAAAAATGGCTAAAGGTTTACTGAAGTAATTAAGCTAAAAGCTTAATAGAGTTATGAAAAAAACCTACAAAACAGAATACAAGTGATATGAACAAGAAAAGGGGAATAATGGGGAAGGGGGTTTAAGTGGGAAGAGAGGCAAGAGCGTAGGGGAAGAAGGGGGAGGAGTGTAAGAAAAAGAGGAAGGGTGGGAGAGAGATAACTAACATCAAACGCAATAAACCTACCATCCTATACACTTCATATATATGTATATATGATATATGTGATACATATGTATACATATGTATGTGTATATATGTGTACATACATACACACACACACATGAGTTTAATTGGAGTTACCCACACAGGGGATTATGCTAATCTCAGAAGTTACAGTTTGCCAAATAAAAAGCCTAGTGCCAGGTGTGTGATAATTCTTAGGGCTGCTGTTCACGAGTGACCTAGACACATCAAAAAATATAGGTTGTGGCCATTGCTCTTGGTTGCCCACCAGAACATTATGGTAGGACCCTCTTGCTAAAGATACTCCGCACAGTGGTCATAGGACATAGAAAAACCAGGTTAGTACTGAACAGGAAGCTCCCTCCCTGCTGGCTAATTTTCACTGTACTGAAAGGTGCTAAGAAGGCTGAGGGAAAGGGGGAAGACACAATCACCTGTGAACCCTGAAAACTACAATAATGACTGGCATGACGAGATATGGCCGTGTGTGATGGTGTCATGATGCTACAGGCGTAGCCAACTTCCTTCTGATTGGATTTAAGGTCCACTCTACAAAAGTACCTCCCACACAATTTTCATCCCAGCACTTAGGAGGCAGAGGGATCTCTGAATTCAAGGCCAGACTGATCTACATAGAGAGTTCCTACAGCCAGGGCTACACAGAGACACTTTGTTGCAACCCTTAGACATGAGCGTAAGATAGCAGGGCGACAGCCCACGGATACTAGCAATTTTTGAAAGACCATAAACGAGGGCTTTGGCACAGCACTGAAAGACAGCACACTCAGTTTGATGACATGTTCACAAAAACTAAAAGAGGGAAATTATTTAAAATGGACATAAACTGGAACAGTACTGTCCTCTATGGGTGGAATGGTTTTTCCTTCGTCTCCCAGTAGCCATAACAGGGAGCTGTTATGTGTGTGGCTCTCTAGTAATTCGGTCATGTATGCTAGAATACAGACAGCACATAGCAAGGGAACTATCTACCCAAGACCACAAACTTCTCAGCCTTCGGGGTTTGTTTGGTTGGTTGATTTTGGTTTTGTTATTGTGGTTGTTAGTGTTGTTGCGACAGGGTTTCCCTGCACAGTTCAGGTTGTTCAGACACTCACTCTGTAGATCAGGTTGGCCTCACACTCACAGAGATCTGCCTGCCTCTGTCTCTCAAGTGCTGGGATTAAAGGGGTGAACCATCACCATCTGGCCATTCCCAGTCTTCTTAAGCAGTGCTGCCTTTTCCATAAATAACTGACTCTGACCTACACGTGGGCTTCTTTCTGCTTGACAGCTACAAGCATGAGTCATATGAAATGACCAATACCCAGCTATTTTTCATCTGCAGAAGTAACCGTTTCACATGTTTAAACTTAATATACAGATTTATGCACAATCATAGATGCCACACCACCTACTCCTTACCGTTTAAATCTAATATCCTATTAATTTTGTCATCTGTCAACCTCCAACTATTTGGGCTGTAACTACGACAAATAGTGTGTTTTGCCTGCACGTGTGAATCTATACTGTGTGCTTGCCTAGAGAGGTCAGAAGACAGTGTCGGGTCTCCTGAAGCTGGAGTTCCAGAGGTTGTGAGCCACTGTGGATATGCTGGAGATCAAACACAGGTTCACCGCAAGAACAGCTGCTCTTAACTGCAGAGCCATCCCTTCAGCCCAAAGTGGAAATATTACTAATTAAAGAATTCTTGAGATATGAAAGAGAACTGATACTCTAAATAAGGACATACTGAAGCAGGCTCAGACTGAAATAACTGCTGATAGTGAAGGGAATAGATGAGAATACGGTCTGCAGGGGCAGACCCAAGCTCCGCGGCTCTGGAAAACCTTGGGTCTCCCAGTGACACCCTGAGCCATCTTTCCTCAGAAAGGTACTTCAGACAAGATGGTATGATTGTAGTGACTCTAAGTTGCTTGCTTTTAGCAAACATGCTTAGCCACAATACATAGCAAGAAAGAGGGGCAGGTCTAGGAGTGAGGAAACTGGCAAAGGATATTTACTCTCTGAAGATTCTGTTTCTCTAAGGGGTAGTATTTACATGGCTTCAAGGAGGATTTCTATGACAACTGTTTTTGCTTGCTTTGTTTCTTGATCTTTTTGAGACAGGTCTCACACTGTAGTTCAGGCTGAAAATGAACTCACCATGGAGCTCAGTCTGGCCTTGAACCTGCAGCAATCTTCCAGAATCAGCCTGAGTGTGGGAATTCGAGGTGTGAGCCACCGCTCTAGCTTCTGTGTCCAATTTAACAGAGAGTTACCTAGTACTGCACTTTAAAGGATGGCCATAGCACAGTATGGCTGCAACGGTGACTCTGTTACTTGTCAACCCAGACTTAGTAAATCTGGAAGGATATTTTAAAACGTTATGTGACTGGCGAACTTTGTGAAGTTTGCTTTGTTGTTGCTGCTGGTTTAGAATGATAGGAAAATTGGAAGTGCCCAGTGACTGCTTTTTTGGCTCCCCCACCAAAGTACCTTTGTAGCTACTACAGCATCAAAACCAGCATGTCATCCTTAGGTGCAGAGTATTATCTAAGTTATACACCGCTCATAATTTACTAGGTTTTGTATATTTGTGTGTATGTGTGCACATGATAATCTATCCAGAAATAGACACAGATACATTGCCATAACTTCACAGAACTACCAGACTCATGATTCAGAACTGTGGTACCCTTTCTGTTCTCCAAACTCACTGTGCCCATCCCCTGAGAACTGTTGCTTTAGTCTCCATTGCTCTGTCTTTTCAAGCATGTTACAAAATGGAAGCATACATTACAAATCCATTCCCAGACACCCTGGGATGCACGCAGCTGGTGAAGGGGCATCACCAGTTTATTTCGGTCTATAGTAAGATAATAGTCCAGTCTATGGATGTAGCAACTTTTGTAACTCCTTACCCAGGAAAAGCACTTGGGTTATTTACAGTTCAGAGCTATCATGAACAAAGCTGCTACCAAAATGTGGGTACATATTTATGTGTATCATACGTTCATTTCTCTAGAGAAAATGTTTCAGAGCAATGGGTGGGTCTTATGGCAAGGGTATGTTTAGTTAATAGCAAATTAGAAGTTGCCTAGTAACTTTCCAAAGTTGTTTCACTGTACACCCACATCAGCAATGTGTTAGTAGACCAACTGCCTATAGGTTTCCACAGCCATTTCTTGTTTTTACTACTATAAACTTGAATCTTTTATATAGGGAGATTATAATATATTTACATCATCATTTTCTCTTCCTTTTCCTCCCTCCAAACACTCCCATATACACCTCTTCTTGTTATGCATTCTCTTTGAAATAGATAACTTCTTTTTGCATAAATTGTTGTTATATACAAATATGTGCATATATGTATATGTATATATATATACACACACACACCTAACACATACGTACAACCTACTCAGTTTGTTTAATGTTATTTGCATATGTTTTTAGGGCTAACCAATTGGTAATAGTTAGTTTTATGTCAACATGACATAAGCTAGTCATCTGAGAGAAGGGAACATCCTGAGTAAATTGGGAGCATGGGGACCTTGGGACAGGGTTGAAGGGGAGGGGAGAGGTGAGGGGAGCAGAGAAAAATGTAGAGCATAATAATAATAATAATAATAAGAAGAAGAAGAAGAAGAAGAAGAAGAAGAAGAAGAAGAAGAAGAAGAAGAAGAAGAAGAAGAAAGAAAGAAAGAAAGAAAGAAAGAAAGAAAGAAAGAAAGAAAGAAAGAAAGAAAGAAAGAAAATGCCTCCATAAAGATAAGGTTGTAGGCAAGCCTATAAGGCATTTTCTAAATTAGTGATTGATTGGGGAGGTCCCAGTCCATTTTGGGTGGTGCCATCACTGGGCTAGTTGTTCTGGGTTCTAAAAGAAAGCAGGCTGAGTAAGCCATTAAGGAGCAAGCCAGTAAGCAGCACCCCTCCATGGCCTCTGCCATCAGCTCCTGACCTTCAGGTTCCAGACCTGCTGAGCTCCTGTCCTGACTTCCTTCAGTAATGGACTATGATATGGAAGTGTAAGCGAAATAACCCTTTCCTCCTCAACTTGCTTTTGGTCATGGTGTTTCATCACAGCAACAGAAACCCTGACTAAGACAATAACCACTTGGTGTATTCCTCCCTAGGTAAGACCTTTTCCTGTTCTCAGCATTCTTTAGTTGCTTGTAGTTCTCTATGTAGGACTGAGGACTCTAGAGCTTTTCCCATCCACTTTAGGATGTCTGTTGTGCTCATCCTTGTAGCTCATGTTTGGCAGTCATGTTCATGAGACTCTATGGGTTTAGCTTCTGACATTCACAGGAGACACGATCTCATAGCAAACTCCCTGATCCTCTGACTCCCACAATCTTTCCACCCACTCTTTGCAATGCTGCCTGAGCCTTAGAGTGAGGGACTGTATTTTAGATGTTCCATTGGGATTGAGCTCCATAAAACTCTGCATTTTGATTGGTTTTGGTTTTCTGTAATGACTTCCACACACTGTGACTTTAATTTGTATTTTGCTAATGACTGATGATATGAACATCTTTTTGTGTGTTTTTATGTTATAATTTAATTTTAAGAGGGCTTTTTTGTTGTTGTTTTTATTCATGTGTGTGCATGTGTAATTCCAATGCCTGTAAAGGCTGGAAGAAGGCACCAGATGCCCATAGCTAGAGTTCTGACCAGTTATGAGCTGCTTACAGTGGGTGCTAGGAACCAAATTCCCATCCTCTGCAAGAGCAGGGGGTGCTCTTAACTGTTGAACCTTTTCTTCAGCCCCTAAACTTCATTTTAAAATGGCTCCTTGTTTCTTTATCTATAGCCTAATTGGGTGTTTAACTGCTTTAAGAGGATGTCCTTTATCAGAAAACTGACCAAAAGCATTTCCATCCACTCTAGAGGAGAGTCTCTTATCTTCTTCTCAACACAATCTTGCATATACAAAAGCAAATGTTTTAAATTTCATGGAGAAAAAATTCCTCTTCTCCCCCCCTAAATTTTATGGTCATATTTTGATTTGGTGTTGAAAAATTCACATAACCCCACATTACAATAATTTTTGTCATCTAAAAGCCTTATCGTTGCTGTAGGAACTCCTTCAGCCAATCGCCTTTAAGATACCAGCCCACTTTGGGCATGATCTCAAGTACTATAAATGCAGACAAAAAGCATGCCGGGCATCTTGGCTGCTAGATTCAGTTCCAGTTCCCAGCGTATGCAGAGAACTGTGTGAGGATCACGACTATTTCTGTGAGTTTAGCCCCTAATAAATAAACCTTTGTTATACTCCATTCCAGGCTATTTTGGAACTCTTTTGCATGCCAACATATAGTTTTACACTTCATACATAAATCTATGATTCACTTTTAATTAATTCTTACGTAAAATATGAGACTTAAGTTGAGGTTTCTGATTTTGCCCATGGTGTCTATTCCTTTTAAAAAGCACCTTTTATTTCTAGTTTTGTTTTTGTTTGTAAAAAAAGAACTTCTTTTCCTTCATTAAATTGCTTTTGCACGTCTGTCTAAATTCAATTGGGTATATTAGTCTATTTCTGGGTTTTTTAATTCTGTTCCATTGATCCAGGTGTCTCTCCTCTGTCAATACAATGCCTTGATTATTGTTGCTATAAAAAGAAGTCTTAAAATAGAGTAGAATAATTACTCCCACTTCATTATTTTTCCAAAATTGCTTCAACTCTTCTAGTTTCTGTACCTTTATACATAAACTGGAAAGAAAATTTGCTGCAGTCTTGATAGGAATTGCACTAAACCTACATATCGATTTGGAGAGAGCAGACTTTATAAGCTGAACCCTCTGATCTGCAGCAGTCTCTCCAGCTGCCCAGCTCCTCTTCCACTGACACTCTCCAGCACTTATTAGATCTGTGCCTGAGCATTATTGGGGCTTCGTGAGTACATTGTGTTTTTAACTTTGGATACTATGTGCTTATTGCTAGGTTATAGAAACATGACAATAGGTAGGGAAAGAATCTCGTATCCTACTTATCCTGGAGAGTTTACCATTTAGTTCTGAGCACTTTTGTGGGTGTTTCATTGGGTTTTTGTTCCGACTACTTGGCATTTCCTACATAGCTAATCATGTTATACAAAAATATGGCAATTTTACATTGTTCTTTGCAACATAACTGTCTCAGAAAGTGAAGATGGTGGTGGTGGTGGTGGTGACGATGATATATGCCTGATATAAGATATAAGCCTAGAGTAGTTAGAAAGTCTCTTACTGTAGATGGAAAGACTACATTAGAAAATAAAGCTAGACAAAAAGAAGCCAACTCCAAACACTATGTAACTGGTTCAAACGGGTCAAAAAATACTACACTGTAGTATTTTCAGTTACCCCACCTAACAAACACGGTTCATCTCAGGCAAGTTTGAACCGTGCCCCCTTCATTTGAATTGAAAATTTTCATTGATCTGTGGATAAAATCATAACGTTTAACGTTGAAATGAAGCTCCAATTACTTCCTCTAGCGCATGGCCATTAATAGCATGAAATATTCAATACGTCTTTAGGATAGAGTGTGACTATAGGTTAACAACTGTGGTATATGTAACAATCATCATGTTATAAAATCAAGCAAGTTGGAGTTTATTTAGATGTCTTCCCCCAGTCATCCTAAAATGTTACCGAACAATGAAAGAACAAAAAGAAAAGAAAAGAAAATTCCCCCAGCACCACCTCCAAAACATTCTAATCACAAAGAATATTTTGGTCAGCAGGTGCCCAAATTTGTATCTAATGTAAGAATATTTCCCCAAATATTAGAGAATTACTCTAAGATCAGCTTGAGGAAAAGTCAACTAGACAAAGCCAAAACTCCCAAGGGGTCATATTTAACTAATTAGGGAGGAGGTGATTAAAATGGAGCTGCTAATTGTCTACTATGCTCTCAGCAGTGGGAGACAAAATTACACCTCGTGTTACTGTCAATTATGCAGTCCTCATTTGTCTGTATTTATCTTTCCCTTTAGGACACTGAAAAGCACACAGAGGTGTAGTCTCCAACACAAGTTAGACGTTCCTCTGAGGCAACAGGTTTATAGAATGTTTAGAGACAGAATTATCTTGTGTTTAGACTTGCTATTAATATGTGTACATTCTGGAGCAAAAAAAAAAAAGATGCTTGTTTTCAAGGTTACACTTCCCATCTGCACAGGACAGGTGTTAACTTATGGGAAGACTGAAGAATCTTCTAGTAAGGGGTCAATTGCACACAGGCGCAGAACAAGTACCAAGTAGGGGTAGGTAGAAAAGGAGGCTTAAAATGGTGGTGAGGCAGTATTAGAAGTTGAGCTCGGGGCAGCAAGGAATGTGTTTTTGTTGTTGCTTTATTTTGTTTTGGTTTTGTTTAACTCATAACAAGAATATCATGCAATGATGGGACTTATCACCCCAGGGACTATCTATTGTGAGTTTGGGGAGTTATTCAAATGAGCCAGAGAAAATAAGTACTGCAAAAATAACTAGGCATAAACCCTTAGTCTGAAAATATATCTATATTAGAGATGAAACCTAAATTTATTTAGGTATAGACTTCAGCTACGCCACCATAGTGGAGACTGCCAGACATCCGCAGCATCCTCTCTCCTCTTATTCTCTGAGGTGCACTGGGTGCTGACTGGCAGGGCCAATGGCTACCTATGTGTATCTGGATTTCTCCATTCTCTTCTGAGGGCAGATATGGCCACTTCATGTTTACTAAAGGAAGAAGCAAGTACTTCACAATGCTTTGCCTGGATGCTTCCAACTTTCAAGCTGGGCCAGGGCAATGACAGGACAACCCAGGAAACCATGGGTCTGGGCAGCAGAGCAATCATACTGGGTGTGAGCCCAGGTGAGAGCTCTGACTGGAACACACTTCCATCCACATGTGCTTCTACATGTCAAGTCTCTTCAGTGTATAGCATCCTGGCCTGTGCTCTACAAAGATAGTCACCTATCATCTGTAAGCTTGCAGTGAGCTACCTAATCCCTCTAAATCTATTTTCTCATCTATAAAATAAAAATCACAACACCTATTTCGTAAGATTGTAAGAAATAAGAAGAATTTAAATTATTAAATCCTATAAGACAGTGCTCAGTTGATGGTGGATGATGCCAACAAAGATGAAGGTTCCAAGAAGCTCCTTTTGAGGATATGGCAGTTCTTACTATGACATCTTACAGGGATAACGGTGCATCTGCTTTGGGGGTATTTCTATGGATGACAATGCATACAGGACAAAATGAGGCTATCTTATATTTTGGCCCCAAAAAAGAATTCAGATTAAACAGTTGTTTCATTATAGTTTATCCAACTTTGCCTCATCTTTAAGTAGTTAATGTGGATATGTATTACTAAAAGTTATAAGAACACTAGTTATTGCTTGTGCTTTGTTGACTAGATTAAGTCCTGTGTTTATATAATAAAGCTGGGAGAACAGCACATTCCTCCATACTGCCAGATCACCCCACCAGCAAGGCGAGGAAAGAGCCACAAATGAACTGAGATCATCTGCCAGGGGCAAAGGCTTGATGCACAGTGTTCTGTAGGCAAGAGTATCAGGCACACATTTCCCCCTTTGGATCATGCCTTTATACATGTAAAAACTTTTTATCTTTTATGATGAAATAGTTATACTTGACTCTTAGGATTTTTTGTGACCTTAATATTGTAAAACTGTAGTTGAGATTCTCAGCATCAAGATAAAACGGACTGTTCTGGGACTTACCCCAGGGCTCTCAGATGGGTTCTACATGTCACATGTTGCATAACAACCACAAGATCACAAAACCCTGCTGAGGCCAGCATCTCTGAAATGGGAGCACAGATCACGTCACCAGGCTTAACTGCTTCCATCTACCCTGATAATGTCCCGCTGCTCACCATGAGAAGTGAATCACCATAGCGATGGGAAACCTAATCAGATGGCCATGATAAAATGCTGTGTCGCCTACGTATGCTTTTACAACCGTATATCCAGTTAAAAGCATCTGGGTTCATGCGTTACAGCCTACCTTGTGGATGCAGCATATAGTCACTGTCCACTCAGTAATCCAGACTGCTCTGCCTCCTCTAAGAGGCCCAGAAACAATACACTTGTGTCTATAATGGGGTAGACCTGCTGGACCATCACACAGAACTTCTACCTTAGGAGTCATGGCCAAAACTTAAGAATTACATACACATAGAAGCAACTGCAGTATCTACAAACATCAATCTACAAATAAAAAAAAATGCCCCTGGGACATTGGTTTCAAAGACTCAGTGCTTTAGAGCACCAGCAAAAACCTCTCAGTGGGGAAGCAGCGCACCACTCAGTCTTCATTGTTCCACTTCCCTGAATTGTTACTTACAGGTTCCCGGCCATCCATGGCTTCCATCCAGAGCCGACGGTCCTCTTCCGACAACGCCTGCATGGTGATAACCCCTGGCCTACAGAGAAAGGAAAGACATAGGCATGACCCCAGTGCCACACGAGACACACTAGCAAAAACGAACGTTTGAGAAATACCTGCTTATCAGAGTGAGAGGCTGGGGCCGACTGCGCGAGCAGAGGCACCGCCAGCTCCACACGCCCTTTTCAGCATGCCCGTCTCTCTCAGAGGGACAGGAGACAGAGGCAGAGGACATAAATTATTAACTCCCTGGTCCCGTTAGAGCTGCTTTGCTCCTTGGTCTGTAACCCATTTTCTTAACAGGGAGTTTTACTTAAAGAGGAAATGCAGTAAGTATTTCCTAAAGTGAACTGAGTTGACTCTGGATAAAAAGAGACATATCCGTTTTTTTTTAATACTTCATATTCCTTGGTATCAAATCCAATGCTTCTAAACTGCTGTAGTCACCAAATTTTGTGAAGTGACTTGGCTTGGCAATTACAATTAGATTGAATGTATGTAAATTCTTTTCATGACGGCCCACATGCCAGGAGCTGACTGCCGCACAGGTGTTCACTTTTCGTGCTCTCATTGAAATGTACTTGCTTTCCACAATGAACATAAGCCCTCGGGACAGTCCACACAGCATCAAACCCTGCCTCCTTTGCAAATGGCACTCCTCACAGCCAGCCTGGGCAATAAAATGACACGAGGAGCATGTCATGCACTCCTTAAGGTAGGGCATCTTTAGCCGACATTGGTCCCACAATAACCACAAACCTTTTTCCCCCTCCAAACATATGTGCATTCTGTTGAAACAATTTAATGTCTATCAAACTGATAAAGAGCACAGAAACCCTCAAAACTCACAGCACCAAGGATCCCACCTCTAGTTAAGGAGTTTGGGCAGCTGATGGCTCCTGGAAGGAGTCCCACCCATGCAGCCCACATGATGAGGCCCCTATAGATTGCCTGTGTTCTAATGGTCAGCCCTACACCATACACACAATGACAGCACTCAGTGGGATTAAAATGCATACATGAAGTTGTCCGAGAAAAGTAATTGGGGGAGGAGGGATATGAAAGGGCCCCGGGGTAGGGGAAGGTTCAAGGGTGAATTTGATCAAAACACATTGTGTACATGTATAAATTCCTCAAACAATAAATTAAAAATATAGTTTAAGACTAGCTCTTTTAAACCCTCATCTTCAAAATTTGAGAAATCCTGAAAGACACAGAGAGATTGACCAGGAACTAAAGTCCAGTTGCCCTCTGTGCCCACATGCATTCAGTGTGGTACTAAACCACACAAGACAAGGATCAAGGCACCCGGCACATTCATGCCGATCCCCATCATCTCTGTTCAATTAACAGGATGCACCTAAAGATGTTTAAACACACGGTTGTGTCTTTCCACCCACCATCCCTCAGTGCCGGCCACACTACACTTTGCAGAGCTATAACGGTGAAAGTACAAAGGTGGGGAATTCAAGGAGACCGAGGTGGAAAGGGCTGGGAAGAGGAAAGGGGAGTAGGAGAGGAGACGCCCTCACAAGCAAGAAAGGCAGAAGCAGGCAGGAAGGGTAGGAATGTGAGGGTTAGAATAGGTGAGGGTTGAGGATTAAAGACATGAATTTCTGAGAAGGAAACTGGGTACCATCCCCGTAAGAGAGGAGTGAATAAAAGACAGACTAAGTCCTCTCCCCAAGCAACTGCTGGGCTTCTCCCTCCCTGGTCTCAGCAGCCCATTTGTGCCTGACTACCCATGTAGCAATAGACTGCTCACAGCTGTGGCTCCACAGAATGGAGCCTGTGGCCTGGAGGCAGAGCAGCTTTGATGTTCCCTTTCCACCTTTCCCAACCAAGCACACCGTGCTGTGAAATCCACACCTTAGGAAGCACAGCCTGCTGCAAAGTCCTCAAGGCCCTGGCTTTCCTCCTCTGGGGGCTGCTCTACTTGCTTTGTTTGCTTTTGTTTGTTTGCTGGTGTTACCCTTTTCAGTCCAGCAATCCATCTTTAAAAAAAAATGTAGATCCCAGCCCAAGCCCACCGTACTGATGCTGAACTTCCAAGCAGGGCCTGGGAAACCAAGAGTTAAACCAACTCTCCTGATGATCCTGTGTGTGCCTATGTCTAAGGCCCACACCCTTGTGCATCCCCACCCTTGTCCTTCTGGGTCCCCCTGCACTGCAGTACTAACACCCTCCTCTCCCCACTGGGAGTCAAGCAGCCAACACACCTCCAATGCCTTCCCTGCAAGGAAATAATTTACAGCTCAAGAGTGGCCCAGACACCAAGAGTGCAGAGGTACCGCAGATGTCACGTCAACTTCGTGGCCTATGGCGTGATATTTCCACCCAAAGCCACCAAGAGGAAGTTCAAAAACGACTCCGAGGCTATAAAGGGAGGGCCATTGGGCCTTTGTAACCAGGGAAGTCAACATGACTTGTTTTCACTTCAAAAAGACTGATCAAAATACAAACTATTTTCCACATGTGGTCTTGCCACCTTTGCGTAGAGGGCTACACCATAGGAGAGAGATGGCAAATAAAGCCGGATATAACACATTTAGTTATAACTCAATTCCCCAAATTCAAACAATTTTCTTAGCCTCACATATGTACATCTGGATAAAGCACTATACTTCTTAGGTAGAAATACTCATATTTTTCCTCTATTAAATTAAAAATACTAATGCAAATTCTACATGTGACATTCATAAGAAGCCAAGATAAAAGAGTCAACTTTAGTTTGAAATCAAACAATACCGTCTCATAGTTACTTTCTCAAGTTCCTTAGATTAGTAACATATGTCCAAACAAAATAAAACAAGAAAAGCCTTCCATGACGTGACACTTTGCCTATCAGTAAACTTTCAAACTTTGCAACTCTTTCAACATCTGACAGCATGTCTACTTGGTTCGTGCTTGGGATGTGCATCAGTGGTTCACAGCAAAGATGAGAGAGTGAGGGAGAAGGGAAGGGGGACACGAAGGGAAATATAAAACCATGACAGAGAAATGGGGTGTAGGATCGAACTCTTCCTGGTTTACAGAGCACTGTGATCCGGGAAAACTGGGCTGTAAGAACAACAGTTTAGCCCAGCACGGTGCTGTCACCTGCTGCGCTAAGCACTCTGTAATTTGTCTATACTTCATGCCTAGGCATGAGGGAAGTACATTCTCATTACTCCCATTGAAAAGACACAAAAACCAAGACTGAGAGCTAAGAACTGTGTCCCTGATGGCAGCCAGCAAGTTACAGGGCTAGTCCATGACCACAGTCCAACTCCTAACCCTGAGAAGTGGTGCTAGCCAAACGTGAAGGCACCAGAGCCCCCCGGGAACCTGTGTGTACTACCCAATCCCTCCGGCATCCAAACTGACCAAGAATCCCCGCAGCTTCTTAAAGAGCTCCTGCATGGAATCAGATGTGACAGAATGATAAATGGCTCTGCAAACCCAAAATGCTTCATAAATATTCTTCTTCCCACAAGCATCTGCTAAGGCTTTCCCTCAGAAAGCAGTCAGACACATGATTGGCATGACTTCCACAGCAGCGGTCCTTCACGCCACTTCTTCTCGAGACAGTCAAGTGAAGGAAAGGCAATGATTTTTTAAAAAATAAAGAAAAACAGGTGCTGTTAGCTGTGAGATTGCAGCCCCTAAAACTTTCGGGGAAGCTACACGTATGAAGTCTCACCAGCATGACTGTCTAAATGAGACCTGAACAAGGACAGTACCAACAAACATTTTAATACTAAAGGGGTAAATCTCGCAGGGCCCCAATCATATGCACCCAAGTAACATTTTATGGACTGAGCAGATTGTATTTATATATTTAAGAAGTGTGTGTGTGTGTGTGTGTGTGTGTGTGTGTGTAACAACTAAAGAAAAAGAGGCCATGAAATGGGGGAGGGGTGCATGAAAGGGGCTGGAGGGAGGAAAAGGAAAGGGGAAAATGATGTAATGATATAATTTCAAACAATGTTTAAAGGTGCCATCATAAAGAAAATGAGAACTGGTAAGTTAGACCTCACCAAAATAAAGAAGATGCACTTACAAAAAGCCACTATTACGAGAATGAAAAGGCAGAGGCTGAGAATGTGGCTGAGCTGGGAGGGTGTCTAGGGTATGAGGCCCTGCTGCAATACCAATACCAATACCACATAAACCAAACACAATGGAGCACAGCTGCAGTCAGTGCTGCCACAGGGGACAGAGAGGCCGAAGAACCAACTCAGCCACCTTCAGTGACTTCAAGGCCAGCCTGTGCTGTGTGCGTCCCTGTCTCAAAAAATAAAATATCGCAAATCAAAAAAGTGAAAATGAAAGTGAAAGAAATATTTTTAATATATATCTCCAACAAGACTCATATTCCAGATATGTGAAGAATACTGACAAATGGAGAAAATTAACAACAAAAATCCAATAAAAATCTTAATAGTCACTTCATAAAAGAGTATATCTAAAGGCTGGAGAGTTGGCTCAGCAGTTAAGGGAGCGTGCTGTCCTTCAGACGACTTCAGCTCATTCATAGCATCCATGTCATGCAGCTCGTGACTGTCTTTAACTCCAGCTCCACAGGATCCAATGCTCTCTTCTGGCCTCCATACTTACATACACATGGCATTCATGCACACATGCCAAAGCACATATGCACAGAGAGAGAGAGAGAGAGAAGATGAAAAAGGGAGAAGGGAGATCCAAATGGCCAAAAGACTTACGAAGTAGGAGTCAAATGACTCCTCGTTGAGGGAATGTAATTTAAAAACAGAATGAGCTACACCCAGTACCTCCTGAATGATGAACATTTTATTCATAATATCCAAAACAACAGAAATAAAAATGTCTATCACAAGAGGATACACACTTGTTGTCTAAATGCCGGGACACCACACGACAACAACTAAAAACCTCAACTAGCGCTGCGCAGAGTGGCAGGCAGGGCTGTCGCAGAGTGACGGTGAGGAAAGGCCTACAGACCATGTGACTACACCTGCACTGAAGAAGCTCACACACGTCAGAAACGTGATTCTGCCTTCAAGAAGGAGTATGGCAATATCTGGGGAAAGACAGAGATGTTCATCTTGATCTGGGTCTTTGTATGTGTGTGTATAAGCATATGTGTAAGAAGTCTTCAAAACAAAGACTTGAGATATGAACCCTTTGCGGTGATACAATTAAGAACTTGTTTCAAATGTCCAAGAGGTACAACCTCTTGATGATACCTAAGCCTCCCTGCTATTCCAGATGTGTGACTCTGGAGGACCAGCAGCAGTACTGTTCTCTGCTGGATATGTGACCTCCACTTTCAAGAAGACAAAGCCAGAGAAGTTCGATTGCTTTTCTCTGGGGTTGGCAAGGGTTACACCTTTGGCCACGTTACAAACTTGATGTAAGAAGTGCATCACACATTTACAAAACCGTAGCCATTACCACAAGGGGAAATGAGGGAGGACAGGTAGTGTGGGGTACAACAAAGCAGTGCCTGGAGAAGGCAGGAGACTAGTTTAAAGGGAAGACGCAATGTGTTGGTGCTCCAGCCCACCTAACCGCCAATACCTTCATACCAAAATCACGCCTCTACCACAACCATCAGGATGAAGGAAAACACCAGCTCTGACATCATGGCTATTTCCTTTTTCCTCCCCAGTAAAAGCTTCAAAGTGGACTGCTACTCCCTTTTAAAACTAATGTCTGGAAACTGATAAGGACAGAGAGAGGAAGTCTCCCAGCAAATACTAGAAACTCCAGTCACCAGATGAGAGAAGGTGCAAACAAATTAAAAAATCTTTTCTAGAACCCAGTGCTAAAATTCTCCTCCAAAGTCAGCATTCTTCGCTGTGACTATGTTGCGAGTGCTGCAGCCACAGCAGCCTGAGAAGCACGAACAAGGATCTGCAGTTTTTCGCGACACTCACAACACAAGGAAGATGCGTGAACAGAAATGAACAGCAAGAGAGAAAAATTTGTGGAGAGGAAAAAGAGGGGACAGGAGGTGGGAGGTGACAGCGGTCTGTGCAGAGCATGAATGTATGAAATCCCTAAAAATGACCAACAATAATAAAACAAAAATAGTCCTTGTTTATCTCAAGGAAAGCTGCTACCAATCGCTATACCTCTTCCAATGCTGGCTCCTGAAAAAAGCGCACAGAAAGCAACACACCTTTCTGCAGTTGTTTTGTCTGGTTAGGTTTCTACAGATGAGCTGAAGAAAAGAGCCAAAAGCAGCTTAGGGAAGAAAGGGTTCATTTTGCTTACAGGGTCACACTCCACCATTAGGGGAAGTCAAGGGTGGAACTCAAGGCAGGAACCTGGTGACAGGAACTGAAACAGGGACTGTGAAGGAAAGACGTCTATTGACTTGCTCCTACTGGCTTGCTCAGCTTACTCTTGTGTACCATCCAGGACCAGAAGTGGCACCATACTGGGTCCTCCCACATCTATCACTGATCAGGAAAACGCCCTACAGACTTGCCTATAGGCTAATCTGATGGACACATTTTCTCAACTGAGGTTCCTCTCCCCAGATAATTCAAGCCAGTGTCAAGCTGACAAAAACAAAATAAATAGATAGATAGATAGATAGATAGATAGATAGATAGATAGATAGATAACAAAAAACCCACCTCACTAATCAAGAAAACATTACATTCAGAAAGCTGGGACCACAGTCCTCTACTCTGCCGAGAAAAATCAAAAGGACAACCAGGGCTGAATCTGGGGTTCCTCGACAGCTTTCTAGTTCTAATCTTATTCATGAATCAGAGTCAACAATAGTGATCTCAGTGGTTTGGCAATTTACCCACTTCCTATTGGACAAGGAAATGCTAGGACTGACTCCACCCCACTGAAACAAACACAATCAGAACCTCACAGTACAGGTCTCTCTAAATCAACCTCCAAAGAGCTAGGCCTTACTCATTCATAAGACAAAATCTCCACCCAGCAATAGATCACTCCTGACTCCCACCCACACCACTGTACATTTAAGGGTCAAGTTGACATTGAAAGGACCACAGTACCCACAGAAGCCTGTGTGTGAAATGGGTCCCACTATGCTCCTGAAGATGAGAAAGTGAAGGCTTGGGAATGGGCTTTCTATTCCTGGGTAAAAAGGGTTTGTCAGATGCCAGAGAGAGGAAGCACTGCTGGAAAACTGTTTCTTGGTACTCCCTGTACAATGAGAAGGGCTCAGTGTTTGTATAGATATGGCCAATGTCATGAAGAACCAGCTTAGAGAATAGCATCCGACCCATGTCTGCTTATAGAAAGTAGGGAAGTAGGGGGCTGGAGAGATGGCTCAGTGGTTAAGAACATTGGCTACTCTTCCAGAGGACCCGAGTCCAAATGGTGGCTCACAACCATTCGTGGTGAAATCTCGTACCCTCTTCTAGCATTCAGGCACACATGCAAGCAGAACACTACATACATAGGAAGGGAGGGAGGGAGGGAGGGAGGGAGGGAGGGAGGGAGGGAAGGAGGGAGGGAGGGAAGGAGGGAGGGAGGGAAGGAGGGGGAGGAAGGAAGGAAGGAAGGGGTGGCCTTTAATCCCAGCACTCCAGAGGCAGAGGCAGGGCAGATCTCTAGGAGTTCAAGGCCAGCCTGGTTTATAGAGCTAGTTCAGGATAGTCAGGCTGTTACACAGAGAAACCCTGTTTCGAAAAACATATGAAAGAAAGAAAGAAGGGAGGGAGGGAGGGACGGAGGAAGGGAGGGAGGGAGGGGAAGAAAGAAGGAAAGAAGAGAAAGCAAGCAGGTAAGTTATCAAGAGAAGGAAACTAGGCAAGAAGCACTTTACTGCCCAAGGAATATATACTGGAGCTCCTTATTGCCTCTGTATTTTTATTTATGAATGGAGGCCCAGGCACAAAGAAAGAGCAGTGCAAGCACAGGTGGGCAGCTGCCCATCACGTATTATGGTGGCCTGGTTGAAGCTCGGGTGAGGGGAACCAGAGGTCACCAACTGGTGACTCCCACATATAGCTAAGATGTCTTGCTTATTACATGCCAAACACTGTGCTCAGGACTTCGTTTCAATTATCATGTATTTCTCACACACACACACAAAAAAAACATATGAATTGAAAGCTACCATGGGTCTCCCTTTAATTTATTCAGTGATTTATTTGTTTGTTTGGTTTTTTTTTTTTTTTACTTGCTTATTTGTCTGGGTATTAAACTCAGGGCCTCAGGCACGTTAGGCAAGCATTCTACCATGGAGCCACATCTCCTGTCCTTTGGGACTCTTTCTAAAAGTGAAAAATGCCACATTGCTATTAAGAACTAAATCTGCTACTGCTTCCAGGTAGGCCAGCGACTAAAGCAAGGCCTACACCTACACCATAATGCTGCAGTGACCTTATCTGGAAGGAGTCTATGTACCCTAGAACCTGAGAAGACCCTCCACACACACCCTCAGATGTTGTCCTAAGCAGCTTCTAATCAATTATTCAGAAAGAATCTGAGTCTAATGAATGGATGAATCATTATCAACTAAAGCCTACAGCACCGACCTCTTGGGAGGGAAAGTCTCAGAATAAGTAGGACCCTGACAATAGTAACTGCCTAAACAGTAAATACTGCCAACCCCATCAAGTAATTTCAAGCAGTTATTTTAAGAGAGAATAAGTTCATAAAACACTAGACAAATTTCTGGCATACTACACTGTATGGCCCATGAATGTAACTGATAGTGACTTCTAAGTAAGCACCATGTGCCAGCCACAGCAACAGGCACTGGGAGAAAGCACTAGTAACAGCACAGGGACAATCCAAATCCCCGTTACTGCTACTGACTCCAAACTAAGAAAATCTCTCCTTGGGTTCATCTGCCTGCTGCCCACACACATGCCGTTTGTACTCTTCCGGCTCCCGATAAACAGAACAAGTGGAATTTACTGGTTCAACTGTTCTCTTTGGGGGGATTTATGTAACAGCAAAATTTTGGTGTTGAGTTGCTTTAAATCCTGTGTTCAGAAACTGGCAGATAAATAAATGAGTGCACTCACCCACAAAGCAACAAATTTCGCCCACTGATTAGAGAATAGAAATAAGGTTATGTAGGTCACCCTCCTAAATACGCCACTAACCACCAAAGCCCATTCCTACTTAAAACAGGTTCAAATAGCCAACACTCTCGCTTAGAAGCCAAAGAAACACCCCTAAAACTTCAGTAAACTCTGAATTTGTGAACTGAAGAGTTCAAGAACTTCTCCAGCACCTTACCATCCCTGAGAGCCAGGAAGCAATTCAGAAAGAACGGCACCCCTCCCCCATACCTCTCCCCACCCCCAGCCAAGCAGTCGGAGCAGCATAACACCCTCTGAGGAAGGAAAAGCCATTTCCTGCCTGAAAGGTCAATGGCATTGAGACCAGCGCTCCAACCAAAGGGGCAGGAAGGCAAAGTCAAATAGCGTTTTAAACAAGCAGTGGGGCAGGGAGGGGCGGGAAGCGCGAGACCAGGAAAAGCAGTTCATCTGCAGGGTGAGATAAAGAATGCAACCGGGAGGAGAGGCCTGGTTCTCAGCACAGGCTGGACAGAAGGACAAGTCTGCTGCCCCTGCAGACATCATCCCAAAGCAAAGAGGCTGGCACCTCAGATCAGCAGCTGAGCTGCAATGTTTTAAAGAGGCCTGACTAACCAGGAAGGCTGGCTGTTGCCAGAAAGGAGGTATGAGCGATCCGTGAAAGGGTGAAAGGAAGGAACTTCTAGAGGAAGAATGAGTCACTGAGAACACTCTTTGCCTGGAGTCGTAATACTCATACACATGGTAGCTTCCACAGAAACCACACACCCAGCTGACTTTGAATTATCAATGTCTCAATGACAGCCACCGTTCAACCGAACCTGAGCGCAACCAAGTATACAAAACTGCCATCTAGAGGCTGAAGGGTCCAATAGTCTGTTATGTAAGATCCTCTTCGGAAAACACACCATCTCAAGAGTCACACAATTTCACAGAGACACATGAAACAACCCGTTCACATGCTCCTACCGAGCTAGAACATAAATTGTCTTCATTTAAAATTAGTATGGTTTCCTGGGGAGATCATAAACTGAATGTGGACATAAAACCTTCTCTTTTGTGGGAATCAAGCTATGAAGCACAGCACAGCGTACAGAATCTCCCCCTAGCGGGCCTTCCTCACAAGGACCCTTCCTGTGCCTCTATTCACGGTCCTCTCACATTGCAGATAAATCAGCAATGTGATGAGACAAGAAGCAGGCTTACAGCAAGGCAGGCGGGAGAGCTTTCACCAAAGGTAAGGTTTAACAGAAGGAAAATTAAGCCCCGGAGTTTGGAGTGCAGAAAAACAACAGTGTCAGACACGGGACTCCATCAAAAAGACATACTGCTTTATGCCATCCTCAGAACCTCCCTGCCAGTCACACTCAGCCCCATCTTCCTGCTACCACTCGCATGGCCAGTGAGGGTCAGGTCAAACATAGGGCTCCTTCTGTCTTTTATCTAACCTATAATTTGCAACCTTCTATGAAAACACAACTTTGCAAGATGTTCGCTGACTGACTGGAAGGTACCAATGTTTTTTCAGATCTTCCATAAATATCTGGCCTCTAATATTCTAGCTTCACCTCCAGAGCCACACCTCGACACAATAGCAAATAATGTGTGTGCTTGCGGGAGTTTTAACTTAATTTACAGCTAACTAATATTCTCTATTTCCAACAGCATGGTCTCAAAGTAAAAAGAGAGAAATCATATACACATAGTACTCTGTTAAGGACTACGAAAAAAATTATGGTTTTCTGTCTCTGAAAGTAAATCATCTGAGATAAATCCAATTAAACGGAAGTATCCAGAACATTCCAGACTGAACAGCTAATACAGGATGGCTGTGGGGAAGGAGTGGGCAGAATTGCCAGGGGGTGTGTGAGAGCTGAGAACGGCTCTGGAGGGAAGGGAACTCACAACTGTTCGAGCAGCACTTACAGAACTTCCAAATGCACTAAAGAAAATCACGAGAGGCCTCTATGGAAGAAAAACCAAACAATCTCTAAAGCCTCCTACATGTCTATCAGAAGAGTCTAAGCGGGGCCTGTGGCACAGGCCTGTGACCTCACGTTCTCAGGAGGCTGAGACAGGAGACGGTGAGCTAGAGGCTGAACCAGTCTCGGTTCCAGCTGTAGTCCCACAGCCCCAGCATCTCTGGGGAGCTGTCCTTATTGCACTTCTCGGTTTGTCAGTACTGGGGAGGGGCATGGAACAGACAGAGTTTCTGTTGGCGTCAGATCATCTTCAGAAAAAAATAAAGCATTCTAATGGTTTCCTCTCGCCGAGTATAAACATTGCCCCCCCACACACAACGCTGATTCGCTCAATCAGAAGGCCTTTAGTTTCTATTTCTATTATTTTCCATATGTTCTACTGGCCCCTCATGGAAAACATTCAGGAAAAAATAATCTATGTGTCACATCTGTGAGGAATTTCTTTAAAACAAACCAATCCAGGGATGCTGGCAACTGACTACCACTATGAGTCTTCAGCTTAAACAAATATTTTTCCTACATCTGCCCACTAATTTTCATAAGACAATGCATGACGGAGTTAATTATTCAAGTGACTGAACGCGAACACGGGTTAGTATTAATGATCCACATATGACTACCATGAAAGGCTCCTTTCCCATGATGTCCATTTTTAACCCAAGAAGCTTACACTGAAATCTCACAAAAAAGCTGATCTGCTTCAAATAAAAATAATTGTTAAATCCTGTCAATTACCAATATAAAATACAGCCTTCAAAAAGCTGAGTCTGTAGCACAATGATAGAAAAACCAAAAAAAAAATAGTTTTTTGTTTGTTTGTTTTTCTTTGTGTAAACCTGGCTGTCCTAGAACTAGCTCTGTTGACCACACTGGCCTCGAACTCATAAAGATCCACCCACCTCTGCCTCCCAAGTCCTGGGATTAAAGGTGTGTTCCACCACTGCCCAGCAGCTTTTGGCTTTTTAAGCTACTAAAAACTGAAGCTATGGATAAAGATGGGATAGGGGAGAAAAGGAGCTGGAATGAGAAAAGGAGCTGGAAGGAGGATGTGATCATTTAAATGTGATTGGGTCACAGGAGTGTGACCTATGAGGTGTGGCCTTGCTGTAGGAAGTGTGTCACTGTGGAGTGGGCTTTGAGGACTCCTTTGCTCAAGCTTTGCTCAGTGTGACACTCAGACCACTTCCTGCCTGCAGGTCAAGATGCAAAACTTTCAGTTCCTTCTCCAGCACCATGTCTGCCTACACACCACCATGTCCCACCATGACAATAATGGACTAAACATCTGAACTGTAAGCTATCCCCAATTAAATGCTTTCCTTTATAAGAGCTGCCATGGTCACAGCGATAGAAACCCTAAGACAGAGAATAGGGAAAGCAGAGAGTAGAAAAGGTAAGGTGATTGATGCAAATGGTCTGTTTTGTGAGGTGGAGTTCAGGGGGTGGACATTGGCTACCATTTAAAAGGCCTTGGTGGGATGGGCTTCTGCCTTACTGACAGGTCCTCCCTGTTCAACACTAGGCTAGTTCCCTGGCACCGCTATAATGAAATACCACAAACTGGGAAGGCAGGTGTTGGCCATGTCGATTCCTGCTGAAGCCCATTGAATCTACTCCATGCCTCCTCTCTCTGGTGCATTGCTCACAGTCAAGTGTTCCTTGACTTGGAGACTATCACCCTGCTCTGTCTTCACATGCATGGGACATTTCCCTACACGTGTGTCTGTTTCTGGATCTGGAGTCCCTGCTGACTAGAGTGCCAGCTATGGGGACTCAGGGCCAACTTCATTTCTTTTCCTGCTGTTGTGAGAAAATGCCCTGGACAGAAGCAACTTGGGGGAGGCTGAGAGAGTCATTTCAGCTCATAGCCCCCGGTTCCGTTCCTTTGTAGGGAAGTCCCGGCTCCAGCAGCTCTAGACAAACTCGTGTCGTGACATTGCATCCGGAGTGAAGCAGCAAAGAGCACTGAAGCTCACTTTCTGGTTTTATTACACAGCCAAGGACCCAAATCCACTCTGAGGCCGACTCTTGCCACATCGATTAACAGCATCTAGACAGTCCCCCACAGACATGCTCATAAGCCACCCTAATCTAGACCATCCCTCACTGAAGCTTTCTCCCCAGTGATTCTAGAATGTGTTGAGCTGACAATTTAACCATTAACACATGGCCCACCCTAACAACCTCATTTTAACCCGAACCCCACTTCTGAGACCCTAATACCACATATTACATGGTATATTTCACATCATTTCTTTCCTAGTCTCGACAATGCAAATCACACTTGGCTCTGGATACATTAACAGCTACTATGTAACTTTTTATGTAGCAGTAGTAGTTGTGTAATCTACCCATAACACTCTGGGAACATTTCAGTCCTGTTGTTTCCTCTTTTGTATCCATTTCCTAGAAGTTAACTTGCCCTTTGACCTCTACCCCTATGGCATAGCAAGTGAGACAGACGAATGGAGGCATTGTCTAGAAAAGCAGACTCCAGCAACAGCCCCTCCCAGCTGATAGGCACTGGAGAAAAGGACAGGGTGCGAGTCCTCCAGAGAAAGAATCTACACTGCAGAGAACACTGGGCATCAGACACTTAGCACACAGAAATATTCTTACTTCAGGTCTCTGGCTGTCCAAACATCCAGAAAGGAGCTCAAACTGAACTATAGGAGGATTTCTGGTGCTTAGATAAAAGCCAGCATTCCTCAGGAACTTGTAAAACTGGTTCCCTCTGCCAAGAGGCATTGTTTCTTCTTACCTCTGGGAGAAAGGACAAATGGCCACCTGCGGTTGAGATCAAAGCCCATGCCAGCCCCAGGCTCCCTTAGTATCACAAGTACCTGTTACACATTTTAAAGTCTCTACCGGGATTATTCACCCTCCTTAGAGCACTATTCTCTGGAGTTTCTGTCTTACTCTTTCCTGCTCTGTCTCTGTATCTCTGACTATCTCTTACTATTTCCTTGCTCGCTCAATGCCTTACTCTCTGTCTTGCTGCTTCACTGTCTCTACCATTTTCTCCACTTCCCTAGCCCTGGCCACGCCCAGTCTGCTGACCATGCTCAGTCCACTTCTCTCTGCTCTCGACTCTTTCAGATGCCTCTGGCCATCCTCTCTCTCATATCTACAATAAAAATCACCCCTAATAATGGAGCAGTCATGTGGACAGTTCTTTACTCTCCCTCCCACACACTCAAATCTCACTTTGTACATATATGAGCAATCTACAAGCAACTGATGTCAAACAGGAGGGGCAAAAGAAGCTATGGTGAATTATGCCTAATCCATAAGGTCCAGGGAGCACTGGAAGACTTCCTGTTCCTACCAATCCACACTGCTCCTCAGGGGAGAGGCAACAGTCTCATTTTGGACCTATTCCTACCAATCTACCTGCTCCTCAATGTCCTCATTTTGGACCATCTGCATCGAGCCATTGAGGAATCAGATAGGTTCCCAGGAGAAATGGCTCCCTAGGTCTACTCTGTATGCTAAGTATGAAATATTTACTCTTGGCTTACAATTTTAGCCCGCAAAGCCCCCTCCCTCCTATTTCTGTTTTTGAGGCAGAGTCTTAATAATAACGCAGGCTGGTCTTGAGTTCCTGTGCTTGGTAATCCTCCAGCATCATCTTCTGAAGAGGCGGTATTATAGGTGGGCACCCCATGCCTGGCTTGCAAAGGTTTTATGAGTATGATAAAAGTAGGAAAACTTGAGGATGTGTTATCAAGAGTTGACATGAGATGGAGGCACCACAGAGAGCTTTGACTATTCCCAGGAAGTCCTCTGAAGATATGGAAAACACTTTAGCTCCCGGAAGCATCATGGACCTTTGTGAAATGCTGTGGCATTTAAAAAAATAAGGAGCTTACCTGGTATTGCCTGGGTATGGCAGTGAGGTTTAAAGGCCCTGGTACTAACACTGCTGACTTGAAACAGGCAGCCCCACGTGGATTTCACTGAAAGAACCCACGGCCAAGGAAAGTGTCTTAAAGAACTGTAATTCCGTTAAATAAGTCAAGTACCATAGGATGGTGGACCTGAGTGAGAGACATTTAGATCTCAAGGAAAACAGCACGTTATCTATTCTTCCATCCGTCTGTCTGTCTACTTATCTTTCATTTTTCTATCCATTCATCTATCTTTGTATTCATATCTATCTTCCTTTTATCTATACATCTATTTACCTACCTATCTATCTACTTATTTATCTTGCTTCTTTCTTTCTATCCATCTATCTTTCTACTTATTTTTCTTCTTTGTAACCATCTACCATTTTATGCATCTATCTTTTTCTTTCTTTCTTCTTTCTATCCAACTATCTATCTATCCATCCATCCATCCATCTACCTACCTACCTATCTATCTATGGACTGATTAAGCAAGTGACTTGTCATTCCTGAGTGTACATCAAATAATTACAAGTCTTAAAAATTATTTGAGTAAAATTCTTTCCACCCCAACTCTTATTAAATCATTGCGGTAATTTTTAAGGAAAAATCCACCATGCACCAGCTACAATCAGGTTAAAGAGACTATCTTCTTTAAATACCGACCGTACCTCCTAGAGACATAGCACACATTCCTGAGCGTGGAAGCACTAGCATTAAAGTAAAACCAAACAAACCTAGTGATTCAGTCCTGAGCTAAACAATGGGAGGCTGAACTGACCTTCCGCAATGACCTAGCATCCGATTCAAACTGGACACAGAAGAATGAGATGGGGGACAGGGATAGAAATGCTGTAACTGAAAGGAAAGGAAAGAAATCCAAATATAGCAAGGATCTGTTCCTGAGAAGAATGCCTCAGCCTCACCTGTCTACTGCTTCCACGTCAAAGCAAAATCTCTTCTCGATGGAGTCTGTCTTCCGCCGAGTGCAGGATTTGAGGGTGATGGACTCATCTTCTCCCTAGGGAGAAGACACAGACTGTCAGGTCAGGCCAGAAGGCAGGCTCTGCTTCCCTCTAGGACAAACACAGCACATGAACAGGATCTCACTTCAGCTTCTCAAATCTGTGTGTTCACAACCTGCTGAGACGAAGACTGACCACAGAGCTTCTCAAGCAAGAATCTTCTACAGCTAAGATCTGGACACCCTAATACGTAGTTACTTCAGGTGGAGCATGACCAGAGTTGAAGACAACAGTTCCCTCCTAACTGAGCATCTATGACCTTGTGTTAATTATTACTACTTCAAGAACACCTTTCTGAAACAGGACAAAGATCCCTAAGCTGTGCTCACAAGGTACTATTACCTCTCCATCCCCATAGTACCAATCACAGCAGAAACTATCAAACTATCTGCTAAAGAAGATGAGGAATAAAATGATGACTTCCCATCAAATCTCATGGGAAGTTTACCAGACTGTAAACACCCTAAGGACAGAGATTTGTGGTCTTTGCTTACTACTCTTGTATCTTCTGAGCCCACCTAAGTCTTGGATAGAAGCAGTGTCCAACATATAACAGTTTTATTGATATACAGCATATGATAAACTGTATTGCTTCTTCTTCTTTTTTAATCTGATTTCCCAAGAAACCAGAAGTGGCTAGAGAGATAGCTCAACAGTTAAAAGCACTGGCAGCTCTTCCAGAGGTCCTGGGTTCAATTCCCAACACCCACATGGCAGCTCACTACTGTCTAAAACTCCAGTTCCAGGGGGATCTTCACATCAATGTACATAAAGTAAAGTTAAATAAAATGGAGAGAGAGAGAGAGAGAGAGAGAGAGAGAGAGAGAGCCCTAAATTTGCCTGTTGTTAACCAACTACTTAATATTCCACTGTTCACTCTCCTGTCCCCACTTTACAAAAATTATAAATTCATGTTTTCACTGTTTGCCATGTTGAGGATCAAACATGCAGCCTGCTCCACACTAGGCAAGAGCTCTATACTATAGCCCTGACCTATACTCCCAGACCAGTGAAAATCAGTTTGAAATAACCAATTACTTTATTCTGTTTCTGAATTCTTCAGCCTTCCTCTGCCTTAAAACTAATTTCTACCACTTGCCTTACCACAATGCTTGCTCTGCTGTATGTGATAGTGATACCTGATTCTAGAACTGAAAACATAGCCAATTGATATCTTTCAAATAAATAATTCTAAGTCAGTCCTTTGATAAGCATACTCAGTCAAACATAAGAAATCTGACTTGTTGAAACTCAACTAGAGTTCAGATTTAATAGCTATGGCCAGCTTCTATAATGAAAGCATAGATGAAATGCCATGAAAAAAATCTGTGAGTGACATCTATAAGGGACCATCATACATAAGCACAAAAGGAAGAAGAGCCGGGCACAGTGGAGCACACCTTTAATGTCAGCACTCAGGAGGTAGAGGCAGGCTGACCTCTGGGAATTGGGAACCTCTTCTTCTTATCAAGTTCCAGGTCAGTCAGGGCTACAGAAGGAGACCTTGTCTTTAAAATTAAAACCTATTTTAAAAAGAGGACCATAAGATTTTGTTTTGAGGAGGCAAGGCAAAAAACTGTAAAGATTATCTGCTGAGCTACTTACAATGTTAAAATGCAAGAAATTTAATCACTTTAAAACATTATAACTCTGGTATAATGGTTAAGACTGTCAACTTGACAGGATCTAGAATCCTCTGAGCATGCCCTTGAGGGATTAACTTGATTAAGTAAGTGGGGCGACCCACCGTAAATAGAGACAGTACCATTCCATGGGCTAAAGTCTCTGCAGAATAAAAAAAAAAAAGAGAGGAAGGAAGAAAAAGGAGGAAGAAGGGAGAAGAAGGAGGAGGAGGAGGAGAAAAAGAAAACTGACCATCAGCATTTGGGGCTTCCTGATGTAGGATTCCCTATGTATGCTGTGAATATGTTTTATTATCATTGGTTAATAAAGAACCTGCTTTGGCCTATGGCGAAGCAGAACATAGCAAGGCAGGAAATCCAAGCAGAGATAGAGAAGGAAAGAAGTCAGAGTCAGGCAGATGTCATTTAGCTGCTGAAGGAGAAAGATGCCAGAACCTCACTGGGAGGCCACAGCCTCATGGTGATACATAAAATAATATAAATGGATTAATTTAAATATAAGAGCTAGCCAGAAATATGTCTGAGCCATTGGTCAAATTGTTGTAATTGAGATAGTTTCTGTTGCTTATTTGGGTCTGAACGTGGAAAACGAACACAGTCTCCATTTACAGCTACCTGCTTCTTAACTATGGGTACAGTAGACGTGGCACCTCCCACTTCTGCTGGCATGCATCCCCTGCTATGGTGAGATGGATCTCCTGAACCATAAGCTAAAATAAACCCTTCCTTCTTTAAGTGGCTTTTGTCAGCAGATGAAAAGGCTCTGTAGTCAGGGTCCAGGGAGACTGGGAGGAACAAAGGGAAGCAGGTATGGGTAGAAGCTCATAGGCAACAAAGACTGGGGATGAATCATGTTGGGTGTAGGAGGACACCATACTCACTACACTGGGGACAAACAACAGTACTAACACATCACATGACTTCTCTGTCCCAACTGTGAGAACATCCTCTCCTTTGCCTTCACTAGAAAACTTAGAGAATGGTGGCATCATGAAAAGATTCGGCTTCAGAAGCAGGAGGTCCTAACTCCAGACTGAGAGTTTAGTATACTCACTCTGAAACTCAGGTATATAAACTTAGAAGTAAATTGATCTCTCTGATCCCCAATTTCTTCCTTAGTGACAAAGGAAAGCCAGATCAAACGGCACAACACAGCATAATGAGAGTAAAGACCACGACAAAGGAGAGCATAAATGCAACAGTTATGGTTTGGAAAATGACTTCTTCAAGCAACAAGTTCCTTAAGGAGACCCTTCTCAGGCTCTGCCTGACACGCACGAGCACAACAACCCCCTGAGGTACTCGATGGGATCTTGCAGAAGTCCTTGAAACCCAAACACCGACCACTGTATGGATCTCCACCCTTTACTGACGAGGATAAGAAAGGAACTGCAAAATACAACTGAGTTCATTAAAGACTGGGAGACATGTAAGAAGTCCTGAAGCAAAGCCTGTGGAGAGGAATAATGTAGTCAGCTGGTTTCTAGGACGTGCAATAGGAAGAAAAGGACTGTGACCCATTCCAAGTAAGGAGGGCTTGCTTCTATGAAAGCTAGGGGACATGCAGTAACTTAAGTATAATTTGTAATATTCTCTTCTAACTCTATTAACATATGTGTTTTCCTGAGATTATTTGTAAATCAATACCACCTCTGCTTAAAAGAAAGAAAGAAACAAACAAACAATGAAAGAAAAGAAGAAAGGAATAAAGGAAGAAAGAAAGAAAGGAAGGAAGGAAGAAAGAAAGATAATTAAAAGGGCTTTCTTACTGCTTGAATACAAGGAAGGAACAGAGATGCTGATAAAACTCTTCATTGTCACTCAAGTAAGAGATCCAGGAAGAAAAGCTGGAGGTGAAGAGCAAAGAGCACAGCACAGGCCTGGCCCAGGCATGCCCAGTCTCTGTGCTCTCCTACTTGTGCGCTTGAATGCTCTCCAACATTAACTCAACATGGCACACAAAAATGTCCATAGAAGGCCAGCGTGAGGGCTAGCAAAAAACTAACTTACCAAAATATTAGACACAACTGAAAAAAAATATTTAAACCAAAGATAGAACCAGAGAAATGACTCAAAATATATTCCAGATATTCAAAAAGATTAAAAACATTCAGGCTGAGAATGGAGGCAGAGGCGAAAGAACCACAAGGGCTGGAGGTCAGCCTGACTACACATGAGTTCCAAGTTAGCCTAGGTTACACAGTGAGACTCTGTCTTACGGAAAGGGATTGACAGAAGATGAAAACTATGTTCTTATTAAAACAGTTAAATATACTCACAAGGGAATAATAGCAATAATTAGAGAGAGGCAATATTCAAAGTTGGTAACTGGCGAATTTTTTTTCAGTTCTGAATTAAGGTAAACCCTTAAATCCAAGGTGGCCAATAATTTCTAAACAATAAACTTTTTTTAAAAAAAAAAAGTTCCATCCTAGGACATGATGAAACACAGAGTGCTGAGGGGAGAGAAGGTAGGAAGGCGGCTCAGGAGTGACACACATCATCTCTGTGGGGAGGACCCGACTGCTGAGGGTGGCGAGCAGAGACAACTGTCTGGAGGCATGCAGGAGGCAGAACCCTGGAGAACACAAGGAGAACCCAGTAGCAGTGCTAGCGACCTTTCCCTTCTGAAACACAGCCACAGGGTATCTACCACCCCTCAGAGTCCAAGACCACAGAGACGGAGGGGAAATGGAGGACGGAGAGAGAAAGCTGGAGGATGAAGAGAGCTGGGTCTGGCCAGCCTTGAGCTCCCCCCAATCGGCACTGCTTCTGTCCCAGCTACTACTGGAGCAAACTGAGCCTCAGCCTCCTACCCATCAAATGCTCCCCAAATTCCTGGTCCACAAAGAATATTGAGAATGCAAATATTAAGACAGCTGGCATGAATTTAAAAGCTGCAAGGTTTAGAGGTAACTTATTACACAGAAATTAATAACGGATTCATCTAAACTGCCCACTGGCAGCTCTGGGGATCAAGCAGGAGAGATAGGGATCAGTTTCACAGGATGATGCCAATCAACCATGACTTTCTAGTAACTCACTGATATCTGACATAGGTCACAGTGTACACACGTAAAACAAGAGTCCTCGTTACAGTTAGTAATGCTAACAGTGATTATTCTAAGCATTTTCAGGGAAAGGAGCCTCCTGGAACTACTGCAGAATTAAGGAGCTTTTCAGCACAACTCTGGACTTGGAGGCGTGTATTGTGAGCATTACCTGTCAGCCAAGCAAACCAAACAAGAAACTGCCACAGTGAACTCACCCCCTTTCCTCCTGACTTTTGGTCAAATGGGACCATGGTGATCTGTTTGGAATCCCGTTGGTAGGTACAGTAGTGCTTCACCCAGGAAGTTCCAAAGTGACCTGCAAGGGAATGTTGCCTATTAGCCATCTTAGCGCATCCACTGTGTGCGGCACACCATTAGCTGTCAGAACAGACATGGGTCACAACGCTCAGGAACTCAGGCAAAATGATCTCCTCCACCCTGAGGTTGTCTAAGGGGTAATATAGTCTCTAGACAGCTAGGCTGACAGAAATCTGACCCCAGGGGCTGAAAGCAAAACCAAACAATGTTTTCCCCACCCAGATATACAAGGTCTCTACCTCCCACTAACGCTACATCCAGTGGGTCTTCAAATACAGGGGAAATACTGGTTCCCATCATCCATCTCCACTGACTGAGGCGACTGAGGAAGGAGCACAGAGGCCTCTTCTACGTGTCAGTCACCATTTCCATCTGGGCAATGTCATCGTGCCTCCCACACGGCTGCCCGGTGACTAACCTCGGGGGTTCTGACCTACTTCCAAACCCCTAATTTTTACTTTAGCAGAACCCAAAAAGATCTGAAAGCAGACATGGAAACCTCAGAGACACCAGAGACGCAGACTGGAAGTGACTAAATGCCTAGATGGCATCTAAGGAGTCTGTCACAAAATTCTCCCCAGGAAAGAGGGCGACACCACAGAGCCCAGGCCCACCAAAGTGTCTGACAGTACCGGGGACCTGGCCAGTTACTTTATTTTTAACAACAAAGTGCTAGGAAGAAGGCATTACCAGCCTGCAAGGCCTTCAATCAATATTAGTTTTAGATGTTTACAGCGCTCATACAATAGAAATGGTCAAACTTAACAACACCATGTAAAGAGAGTCAGCAGCCGCTTAGCAATTACTAATGGTTTGGTATGATTGCCAAATATAAGTATTGGATATCATTTAATAACCTCGAAAAGCAACAGAGGGGCTAGAGACAGTTTGGTTAATAAAGCGCTACAAACATGAGGACCTAAATCAGGTCTTCAAAACCCATGTAAAAATTAACTAACTAATTAATCAATTAATTTAGAATTAATTCTTTTAAAGAAAGCCAGGTTCATTAATGTACAGTTGGAGAGGGGGAGTTGGACAGATCCTTGGGACTTCCTGGCTCGTCTGCCTTGCCTACTCAGTGAATTTCAGACCAATGAGAAATTTGTCCAAAAAAACAAGGTGAATATCACCTAAGGAAAAATACCTGATGTTAATCTCTGGCAATTACATACACAGGCACACATGTATACCCACAAGAACACACACACACATACACACTCATATATATATATATATCTCTGCATTCCCTGTCTTCCGTCTCACTCCTGTTTCTGTCTCTCCCACTCACACACACACAGGCACACACACAAACATGTATACACAGCAATACATTAATCATTAAAGGCAATTTAAAAACCAAACATTCTCAGAGCTTGGGGGAAGTTCCAGTGCTTTGTCTTAAACAATGTGGATGCCAAGGTATATAAAGTAATAGATTAGAGCCTGTGAGGGGAGCATGAATCTTAAGGCTTTATTGACAATGGAAAGATAGGGAGGGACAGATGTTCTGACAGGTGGGAAGATGGACAGATATGGAGGGTGGGCGAAAAGAAACAGTAACTGTGGCAACTCTGGTAAAAGGGGGAAATCTCCATCACAGTACAGATCAGGCAGTCAAGGATCAATAGGTCGCAGCTCTAGGAGAAACATGGCGAAGAGAAAGCTATTTACGTAATTGTCAGGTGCCTCCCACAGAATGCTGGTTAGTTACAAAGGGAAAGCAGCGGCCATCAGAGGAGAGACAACACAATGTCTTGACTGGATGATGAAAACGAAGACATCAGGGACCAAAGGGCACCGTGATGGAGCATTAGAGCTTGGAGCAGTAGAGCTCGGGAGAAACGGAGTGTGTATGCGGAGTGCACATATCCACAGCCAAACACTGAAAACAGGAGGGGCGATCAGAGCAAAGCGTTGAGAAACCGTGGGTCTGAATTCATGCTTTCTTCATACCATTCTTGCAACTTTCCTGTAAGCTTGGAAATTATTAAAAATAGTAAGTTCCAAAACTATACAGCATCCTAATGAAACGCTTGAAGTGGTGTGCCAGAAAACCAAAAGGTGGTTCTAACAAGAAGCGGCGTATTAGTGTTAGGAGTGCGTGAAATGTGTGACTAGAGCTGTGCCATGCAGTGTGAGTAGGAGAGAGCAAAAGTGACCCCGCAGGCACAGGAAGAACCCTCGCCTTCCTGGAGTCTGCTTCTCTAAGTCACCTCCAGCCATGGCAGTGGGATGGGGTGAGGGAATACTCAGGGAATGAAGCACACCAATGAAGTGGCTTCCACTTCCCATAAACCCCCTCCAAGTTCATTCCTCAAAGAATACAGAATGTAAAACCCTTACTGTAGCTAATACTTCCAACCCCACTTCAGTCTCTAGTGTCAGAAGGGAACAATTGTAAGGCTGAGCAATTATGTGTGAGCATTAGTACTGAGTATATAATCACGAGAACAAAGTGTTTCTATCCTACTCCACCGGGGGCTCTCAGGAGTGAAGTCACTGACGGAGAGGACCACAGAGAAGAACACACACCAGCACGGTGCACGAGTCCCGCGTCCTGCGAAGAAAGCATGCTGGCATACAGGTGTGTGACTCTGGAACTCAGAAGGAAAAGTCAAGGATCATGAGTTCATGGTCAGTCTGGACTACTTAGCAAGATCCTGTTAAGGAGGACTGGGTGCCTGCTCATAGAACAAACATTAAATGCAAAAGCTTTCAGGGTCTTCTTCCTGGAGCCTGGAGGTGCCACCCTGGGTGCGTACCCTCTAAGCCTTCCCCAGGACCTAAGGTATGTGTGTGAGTCCTCCCGAAAAACTGCATTTAAGGAGCAGCTCCTGGCATTTCTTCCCTTGACTGCATTACAAGGAGATGGGTCTTCTTCCTGACTCTCCTCTTTGTTTTGACTTTCTGTAAAATCCAAGTATTAGAATCACAGAAGTTGAGAAGGAAAGCAAAAGGGCCCAAGCCATGATAACTCTCAACTGAAAGTAGAATCACCAAATTCTAAGACACTCAAGGGAATGTGGTCTGTAAGACTTTCCTATGCCCATGTGGTTGGGGTGGGGTGCATAAGCACCCTAAGACATGGAGGTTCAAAAGGAGAGGGATGCTAGGAAGAAAGGAACTATCTACCACAGAGTCTCGGGGAGAAATCCTAGCAGAGAGGGAACAGAACACATCACCTGGAGGTGGGAAAGACTGTGGACACAGACCCATGGGCACCAACAGAAGCAATGCCTGCCCAAGGCTGCGAGTGCACCCCGTCCTGCCAGTCAGCGCACTCACGTTTCTCCTGCACGTAGAGGTACCCTTCCATGGTGTAGGGGCTGATGGTCTTGTGCTCGAGGGGGTTTTCCTTCATCTTCTTCATCAGCAATTCCACTTCAGACCTGGTTCCTTCGAAGCGGTTTCTTGTCTGGAACGAAGGAATTTTGTTCAAAGGATCAAATGCAGAAAAAAAAATGATAATAGTTCGGAATATCTGCCTAAACAGAAAGCTTAGATGTAAAAGTAAGTAAGGGGCATTCAATGGTCTAGGAAATGGGAAAATATTCACTTCAAAAGTACATCTTTGCCTTACAGTCCCATACCTGAAGGACTCAAACTCTAGCAACCACCAAGATCTCCGAGGAAGCATGCGAACACCCAACCTAACTCCTCAAGCGTGTGTGGCAACTCTTGGAGCCAGTAGAGGGTGTTTAAATAAGCAGTCCGGAATAGCAGAACTGCTTGTACACCTTTAGGATTACGGTCCTCACTACTCCAGTTGCAAGAAATGTAGCTTGCTGATGGCTCACAGGTGGCATCCTCCTAAAAGGGGTGCTTTCTACATCATCCCTTCACACAGAGCAGTCTGAAACACCTGGCCTCTACTGAGGCCCGCTCGGAACCCCTGAGGCACAGTCTAAAACCTCCAGCTGCATCTTGCTCAGTCTCTCAGAGGCGCTGAGTTATTATTGTCCATGAATCCCTCTTTCAAAGTGTGCCTTCAGACTGGGGTGAAGCTTGCCTAGCATGTATGAAAACTTGCGTTTCATCCAAAGAATGAATGAATATATATATATATATGAAACCATGCTTTGTAAAAACCATTTCTGACATAGTCCTCGACTTCCTGATCTCCCAGTCAACAAGGAACCACCTTGTTGTAAGGTCCAAACTTCCAAAGGCCATGCAGGACAAGCCATGCGGAAATACCTGGACCTAGGTCCTACACAGGAGTGCCTTGGGACTCATGGCTGATCCCAAAGTGAAAGGAGAGCTGGCCTTATGACTTATGCCCCAAATACCATAAACAACTCTGCACACCCGGAGTCCCAGGTTTAAGCCAGAGAGGCAGCTGTGTATTTAGATGACAAGGACTTAGCTCTTAATCTTGCTCAGAGCCCAGCAAGAGCACACCATTTGAGTTCCCGCCCCCGGACACTCACGCGAGGCCTCAGAGCCCAGCAAGAGCACACCATTTGAGTTCCCGCCCCCGGACACTCAGCGAGGCCTCAGGAGGCCAGGCAGCTGGTTGCATAGAAGGCAGTTAGTCTGGCCTGGGTTAAACTGGGATTTCTACTGCCAAGGAAATCCTGACAATGTTGTGAAAAAACACACAAAACCAGCAGCAACACTTCCAGGAAGAGAAATGGTGCTTAGACCTGGGCCATCTTGCATTCTAGAAACAATCGATCCCCACTGTCATCCTCTGAGCCTAGTCAGGAACTCAACTCACACACCTCATTCCAATGCAAGAGGAGAAACTCTGGAGCAAACACACCCTCTCCTTTCCCTCTCTGGTCCCTGCCCCCACTCACATTTTGTATGCTGATGGTCAACTGTGTCTTAAAGTCACCAAAATCCTTGGCCAGCTCATAACCATGGTGATAGAAAGTGAAGAGTCCTTGCAGGAAGGCCAGGAGCTGTCGAGAGGGAAGAAAGGCAGAGGTCACACAGGCCGGCTGAGAAGAAAAACAGTAGCAAGATCTGAGTTTCCAGCACCATCTGTCTGAGAAGCATACAACAGGCAGGAATGTCAACTAACACACACTGAGCAACTCTGTGGGTGGGATGCTGTGTCCTCCCACGTCCTGCATCACTGAGTGCTCACACCACCTAGGACTTCAATGTTAAAAGGACCCGGTTAAATAATGAGGAGGCACCTCTGGAGGCTAAACAACTTGTCCCCTACTTCATGGTGAGTGTCAGTCAGGATTCAAAACCTGTTCCTTGGTCCCAATGCTTACCATTGCCTAAGAACATCGCCTCTTCAGAACTACAGGCTGAAGCTGCACCTGAGCTGCTCAACAGTCATAACACCAGGTTGTCACACGGACTCAGAACTTGTTAAGGAAGCTGGTGAGCTCAACACCTGTAATCTAGCCAGCAGAGTCAAATCACAGGAAGCCATCCAGAATAGACTTACACCTAGGCGCACTTCTGGGCTTTCTTCAACTTCCCTGCAGTTAACACTAAAAGCCCCTTTATGATGAGACCACACACCACCCTGCCTTCAATTATGCTAGGTCCCTTGACTCCCGTTTAAATCCTTTAAGGCTAATAGGTGAGTGCATTCAAGGTCTAGTCTCTGCCACGCAAAGTGATGGAAACACCTGTTCACTGCAGTTTCTCACACAACACCTTCACATTCTCAACAACTGCCCTATGCCCCACCCACAACATTCCTGTGTGTTTCTCTACAGTGCTGACATAGGAACCTCCCAGGCCCTTCCCAAGTCCTCCCCAGACTGCCTGCAAGCGCAGTGTTAACATGAAGAAGGGGCAAGAGTGAAAGGTAGCACAAGGCTGGGAAGGACCTGAGACCACAGCTGCTTGCTGAGAGGTCCACTCTGAACTCCAGACCCCACCACCATCCGTTATGGGAAACGCATCTGTTTCCCTTCGTGTTGTGGCATTTAGCTTTCCAGCCCCTCCGCAAACACATCTGTACTTCTTTTCACCGGCTCCGCTTTTCAGGCTGGCAGCTCCACTGGCGCCTGTGAAGGATTTCACTCCGCACTTTGCAGTTGCGTCTGACGAGAGTGATTAGCGCCAGAGGAGGGGTGCCCCGACAGGATGAACCACATACTAAGCCCATAAGAACTTTGTATGGCGTAACCACGGTGGTAGGAACGAGCATATTCTAGAAGAGCCACTTGTGTGCCTGCCTTTGGCGACCAGACTACTGAGACCAACTTTCCTTGGGACTCTCAGGCTAGGAGAAGGAAAGGGTGTCTCTGACACCTGGGGCTGGCCCGAGGACAGACTTTTTTGTGAGAAGAGATTTTACACAAGCTGTCCAATCACCTTGTGGAACAAACTGGAGCTGAGACAGTTATAGGCAGGATGGCACCTTGACCAGGAATACTGAGTCAGGCATACCTCTGACCTTCTGTTTAAACCTTATACCACGACCTCAAGATGGATGCGGGGAGGCGGGTTCAGTAGAACTCTTCATTTGTTCTTTTTTACAGTGTGGCCACACTGATTAAACCTCCTTTCTCTGCTTTTCACAATCACCTTTGCTGTAATTGCCACACTGAGGATGGGTCAGCAGACCTACCTGTTACAGCTACCAGGATCCAGGCTCTGTCCCCAGCAACTTCAGAGGTCGTACAAAACCGACACTATACTAAAATGGTAGCTTGACCTCCCTCTGCTCTGTCCCTTTACACTCTCATGGGAGGTCGGCAAGTAGGCATTGCTGGGTCCTCTGTCCGTCAAACATCTAGTTAGGTAAGTCAGTAAGTATTTAGGGCCTTACAGTACAGACGGCCAGTACGGAACTCTTCTCTTCAGAGAAGGCAAAGGCCTTAGGACTCCCTCTATGCAACTGCTTCCTGAGAGCAAGATGCATATCCCTCTCCTTCTAAACAACTCCAGAAATAGAGGAGAAGGGCTACTCTGAAGTCTAGGTAGCCACAGTAAAGGCTGATCTTTTCTCTTCCTTCTCCCTGCAGGTACAACTGAAATTCTGGGTTCCAGCACTTCTTCAAAGCACTAAGAATTTTATTTCCGCTAACATTTATTATTATTATTATGTTGTTGTTGTTGTTGTTGTTTTGTGTATATAGGTTTTTTTGCCTGTATGCACATTTATCATGTACATGCAGTGCCCAGAGAGGCCACAAGAGGGCAGAAGATTCCCTGAAACCAGAATTACAGATGGCAGTGTGCCTCTACATGGGTCCAGCTTTGAACCTGGGTCCCCTGGAAGAGCAGTCAGCTTTCTTAACTGCTGAGCCATCTCTCTGGCCCTTATGCGCCTGCTTTTTAAGAGAAATGCCCAAGATAGGCAACTGAACCTAAAGCCGATGCTATGAGCTCAGCCTTCCCTTCACTAAAAGTAAACAAGACCTCACTTGTCCTATGGAGGCAGAAGAGAGGATGATTGCTAAGGTTTATATTGGTTCTCACTTCCTTTGGTCTCATTTCTATAGGAAACACTTACTTGTGTGCTGTTCTCTTGGGCCCTTCCTTCTCCCCTCACAGCATCTTTACTTCTCCACTGCCATCTCCCTCTATCCCCTTCCACAGGAGGCTCAAGGACCTGTCACAAAGAGATGCTTCCAGTCCAGCACTGGGAGGCCTTTCTAAGTCATGGAATGACAAGGGTGGTGGGAAAATTGATAGAGTTAGGAGAAGAAAGGAAAGACACGTTGTCTGTAGGCTTCTGAGGAAGCGTGGCTCTGCCAACACCTCCCCTAGCCGTCCTCTCTCCGGAAGCACTTTCACGGAAAGCCGGCCTACTGGAAGCACTTTTATCTGAGCTGCAGACACCCCACCATCTGCAGCTTTGGTAACCAGCATCTGTGCGCCCAGAAATCTCACTCAATGCGTTCTCGTGGTTTCCTTTCTGCCTGAATAAACCAGACGCTATTCCGCGGTGAAGAACCAGGCCATCACAATGCTCAAAGTGGCTCTCAAAGTGGTAGAGGTTCAGATCACCCTTCTCTAGCCCAATGCTAACAGTTAAGGGTGGGAGCCCCCAGGGGTGTCTCCTGCACAGTGCTGTTCAAACTGCATTTACGCAAGGACAACATGAAGGAAGCCCATGCTTTTCCTTCCTCACCTCCGTTACACGATTCAGTTCTTAAAACGGCTGGGAGGGGTGCACTGGTTCTATCCTTGTTTTCAAATGAAGAAGCAGGAACACTGAGATGTAACCTTGTACAAGGTCTCAGCTAGTATGCAGCACATCTGGAATTGCCTCTAGGAATTTATTAACAGAAATATAATGGTGGTGATGAAGAGGAGGAGGAAGGACTAAAGAGAGAAGAAGAAAACCCAGGAAAACGAGCCCAGCCACACCTACCTGTGTAGCCAGACCTGACAAACATGTCAGAAGTAAACATCTGTCGGGCATGAGGGTTTCGTGGCTGTCATTCAACCCAAACTAACAGGTGTGATATCTTACTTGTTAAGGGTGCCTACTGAAAGACCAACTCCAAAGTCAGATGGGCCAGCTGGAATAATACTCATCAAAAGCAAGAATTTTCTGCTTAAGAACACTATTTTTTAAATGTAGAAAGGTCTTTTTATGGCCAAATATTTTTTAAAGAACTCTTCATACAGGAATGCATTTTGACAAAATCCATTCTCTCTCTACCCCTCCCCTCCAAACCTCTCCCCTGTCCCTTCCCATATCTCTTTCCCCACCTTCATGGCTTCCTAAATGTGGAGTCCTTGCTCAGGTGTCACAGTAGGTGGAGCGGCACCAGATGAATGGAACTCTAACAAGACGGTACAACCATCAGGTCAGACTTTTTCCTGTGTGGCACTCTTTCGTGGCAGAGAGAGGAATGTAAGGCAGGAAGAGAGAGGAGCTCATTGCAATCTGAGGTTTAATGGAGACAGTGCAGTCTGCAGATGCAACCTGAGCATGCATTCTGAGCATTAGTAGAGACAGGATCTCTCTCCCCTTCAGTCTAAGGATCCGGTAGAGGTAAAAGGTCTCTCCAATGGCTGGACGCTCTGCTTCTCTGACCTCTCAGCTTTCGCCCTCTAATATCTGACTCTGGGAGTTTACTAAGAACAACAGAATTTGTGCTGTGCTATTGGGTGGTTCAGATGGAAGCAAACAGCTACTCACAGGCTCCACAAACTCAAACATCTTTCTCTCTTGGACTTCCTGCACCTTAAAGACATACTCCAGGGACACTTCATAAAAATGCTGCCGAACCAGGTCCACTTGGCTGTCTGCCTGCAAACAAGACAGAATTTAACAGAGAGAACAAGCTATTAACTAAGGAATACACTAAGCAAGAAGAAAATATGTGGAAGTAAGTTTTTAAAAGAAATCAAATCTTCATCATACCGAAGAAAAATGGTAAGCTACTGAACACTATTCCAAACACTATGTTTACAGATACACACACACACACACACACACACACACACACACATATGCATGCATGTGCACACATGCATACACTTGACCTATCAAGCAATTATTTTGTGTTTCTTGGGAGACATACTCCAGAACTTTAAGTTCCACAAGAGCAGATCCTTTGTCTCACTCTCACTAAACACCCATGCCCTCAACAGACATCCACAGACGTAGCCAGGGAGTATTAGCCGAAGGAACAAATATGATTTGGGGTGCAAACTTCATAGACATTGAAGAACACACCACTCTTTAAAATATCATCATCCACTAGGTGGCAGCAGCATTCCACACTGCTGCCCTTTCATGGCTTCCCCCAAACTAAAACGCTATGAAAACAGTGAAAGATGGTGGCAGCTTTGTGCATACCACATTGATCTTTGATCAGAATTAACTAGTGTTTGAAAGAACTTCCAATGATGTTCTTTTAAAGCCATATCCCAGAAAACTAGGAGCAGGTCAGAGAACTTTATTTTTGTGGTGGGTGGGGCACTCTGGCATTAAGATTACACCCCAACCCTTGTTTTTTTGAGACAGGGTCTCTCTCGTAGCCCAGGCCAGCCTTGAACTCACAGTCCTCCTTCTTGGCCTACAGTGCTGGCATTACAGGTTTCTGCCACCATGCCCAATCAAAGACTATTTTAATAAAAAAAGATTAACAACATTCAAAATACATGGATTACAGTAATATATTATTACAAATAAAAACATGGAAAAGTATCAAATGCTGCACTGAAATAATTAAAAGCTATTATTAAGGAACGATAAGAAAACCCAAGTATTTCAGACGCCAGTCTCGTAAGGCACTAATACAAGGCAGGAGGTCAGGTGGGCGAAATGCAGCATTAAGGCCAAGGGTAAGAGAAGCAGCAAGCAAAGCCGAGCTGGAGATGAAGAGGCACAGCCCACGAGAAGGTAGTGGGCAGCACTGTTCCTGCCACTAGCAGGTTACAGAGCAAGGAAGTGGGACAAGGAGGGCATGGCCCTGGAGGAGGCTTCACCTGGAGCCCCATTTCTCGGGTCTCCTCCAATCCAGGTATCGGCTCACACACAGCAATCGGCTTCTATCCACAGCACCACACAAAAACTAACACCATGCAGGAGCTCTGTGGCTTCTCACCTCCTGCAGCTGGGCTTCCTTTTTCTTGGAAGACAAATTCAAGTGCTTTTCCAAGACACCACAGTACTTCTCTGTCTCTTTGTCATACTTCTTTTTGGCTTCCTGGGGAGGGGGAAGGAGAAAGAGTAAGAGGTTGCGGGAGTGAAGTAGCTGATCCCTCAGGACCTCTGTGTGCTCACAGGTCACCATTCCCACCACCCAAAATGATGATGCTCCTACTCTTTAGATAATGTCCATCGAGGCAGGCAAACCTTAAAACCAAAGTCAAAGCATCACTGCTGTCCACGGATGGGGCTTATAACAATGGCGTGGGACATCCAGAAAGTGTATCACTTGTCACGTGAAAGCCTGGACGGTAAGACTGGAAGGCAGCGGCAGCATGGTACAACCTGGTGTGGCCCATGGAAACACGAGGCAAGGAACTGAGACATGAAAAGTCTTCCCTTTTTTTGAGAAGGTTTTATTAGCTTAAATTATTGTCTAAGAAATGAAAAATGATTTAATAATATACATATCAACCTGTGCTCTCCCACCGAGCTCTTGAGTCACCAAGGTTCTATTTTTATTCCCCATTTTAGAGGTAAGAAAACTCAGAAGGAAGGCAATTTGCAAAATGTCACAGAGAATGACAAGGCTGACACCAAGCTAGCAAGCTCTGCCTTTAAAGCCCACACTCTGCCCACTTGAGACAGTCACAGGCAGTCGGTCTCTTTGCCCTCCACACCGCTGTGGGTGGGGCTGGGAAGCTGCTCGAGTCCAGCACAAATGCTCGGGTGCACTACCCCAGTGTGTCAGCCTGCTTTTGACTCATCTGGCGCCCAAATGAGATATTCTGTGCAGCTCTAAAGCCTGTAAAAGAAAGGCGTTCCAGCTAGATAAGGAAGGCATCTCTATTCATCTCACAAACTCAGGACTAGCGATCACTCTGTCCTAGGATCTACTATGGGCAGTGACTCCTCCTCTCATGATGGGAACATTCTAGTGGGAAGAGAAACACAATTAACCAGGAAACAAATAAGTAGTATAATTACAGACTACTGTAAGAGGTTTTAAAAAAAAATAAAAAAAGAACAGAGGGTTCGTAGGAGAGGCCTCAGTGGGGAGAGATGAAAACTGAGACCTGGTGAACACCTGAGGAGGCAGAGGGGAGGCGCCCAGAACAGGCAGCCAGCAATGCTAGGGCATCCTAGGGCAGAACACTCATCCTCGGGCAGAACACTATGAGCCAAGAAGGTCTATCAAGCTCCAGCATCTCTCCGGTCAGGAGCAAGCTCCTAAGCCTCACCGAGAGCAGAAATGATCATATACACACTTAGCGGGCATGAACCCATTCCTACAATCTGAGTGCGCTCTAGAATCCTCTCCATACTCACACCACGAAGTAAGCAAGCGTGAGTCAAGGAAAGGCTCACAGAAGCATTCCCCTCCAAGTCTGAGAAAGGCCCAGGCAAGCAACTCCTCTCCCTTAATTCATAAGCCCAAAGCTGGATTCCAACTCCACTCAACTCCCTCACATCACACAAATCCACTCTCACTAGCCTAGGGGCCAGCCACCCCACAGAGCACCCTACAGCCAGGCAGGGCCATAAGCCGAAGGTTAGGAAAGGCCAGGGGGCATGAGTCACTGGCATTTTGTAACTTTTAGAGGACTGGAGCCTCCAGAGTCCATGGTCACTGAATTGCTACAATCAGAGAGGGAGCTAAGAGAAAGAGGGAAGGAAAAAGCACCATGCTGAGACAGCACCAAGACCTCACTACGGCCTCTGCAGGAAGAGCCGTATTTAATGCAATTCACCGATGCCTTGTCTAACGCTATCATACAATACTGACAAACGCAACTTCAGGAAGAAAGGATTCATCTGGCTCAGTTCAGGTGTATAGCCCATCCCACGGTAAGTCAGTTCCGGGGTACAGTCCATCCCACGGTAAGTCAGTTCCGGGGTACAGGCCATCCCACGGTAAGTCGTGGTTCTAAGCGTCCGAGGCAGTTGGTCACACAGAGTCAGTGAAGCAAGCGGAGATGGCTGCTGGTGCTCAGCTAGTAGCTTTCTCCTTTTAGTCTTTAAAAGATACTGTGTTTTATGAGGTGCATCTCTGTGTGTCTGGGTAGGGGTATGTGCAAGTGAGTACGGGTGCCCTCAGAAGCCAGAAGGTAGAAGCTGAATGCCCTGGAAGCGGAGTTACAGGCTGTTGTGAACTGCTTGTTGTGGGTGCTGGAAACTGAACTCGGGTCCTCGGAGAGAACATATATGCCCTCGTAATGGGTAAGCCTTCTCTCCAGCCTCATTTACCACCATCACCTTCCAAGGCCCAACCTGCTCCTCTACAAACACAGGCTGACTAGATGAGATCATTGCTCAGCTTCCATCTTCCAGCTCACAACTCTGACAAAATAAGAACACTTGCTCTTCACAGAGTTACTTGGATCAAGTGAGTTCAAACACAGAGAGCACTTAGCAAAGCAGCTGCCGCATGGACAACACGCAGTATATTCCAGGGATGGGAATACTGGTGAGGGGGTGACAACTGTGGTGACAGAGGCCACTGGTAGTACAGGTAGCAGCCCCATGGTGCTGGAGGAAGCAGTCACTGTCACCATATGGTGGTGGTGTTTGTGATAATGGTGGCAGCAGTGGTGGTGATGATGGTAGAGGTGATAATGGCTGTGCTGGCACGTTTTATGTCAACTTGATATAAGTGAAAAGAGAACCTCAACTGATAAAATGTCCCCACCATATTGGGTTGAAGAACATTTTATTGATCGATTGATGTGAAAGGCCTAGTCACTGTGGGGGGCGCTGTCACTCCTGAGCTGGTAGTCCTAGGTACTATAAGAAAGCAAGGAGAGCAAGCCGTGAGGAGCAAGCCAGTAAGCAGTGTTCTTCCATGGCTTCTGCTTCAGTTCCCGCCTCCAGGTTCCTGCCTTGAGTTGCTACCCTGACTTTCCTTGGTGTTATCCTCTGAAGTAGAAGGTAACGAAGCCCTTTCCTCCTCAACTTGCTTTTGGCCATGGGGCCTTATCCCGGCAACTGAAACTCTGGGCAATGTGGAAACGGTGATAACTGCAGCAATGGTGGTGATAATGCTGGTGGGAGTGGGGGGTCGCTACTGCTACTGTCACTGCTGATGGTGACAGGAATGATGGAAACGGTGACAGCTGTGGTAGTGCTAATGGTGATAAGGTACTTGCCATCTGCAACCACTTCTTTTCATCAAATGCAACTTTTGACTTGCAAGTGTCAACTTGATGAAGACAACCCTCCCGAAGCATGTACCACAGTTTGGAACCAGGTATTGTTATAGTTTTGTGTCTAATGCTCTCCTCTCAGCCAGGGCAACCATATCTGCTTGTCATCCACTAACCCTGACTACAGAATATAGTGCAGGGCTCTCATATATATTTTATGGGTTTTTTTTTATTTTTAACTCTGTGTGTGTGTGTGTGTGTTTATACATGTGACTAGGTGCCCGTAGAGGACAGAGGCGGGCAACAGATACCCTGAATTATAAACAGCTGTGAGCAGCCCAATATGGGTCCTAGAATGAAACTCAGGTCGTCTACAAAAGCAAAATGCACACTTATCCACTGAGCCATCTCTTCAGCCCTTCCCATATACTCTTAATGATCTGTGCGACCTAATGTCATAACCACAGAAGAATGACGAAATGACAAGCACTGTCCTTCTGTTCAAACAGTCGTGGGACACACACTACCTTAAGTGCCTCATATGGATTCACTCATTTATTCTTGAGCACTCTATGGGGAAAAGTTTCATTGTCCCCTTTTGAAGATGAGGAAATCGGGACATGGAGCTTCAAAAGCCTCCACGTCTAAAGCTGCACACGGTAGATCTGGGACACGCAGCCTCGCCCTAGACCCACGCCTACCCACTACTCTCAGATGTCTGTCCTGCTTTCGCTACAGAGCACAGCACTGCCGCTCTGCCTCCTGTGTAGAAAAGGCCAACTTGCTCAGTTCAGAAGTATAGACTTAGGGCCACAGTTACGACAAGATCTGGGGGTCACACTTTATTCCTGGGGGTCACACTTTATTCCTGAGTGGCCTCTAGCACAAGAATACCCAAAGGCCCTGTTGTGGTTAGCGCAGTTGTCAACTTGACAAAATCTGGAATCACCCGCGACAGGCTTCAACATACCTATGGGGGATTATCTTGACTGTGTGAACCGAGGGGGGAAACTCTCCCACTGGAGGAGGTACCAGTCAGACTAGGATCCTGCACTGTATGGAGAGAGGACCCAAGGAGAAGCAGACACACGTTGCTCTGTCCCTTGGCTGGGGATGTGATGTGATCAGTAGCCTCAAGCTCTTCGCACTGTGACTCATGATGCACTGTCTCCTGGAACTGCGAGCTGAAATGAACCCTTTCTTCCTTAAGCTCCTTTGTCTGAAGCATTTGATCACAACAGCAATAACAAAAAGAATCTAAGACAAACTCCCCTTCCTGGACCCCTGTGCAACAGGTTGTTATGGCAACCAAAGCAGCAGCAGAGAAGAGAGGCAGGAGGGAAAAAAATAATTTTAGCATCAGATACGCAGAATTCAGGAACAAGCTCCGGGCCACCCAAAACAGGCGAAGAGCCCCACTGGCTCCTTGGGTGTCTCTGAGGCGACTCCCTGGGTTGCCTTTAAGCTTTGTAGGCGTTCTCTCAAATTCACATACTACTATGATATGAATGTATGGGTGGGTTGAGAGGGGGGTACACTGGGAAAGAAAACAAGAAATGACAAAGGAGGAGGGATGAGAAATCACCTCAAGTACCAAAATGAATCATTAACGATTTGCCTGGGGGAAGCTTAAAGCAGTGACACACATCCCACCTGTAGGCAAAGGTGCATGACCCTGTCACAGGATCACTGTGGTAAACCCAGAGGGAGCTGTACTGCTCCTCCCCAGTAACTATGGTAACTCCCAAAACAATACAGGGGAGGGCCAGAGTGGGAGGGTGTCTGTGCTTTCCATTAGAAGCAGCTACAGTAAGGATGACAGGCAGGTCAGAACCTCTGCGGTAGGTGTCTGAACAGAGGAACACACAGGCCCAGGCCATGCAAGAGAAGGTGACTTGCTGGACCACTAAGAGAATTGCTAGCCATATAGTCTTGGATATTACAGGAGGCGTGGTGGTGGGCAAGAGTCTTAGTAGAAGACTTCCTTCCAATTACATGCTCCTGCATCTCTGGAACAGAAGCAATACATACTTTTCTTCCTAAATGTAAACTGAAATGGTTACAAATCTGCTGTAAACTAAGGAGAAAAACCCTTCCATGGTCTTCCCTTCAAAGTAAGGCTAAGCAGCCCTCTGAAAGCTTTAACCAAGCATTATCCTTTTTAGTAGGCATGTCTATTTCTAAAAAGCAGCTGGAAGGCAGGGAGGCAAAGAAGCTTAGTCGTATAGGACTTCTCCAGGACAGTTTCCAAAGTTAAACCTACAGAAAGCATGGAATTGCCTCACTCTCCCACCCCCACCCCCCGTGGATGATTCAAGGGGCTGCGTTTGAATTCATTCAGCTCTAGAATGTCCGGAAAATATGGGACAGAAGCCTCTTGCTACCTTAGGATGAAAACATCTCCCCTGCAGGGCCTTTAACACTCTGCTAGTTTAGTTAGTGACTTAACTCCAGACAAGGGAACAGGCTTCCCTCGGCCCTCTTCTAGTAACACATTCCCTGGGTACACAAACCACACATAAAGTCGGGGGTGCACAGCAGTGATGGGCAGCACAGAAGAAATGCAATGGTCCTTCTGGAGGCTTTTGTCTCATGGTGCTTTGTCTCATCAGTTTTTTGACCTTATAAGTTGTTGATATAATACGGTTTCTGATTTTGAGTTTTTATGAGATTTCTGTGTGTGTGTGTGTGTGTGTGTGTGTTTCTTGTGTTTCTTTGGCTTCTTCTCCTGTTTGTTTTGTCCTATTCTGGTTTGTTTGTTTTTGGTTTTAGGGGAAGCTGGTTTTTTTTTTTTAGTTGACTATTTGTTTTTTAAAAGAGAAAGAGAAAAAGTCATAATTTGCGTGGGTGGAGATATAGGGAAAATCTGGTAGGAGTTGGGGAAGGAAAAACCATGTCAGACTAAAATGTATAAAAAAATCTATTTTCAATAAAAATTTAAATTAGAAAGAAGGAAAACGAATAAGTGAATGAATGAATTAGCTGTTTGGTCTCAATGCCTCAAGGTCAGTCACAAATGGTGACCTCTGGGCTAAAGCATGCATGCAGTTGAGTCTGGCCTAGATTAAGGATATGTGTGTTCTTAAAATATTTACTCACTGGAAATCTCTCATAAGTCTCTGAATTTTCAGTTTCTCTTGAAGAATTGAATTATCTAACAAAGGCAGGCTCATTTCTACACATAACAAAAAATGAGCTGAGAGCCGGCAAGATAGATCAACTGTTAATAAGTGCTCATCACTGACCTGATGATCTGAATTCAGTTTCTGGGTCCCAAATGGTGAAAGCTGTTCTCAGACTTTCACACGAGCACTATTGGTGTGTGTGTGTGTGTGTGTGTGTGTGTGTGTGTGTGTGTGTGTGTGTATTTGTATGTCTGCACGTGCGCACGCGCGCGCTCAGACACTCACACACACACACACACGCACACACACACAATAAGTAAATATACTAAGTTTAATGAGGCTTATAAGAAGTCCCTGTGTCCCCAAAGCCTAGTTCATAACTCTGCTTAAATGCAGTTTTGGTTCTCCCCACCCCACTCACAATGACACAAAAATGAGTAGGCCAACCAGTCAGTCCACTGTCCAAGCACACAGCCACCTAGCACAAAGAGGCAACACCTCTACCTTGAGTGGTTTATGAATTAGCACCCAACGATCAGACAACGAAACACTGGGATGGCTCCTGATGTGGCCACAGGCGGCCTGCACTTCAGCCTCTTGTAAAAGGCAGGGGAGCTGAGCTGGACCAGGAGGAAGTGCTGCTGTCTTCAGACTCCATCCTAAAGGGCAAAACAAAGTTTGCAAAATCCTCACCCTGGCAGCCCCGATCTGCTCCTTTCGAAACTTCTCCAAGGGTGTGATGAGCACGTCACTGGCGTTCTCAATCTGGGGAAGAAAAGTAGAGATTAGCAGTGAAGTACAGCAGCTCTTCCACAAATGCTCCCTCTGGCCTCCAAATGAAACCCCAGTCCATGTGCCACTGTGTAATAGCTCCTAAGAGAGAATCCGCTCAGAAACTCCTAATGGGACCTTCCTCCCAAGGAGAGTTTGCTGTTGTTGGAGAGTGAGTCTCACTGTGTAGCCCAGGACAGCCTGGGCATTACAGTCCTCTAAACCTCAGCCTTCTGAGTTCTAGAAGAAGTGAATCTAAAGAGTAGACAACCACTACAGGGTGCAGGGACCTGGGGTCAGAGGCCGTCTAAGCTTCAAGCTTCAGGTGACATAAGTTCGGTATTCACCTAAGCAAAGTACATCAACATGGAGTCTCGATTAAAATCTAAAACACCTTCGGACATCTATGGAAAAGACCTTTCACGCCTGATGGGTTTCTTAGGGAATTAACTGGAGCTGGGACCTCTGCCTCCTGACCACTGGCTGCCTCCCAGCTGTATTGTACAGGGCCCAGCCATCAGTTCCCACACTCTGATTCCCTGTCACACCAACATACCTGGAATGTACCAAATCTGTCCTACCTTGGACCCTTGTCTCTGGCTCTTCTCTCTGATGCACTTGGACAGCTTATAATCAAGGTCTCAGTTTAAAGGTCACTTCTCTGTGGAGGCCTTCCCAGACCTCCAGAGCTGTAATTCAGACAAGCTGTCCAGAAGCCTTTCAGAGCTCAGAGGCCAGGTAGTTTTCTGGCTCAGAACTATCTACCAACACACACGCCAGCCCTGAAAAGGCTTGCTCATCCCCCAGTGTTCCCAAAGCAACAATGAAGTCAGAAACAAGGGCACACTCAAACACTTCTGAATGACCCAATGAGTGAATGAGTGACCCCCAGACAAGCTGCCAAGTGTGTGACCATGAACAAAACATTTAAATTCTCTGGACTCTAATTTTCTAATCCAGAAAAATGAGGGGGCTGCATTGCTCTGGCTCTAAGATTCTACAGTCCTTTCAAAAGCAGCGCAATATTTTACGGTCTTCACTCATTGCTCATGCTTCTCTCAACTGATTATTTCAGGAATCTCCCTTCAACAAAGCATTATTTTCTCTAAATCATATGCTTGCCCTTCACAATGGCAACAACACAGAAAATGCCAGAGGCTCTTGGTGGACACAGTAAAGAACTGCCTGGACAACGTGAGGGGCAGGAAGGAGTGGCTCTCCACATTTATTCCCATGTGCGTGTTTCTTAATTTTGAAAGCACTCACTTCTACAGAGTACATTTTTTAACACTGCAGTGTGGTAACAGTAGCGAACTTAGTTGATTTTTATTGCTAACTGGTACTGTTTACTTAGCTTATGTAGGTCTAGCCCATACATCAACTACAAGTTTCCGGAGGTCACAAAGGTGTGCTGAGCCAGTTGACGAGCAGTTCCCAACCTCAGCTGCGCATGAGAATCCCCAGGGGAGCTTTACAAACCTCGGTAGTCAGGCCATGCTTTAGACCAATAACTTAATCTCTGGTCCTGATCCCAGACATCGGTGTTTGTGAAGTCCCTCAAGTTATCCCAGCAGGTACCCCATGCTGAGATGCTAGCACTAAGGAGACTCGGAATGCTAGTGCTCGGGTGTTCTCATGGGGAGCAGGACAGCCGGTCCTCATCCCAGTACTATCAGCCTCAACAAGACCTGGGTTCTCACCTCTCAAAGCACAGTAAGGAGGAACTGGACTAACAGTAGAGCACAGACGCCACTCTCTACCCTCAAGGAACTCATATTTGCTAGCCCACAGTGACTGTCCAGACACAAGTGGTACATGCAGAGTCTGAGGAATGAACCAAATGTTCAGAAAACACAATGGACGGCAAAATATCCCACAACCATGGCTCCTCCAAAACGGCACAGCTTCGCTGAGCTGAGCCGAGCCGAACTGATGATAAAGCTGTCCCACGGTGAGCACGGTGGGAAGCGGCTTGTGATGGCCAGAAACTCAGAAGCAGACAGCAAAGAGTAATAATAAAATTGCAGAGGCGAGCTGAAGAGAGCATAATCCAGTCATTGTTCCCCTACCGCAGGCCACAGCAATTTGCAGGGTATTCATGGTGATTTGCTGACCATACTCCCGCCCCCAAATATTGACATGACCCTGAGGCAGACTCAGAAGAACCATGTCCCTTTCTAGGGCACTAGCATGTGCACACTCACTCTTTCCCCGGCCCTGCCACTGCCGCTAGTGCTCCAGTTAGTGCTCAAGTGAGCAGCAGTCAGTAGTGGGGGGGGGGGTCTCTGCCAGGCAAAGGTGTGGGGGCTTCTGTCCTCTTGAGAATTTTAAAGAAATTCCCACATCTTTTGGTGTAATGTCAATTTGGGTTTGAATCGAAACTGCACAGCCTATCAACCATGAGAGCCTGGACACAAGGTGGCCCCTGTGAACCTCAGTATCTTCATCTGGAAAACTGGGAGGAGCAGAGAGGACGTCACGGCTATCACAGGAGCTACGGAGAACAGGTCAGGCTCTGGCTGCACACACATGCTCTGATTTTGGCATCCTTCTGGGACTGCCTACCTGGAGATGAGCCCCGACCCCCACCCCGAGTACAAGCCAGTGTGAAGCCTGCTGGGGGCCTCTGATCAAACTTCCCTCCTGCTACCTGGGAGACGTGGGAAGCACAAAGGGACCCCACCCACTAACGACAGCAGATGCCGGTTTGAAAGCACTGACTTGGAACCTACAGGTCAGCATCGGCTTCTTGAATTTGCAGACTCTTTCTGAGGTGCTCCCACAGCCACGTTTCTTTGCCAGAATGCATATTCTGACTGCCAGCTACGTGGCAGGTGCCTTGGGGCCAGAGTGAAGCGGCGATGCCTTCCCTGAATGACCACTGGATGGGTTTAATGAAGCGTGGAGAAGCAGACTGGGACACATGCCTTCTTTTTCAACCAGATTCCGAAAAGTTAACAAAGCCGAAAGCACTACCCTAAAGTCATGCGTGCGTGCGTGCGTGCACATGTACATGCTTCTTTGTATGTGCATGTGTGCCAAAGGTTGACATCAATGTTATTCCTCGGTTATTTGCCTGCTTTTCCACCTTACTTTTTGAAACAGTCTTATAATGAACTCAGGACTCACCAATTTGGACAGACTGACTAGCCAGCAAACCCTAGCGATTACAGACGTGTACCACTGAATCCTGTTTGTTGCATGGGTGCTGGGGATCTGAACTCAGGTCCTCGGGTTTATGCAGCAAGGGCCTTACTGACTAAACGATCTCCTCAGACCTACAGTGAATCTTGAGAACAATGGTCCTCTTCCAAAGTTTTGCACTGGTAATTCTTTAACACTCAGAGAAAACATCAAATTCTGCAAGGGTTCACAGCCTCAGAATACCCCAGAGGTAGTCTCGACTTAAACCTGGGTCTTTGCTCTCTCAGTGCACGTAGACTGCCTGGGACCAAGAACAGCATAAGATACTCACCATGCGACTCCGCTCATCTTCAAGATTCCTGAGAACAGTGGCAAATTCTTGCAAAGATCTCGCTGGAAGAGAGAAAGAAAGAAGCCATGAACTGAAAGCAAAATGACGGGTGTGCTAAAGCAACTTACTGATTTCAATTCCTTATGCACACGGATGCCCAGAGTCAATTGCTGTCTTCAGATTCCCTCATCTTTTAATCATTAACCACGAAAGACAGGATGACCCAAAAATGCAGGTTAATTGCTCCTGGAACACCAACTAGAGGATCTCTCCAAGGAAAAGACCCGCCTATTCCTGAGAGTTCCCAGGACTGCTGAGGTGCTGGCAGGCTCCCAGCCCTGAGGCTGGAAGGGGCAGAGTTCCACTAAGGAGCAGAAGGATTTCCTGTCCAGGATTCAACCTCTTCAATCTTTGTTGCTGGGCTGCATCAGAATCCAGCCTTTGCTTTGGCACGACAACGAAACAAATAGTCCTGCGGGCACCAGAAGCCACATCTCTGGCATCTCCTTGGGTTCCTTCTCCCTGAGTTCTGAAGCCACTCTGCAATAGAATGCAGCCTGCAGCACGGCAGGCTAACACAGATGGTCTTTGCCAGAATCTTTCACTAAGGCAACAGGATACTTGGGCAATGCCAGAAAAGCATCATGACTTACAACAACAACACATTTTCGTTGCTCTCAGCTACTTCCCAGATGTCTTTGCTCATACCCAGATCCTGGTGTTCTGCCTGGCAACAGACTCAAAATCATCTGAACAACCTTAACTTTCCCAATTCTTGTTATTGCTTTGGTATTGGACATTGAACCCAGCCCCTCACATACACTAAGTACGTGCTCTATTATTGGGGCTGCAATCCCAGCTCCATCTCTTCTTAGTTCTTCCTCCTTTTATGGCATCAACCAAGACGCCCAATATAAGAAGGAAAAAAAAACCAGACTATGAGCCCCGAGCAAGTGGTGAGTCTTGGCTGCACCAATGTTCTGTGCCCAGAGCTCCCTATGGAAGAGAGCAGGGGACAGCAATGAGGGAAGCAGTACAGCATGGTGCTACGTGGGAGCTCACCTCCACCTCTCAGTAAGGGAATTAAAGGAGAGAGAGGTGGAGACACTGGGAGCTAGTGACTGAGTCCTGTTTCTGCTCTGCATGGCTCCAGCCAACTGTTACCAGGCCAAAATGGAAGGCCAACAGATCAAATTTGTGAAATTTTAGAAAGAAACAAACAAATGAGAACTTGAGATAAGTTCAACTTACGTGGTAATTCAGTTTAAAATAAAAAGTCAAGTAAAACATAGCAACATTCTCATCTCAGTCCATCAGCTAATGCTGCACAACCCTGACCCAATTCTCTTTACCATCTGCATTCACTCTTAGGTTCTTAGTCTAAGAACTTGTGTCTGGGTTAAGGGGGAAAAAGGAGAGTGTCACGAAGCTAGGCAGGACACTGTAGGAAGGTGGACCAGAACGCCATCACAAAACTCCCAGCTTCCTCCTGCCTGCCACTGGACAGACAGTGGGGCCAATGCAAGGAGGAGACCCGCCCTGACCTTCTTATCTGTGCCTTCCCTGCTCACTGGATTCCTTACTAACAGGTCTCCTAATCCCAGAGAAGGCTTGCTGGAATGTTTCTGTCTCCCACGAGGGCGTGACTTACCTATACACATCTCATCATCAGTTTCTGCATCTCCTATACACTGAAATTTAAATTCATTTAAGGAATCTGCAAACTTCCGCTTTGCCGAAGACAAATCTAAAAAGAAAAACAGGAAAAAAGAAATTATTGAAATTAAATTGGCCTTCCTAATTATTACCCTTTTAAGCCCTTCTGTGTATACTTAGCAAGGTTTGTTCCTGAGACCATTTCATGAAAGAAATGTTAACTTCACAATAGCCACAAATAACATAAAATATCTCAGAGAAACTCTAACCAAACAAGTGGAAGGCCTGTATGAAAAGAACTTTAAATCTTTGAATAAAGAAATTGAAGAAGACACCAGAAAATGGAAAGATCTCCCATGCTCTTGGGTAGGCAGAATTAACATAGTAAAAATGGCAGTCTTAACCAAAAGCAATCTACAGATTCAATACAATGCCCATCAAAATCCTAGCAAAATTCTTCACAGATCTCAAAAGAATGATACTCAACTTCATATGGAAAAGCAAAAGACACAGGACAGCCAAAACAATCCTGTGCAATAAAGGTACCTCTGGAGGCATCACAATCCCTGACTTCAAACTCTACTACAGAGCTAGAATGCTGAAAACAGCCTGGTACTGGCATAAGAACAGACCAAACAGACCATTGGTCTTCAATGGAACCAAATTGAAGACCCAGATATCAATCCACACACCAACAAACACCTAATTTTTGACAAAGAAGCAAAAAATATCAAATGAAAAAAAAGAAAGCATATTTAACAAATGGTGCTGGCATAATTTGATATCAACATGTAGAAGAATGAAAATAGACCCATATCTATCACCATACACAAAACTCAAGTCCAAATGGATCAAAGACCTCAACATAAAACCAACCACACTGAACCTCATAGAAGAGAAAGTGGGAAGTACACTTGAACACAATGGCACAGAATATCACTTCAAATATAACCCCAGTAGCACATACACTGACAAACAATTAATAAATGGGACCTCCTGAAACAGAAAAGTTTCTGTAAAGCAAAGGACACAGTCAACAAGACAAAATGACAGCCTACAGAATAGAAAAAGATCTTCACCAACCCCACATCAGACAGAGGGTTGATCTCCAAAATATACAAAGAACTCAAGAAATTTGTCATTAAAAGAACAAATAATCCAATTTTAAAAATGGAGTACAGACCTAAACAGAGAACTTTCAACAGATGAATGTAAAATGACGCTTAAGGAAATGTTCAACATTCTTAGTCATTAGAGAAATGCAAATCAAAACAACTCTGAGATTCCATCTTACACCTGTAAAAATGGCCAAGATCAAAAACACTGATGACAACTTATGCTGAGAGGATGTGGGGTAAAGGGAACACTCCTGTATTGTTGATGGGAGTGCAAACTGGTACAGCCCCTCCGGATATAAGTATGGCGATTTCTCAGCAAATTAGGAAACATCCTACCTCAAGACACAGCAATACCACTTTTCAGTATATACCCAAAGAATACTCAATCATACCACAAGAGCATGTGCTCAGCTATTTTCACAGCAGTATTATTTGTCATAGCCAAAACCTGGAAAAAAAAAAAACTAAATGTCCCTCAACCGAAGAATGGAAAAGGAAAGAGTACTACACAGCAGAGAAAAAAACATAATGACATCTTGAAATTTGCGGCAAATGGATGGATCTAGAAAACATCATTTTGAGTGAGATAACCCAGACCCAGAAAGACAAATAAAATATGCACTCACTCATAAGTAGTTTTTAGACATAAAGTAAAGAAAACAAGCCTACAATTCACAATCCCAGAGAATAGACCACAAAGAAGACCCTAGGAGAGACATACATGGATCTAATCTACATGGGTAGTAGAAAAAGACAAGGTCTCCTGAGTAAACTGAGAGCGTGGGGACTATGGGAGAGGGAAGAAGGGGAGGAGAGGAGAAAGGGAGGAGAGCGGAGAAAAATATATAGTTCAATAAAAGCAATTAAAAAATATTAACTCAAAATAGTAAATACTGTCCCATAGTCACACTGATGAATATCTCGAATATCATCATAGAACCTTCATCCAGCAATGGATGGATATAGAGACAGAGACTCACATCAGAGCACTGGACTGAGCTCCCAAGGTCCAGCTGAAGAGCAGAAGTAGGGAGGAGATGAGCAAGGAAGTCAGGACAGCGAGGGGTGCGTCCACCCACTGAAACAATGTGCCTGATGTAATGGGAGCTCACCAAATCCAGCTGGACTGGGACTGAATGAACATGTGATCAAAACGGACTCTCTGAATGTGGCTGACAATGGGGGCTGACTGAGAAGCCATTGACAATGGCACTGGGACTTGTTTCTACTGCATGTGCTGGCTTTTTGGGATCCTAGTCTGTTTGGATGTTCACCTTCCTAGGCCTGGATGGAGGGGGGAGGGCCTTGGACTTCCCACAGGGCAGGGTACCCTGCCCTCTCTCAAGACTGGAGAGGAAGGGAGGAGGGGGAGTGGGGGAATGGGAGGAGGGGAGGAAGTGGAAATTTTTGAATGGAAATATAAATAAAAAATAAATTAATTAATTAAAAAAGGAAAAATAAAGAGGATATCTAAGGAAAAAATAGTAAATACATTTTTATTGCAATTGCTTTAACGATTCAAATCCTGTGGGGTAAAGACACAATTCAGTGTTAAAGTGCTAGCCTAGCATACTAAGGCCCTGCCCGCCAATGGAGGTGTATACATACATACATACATTTGTATAATTTTTAATCCTGTGTCTGCTTCCTCAAACACACTGAGACCTGTCATCTCCCTTTGACACGTGGGAATCTCACCACTTCAGGAGAACAAGGAGGAAACCTGAATCAGAACGCATATCGGACCCCAAACCCTACAAGTATATGCTGCTAAACCTTCCGTGTGGTTGTACAGCTGCGCTGTGACTCTAGCACATTCTATAGATCCGAAAGAAAGCAAGAAAAGCCTGTGTTGCCGTCTCCAGGTATAAGCACGCCTAGCTTCCTCCTCCAGCCAAAGACAAACAAGGGCCGAGTTCTCAGATCCTCTCAGACCGGTTCTCCTCAGCCCACAGCTTGACAAATTTCCATTGGAGCCGTTTCCCATAGTCACCAGAAGCAGCCCTGGCAATGTTTTGTATTGGGATTTTCTTAAGAAACCAACTCCACACATGGTATCTATAATGAAAACTCTCTGGGGCCCTTGTCAAATTCAAACACTAAACTATCCTTTAAGACAGTAATAAAAGCCAATGATCCTTCCTGAGCCCTCAGCTTCTGTTTGGGCATAAAATCACCAAGGTGCCTTTAAGTGGCCTGACAGACAAGGCTGCTCAGTACAGCGTGCTTAACTTAATTCCACATGCAGCCTTCCTGCAGATTAGGCTAATCATTCAAATTACCATCTATCCAGGCTTCCCTCATTGAAGGGAAATGGCATTAAGTTCAAACTCCCAGCGGAGGGGAATAGGAGGCATAACTGGTAACAAGGCCTGGATTTAATAAGATGGGAGGTTCTGGCTTCCCAGATCAACGTGACCCTCTAAATAGAAGCATCCCTTCCCTCAGATGAAGGTCATTTAGGTTGTTTCCATTCCCTAGCTATTATGAATAGAGTAGCAGTGAACATGGCTGAAAAACTATCTGTGAAGTAAAGGATATTGCGTCCTTCAGGCATAGCCCAAGGAGTATTACAGTCGGGCCATATGGTAAATTTACTTTCTAGCTTTTTTTGAGGAGTGTGTGTGTGTGTGTGTGTGTGTGTGTGAATAACCAAGGAAAAAGAGGCCATGAATTTGAGAGAAAACAAGGGGGACACACAAGAGGGACTAACAGAAGTGGAGGAAAAATGAGATAATTATATTGTAATTTCAAAACAATTGTTTTGTTTTTTTAAAGCATCATTGACCCTCAGCACTTCCTTCTTTAGCTCCCATTTTCTTCCTTAAGGTTAAGGGTGATAATTCTCATTTTTTTATTGTATTTGCTTTGTCTCTTCTCCTGGGATGTGCGGTGCAATCTGCTCAGAGCCTGTTGCACAAATGACGAAGAGACATGATTTACAAATCCAGCCCCTAGTGTCCCTTCCAAGTCAGAGCTGGCGTATAGCATCACCGCGCTCAGCGGGTGCTGCTGTTCTCCAGGAGGAATTTGTGCTACTGACTAGATCCTGAACCACTAACCACTTTCCCACAGCTCAGAGGGCTGGGTCCCAGGCAAAGCTGTCCGTTCTACAACACACTAGGAGGCACACAGGGTGGAGAAGAACACGGGCTCCAATTTCAAACCACTCCCTGGAGCAGATACTTTCAGGAAGAGTCCAAACCTGACAGCAGGGAACTAGGCTTCTCTCAGAAGAGGGTCTCCTTCAGAACACAGCTCACTCCTGGCAAGCATAAAAGTCAGAAGACCGTGGGGAGGAAGGAAACTTGAGACTCTGGGCAGGCCAGAGAGGAAACAGAAAGGATGTAACTCCAAAGTGGAAGAGAAGGACCCCAGGAGCCCCTAAGCACAGGCATGGCCAATGTGACTACATGTAGTCACGGTTTAGCCCAAACATGCCCTCAATCAGATCTCGCAAAATAAGACCCGAGCAAACAATGTGAGTAGGATCACCTCACCTTCTGCTGGACGGTCCCCTTCCTCCCCAACAGGACAAAAGAGTTGTGCTAACGATCACCTCAACAAAGGAGGAAAAAGGGAAATGCGAACTGAATTTGGGCAAGTCTCCAGGGTGCACCTGAAAGGCTGGCCAGCCAGCAGCTGCCAAGGAGGACGAAGGACCAGCAAACGAACAGCAGGGCCTCTGTGGGCCCTTCTAAAAGAGCTGCCCTGCCCGGTTACAGGCAGAAAGTAACCTGATTTCACTGCCCGGTGGCCCCCAGCAGATGGGAGGCTAGATCTGGGCCTGGCGGACGATGAGGTAATGAGCAGTGAGGAGTCAACACAGGGCTCGGGGCCAGGGAGGACAGCTGAATGGAATGAGAATTCCAGAGCCTGGAGCCCGGAAAGGCGCTTACCTTGGACCTGGCTGAGGAGTCTTTCAGGGAAACTACAGTAGACACCTGTTGCTTTGCTTGCTCAGGATCTGTGCCTGGCCCAAAGCGTGACATCTCCAGCTTATTTAAGCGAACTGCCCCCTCTCCACTTGCATCCTATGAGACTGGTTATAAAATGATCAACCCCAAACTCTGGCTTTCACCCCAGCCAGCTTTAGGTCCTGGGTCCAAGTTCCAACTTACCTATTTATTAGCCATGTTACCTGACCCCAGATGAGTTAGAGTGTTAGTCATTGGAATCGCCCCACAAGTGAGGGAGACCTACTATACACAAGCACTCTGCACACTGGAGACTCATCGATCCTCTGGACTGAGGTCCCTGGAGTATGTGGAGGCTCCAATACTGCTCACCCCCATTAAGACAGTCCCTCTGTGGCATTTGGGACAATGATGAAGACATAAAGTAAGAATATTCAAACATCACTGCTTCTTGCCTATTTTAACACAAAAGTATTTGTGGTATCTTGCTGTAAATCAGCATTCTAGGCATACAGCTCTCAAAATGCATATTGCTGGAGCTTTCATTCCTAATATAAACATGACGCAACCATGCACATTCCAGTAAGGACTGAAGAGCTGGTGCCTAGAGCTGGTGTGTGCCATGCACCGTAGTCCTTGCTCATATAACCTCGCTGGTTCATGCGCAGGCAGCTCAAGCCACAGCAAGGAGCCAAACAGAGTCAGTAATGTTTACTTTGCTAACTGCTGTTGCAGAACGGCAGGATGCTGGCAGGGCAGAGCAAAGAGATCACTGCCTAGATCCAAGAAATACAAGACCCACTTGAGAACGAAGAAAATAAGGATATGAAAGGAGCTACAAACCTGGACCTTGGGAGATTGCTCCCAAAACCTTCTATCACTCAGGGCAGAGGAAGGTGCCCTTCTCTTCCTCGGGATGCCATGGCCTCAGCAAATATTCCTCTGCACAGAACTTGAGAGGCTTAAACCCAAGCATGATGCTTCTTTAAAACAGAAGGTGTGTCATTACTTTTCACACACTTTACAAAGCCACCTTCACACAGCTTTATCAGTGATGTCACAGTCAATTCAGTCTCCCTCCTGGATAAAACTTAACATAACTGTGTGCACTTGTCTACACCCACATAATAAAGAACTCAAGGTAACCTTATAATTATATTTCATTTCGGTAATATGCTGCATTTCTGTGCCCTCAAAGCTATTCTGATTGCATATAACTACCCTTAGGAATTTCCTTTAGTCATGTCTTTCTCTCCAGATATAGAGTGACTGCAGTTCCTAACGTGGATTCTTAAGAACTTGCTAGGAGTTGGCCTCTCAACTACAGAATGCATAAAAAAATCACCAACGTCCCCAGGCCTTGCTAAGGATTCCCTCCACTGGCCCATCACCCTGTCTGTGGAATGATTCTGAAGCCATTCCCTGAGTGGTTTCATCTCAAAACATACAAAGCTGCCCCAGACCCCTGGGCAATCACCTCCAAAGCCTGCTATGCTGCCTTGTTTGGACACAGCAACATGAGCCAGCGTGCAGTACCTGAGAGTCACTGGAAGAGAGAGAGAGAGAGAGAGAGAGAGAGAGAGAGAGAGAGAGAGAGAGAGAGAGAGAGGGCTCCTGAATGATAACCATTTACTCTTTATTTCCACCCACAAGTGAAGCTCTCCACAGCCAAATCCAAACTCTCCCCCATATTCTAAGATCAGCCAAGGACAAAGAAGGCCCTCCCTGTCTTACCGCACAAGTTGACACCTGCCTGTCAACCTCATGCACAATGTCTGTCTCCACGCCTATCTGTTCCATCACAAGTGGCTCTTAATTGTGTCAGCTCATAGCCTTCAATGCCCTCTATTCCAAATGGACATTACTATTGGCCTGGATGGCTGCCTCAGCCTGCCCTCTGCCCTCCCCATATCTATTTCCAACCCAGCTGTGTCAGACCTGTGATAGCGAGACAGAAGGCTAACAGCCCTCACAAGGCCTGAAAGATCCTGAAAATGTGACCTGCCACCTCCTGCTCTGGGTTCCACAGAAGCCACTCTCTCCAAGAAGCCATCATTGGCTTTTCTAACCAACCTAAACCCGACCCTGTTTTTCACTTCTGGAATGAATACTATGCAAATCCCCCTTAACAGAAATTTTGTCCCTGTAACTCTGTGATGTGCCTTAAAGTAGAGAGTCCTACCCAAGCAGGACAGTGTCCCTGGTTGCCTCGCTCCAAACTCTGCTCAGGCCTGGCTGTGAATGTGTGCTATAGAAAGAACAAGGGAAGAGAACAGTGGATACTCCACAGATGCATCAGCCTTCACTGAAGGTGAACCTCCCAAGTCCATGTTGAATGAGGAAAAAAGATTGAGTAAGTCAATAAAAGCTCTCTGGCTAATGGGAATCTGAATGGAGCCAGATGATGAGTGAACGGGCTTACCACCAACAGGGAACCACCTCCTCTAACATGTCAATGAGGACAGTTCTCACAAGGCTGGAGGGAAAGCCACCATCAGCAGGGTCATGAAACAAAACTCTCTCTCTACCAAGGAGCTCGAGAGATAAACTAGAAGCAAACTAAGTGCCGATCACAGCCACATGCCAGCCCCTGTACGTCCCCAAGCCTCCAGTCAGCAGTGAAAATGAGAGTTATTAGAAGCCAAGGCCTTTCTCACAGACACCACACTGGAGGCAGGGTTTTCAGGCTCAGACAATGTTTTACAACCAGTTCAGTGTGCTTAGCTGTAGAGAGAAAGGCTGATAGAGTTTTTGGCTAAATGCCATTTTGCAGCCCGAATCCCTCTATTCCATCAGCAAGAAGACTATGTTGAGTCTCAAAACCAGTCACGAAAGCATTTGTCTATATTCTGTGACACGTGGTGCTGCATACGTCCACTAGGTGGCAATCAACCACATCAGACAGTGTACCTCAGGAAGATCCGAGCCCTTGTGATGAAGACTTGCTAACTTGAAAGGAAACACCCTGAAGATACTTGGTCCTAACTATAGGAGGACACTGGCCTCCAATGGGAAGAGATGCCTAATACTCAGGGGGTGGATGCGATCTGAAATATTCTGGGTTATATTATGAAGTCACTGCCAACCATGAAAGGCATATTACTCTTCCAGGTTTAGTTGGGGTCAGCTTGGAACACCTCTCCTCTCACTAAAACAGATGACATACCCAGAGGCACATCAGCCAACCACGTTAAATGGTGTGTACTCTGATTATACATCTGTGTGATTTTCCTAAAGCTATTCCTTAAATCTATATTGCCAAAATGAGGCCACAGCCAGCACTAATCCAGAAAAATGTGGTTTTGGATCAGGGTATTAAGGCTAATAAAATGTTCAGTGTTGGTTCTAAAAATGAAATAAGGTGGAACAAGGGCGGGCATGACTCTTCCCAAGATGAAGGAATTGAATTAAATTCGAATTACATGGAAATGCCCTTAAAGAAAAACAAGGAGTCTGAAGTCCACACTAATACACATCAAAATAGCTATGACTATGCATTGATTGATTGATTTCTAACTGTATAGCATAAACTGAGTGATTAAATTGTTCCACCTACAAGTTAAGTATTTTTCCCTCCATTTTGCAGTTAGGTTTATCCTTTTTGAAGACCATAAAGTTAATGAAACTGTAGTATGAGCAATCTGGTCCTTCTTTGCTCTAATGCCAGTGTATCTACAGAAGCAAAAGGATGGTTCATACATGTCCCATATCCTTAAAGAGAATTCAAGGTAGAAAAGTTTAATTTGTACATACAAAGCTATAAATTAAGTTAGCATGTGCTAAAGTACTCAGGGATTGGGGGCAGCTAACAAGTACAAGTGGGGTATCATTTCAGCTGGGCCTTTAAAGACAATGACAACACAAAGGGAAAAGAGAAAAACGGGGTGGGGGTGGCACTTGAACAGAGTCTTGTTTGGATATGCAGAGGTGTGGGGCAGGAGGCAGGCTCCGGAAGGTAATTCTGAAGTAAAGTGGAGCAAAAGAACACTCAGAAGCAAACTGATGGTCGGAGACACAGACAGAAAGGGTCTACAAAAGAAGGTCAGAATCAGCCACCAGAAGGGCTTCCATGTTAATCAAAAGAATATAGACTTTGTCCCCTGAAGAAAGTGGAACAAAGTCTTCACAGAAGAGTGACAAGATCAGCTTCAACAATGGTGAGGTCTGTTATTAAGGAGCTTCCCAGGCTGTTTTAGGACGTACAAGTCAAGGGAAAGCCCTTGACAGAGGACACCTCACAATCTGGACCTGTGTGCACAGGCTGCTGGGCAGCCAATGAAGAGCGTGCATAACATCAGAGAAGCTCTGCTGCCTCCTGAAAACCCCCAAGTCCTCTTAGGAGTGATCAGAAGCATAGCCATTACCATGAGTTATGTGCATAGATGATATATATCTGTACTTCCCAAGTATTATCAGACTTTTTATATGCTTTAGTAGGTTGAACTGTCACATTTATACAAATATGCCTATATTTGTACATTATTTATGTGCTTTACGTATTTTAATAGAAATACTAGTGTGTCCCCATAATAATCCTTGCACATTTAAGTGCCTTTAATTTTTGTAATATATGTTTTGTTTATGTATTTTATTTTATGATACATGTATCATGTATGCCTGCATACCAGAAGAGGATATCAGATCCAATCTAAGATGGCTGTGAGCCACAGTGTGGTTGCTAGGAATTGAACTCAGATCCTCTGGAAGAGTAGCCAGTGTTCTTAACCATTGAGTCATCTCTCCAGCCCTCTGACTGGGTTTTATGTGAGAATAAGAGCATGCTGGATTGAGGTTTGGAGGTTTGGGGTTTGGGGTTTGGGGTTTTTTGTTTTGATTTCTTATGTTTTGTTTTTGCAGGGGGTGGGTGGTACATACATGATTGACACAGGTTCAATGACCGAGCTATATCCACAGCCCAGAACATGTTCAGAGACAGTGTGTTACATGAAGTGTTTAGTAAACATTTGCTGATGCTGTAACTACAGTATCAAGTGATTTAATCAATATCAAGTCAACTATGCAAAAGCCATTCCTAAAGAACCCAGCCATGAAGCAGAGGCAGATACAGAGAAGTGGGTACATTCGCATGCTGTCCGAAGGTATGATAAGGCGGAATGCTGGTGCAGGAAAAAGTCCCTCAAGGAAAACTGGTATTTGGTTAGTTAGAACAAAGAAATATATTCTGAAAACTAACTCAGTGAGGGCACAAAAAAAAAAAAAACAGGGTATTTCCAGGATAGTACACATTGATTAATCAGTCAATCAATCCCTCTCTCCTTCCCTCCCTCCCTCTCATACACACAAATTCTCTCATACATTCTCTCCCTCATATTCTCTCTTCCTCTTTCCCTCCTTCCCCCTCTCATACACACAAATTCTCTCTCTCTCTCTCTCTCTCTCTCTCTCTCTCTCTCTCTCTCTCTCTCTCTCACACACACACACACACACAAATTCGAGGGTCTGACTTGTTTGAATGCAGATGCAAACCCCAGGTCTCCTATTTTCCCAGTCGTGTGCCTTCAGTCAAATTACTCAACCTTGCCAAGAGTACAAGGAAAACATGAACTGGCCTGAGGTATCCTGGGAATTAAAAGTGGAAGAGCCTTGCACAGGGCAACTACACACCTACCTTCCTGCCCAGGAGCAGAAACTGCGCAGAAGGTCCATCACTGGCAAGGTAGAGAGAAGAAGATAACAAAAATGAACCTTAGGTGGCATGATAATTAAACATCTTTGCCTCATTGAATCACCAGAGTGACCAAGTAACCCTATTCCAGTGAACTATTAAAAACTCATTTAAGAGTTTAAAGGTTTTCTTCAGATGCTTAGAAAATGTACAAATTCACAATTTCACCCCAGACGAAAAGCAAGGCGAAATCCATTTGGGGACTGTGAGTTTAGCACAGCTGCAAATCACTTGCCTAGCATGCCACCTCAGAAAAAAGAAAATAAAGCAATTTTTAACTCATTATTTTAATGATTAAATTCTTAAAAAACTGACCTAGTTAAAATGAGCCTTTAAAATGCAGGAGAGGTAGGGTGGTGATGTCATCAAATTCCTTTTGTGTATTGCCTGGGAGTGGGGACAGCCCTAGCCCCAGATGAGACAGATAAAAAGACCAAGTCAACATACAAGGCTGGGGTGCTAGGCGTCCTAAGAAGGCCAAACTTCTCTGTAAATTGTCCTGAGAGTAGCATGTTTTAGGAAGAAAAAGATAAACTAAGAGGAGAAATCATAAGACCAAGGCAGGGAGGGCACACGTTCTAGGACAGCCTGGACTACTAAGGGAAAAATTATCTCAAAGGTGAAAAAAATGAAAGCATACAGGTTAGATCAAGGATCTGCAGGTAAACAAATCAGACTAGGGCTGAGGAGACCAGGGAAAGAAAAGAGTTCTTCTGTCTCACAGCAACAAAGTACTGTGAGATGCCTGGCAAGAACAGGGAAGTGGAAGGAGTGGGACCTGGCTTGAGTCTCCAGTCTTGGTTTTGATTGTAGAAAGCCCTTCCCTCCAGGGCAGAGTTTCTCAAGATTCCCTTTGCTGTAAGCTGTAAGCACTAGGGTATCTAGTCAATGCATGTTCTACCAGTCCTACAAGTCTACATGCCTGCTTGAGGACCCAGAATATGACAGTGGTGCCGCCCCAGCCACCACACTCTCTGAAACTAGGGCTTGGATTCCCACCTAAGACCTAAAAGCAAAGACGGAAGCTGTTGGTCCTTGTAGCACAATGGTGACATTCAAGATCTCGATAGATTCTGGAAAGATGGATGCATGAGAAAACTTAAAGTGCAGTAAATATAATGGAAGCTATATCAGAAGCAGAAATAGGAGGCATCTTGCACATTCACTATACACACTGAACCCAGAGCAAGTTACTACTTGACACACATAGCTGGGGGAAAAAAAAAAACAAAAACTCATGTGAAAAACCAAGGGCTAATCCAGAGCTCAGAGATCTCACTGAAGAACCTTTTCTGTCTTTTCTTTGTGTTGAGAGTATTATTTTGCATATTCCTACAGCAAGGCACACCTCTTTGTTGTTCTGAGAGAACAGTTTTTAAAAAACTGATTGAGGGAGCACAGGCTCTGTTAGTCTCTGCAAATAACCATAGCAACTAATACCACCCAAATAAAATGATGTCTTCTCAATGATGTGCTGGCTCAATTAGATTAAGAGGGTTACGTGTACCATCTGAAAATTTATGGTGAAAAACTTTCAGCAAAAGCCAGACTTTCTTGGAAGGGTTTGTAAGTAAAAGAAAAGCCTTGCCAATAAATTGAAGACAGGACATGGAGCCAGAAAAGATCCAGGATATGAAGAGCTGTAGCAGCCTACTGCTCTGCTGGCCAATGGCTTGCAGAGATAGAACCCACGTACAAACTCAACCAAACAGCTTTACAACTGAAGGCCACCATCTCTACCAGGGACCTAGCAAGGAAGTGACATCTTGTCTCTTTCTGTGCCTTTTTTCATGAATGATGTAAACGGAAAACAAGTACCTTAGAAAAGTCTTCAGAAAGGTTTACCAAAATAACTGTAAAGCTTTTAAATGGCAACGAGGAAGACTGCGAACAGCAGATTCGGGCTGATAATGGGTTTCCAGGCTTTAGGAGGGTCCTCGCGGGATGCAGACCTTTCTCTAGCACGGTTTTCATCCTGGAGTTATACTTGAGAACGAATACCTCAGCATCACCAAATCCAACAGCCTTCTGCCTTTCCAGACACGCCCCCAGACCAGACCCACCTCTTCTAGGTCTCTGCAATCACACCTGCATCAAACAAATCCAGACAAGCAAGAACCACAAACCACAAGTGGGGATGCCACGGCCAGTCACCTCCCTGTCACCTCTCACACTTTCCTAACAAAGGACAAACAGAAAAAAAAACAAAATATAACTCTGCCCAGATAAACAGAGTCTAACTGGCACTCAGCAGTTCCTCGGGAACAGCAAATGGCAGCAATTGCCACATATCAGACACCCCTCCTGCAGCTCCCATCAACAACCAAGACGAACTTGAAAGTAACCAAGGGATATAGCACAGGGAGTAAATTAAGGTCTTCAATTATCCATGCCTGTGCTGGGGCTTTGGAACAGGCTCCTAGGACACAAAGACCCATCTCCTCAGTGCCAATGTACCCTGTTTCTACAGGTGACGTGGAGCTAAAAAGGAGAGCTGCACCCGAAGGCTCCTCTGAGAAGAGAAATGGCACATGGAAGTGCTTAGCACAGGGCCTGGCCTGCAGTAAGCACTCAATAAACCAGGGGGATTAGTATCAGACAGTTTTGTATAATGAGGTCATAAATAAAGCACCAGGCCGATTTCTGTTCATAAAGAGGTCCAGCCAGCCACCCAGCTGCCTCCTCGCCATTTGAAGGGTCCCACTACACTGACTTCTGGCCCTCCTTCAACTCAGGTTCCCTGCAGCAGGATGCATCAACCTAAGCCCAGGCATAGCTCACATCCTTCTCAACACATAACTAGGCAACAGCTACCAACACCAGAATAAGTTCAGTTAAAAAGAAAACTCCATTGTCTCCCCCTGAACTCAATAAACATTTCCTGAAGAAAAAAAAAAGCACTCAGCATTCTGAACAGAGCCACACCTAATAACATTCTCAGAAATCAGCTCCACTTCCTTCTATCCCTTTCGATGCTGACATTTATCCCACGTCCCTGCTGCTGCTGCACCTCAAGGGAAGCTTGTGCTCTGGTGACAACTAAGGAGGTCCAGGTGGGCAAATATCCATGTTTCTCAGAGAGTCCCTTGGGAACCTCTTCTACCCAGTACTCGCTCCTGCCTCAGCACTTCTCAGAGCATCCCCTGCTCCAGCCACCACACAGTGGGAGAGGCCAAAGGCTAGTGTTCCTCACACCACAGCACCACTGGCGATAGGCTTGCCTGCAGAGCCCACGTAGCCACCTCAATCGCAGGGTCTAGGGGCTGTGATCAGACGTCTGAGCTTCCCAGGAAAGGTTTTGTTTAATTTTTTATATTATAATATAATTACATCATTTCCCCCTTCCTTTTCTTCCCTCCAGTCCCCACCAGGGACCCCCACACACTTTGCTCTATTTAAAATCCATGGCCTCTTTGTCTTTAATTGTTGTTACATGTGTATGTGTGTTTGTATTTGTTCCTAAACAAAAAATACAACCTGCTGTGTCCATATAATGAATGCTACTTGTATGTATGTATGCATGTATGTATGTATGTATATGTATGTATGTATACATACTGCACATTTTCCAGGGCTAACAATTTGGTATTGGGTAAGCAATTGGTGGGCTGTTCCGTGGAGAAGACTGTCCCACCCTCTGCATTACTTAGTTCCTGTGGTTCTCTGCCTAGGGCTGAAGACACTGGGGTTGTCCCACCCACATGAGCAAGTCTGCTGGTGTCATTCTTGTTCAGGTCATGTCGGTGAGACTTCACACTTGTAACTCCTGACAACTTCTAGGAAACAAAAATCTCACAGCAAATCCCTGTTCTTCTGGCTCTTTGTACCCCTTCTGAAAGGACCCCTGAGCCTTAGGTTCAGGAGTTGTGTTGTAGACATCTCCACTGGGACTGGACTCCACAGCTCTGCATTTTGATAGGCTGTGGTTTTCTGTAATGGTCTCTAGCTATTGCAAAGAGACGTTTTGTTGATGAAGGATGAGAGCTACACTTATCTTTAGGTTTAAGGACAGATATTCAGAATGTAGTTAGGGATTAGATGTCTTAGTAAAGTGGTGATTTACTTCACTATTCCTGGGCATTTGCCCTGGTTTCCAGAACCAGGTATGATTTCTGTCTTGCTGAGCAGGTCTCAAGTCCAATTAGAAAAAGAGATGTTGGCTACTGCCAATGCACTGCCAATGTGCCATGACTGTACCCTTGTGGTTATTTGCCACAATGGTGCCAAGCAGGTTCATGCTTGGAACTGCCATGCACTAAAATTTTAGAGCATCTAGTACCAAGCAGCAATAGTGGAATGGTTGCTAATTACAGAGGTGGAGATCCTGAGGCCAAGCTCGTCCTTGATCAGCTGACAGAGGTCTGCAAGTGTTCATGCTCAAGACGAAATAAACCATGGTGATAGCAGGGGTGGGAGGAGGGGATGCAATTCAAGTGAAAACTTACAAATTCCAAATCTATAAGGAAGGAAGGAAGGAAGGAAGGAAGGAAGGAAGGAAGGAAGGAAGGAAGGAAGGAAGGAAGGAAGGAAGGAAGGAAAGCTCCCAAGAAGGGCCAGATAACTCAGGAGGTAAAGGCTCTTGCCACCAAGCTTGACTACTTGAATACCATCACAGGAACACGTGGGAAGTGAGAACTGACTGCTCTGTTGTCCTCTGACCTCCATGTATGTATTATGACACATGTAGGCACGTGTGCAGACAAGCCAAACAAACATAATCAATCAATAAATCAATAAGCAATGTTCTTCACTGTCTCATTCAGAAGGTCAGGAAGACGATGGCCCTGTTTGGTGCCAGTTTCTAAAGCTCAGCACATGGGACTGGGAGCTGAAAAATGGCTCAGTGCTGGCTGCACAAAACCCCACTGGGAAAGCAGGCTTCTCACAATGTCCAACTGCCTTCGACATCTGGGAGGCTAGGTATGCTTGAACCACAGGCAAGGCTGGGGCTGTCAGAATAGGCTCTGCCCCAATCACTGTTCTCTGACACACAGGCCCAAGTGAATCTGAGAAATAGGCTCACAGGAAAGCTGAAACTGGAAAGAGAGCCTGAGGCACAGGCACGTAGTGGTCACAGTTTTGCAGGACCCTGTGCTCAGAAGCGGATGCCTAATCCACTGTTCTGTCATAACTGTCTTACAGCTTCAAATATTTTTATTTTTTAACTTGTATTTTGTAAATGAAGTCCAGCACTTCATTTCACACAGAGCACATGTGTGAACATAGATGTGTACAGTTAAACTGTTACAGTACTACTGGGTACATAGTGCTTTGATGCCCACAATTCTGGGGCACGCATGGAGTGGTGTGTGGGAACTTAGAATTAAAGTAAGTACCGAAGAAGCCTCTACAGCTGTAGAAGTGGGGCCTGGTGGTCATGAAAGGCCACACCTGCCCCAAGAAGGCAACAGCATTTGAAGGGCCTTGGGCAACCCTAGGACCTAACAGAGCATTGTTTACGCCCATTTCCCCCCCCCCCCAACCCCATACAAGTCTGGTGCTGATGCAGACTATGACAAGGGACTGGAAAGGCCAGGCAACCCATGGTGCCTTTTCTTTTGGTCCCTTCTTTCTCATCAGTAAGCTAAGAGAGGGCAAGCTGGGGGTGTGCAAGCTTCGAGACATGCAGCGCTTCCGCTGCTCTTGGCACTAAGCACACGCAAAGTACAAAGTACGGCTGGTATAATTTTGATGACGCTGCATCTGAGTCATTTAAACTTACATTCAAGATCAGCACTGTAGAATATAAAGATGAACAGGAAACGCATACTAATAATTTAAATACTCCTTTAGAGAACATTAAATTACAAATTAAAATACCACAAGTCAACAGGAAAGAAGCCTTCTATTTTTAATATCTTTTATAGCATTTATGTCTGAATTTTTTTTAACAAGGAGTCACGAAGATTATCTGTCATAACCTCGGGATTTCTTTAATACCTCAGATAAAACTTCCCTTCCCTCCCATCGGCACCTTCAGGAGTGCCACCCTTGTGACATCACCAGCTCTGGCCAATTCTTATCTAACCAGCTATCTTCCTCCCCTCCAGACATCTCACTCCAGTCCACAAAATGTGCTGCCCAGAGGGCAGACCTGATCTTGTTGCTGCTCCTCCCCACCACCCTTCCCAAATGTAACTGTCCCCACGCCCTTCAAGACAAATCTGTCTGCAGGATCCATTAGGCTGGCCCTCTGTCTGTGGCCCAGCTGCCAGGCAACATTCACATTGCTCCTTAAATGTGTCAGGAACCCTCCAGGCACCCGCCTGGCCTGTTCCCTCTTGGAGCCCTCATCGCTTCCACCCATGTCTTCTTCAGAGAAGCTGTCTCATCCATCCCCTGGCATGAACTCTCTTTATCCTTACAACCCCTGCCCCATTCTTGTCTGTGAGTAGAGGTTTTCTTGAATTGGGTGGCCATTTAATGTGTACTTTCCTGGGGCCACTACCCACTCCAAGAAGCCAATAGTCATGCTGCTTTGCTCGTCAATGGGAAAATCATCACAATCCCAGCATGCAGTGAGCTCCCAATGATGTTTTAAACTGCTTACAATTACATTTATTTATTACTTATTTGTATGTGTGTACACATGCATATGTGGGAGCCTGTGCCACGGCACGTGTGTAGGAGCTGAAGGACACCTTTCAGGAACCAGTTTTCTCCTTACACCATGTGTTTCCTGAGGACACAAGTCATGACATCAGGCTTAGTGCCTTTGCCTCCTGAGCCATCTCTCTGGCTGTCCAACAACACCCTTAAATTCTAAACAGATACCCGTAAAGAATGTTGACTTTCCAAGTTGATTCAGTAAAATGGCAAGCCTTGTGGTTCTCTTGTTACAGAAAGAGGACAAAGCTGAGTTACAGAAATGAAGCAAAATGTCATCCATTCCTTCATGACACATAAAACAATCAGAACCCAGTTCCTGGGTTTAGTCCAAAAGTCACAAGACATGTGTTCCCCTCTCACTTGTTCTTTACCCAACAAGATGCTCCTGATGTTTTCGAGACGCTGCTAATGCTATTTTCAAGTCCCTTTGGCTCCAGCCAATGATAGGCGCAAATTTACCTTGAGTAAATGGAGTAGATGAGGACAGAATTTTAAATAGCTAATATCGTGGGGAGCGGTGCCAATTAACATCAAGTAAATGCGGAGGTCATCCTTCCTAATACATCATGTGTCACTTGAAGAAACGCACCCATAAGTATGCCCTTTGGGTAAGTGTTTCTCGATTTGGCCTTTCAGTTCACCTGAATCAGGGCATCCCAAGTTAATGAATAAGAAATCTGTGAATCAATCTACACTCTGCCTTTTAATAAGTTCTCCAGATGATTGTTAAGCAGATTGAATTTCTGTTACAGGAAGACACTGCACACAAGTCTAAATACCAGAGAACTAGAAGAAGATAGCAACAGGGAACCTGGGAAAGGAGGGAAATAAGAAAAGGAAAGCAATGGCCTCCGATGGACCGGGAAAGTCCCTGGCAACACGCCTCCAAGACAGCAGCAGGAAGTTGTTCCCACAGAAAAGAAGGACCATGGAAAAACCCTATGCCATTGTTTGCTGGGTCATTAATTATTTTGTCCATGTTACTCTCGTGGGCATTTCCTCCTATCTCAAGGTGCACTTAGGAGAGTTAAGAAATCGTGACATGTTCCCCTTGCTGCAGGAAGGTCAGGGTGAATCTGACAGGGCAGCTTATCACGTTCTTATGGCTACTTCAGGGTATTCGACAAGCAGCCTGTGCCCATGTGTCCTGATCGTAGTCAGGAATTCCTGCTGCCGTTCTGTCCATCCTCTCTGTCCGCCCAGCCTTTGGCCAGACTCCCTACATCCACCCATCAGAAACTGAGGTATGAAATGACTACGTCCTACACTGAGACGACAAGACCATCCGATCCACAGCCAAACTGTTGCCATCTTCAGAGCTGGGCTGAGCAGATTTGCCAAACGTCACCATAGCTGCGCTTTTTGAGTATTAATGTTCTCTCTTTGAAGGAGGAGATCTTCACTGAATATCCATTTTTCCCTCCCAACTAGTTGTATGCAATTCTGCCCTAACTGCACTTCATCTCTGGGCCTCTGGGAGGGGTCAGAGTAGATAGACAGACAGACAGACAGACAGACAGACAGATAGGTAGATAGATAGATAGATAGAAGATAGATAGACAGGGAAGGATAAGAAGAGGCACTCCCTCAGCCCTGTCATGGGAAAGCCATCAAGCAAACCCTGTTATAAGCAAACCCCCCAGTGTGGCTGCTTTAAGGTTACCTCTGCCCCATGACCCCTCACCCACTGCTCTGTAAATTAGCCTAATGAACTCATTAATCCCCCCCAGGAGACTTTGGTGAAATCAAACCTTGGTTTGTTATGGGAACCTTAGGAGGAGAGGTAAATGTTGTTTATGTCTTTCCTGGGGAAGGAATTTTAGCAATAGTTTACCCAAAACCTGCCAGGTGACTTTATTTGGAAGACTCTTTGACAATGTCATCAATTACAGTTCAGCCACACTAGATAAAGTTGGGCCCTAAGTGCAATGACTAGTGTCCCTGTATAAGAAGAAAAATAGAAGGAGAATGCCCTTGAGTGCAGGGGCAGAAACTAGAGTGATAAGAGCTAGAAGCCCCAGGAGCACTGAGGCCAGCCAAAGCCGCTACAGTCTAGGAAGGTGAATGGAATCCTCTCTGGGGTCTTCAGGGCAAATGTGTCCAAGAAGACACCCTGACTTCAGATTTCTGTCCCTAGAAAGATGAGGAAACAAACTGGTGTGGCAGTCCTAAGATACTATTAAACCTCCCTTCTTAAGAACTTGGGCTTTAAAGTCCTATTACTACTAAATTTAGCCACTCTGCAATAGCAAGAGGAATCGTTTCTCTTCCTCCCAAGGGGCTATGCCAGCCTCATCTGAAGCCCCTCGCCATGGCTCTCCACTTGCAGGCAAGACTTCTTCCCCACACCAGTGCCTTCACAAGCTCTTCCTGGACCTGAACGTCCTCTCCTCAACCCGGATACGACTGAAACCTAGCTCCCTTCAGGAAACCCTGTAAGGTGTGGCTTCACAAACATGGCCCGAACACACTTCAGACTAGCCTCTGACGCAGCTGGACATCTCCATGAACCTTCCCTACTCCCTCGGTGTGGGCAGCTCTAAGAGAGCTCAGACAGAGAAGCCCCACACAGTGGCACAGCTAACTGTCACCAGGGCTCAGCCCACGGAAGCAAATACAGGCAATACAGATGTCCTTGATTCTTCACGACTAGGCCAGAAATACAGCCTGTCTTCTGTAAATCTTCTCACAGCAATGAGAATACTGTTATTAAAGAAATGGACTATACTACAAAGATCACTCATTTATTTTGTTACTCATTCCAAAGTCAGGTAAGGAGAAAACAACCTGTGAGGTTGTATGGGATATAAGTCACTCATTAACAACCTCACATCAATGCTGAAAAGCACGGCACAATCTTGTTCAAAAACCCGTTACCTGCTAAATTTTATCTAATGCACAGTTCCAATGTCTAGACAATCTAACATGAAGATAGGCACTAGATAATGTAAATGGAGAAAGAAGTACAGACTAGACGGAGGCATGGATGGGTGAGTGGATGGACTAGGGCCTCAGACATAACAGGAAATTGTTAATGATGCATAGATGGACAGATGGAAAGATGGAAAGATATGCAGGCAACAAAGCACCTGGAATGATATGAGTGCACACACACACACACACACACACACACACACACACACGCACGCACACACACCTATATACCATATGGCTTAAATGTACAAAAGACAGTGAAGTACACAACCCCCACCTCATATCTCAGAATAAACACCTGCCCCACCCCACCAGCATCTGAAAGAAGCATAACTCTAATATGAGTCTGACATCCTGCCTCACCTGTAACCCTTAGGAAAAAAAAAAGACATACACATGCCCTGTAGTGTTTTCACCCTCCCTGTTCTTTCTTTATAGGGCTTTAAAAAGCCTGTTCTGCCAGTTCTCCACCACAGAGAGTACTTACTATTCTAAAACGTTGACTTGACTTGTGCCCAAAAGGCACACCATACAGCACGGCTGGGTTGTGTCGTTTTTTAACTATTTTTATGATTCTTCCTTTATCTACTGCCTGAGAGAGACGTCTTGGAGGTAACTAAAGCTGACTCTGGGTATTCCATTGTAATATATGTTTGAATGAGGGTGGAGAAAACTACAAGCTGGAGGAAGAGAGGATCTGGGCTCTTTCTAATAGCATACCCAATTAAAGTCCACTTCCATGGCAGCTGAATAGAGAAATAGTTTGCAATAAAACAAAACGCACACACACACACACACACACACACACACACACACACACAAAGACCAAATATACACACAACCATGTACAGAACAGCTGCACCCCAGAGAAACAGAGGAGGTCTCCATATGCCTATCTTTAGGTCTGGTTTGTGTCATGTCAGATTCCCTCTACTTCTAGGACCTACTTCATCTCACACAACATTAATAAAGTTTAAATAATTCAGATCCCATGGGGCCTTTTGTTTTAGCCTCTTCAGGTCATTACAAGTGAATAACACATACTGAATAATTTATCAAGAATAGATGATGGCTGGATGTGGTGGTACATGCCTTTCATCTCAGTGCTCAGAACACAGGCAGGCAGATCTCTGTGAATTCTAGGCTAGCCAGGGCTACACAGTGAGACCCTATCTCCCTACCACAGTTTCCCCCAAAAAAGAACTGCAGTGTGGAGGCTGGAAGTCCAAGAGCATGAGACCAATACCTGAGTCACAACATGGCAGAGTACATGTTGTTAGACAGAATTCAGGTGCAAGCTTGGGTCTCTTTTCTTCCTATTCTGGGGAGCCTGATCTTCATGTCCTCATCAGACTCTAAGTACCCCTAAAAGTCCACCTTTAAATAGCAGAAATTTGAAGACCAATGTTTGAAGTTTTGGGGGGGACACAATCAACCACAGCACTGGGAGTTCCTCTGCTGAGGGCAAGAAGACTCTGGAAATGGGTTCTTTCATTCATCCTATTACTCTTTATTGAGCTCCTCCTACATGTGAGTAGCAACAAGAATATAACATTGAATAAAACTGTCACAGCCCTGACTTCCCCAAACCCACAAGCTAGAACAGACACTCAACACAATCACACTATAAATACTGAAAATATCAGTGACCAGAAGATTAGGATAGAAGCCAAATGTGGTGTCACATGCTTGTAATCCCAGAACTCCCTTAAGAGGGAGAAGTGGAGGGCAGAAGGTGAAGATATCCTCGGCTACATGGTAAGATTCCATCTCAAAGTGGGGGGGGGGATCAAACAAACAAAAATTACTGAAGGCTATAAGTGAATGTCATGAAGACCCACATCCAAGGCCCAACTAGAGCAGCTTCTCAGCTTCAGAGAAATCAAACACTTCATAGGCAAACATTGAGTCTCCACTCACATTGCAGGTCAGGCTTCAGAGTCGCACGTAAAAACTAAAATTGATCAGAATTGTACACTTACATGAAGGGTTTGTGGTAGACAAATAAGCTTTCAAAAAATAATTGCCCACTATCTTGCTACCCACGCTGATAACCTCCCATGCGATGGATGTTCCTGAAGTCACAAAGTAACAGGGGTCACCAAACTATTACCCTGTCATTCTATTACTACTCCATGTACTCAGGAGGGATGGATCAGTGTCCCTTATTGCACCATATGCATGCATAGCCCCAACTCAGCAGGAAGGAAGGAAGGAAGGGCTGTCTTCATCCCAAGAAGGACTGCAGCATCTCAGAATGCGAAGTTAGGATACTCTCAAGTATTTTCAACACTGTGATAAACAAGCTTTATTCAACTTTGCTATGTGCCCAGTCTCTAAGGATTTTAAATATATTAATCACTTAATTCTCTCCAAATCCCTGTGAGGTCGGCACTGTTGTTTAAAGCTACTCTACAAATGGGAAAATTGCCAGTGACAACATCCAAAAGCCTGACTTTGTTAAGTTACAATTCTAAAAGCCCAGAACAACACCGTAAGAGCAAGCTCTGCATCAGTTGCCCCAGAAGCTATCCTATCCTCCAAGTGATACTTCTGTGAAACTCAGCAACACTGTTCTTGACTGGCCAGATTACCTGAGCCTCCACCCAGGGTACCTTTCCCAGCTCTGAGGTTTAAAGCAATGGAGAAAGGCTTCAAAGCACTAGTGTGCTGTAAGTCACTGACTCTGACTCTGACATCTGCCTGTGACAAAGGAAGGCTTCAGAGAGGTTCAAAGGGCAAGGAGAGACAACAGCTTGAATCTCTGAAATCCCAACCTACAGGCTAAGCGGTATGCAAGACTCTGCTGGGGAAATTTTTTGTGTGTTATTGGTTTTTTTTTTAAACCAAATAAGAAGCAAAAACACTGAGTAAATCACACTGAGACAGAGAACCAGAGGAATGCACACCTCCGGATAAAGGAAACTTCCCACTGCCCTGTCCAGGACACTAAGCCAAGTCATGTAAAATCAATCCAATTTCTGGCAGTCCACAGGCTGGAGCGAGCAGTCCAAATGCATGGATGTGTGAGAATACATGTGACATGTTGTAAAAATCCCTGTTGTTACAAGACAAGGGCTCCGACATTAATAGCACTGTTGTTCTAATTAGTCATTTAAGGAAAAATAAAATGCATTTGCTGCAGAACTCAAACAAGAGTTTCCTGGGGTTACAAAAGACATACTTAGAAACCTAGATCCTGCCACACTGACTTCCTTTTCCAGAATGCCTTTGGATAAAGGCGATGATCAGCAGTTGCACTTGGCAATGGATGGGACAGGAGCCAGTTCTTGTCCCTGGAGGACAAGTATCCTCAACAACATTGACTTGTGTGACCACACCAGAAGGCTTCAAATGCTAAATGACTCCCACCTGAGACCATCTCTTCATGGCAGTGCCCCACCTTCTACCTCTCTCATCAGACCCTTCCCTGTCAGTATTTCCCTGAACAGCACTACCTGTCTCCTCACAGAAAACACAACATCCTCTAGCATCGATCTAGGACCCATCCATCTATCTATCTATCTATCTATCTATCTATCTATCTATCTATCTATCTATCTATCTATCTATATCTTTCTATCTATCTATCTATCTTTCTATCTATCTAGCATCTTTCTAGCATATATGTCTAGCACCTACCTAGCTAGCAAGCTGGCATCTCTCTAGCATCTATCATCTAGCTAGCTAGCTAGCATCTACAGATAGCAATCATCTTTCACTATTTTATCAAAGAGAGAGAAAGCTAACAAACTCAAACTATTAGTAGGAAACATTTTTATGTCTATTTCTGACCAAAGTGAATCCAAGATGGGATGTGTCTAGACTCTGGTTTAATAGACTCTATGAACAATTTGCTATGGCCCCAGGCAAGCCTCTAATCTCTCTGGACCTTTCCGTGTCTCTCGAGAACAGAAGGTGGAGGCAGGAGAGCTCCCTGTGCACAAGAGCATCTCTAGGAGAGCTGGCTCAAAGGTTAGAAGCATGGTTAACTACAGTCAGCACACTAAAGGAATCACAAGGCAGGAAGCATAAGATAAAAGGAAGGGGCCCCACACAGGGCCTCTAGAGTTACAACCAATTTTCCATAGCTGCCAAGAAGCACAATGCCATTAAAAACCTTAAATAGATAGCGTTACCTTTTGGTTATTGGAGGAAAAATTTATTGCTTTTTTATGTGCTTATAAAGGGTGAGATGCCAAAGGGCTGATCATAAAACAACTAAACTAAGCTACTCAAACAGCAATCTCAAACCTGTTCATAGTTGAGTAATTTCTAATCACAATATAATAGATGATGTTATCTTAACTAACACCAAAATGTATTTTCTATGTCAACAAAAATATAAAACCTGTCCATGTGTAAAACAGTAAAGTTATCTCATCATCAAATATGCCTGATTAAACTCTAAACTACTCATATCTCTGATGCAGTGCAGAAATCTGGGGTGTGGTTTCTGTTGTGCACTAAGCTTATCCTTTGCTATAATGCTGGACATTTACATTAAAGAAAGTTACAATAAACACTCTTGAAGGGTCTTTCAAGTCCATTGTATATTCATCTAATAGTTACTCTTTATGTGCTGTGTATGACTGATTCAAGCAGTCCTAATCAGAGAAGCAGGTACCTAAGAAACCAACAGAGACAGTCTCTAGCTGTCTGACATCAACTTGCATTTCTCCTTTAATCCTCCCAAGAGCCAGATCACTTTAATACCATTTTCTCAATTTTGTGGAGAAGCAGAGCTTCAAAGATACCAAGAGCCCCAGCTGCATACCTAATAACTTCAAAAGCGTGTATTCAAGGACACGTCTGACTCTCAGGTTTTACCCTTAAATACTATTAGCAGGCTAGAAGAATGACAGTAGCGATCTGTCAAGATGGAAACATCAGACATACAGAGGAGACTGCTGTAGACAGCAGGAAAATAAAGAACTGAAGGCTATCTGGGTATCATGCCCACATGCTGGCAGAAGCCAGGGACTGGAAAGATGAGTGACAAAAGAAATGGACATGGTATGGCAGAAGAGACAAAAGAAAAGGCCTTGGGAAGACCCACAGACCCAAGATGTAATGAATTGTTTTAGGCATCTACTTCTGTGATAAAACACCATAACCAATTGCATTTGGGAAGGAAAGGGTTTATTTGGCTTACAGGTTCAGTCCATCGTCAGGGGAAGCCAAGGAAGGAACTGAAGCAGAGACCATATAGAACCGCTCCTTACTGGTTTGCTCAATCCGCTTGCTTATACCACTAGGACCGGCTGCCCACAATGGGTTTGATTCTCCTTTATATCCATTAGTAATCAAGAAAATGCTCCTGCAGACTTGTCTACAAGCAACCTAATGGAGGCATGTACTTCATTGAGGTTCTTCTTCCCAGATAACTTTTACTTGTGTCAAGTTGATAAAGAAACCCACCAGGACAGCAAGGGTGGGTGTTCAGTTGCTGTGGAAGACAACCTCAAGAAAGACAAGTGCTGATGTGGAAAGCTCATGGTGTCATCATTTGCACAATGATTCCTAGGGCCTTTGTGACAGTAAGTTCAGAAGAGAACCTGGGACTGGACACAACAGATAGGAGACTTTTGATGGTAAAACAGAAGACGCATGAGGATGGGACAGTCTGAAAAGCAGTCTAGCTGCTGAGGAAGCAAGGGCACAAGTGCTACATCAGCAGGAGAAATACAAAGGAAATTTGTTGGACTTGGCTTACTTTTCTGTTTTAAAGATTATTTCTATTTCATCATGTTTACAAACAGAAGAAAGTTTGCCATGGAAAGGAGGCACTGCTGTTCAGAGGCACTAAATGGGGCATGTGTCCGGAGAGGTAGAAGTAATTCCAAGTCAGAGGGCTGAAGAGGCACATGGTCAGCTCTGGGAGATAGATGGCTATTCCAGCTACTTACCAGCCACAGGAGGGAACAGGCCCCTCCCCTCCAGACCTTATGGATGGCGCACAATATTTAAAACCTTTCAGCTTCTAAACACAGACCCTCTCCAGCACCAGTTCTGAAGTCCTGTGTTTTCTTTTTACTCTTTCTGGATTTTTTTTTTTTTTTTTGCTTTTTCAAATGAGAACTTGTCTTATCCAAGGGTGAGGAAACAAAGACCACATCTACCTCATAATGACCAAACTTAATTGCTTTGGTTAACAGAAAAAAACTATTCAGAACTCTACTGGTTTCAATCACTGAAATCATTTCTCAAAACCATAACCCATGGATGGATGCTGGGGACGGAACTCCGATTCTCATGCCTTCATGACAAGAATTTTGCCAAGCGAGCCATTTCTTCGTGCCCTTTGTAAAGCACTGCTAGAGACTCGGGGAAGACTGCGATAAGAGCTTTTTTTTTCTTTTCATGAAGTAGGTGTTGGGAATGGAATTACCATGAGACCAATACACAACATGATGGAGACTTTCTAGGGCATGTCTTAGATCATTAATTCCAAGATAAAAGCAACATAGCTCAAAGATAACGGATTGCTTCTGAATGGCTAACACAGCCACATTTGCCAAAGAAGAGGGAAGGAGTTGCTGCCTGCCCCATGAATCACCAGCTAGCTGGTTGGTTCCCACAAACCACAGCTGAGCAGCACACAGGTAGAATTCAGGTCCCTGTTGTGAGGAGCTTCCCTTACCATGAAACCTCTCTATGAAAACTCCAAGTTGCAAAAACCACACAGAGAATCACTCATGAGTGCACAGACGACCAAAACTAGAGAAATTCTTTGATCGTACAGGTGTGCACAGACATCCAAAGCTAGAGAAATTCTTTGCCTCATCAGCGATTCTCTGCAAGCAGGGTTCTTTCCCTCCATGCTCGCCTCGGCAGCACCGACACCACCTACAGAAGATCTGCATCTCACTATCTTCTGGCACATGCCATATGAAGACAGGGACATGATGAGCCCAAGCTTGATGGCTGTCTGTGGTGAGTATGTGGCAATGCAGAATAAAGATAAAGAGGAAGGAGTCAGGAAGGGAAAGGGCTCTCTGTGTGATCTGGATATTAATCTGCAGTCAGATGTATACCTGGCAAGGGTTGTCTCCCATTCTGTCAGTTTCTTCTTCCCTCAGTTTAGTGTTTCTGTAGCTGTTCAAAACTGTTTTAGTTTTTTATTATCATTTCATATATTATATCCCATCCACAGTTTCCCCTCCTTTCTCTCCTCTCAGTCCTTCCACTTCCCCTCCTCCCCTCTCTCCCAGATCTGCTCCCTCTCCGTTTCCCTCCAGAAGAGTATCCAGGGATATATCAACTGAACATGACATAACGAGTTACAAATCCAACAGGAGAGAAAGGATCCCCAGAGCATACAAAAGAATCAGAGACGGCCCCCACTACTTAAGAGTCCCACAAGAACAAAAACCCAAACAATCGTAACATAAATGCAGAAGACTAAGGTCAGACTCTGATTGTCACTTTAGTCTCTGTGAGCCCCTACGAGCCCTACTGAGTTGATACTGTGGGCTTCGTCCCTGTGGTGTCCTTGACCCCTGTGGTTCTTATAATCATTTCTCTCCCTCTTCCGTGGGATTCCCTGAGCTTTATCTAATGTTTGACTGTGAGTCTCTGCATCGGCTCCCATCAGTTGCTAGATGGAGTCTCTCTGGTGACGATTAGGCTAAGCTCTGCTATACGCTTCTAGTATAGCAGAGTATCGTTAGGAATCATTTCATTGACTTTTTTTCCAGTCATGTTTGGTTCTATCCTAGGTCTCTGGGCTATCCAGCCTCTGGGTCCTGGCCACCAAGGCAGTATCAAGCATGGGCTCCCTCCCATGGCGTAGGTCTCAAGTTGGACCAGTCATTGGTTGGCCACTCCCACTTGGAATTGGAGGGCATTTCAGGGTGAGATAGAAACTTACTGCAATGAAAACTCCCTGGAATCTATGAAAGTGGCCCTGGCGAAGATTCCTAGTAATGGGTGATATGGAACCTGAACTGGTCATTTTCTGTACCCAGGCAAGGATTCCAGTAGTAGGACTGGGACACCAACCCAGCCACAAAACCTCAACCTACAATTTGTCCTGCCTGCAAGATGTAATTTTTTAGTTTTATGAGGTCCCAGTTGTCAATTGTTGGCTTTTACTCCTGGGCAAATGGAATCCTCCCTACACTTACATTTTGTAAGGGACTGCCTATGTTTTCCTTTAGTAGCTTTAGTGTTTCAGGTTGCAAACTGGGGTGTTTGATTCACATAGATCTAATTATTGGAGGGTCTAATTTTATTCTTCCGCATGTGGACACTTAGTTATTCCAAGCACCATTTGTTGAAGATGCTACCTTTTCTTCAGTGTGTTTTTGTTATTATTGTTTTGGATGTTGTTTTTGTTTTGTTTTGGAGAGTTTTCTTGTTTCTGGGGTTGTTTTATGGTTTTTGCCTCTTTTTCAAGTATCAGGTAGCTCCGGTTATAAGAATTCAAGCTTGGGTCTTCTATTTTCCATTGGTCTACATGTCTGTGTTTATGCCAGTACCACGTTGTTTTTATTGCTGGAGCTCTATTATATCTTGAAATCTGCAATAGAAATCCCCACAGCATTCTTCCTTTTGCTCAGGTTTTCTTTGGCTCTCTCAAGTCTTTTAGTATCATATGAACATTAGGATGGTATTTTCATATTTCTGTGAAGAATACTGTGGCATTTTGATTGGGAGTATATTGAATTGTAAATTGCTTTTGGTAGGATGATTATTTTCACAATTCTACCAATTCATGATCACGGGGCATCTTTCTATTTGTTAGTCTTAATCAATCTCTTTCTTCAGACATTTGAAGTTTGACTGTAGAAATCTTTCATTTCCTTGGTTAGCTTTATTCCAAGATAGTTTATTGTCTTTGGTGCTATTATAAATGGCAGTGTATATAACTGTCAGAAAGCTGAGGTTACCATATATCTTCCAGGCAAGGTGGCTAAAGCAGGCTTCTACTAACTATGGACACTGAGACCAAATCTTTGAGAGACGTAGCACTGTATACTGTTTAGGTAACTTTCCAGCTTATTGTGTGCTATCTATGTTTTTGTCATTGCAGTCAAATCACTATGCACTAGTGGATATAACTGTCCTCCTGTGGGAACCTGGACTCCAGGTGCCATTATACAGAAAAATATATACTATTTACCAAGCCCAATAGTTAGAATTTTGCAATAATTCAAGAGAACATTTACTTGTTTCTAAACCAGAGAAAAAGTATATATAAAAGATGTCAGATAAAAACTGCTTTCCAGCCTGAACCATGCTGAAGATTAGAGTCAGTTTCACTGGGGGTCACTGCAACTTGTTCTAACATAAGCACTGGGTTTCCCTTTGAACTTCCTTCTGAGTCCCAAGAAATTTGACATAATCATATTTAGCGTGAAATGATGAGAACATCCAAATCACAGGTGACTTATATGAGCATCCTTTCCATCCGGCCTCACCCTTGTGATAAACCAAGGAAATCAGGCTGATGGTCTACAGATAGCACTCTTCTCTTGCCCAGGATAAAGTCTAGGAATGATAAAGCTAGAAAAGAGAACAGCTCTAGAAAAAGGATGGACTGCGGAAATGAAAACACACAGCACTCCCATTAACAGGATTTCAGAATGAACTTAAAAGAGTTGGTAGAAAATGTAAATGAACCATATTAAAGAATCAAGATAAAATTTGGTTACAAAAATCACAGAAAACAGTTGAAACTATCTTCAAGTTTCCTTACGAAATATATATTAGTCCCTAAAGTTATGTGCTTGATAATTCAACAGCTTTAAAAATAAGGTACTGTTCATTTTCTGTGATAATTTAAAATAAAATCACAATGTTTATGGAAATAAATAAATAAATGGCGACGTGTCCACGATCTCTTTACCAGTATACTTGTTGTTGGTGTACAGAAAAGATACAGGGTTTCCTAAGTTGATTTTGTACTGTGCCACTTCACTGAAATTGATGGTTGCTTCTGGAAACTTTCTGGTGGTATTTTGGGGATTTCTTATGAGTAATATCATATCATCTGCAAATAGGGATAATTTGACTTCTTTTCCTATTTGTATCCCTTTAATTACATTCTCTTGCCTTATTGCTACAGTTAATGCATCTGGCAGTATAAGGAACAGGAGTGGGGAGAGTGGGCAGCCCTGTCTTGTTACTGATTTAATAGACTGCTTCGAGTTATTTTTCCATTTAGGATAATGCTGGCTTGTCCTTTATTTATTTATATCCTTTATTTTGTTGAGCTATATACCCTCCAGTACTCTATCTAAAAATTTTAGCATGAAAGCATGTTTGATTTTATTGAAAATTTTATTTGCATCTATTGAGATAATAGTATGAGTTTTGTCTTCAATTCTATTTATATAATTTTTCATATTTATTGACATGTATGATGAACCAACCCTGCACTTCTCAGAATAAAGCCAACTTGATTGTGTATATGCAGAGACTGCTCGTTTGTTTCCTGGCTTCCCAGACCTGAATAATGACTCCTCAAAAAATTAATAAACAAACAAACAAACAAACAAATAAATAAATCTACCATATAGTCCAGTTGACACCACTTCTTGGCATATGCCCAGAAGGACTCGCTATCCTATTCCACAGATCCTTCCTCAGCAATATCCAATGCCGCCTTATTCACAATATCCAGGAAACAGAAACAACCTAAATGTTCTTCAGCAGATGAATGGATAACGGAAATGTGACACATATACACATGGAATACCAGCCAGCTGTACAGAAAAATCACATCATGAAAACTGCAGGTAAATGGATGGCCCTAGAAAAGATTACACTGAGTGAAGAAACCCAGACCCAGCAAGACAAACAAGCATGCTCTCTCTCATCTATAGCTCCTAGCTCCAAATCTTCAGATATACATGCAGCTACCACCTCTCATCAAAGAAGCGTCTCTCCATAGCAGATGGCAGCCATCACAGAAACCAGGCTGGACACAATGCAGAGATCGACAGAGCAGAACATGAGGAGCCCAGCCGCAAATGGATACATCTGCATCACAGTTCCTACATTTTTGTCTCAGGGAATGTGTCAGATGAATAAATAGAAAGATTGTAAAAGCCAGAATACCAGAAAGTCTACTGTGAAACAGTCTCTTCTAGAAAAGGCCATCTAAACAAGACCAGAAAAATGACAATAGAAATTCTAACGTATGGGGGGATTCTTGGGGTCCCGCCCCCAGACAAAGAACTACAGGCAGCTAATGACTGCTGAGAGAGGAATAATTAGCTTCTCCCAAGGGTGAATACCCTTATTGGTTATCAAATACAAAGTGAGTGAACCTGAAATCATATATACACAACAAAGACGGATTCAGTCGGTATATATGTGACAATAGTAACCATCAAAGGAAAAGGCTTTCAAATTGAGGGTGCATGGGAGGAGTTTGGGAAGCATTGGGGGTTGCAGGGAGGGTACACAGGAGGGGCTGGAAAGAAGAAAGGGAAGGTGGAAAGTGGTGTGCTTCTATTTTAATTTAAAAAAAACTTTTTTAAAGAAAAGGTGAAATGGGGCTGGGAAAGCACAGGGTCGCACACATTTACAAATACAAGCTTGGTTCAGTTTCTGTGGTCTCAAACTCAAGTGATCCTAGGGGAGAGAAGTTCATCTAGCCCTGAATGTTAGCAGTGAGGAGCAGTCAAGAATCATCTGACTCACCATCCAGGTAAAACCAGAACTATGTCTAGAGCTAGTCCCGTGTCAGATAGGGAAGAGTACTGCCACTTTGGCACAGGAACACACAGTCCTAGGTCCCTTTCCAACTGCAATTCCAAATTCCTTTCTCCCTTACCAACTAAACCTTTGCCCCCAGCCACAGAGCCAATGACTCTTTGTAGAGCCCCTCCCAGTTGGGGGTGCACAGCAGAGTCAGAAGTCACCCAGCTGTGCCTCACTCTTGCCTGCTCCAGCAACAATGAGTTTCCCAATCTCCAGTTACACAGGCAGGTCAGGTCTCAGACACCATCTCCTCAGGAAGTTGTCCCAATTCCATCCTGAAGCATCTGCCTCCACCCACACAGAGTAGGTGCTAGCCTCCTGAACCTCTTCATAACACCCTATTTCTTCCGCCTAGTGACAATTAATAGACCCTCATTTTCTGTAGTATTTGCTTGGAGATCCAGGCTTGGTTTCTACATTATTAAAAAAAATAGAGATAGCACTTCATAAAAAGAAAACAAAAGAGAAAAGAAAAGGAAAGGAAAGAAAAAGAAACCACTCTGCAGTGGGCTCTCACTACATATCAGAAATGCTGTGAACTTCGTCAATTCATTAGGTCTTCAAACTCCTATCGGGTAGGCACTGTTTCATAAACAAACAGGATCATACCATTTGTAATTTGCCCAAGATTCAGACAAGCTGAGGCTCTTGATCCAACAGTAAACACCACTTCCTCCCTTCATCACCATTAGATGTAGCCTCATCCTGTTCTTCAGTTTTCTACACACACACACACCTCGGGTTATGCTCAGATGGCACTGAAAAAACCATAGCACACTGGTCCATAGCTATTCTGTCTTCTTGTTCTATACTAACTTCCTTTAAGGAGAAGATGCTCACCTGCTTGTGTGTTTTAAGCACACTACACAACAGGCATCAAGTGGACAAATGAAGAAAATAAAGAATAAAGGGTGTGTGCCACACTACCAAAGTAAGATCGGGATGTATCTTACAGACAGCTACTCAGTGGCCTATATCTAGGACCTCACAGCCCAGCACAGTGTTATTGTCTTTTTCTCCCAGATGTCTCTGAACCTTCTTTCCAGGCCTCAAGGGAGAGCAGGTGGAGGCCATCTCAGCCCAGGAGTGAGGAGGAATGACACAGCACAATACAGGAGCAGCACACCCAGTTCCGCAGCTCTCGCTAAGACAAAAATCCCATCCAAATGCTCTTTGTCATACAGGGAGGGCAGTCAAAGACACTAATACTCAAAGGGGCCTGAAATTCGGCTCTCTTCTACCGCACTGAAGGGCATCCTCTTGGAGCAGGAGGGAAGCAAAAAAGCTGACATGCTCTACCTTCTTCCCTGCTGTGGTGACCGCTGTTCAGGGCACAGGAATCTCAGCTCGCCATAAGCCCATGCCTTGGGTAGGTCCCACCCCACACCCATCAGACAATGACAGAACCATGTTCATGGTGTTATTGAAAGGACTCGACAGTTGGTATGAGCAGCCAGAGTCTGGCATAGAGCAAGGCCTTGATAAGAGTCTGTTACAAATATAGCCAGGTGACAACAAGGCAGAGATGCTGTGCAAACAGAAAGCAGAAAGCAGAGACCTGCACATGGCTGCCCCTACCTTCTGTGCACAGCAGCCTAGCCCCAGGCATTCCTAACAAGCAGCACAGGGAGACTTCAGGTTGCCAGTTGCACCACAGTGCACAAAACATAAGAACTCAACATGCTGTTGATCTTAAAGGGATGGGAGTGGGGGAGGCATGTGAGTGAGATGGGAGAGAGGAGACATAAAGGAGAACAATGCAAGCACAGAAATGTTGGGGTGGCTTGCCCAGCTGCTGACATAACAGTGGCACATTCAGACTTGGGGGAAGTAGAAGCAGATCATTACCAGGTCTTGAGCTTGGTTTTATCCATTAAGACAACTGCAAATATCAGCCTGGCAGAAGTACGGCCAGCTTACAGGCAGCAAGCAGGCTGATGCATAGTAGCTTTAGCTGACTCTAGTATTCAGGAGCCAATAGGTCCCTGTACATAAACACTACACCCAGAGTCTCTTCCTTTTCTGAAACACAGGAGTCTGCAGTTTGGCCATCTGAGGCCATCAAGAACACATAACAAAGGCAGTAGCTGCGGATGTCTGGCTACTAGGAGGAAAGGCATTTCCTTTCCTAACAGAAAAGGACATGAAGTTACTCGTTCCCCAGAGACCTGACTCTACCTTGGGAAATAGTATGACACAAAGAGCACTTAGATCTGAGACAGGCATGAACTGGTGAGCACCTTGACACCTGCCACTCTCCCTTAAATTCCCTGACTCTTCGTTTGCTCATCTGTAAAATGGGCAAAACAGAAGTCACTGACAGCATTCTCGACACCATAAGAAAGCACAAATGCAAAGCACCCTGGTCATTTCTGAAACCCCAGCCTCTGCTGCTCCCTCCCTCTCATCAGGAACAACTCCACACTCAGGAAGAGAAAGCCTCCTTTTTCCTTGTTCTCCTGGCAACGTCTCTGAAGAGCCACAGCTCCTAAAGGATTTTCCTAGTGCTTGCTCAGGGCAGCAATGCCTTGCCTAAGTAACCAGAGGTTACTCAGCGCTTGCCACTGAGGAAGAGGGAAAAAAAACAATGCATCCCAGCAGGCCTCTTACATGGACCACCACTGCTCAGGGTCAGCGTGTACCAAATGGAGCAGTACCCTGGGGGAAAAGAGCTATGACCAGATGACTGGCGGGCACTTTCTTGTGAGAGTCTACAAGTTTCGTGGCTATTCAGCAGAATGTTTGACACTACCCTCACCAGGAAGGGAGGGGGCTTTATAATGTCATTCAGGGAAAGCAGCCATGACTGAGAAAGAAAGGATATAAAATTTCTAATGGCACTGCCATGTGCTTTACCATAAAATCGCTGTCCCCACAGTAGTGGAGGGAAAGAGCATGCCCAGATGAGGGAACCGAGGCTCAGAGGCATATGCTAGCAAATGGCAGAGCCAACATCCAAACTGGAATATAAGGCCGCAGCTTAGACTTAGTTCAACTCCATTTCTACCATACATATTTTGCACACATCTTCACACAACCTGGGCTGAGATAAGTTGTAACCATCAGGAAAAAGACCAATAAACAGGCACATAGGTACAGTGTGCCTCAATTTCCTTGCTATAAAAATAAGGATTTTAAAGTCACCCCTTCACTGGTACATTACTGAAATTAAATGATATAAGACAAAACAAAACATGTAAAGGAACTGGGTTTGTCTGACAATGCTCGCCATGGGGTATAAACTCAATGAACAGTAGGTATCACTGTAATGAGAGATCGATGAAAACACCATGTCCAAAACACCATCCTTCATCCACGACTCCACACTAATAACATCGATGAGGCCATCTCCCTGCATCCCTGAACTCTGCTCCAGTGCCAGGAAGGCGAGGTTCCCTTGGCTCCCAAGAGTGACCGCGCTCTTCCTCTCAGTTCCACGATTGTAAAGCCAACAGCAGCAGCTGCCAGCAAGACTTGGGTGCATGCCTGGGTCCCAGAGCCAACTCTGCAATATCACCCGAGGTGCTGAGAGGTCTTGGAAACCTCCAAGGTGATTACAGGGAGTGCAGAACATTCATAGCAAAGAAACCACGCAGTGGGGGTTGCACAAGAAGTTGTCAAAGTGAGGTAGGTCGACCGCTGAACCAGAAAGATCAACAGATGAAAGTTGAGTTGGGTAGGCCAGGATTTAGGGAAAACAGAGGTTTGGGGGACCTCTGATATGCAGTTCCATTATCCCTATAAGAAATTCATCTAGGAAATAAGACTCTTTGAGGAGGGTAATGTTTGTCTGCCCTACTCTTCACAGCCAGAATTGCAAATTCCTAGGACAATCTATGGAGGCCACACAGAAATCAATCATTAGCAATAATAAATATCATCTATTTATTTAACAATTATACTAGGTGCCAACTCTTTATACTTTTTCTCATAAGGTCCTCATAATAAAAACTTGAAGAAGTTTCTATGCCCATTTCATAGACGGGAACTGGTCTGGGAAATCTTAGGTAGCTACACAGCTGAGAGGAGACAGAGATTAATAAATCTCATGCTCAGCCGGGCAGTGGTGACACACGTGTTTAATCCCTACACTGAGGAGGCAGAGGCAGGTGGATCTTTGAGTTTGAAGCCAACCTGGTCTACAGAGCAAATCGCAGGACAGCCAGGAAGATACAAAGAAATCTTGTCTCAAAAATCAAAACATAAAATTTTTTTTAAAAAATCATATGTTCTATTAGTTTTAGATTAATTAATGAATTCTGTCCATAAAACTTCTAGTCAACTATTTCTCCTGGTCCTTTCCAGAAACAAGAAAAATAACTTATACAGCTGACCTTTACTTTTTCTTTTAAGACAGCATCTCGTGTAACCCAGCTTGGCCTCAAACTCTACAAACCAGGATGACCTTAAATTTTTGATCCTCTTGCCTCTACCGACTGAGTGTTGGGACCAAAACATGTACATTACATGACTGACTTTGTGGGGTGCTAAGGGTTGAATCCAGAAGTTCATGCATACTAGACAAACACTACATAAACTAAGTTACAGCCATAGCTTTTACAGTAGACTTTAATCCAAAACATTTCTTAGTTGGGTGTTGAAACTAGACTACATAAGGGCCACCTACACTTAGAACATACAAGACAGATGAATACATGGGACAAAGCAAATGCAATGGACATATTAACAGTAAAGGAGAATGGGGATAACATCCATACTTTTTTCCACAGACTGGCATAACTAGAACTCTCCATAACCCCTACCCCATTTGTTTCAAGAACAATTTAAAAAGAGGACATCAAAATTCTCAAGATATTACTGGAATACCTATAGAGTGATATTCTTGAAGGTGACCAGAGAAGAATGTAGAGAACCATCTTGAAAACATATATCCTCCAAGTACTCTCCATTAGATTTTCCACGGCCGGTCATGACTTTGAAACCAAACTATTAATGCAAATCAAAATTGTTGTGAACCAAATGTTCTCATTAAAGGCCCCTTCCTCCTTGAAGAGCTGTACAAGAGGAAATAGAATCTTATATACCAGGCTACCTTGATCCAGAAATTAGTGCCAGACTTCAAAGTATTCATAACCCTCAGCAAATCTATGAAATCAAAATTCAAAAGTAGAGATCAAAGTCGAGGTGGAAAGAGAAAAGCACAACAAACAAGTGAAATTTTGCACTAGGATTTCCCTTTGACATGAAACTGTAGAGTTTCTGTTCCTAGAAGTCGTCGCTCAGGAGGCCTAAAGCACTAGTCCACTTGCCTCCACCCTTCTCAGTCAGCCTTCCTGGCTATAGCCGGAGAGATCTGTTGCTTAGCAACTACCATCCAACAAGAACAGGAGCCAAGATGAAGTCAGCTTTTGATATCTCTTGCTCTTCAGCAATCATAGGACATGTTTCAAGCAGAGCCAAGAAAGTGTTCAGTTTCAGCAGGCCAAGGGCTCAGATGCTGCAGAACTTTGCAGAACTACCCTCGATGTCAACAGTCAACCAGGATACAGAGTTTTTGTTAAGCTTTAAGGTACCCTCCAGGTCTCATCCAGTCTCTCAATTAAGATATGAGCATCATGGCAATAATGTCCTCAGTTTGGTTCTAAACATCTTTCAGCACAGTTTTATAACTTAGCATCATGTTATCTGGCATACGTGGTCATCTCTTCAAAGACCATCCTTAAAAACCACATCTAAGTTGGTCCCACAGGGCATTGTGGAGCATACCTGTATTCCCATTACTTGAGAGGTAATTAAGCAAAGAATATCAGGAGTTCAAGGTCAGTATATAGTGAGTTTGAGTTCAATCTAAACTCAAAACTAAATTAATTTAATATAAATAAATACATAAGTAAATAAATCCTGTTATACTATATTGCTTTCCTGGCCACAGAAGGATTTACAGTTACTTTGACATGTTTCTTTATTTTTTTGTCTATCTATATGAAAGTAGGGACCCTGGTTACTATTTTATTTCACAACACATAGGCTGATTTACAAAGAAGACACAGTTTTTACTGTGTGGATAGGGTAACAATAAAAGGGAAAAACCATCTAGAATGACTTGATGCAGTTTCAAATGGGGAATACGAACTCTAATATTACCAATTTTCCCCAAATAACCTGCTACGATTTTTGTTTTAATGAGCTCATAGAACTTCTTCTTACATTCTTTTGCACTTTCAGTCTCAAGAAAAACAATTTCCTTGTGCTTACCACCCACAGTGTAAGTAAACAAAATCCTCTATTCTTTTTTCCTACTCTTCCTCTATTGAAGCTTTGTTTAGAAGGATTGGTGAAGAGAACTCTGAGCTTCTGAGGATCCCAATTTCCCCTGACAATGCTCACAGGAGGGTTAAGTGGAAGCCCCCTCTCATCTTGCCTGATGATTCTGTGTCAACCAAAGTTCATATAACATCACAGAAGCTGCCACATGCCATGGACTCTCTCCATCCCTTAAGAACCCCGTGATTACCTGAAACTTCTATATATGTTTTTAAACATTTTCTTATTCAGGGTCTGTCTTTCCCACATTTTATATAAATAAGACCTTGTTTATCTTATTCATAAACCTCAAAGACATCTTCAACCTCATTAAACAACGTGAAAAAAAAAGACTAAACACAAACAAACAACCTTTGCATGGTTGTGCACTTCAGCACACTGCCTAAGCTTCCAGGCAAAACCTAAGGATTTATCCTTCTGAAACAAAGATTAATCCGTGTACTGTTCTTCCATGATGAGGTATGGTTTTGCCAGTCACTCCCCCCCCCATACATTTACATGATTCTTAGTAAACACAGTTCAGATTCCACCCAAAAACTGTTTACACTTGTGCTTTTCAACATCTGAGAATTCATCAACCATATAGACTGTGAATAAAGGAACTCAATAAAATAGTTAGGTCCTGAATACACAGATTTAGCAAGAGTAGAATCAACACATGCAAAAGGTCAACACTTTCCAAGAACAGCCCCGTCATTGTCAATACTACTGAACACATTCTTTATACACTAAATGAGATACACAGGCACTCTTCCACCAAGCAGAGCGTCCCTGATCACTCTCCTGGAACCTGTAATTGTCTCAGTAAGCATGGCAATCGTAACACTGCAATGACTTAGGTCATGAGAGACAACATGGCAGCTGTATTTCTTCCCCATTACCTCACCTTGTATGGTGAGGCCGACATGCTGGAAAGACTATACAGAAAGATCAGATAGAGGATAAAGACGGGGTGTATTTGTTCCCTTTCCCAGTTGTTCAGTGCTATCTACCCAGAGGCAAGGTAAGAGCATGCAAGGTCAAAGAGGATTCAAAGCCTCCGGCAACCCCAACTGAGGTAAATGAAGCAGAAATGGGATGTCCATAATGACTGTGCACAAATAAGAGTAAAGTAAATATTGCTGTTTTAAAAAAGCACCAAGTCTGGTGTTTGCTTGTGACTTAGCCCCAATGACGGGAGCAATGCACAGCCCTTAGAGTCAAAACCGGCTCACCTTCAGTCCTATGAGCAGCAGTCAAGCTCAGTACATAGCCCTCTCTCGCACCTTTTAGGTCAAGAAATGTCACAATAGATCAGAAACACTAGAAAGTCACATAGCACACAAGAATGGTCAAGGTTCAAATGTCTGTGCCCTTCACACTTGAACGAAGCAGTTCTCACTTTTATCTCTATTATCTTTTCATTTGTGCAGCTGATGTGGAAAGTAAGACCATTATCCTCTTGAACAAATTATCTCTGCTGACTTCCTTACTGACAGGAAAGACTTGCTTCAGGACCTTTGGGTTTTAAATAAACTAGAATAGGAATTATTTACCTATGTGATGTTTCTCTTAGGTTTATCTCAACAGACAGTTATCAACCAAGCCTTTGCTTATTCATCTCATAAAAAAATCCCTTAGTGTTGTGGGAGTAACTTCCGCTGCCTCAACCAATAATCACTGAAGCAGGAGCCCACAGTGCAGCGGGGAGCGACTTCCGCTCCGTCAGCCAATAGCTGCTGAAATACCAGCCCACTGGGGCGTGGTATATTTCTCTTTTAAAAAGAGAAGCAGTTCCGGATAAGGTCTCTCTTGGTTCCGGCTCTTGGTTCCGGTGCTCGGTCTCGGCTGCTGCTCCCGGCTCCTGCTCCAGCGACTAGGCTCCCTTCCTGACGGTTTATGGTGTATGTAAGTTCTACCCCCCGCCAAATAAATAACCCCTTAAAACATAACTGGTGTGGGATTGATTCGTTAATACCTTAGTTTTCAGTATATATTGAAAAAAATATTTCACAGGCAATGTCTACTATATACAGGGCATTTAACATCAGACACACAGGAGTTCAAGTATAAACTCTGCCACTTGTTGGTTAGGTGATGATGGGCGAGTTGTTTGACCTCTCTGTACATTCTTCACGGTGTCGATAAAAGAGTCAATAATAACCCTTAGAGGACTGCTGTGACCACTAAATGGGTTATTGCAACACTTATGAATTATTTTGTATGTATCAGGCACATTTCAAAGGCCTACAGGTCAATAATAACCCTTAAAGGACTGCTGTGACCATTAAATGGGTTATTACAACACATGAATTATTTTGTATGTATCAGGCACATTTCAAAGGCCTACAGGTACTCAGATCACACCTGGCACACGGTAGGCATCCCGTGGGTGGTAACTACCATCAGCAGCATCATTACTAGCATCAGCAGATTAGAATTTGTTCCTAGGATGGGGTCATGATGTCTCAGGGCTCTTCTGTGAGGAGCAACTCTTAGGTAGAACAAAAGGCAAGAGAGGCTCAAATTCATACCTCAACTCACCGCTCATCTCAAACTCTTTTAAACATAAATTCATAAGCTATATACTGTAATGGCATTTCATTTGTATTTTAATAAACAAAGCTTGCCTGAAGATCAGAAAAGCAAAACAGCCAGCCACTGGCTCTTACCTTGACCTCAGTCCAAAAATGGTGATCCTGCCTCCAGGAGACCTCAGAATGAGTCTGAGAGCTGTCTGCTCCTGTTTCATAATCCTGTCGGGTTCTGGGATTAATGGCGTACAGCACTACTGCCTGGTTTCTAGGGCAAACTAATGTGGCTACTGGGATTAAAGGTGTGTGTCAATGCTGCTTGGTCTGTAAGGCTAGCCAGTGTGGCCCATGAATTCTAACCAAAGCCCCACTTCTCTTTTCTTCCTCCTAGGTGATTCCAGGAACCCTTTCCATAGAGATGCTGGTATATGACCAAATCAGTCATAATGCAACAGAAGAAGCATGAATTAAAAGCCACAAAGGCACTGTATCTAGTGTCAGCTCTGCCTAATTCATTCTATAGCTTTGACATGGTTCCTCTGTGTTTCCATTTCCTTGTCTTCATCTCCCATCAGATAATCCCATGGGTGCTCTTTCCCTAAACTGATCCTATAAAATGACCACTGGACACAAGTTTCCCAGACTACTTTCTTATGTGCATTTATAGCAAACAAAATAGGAGCTATCATTTACTAGGACTTTAATATGTGCAAGACACTGTTTTAGGTACTTAATTCACTTAACTCTAATGTTCACAACAAAGTGCAAGCATTATTACAGGAAATAACAAAACCAAGTTGGAGAGGTTTTAAAAACAGCCAGTAAATAGCAGAGACTGGATTCTATCTCAGGTTTACCTGACCCCAACCCTGATGCACTTAAGATCACTCACCATGCACCTGGATGCCTCTGGCCACCACAGTAGAAATTCACAACCTTTGATTTTCTTTGTTTTTACTTAATCTAGTCAAAAAGTAGAACAATGAATATTTGGCTGTAGGTAATTCCCGCTGGCTATGAGAAAAAAAAATCGAAATTTACTTCCATATTAGCACGACAGAAGTTACCAATATGTTGCCTATGACATTTTAAATTCCGAGTGCTATATGCCAATACTGCTTTATGGAAAATGAAAGTTCCACGTATTAGCATAAAATTGCATACATGAAATTATTCTTGGGTTGAGGATTTAGTTCAATGTGAAGTGTTCGCCTGTCAGCCTCATGTCCCAGGGTTTGATCTTCAGCACTCAAAAAATATGTATATTCTTTAAACCTGATTTCATTTCAAACAATTGGAATGTTTTATATTGCCAGAGTTAATCTCCAGAAAGGGAAATTAAATGGAGTAGGAACAAACTTAGTAAGATGACTTATAGGATTTATAGTGCTCTAAAAGGAATGGCAGGAGCCAGAGGTCAGACCAAATACCAAGCAGTGGTTTCACAAGCAGAATCACCTTCTGCACAGCAAAGACCTGCTCAACCCTCAGCTCTTGGCTCCAAATAGCGCCACAAGGACAAGCAGGGCACAGGACAAAGGTGGGGGCTCAGCAGGCACTGGAGCCTAAATGGCAAGGCTTCTTATCGTCTCACAGCCAAGGCAAAGTGAGAACTGAGAACAACAAGACACCCCACCAAAACGACGGGCTTAGCATGAGAAATAGTGGAGGTGGTGGAAAAAGTGAGCGGGGAAATGAGCAGAGTTCTGGGGCTGGATGAGAGGGAGAAGAAACAGAATTTTGCCAAGTTCTCTCTTCCCTTCCTTTATTCCTCTCATGGGAAGAACAGAACTTTCCATATCCTCCACTGAGCCTGGAGATACAATGGGAGACTTTCTCATGACGTAGCCCTTTTTGTTTTCTCTTGCCAAGACATTTAAAGAGAACCTAATCCCAGGCCTTCTTGCCTCCAAAGTTCATTACTTCACTGGGAGCTCAGAGAACAGAGAGAGGAGGCTGAGGACAAGGAGGGGGACAGAGCACTCACTACGGCGAGTTCCCAAAATGGGGTTTAAGACCAAAGTGCTTTAGCCTCAAATTTTGTTTTGTGAGACACTTAAAGTGTATTTGAAGGCCATGACACAGCACATGCAGTAGGTCGGTCACTAAGGAAAAAGGACAGAATATGAAATCAGACAACCCTGAGCCCTGACTGTATCCACCCTGAGCTGCTTCCCATATCTCTGCCCCAAGGTGACAAATCTTCCTTTGGCTTTGACATTCCTGGAACAAGGACAGAAGCACCACTCCCGGGCAACTCCTGAAGGGAAAACCAAAAAGTGGGTATAAAATGGCATCTGACCAGAAGATCTTCTCAGCTGGGAAAAGAAGCATGCAAAAACCAAGGCACAAAGCCTCATTTCTATCTGTATAGTTTCAAACGCCTTTCAGCTATCCTGTGGAGAAGCCAAGGGGGGCACCCACAGTTCTATCCCAACCTTAATTCTTCCAAGTATCCTACAGCCAACTTTTCCTGTAACAACAAAGGCCTTCAAGAAGTGTGGAAATTATCCCCACTGCCAAAGAAAACCATGGCAACTCCTTCAGACAGTGTCTGGAGACTCAGTAGCCTCTGAAACCGGGAAGACAGGTGGCCTAATTAATAGTGCAGGTCCGGGCACTGGGCTCCTGCCTTCCAGAGTCCACTGAAATACACCATGGGGAGAAAAGAACATCCCCCTAAAGAGTAAGCTGTAAATCATTTATCTTAGTGGCTTAACACAGGGGAAAGACTGTCTAGGCTTTAAGGAGGTCAGTTTCACTCCTCACAGAGAAAAAAATAACCTTGACTCAAAAGCCAAAGCCCCAGAGAGATCATTAGCCAAGCGAAGCAACAACTTGGCAAAGCCAGTTCATAGTCCCTACCTGGGGTTAACAATAGAAGAAAGATGAAGTCTGAGACAAGGTCAGATACCCTACCTTTGGCCTCCAACAATCCAGACAATCATGTCAACATTCATGAGGATTTCAATCCTCAGAAGCATGAAATGGTACCAACGCCTGGACTCAAGGGGCTTGACCTGTATCTAAATCCCAATTCTGCTACTTACAAGATCAGAACAATGTTCAGTTTTCTGTGCCTTATCTATAAAATGGGTACAATGCTATAATTAAGCTTAGAGTGTAGGATTTATTATAAATATAGTTTGATCCCATGAAATTATCAAATCAGTAAAAAAGAAAAGCTATTATTATCTGCCTCTTACTGCTTCTGGCAAAACATTTTTAGCTTTTAGTGTGTACCTAAAAGTACACATCATAGTACTTAATAACCACATTTGTTCCCCAAACCTTATAAGACAATGTATATAAAACACTATGCCCAATGCTTTCTCTGCACATAGAAAATGTTCAGTATAGGAAACTCAGTCCTTGCTATTGCTACTATCAAATTGCATGTCAAATCTAAAACACCCCTTTGCTCAGTTTTGAAAGGTTTTCTGTGTGTGGAATCTGCTGAGGGTCATTTCTGCCACATTCTGTGGACCAATCAAATCACAAGGTCAGCCAAGGTATAAAGAAGTAGAGAAACCAGTTTCTCCTTCTGCTGGGAGGAACAGTCAAGTCACACCTCACAGAGTATGTGCTGAAGATACCTGACCATTAACCTATCTAGCATCCTACTGTGTGTGGTGACTCCTGTACATTCCTGCCTACACAGAACTGTTCAGCAGTGACGTTCTGTTCCACTTGGTCCATGCTCAAAACAGTAAGGTCCTGTACCATCTGGTTAGGTTGAAATAGTGGGGCTCTGTAGAGCAGAGTACTCTGGAGTTGGCAGGGAGTGTTTTATATTTATTTTGAATTGAGAAGGGCTGGGATGATGGCTTTACGTGGTAAAGTGCTTGCTATGCAAACGTGATAAACTACTAACACCCATGTAAAAAGTATCAGGCATGGTGGCTTGTGCTTGTGATTCAAATCCGAGGCAGAAGGAGACAAGAAGATCCCTAGGGTTTACAGAGTAGTCATCCTGGCTGAATTGGCAAGGTTTGGTGAGTGCCTTGTCTTACAAAGTTAGGTGAAGAGTAATCAAGGAAGACAAGGACATTGATCTCTGGTCTCCCTTGTGCAATAATCGCATATTCATGCACTCATACACATACACGCACATGCACCCTTTACCCACGAGTACTTGCATGAGTCTGTATGTGTGAGTACACAGAGAGGATTGGCTCGATAATCTATTCTCTCTCTCTCTCTCTCTCTCTCTCTCTCTCTCTCTCTCTCTGTGTGTGTGTGTGTGTGTGTGTGTGTGTGCGTGTGTGTGTGTGTGATTGCTTTATTTTACCAAGTTGATCTTTACTAAATTATTTTCTTTTTCTTGGCATTTCTTCATTTAAAATATCTCTATTTATCTCTTGTACTGACTTAAAGGTAACAGTTTATCAATACGAGAATTTTCTAGGGTTGAAATGAATTCTCTTCCAAGCATGTAGTTTCTAAGCAGCCAAGGGAGAGGTTATGGTATGGAGACCACATCTCATTTCTTCTGACCATGGACTCCAGCGTGGGAGGGTTTGTCTGAGTTTTGCCTTCTGCACTCTGTGTCAAATTGAAATATTCAAGTTCACATCAAGGCTGTTTGACACAAGGAGCCTAGAAAAAAGTCATCAGGAATACATGATCGACAGGTGCCCAAGGAGATGCCTATGGGTGCTCAAGCTTCTTTTTCTTTGACTTATCTTTTACCCAGAAAGCCTTTCTGGCACAGTTTCCACCTACCTTCTGGAATACTGAAACCACCATAGCTTAGAGAATCACAGGCTGAGAGACCACCCGGTGTGAGGTCCTGCTGGGCAGCCACAGTGTAGCTATTTAGGTGAGCCAAGGGAGGCCTATGGCGGCACACAGATGCCCACTGAGACACAAGAGTAAGTGCTATTGGTCATCTGTCTCAGAGGCCAGAGCAACCACAACAGACAAAGAGTGCAGGCAGATTGTCTATCGCTTAACTTTTTCTATGTATTTCTAAAAGCTGAAAACTTCTCTGAAACTCAAAGATAGGCAAAAATGTAAGTTAAGAATGATTGCCAGCCAGGCGACCATGGAATACGTCTTTAAACCCAGCACTTGGGAAGCAGAGGCAGGCAGAGCTCTGTGAGTTCAAGGACAGTGTGGTCTATGTAGTAAGTCCCAGGTAGAAAGACCCTGTCTCAAATTAAACAATAAAGAGTGGTTACCACAGGAAGGAAGGAAGGAATGGAGGAAAGGAGAGTTTACTGAAATAATAATTTTCACTTCTTGGCCTTGGAAGCAATTACTTGGATGTGTTCACCTTTGGACTATTTATCAGGTTGTATTTTTCTGAGCCATACACTTTATAGATCTATGCTAAACTTACATTTTTAAAGGTTTTAAATAAGCCATTCTTAGCAAATGTCTTTGATAAATGGGAGTGTCTGGCTAAAGGAAATAAGTGGTCACAATTGCAGTTTTTTATCACTAACTAAAATTTCCTACAAAGCACACTTGCACAGGACACACAAGTCTAGCTCACGAACTGAGCATGGCTCAGCTTATTAAGTATAAGTACTGTCCTTGCCAACTGCAGGACTATCACAGCAATGAAGGCTACACACATAAGCATGGTCCAAAGTCCCTGAAACTGCAGGTGCCAAAGTCACACAAGTCTCAAGTGCTGCCTGAAGTATTCATGTTGTTTCAGAAAAACTGTGCAGATTGCTCATAAGACAAAGGGTCTTCTAAACGTCCATGCTCGCAGGTTCATGGTCCTTGCTAGATCACACACGTTCTGTAAAGTAGCCGCTGTGTCCCCTCCCTCCCACCCCCGGGACCAAAGCCAAAACAGAACATGTTCATCCAAAAAGGGCTCGATAAATGCCTGTAGGTGGTAGAACATTCATGCCCCAAATCCCAAGAACATCTGTATGCTTTGAACAAGTAATTTCTCTTCAACTATCTGTTTAAAGAAAATTATTCTAAATGGAGAGAAAGGCATATGTACAGAACTACACATCAAAGTCTTTAAAAAGATTATTTAAACACACACACACACACACACACACACACACACACACACACACACTGGAAGGCTGGGGAGACAGCTCAGGAGATAAAATACTTGCTGAACAAGCATGGGAACCAGAGTTCAGACCCTGCCCTGAAACAAAACCAAGCAGGCATGGGAGCCATCTGTAATGGGAGCCATCGGTGTCAGGGAGGAAAAGACAGAGAACCACTGGGCAAGCTGGATAACTAGATTATTTCAAATTAGTGAGCTCCAGGTTCAATGAGAACTGAAACCCAAACACACACACACACACACACACACACACACACACACACACACACACTTTAAAAAGATAAAAGTTTTATATCCAAAAGACAGAAGTGGCAAACAGACACTTGAAACGGCACCAGTGTGATCTGTGTGTGTGAGCACGTTTATGGGTTTGTGTGTGTGCACATATGTGTTATGGGAACCAAGGGTCAAGGTTAGGTGTACTCTATGAATTTCCACTTTATTTTTTTATGAGATACAGTCTCTCGCTGAACCAGTTTGGAGAGGCTGTGTGACCATCAAGTCCTCTGAGGTCCTTCTGTCTCTACTTCACCAGTGCTGGGATTACAGATGGCTCCCATGACTCTTTCCACAGTTCAGCAGGGTCTGAACTCTGACCCTCATGCTTGCATAGCAAGCATTCTATGCACAAGCATGTGCTTCCCTACGTGGACCATTTACACAGGCACTAAGAATTCAGCCCAGGCTCTCATGTTTGCTTCATGAACTGAGTCATCTCACCAGCCTTGACAAGATTTTTAAAGCAATTTGGGGGTGGAGGGAGCCAGTTGCGGTGGCACACATCTGTAATGCCTCAAAACTCAGTACTTGGAAAACCGAGGCAGGTGGATAGAGAGCGTGAGGCCATCCTGGGATATACTGAAAATCGAAATCCAATTCCAGTTACAGAGTGGAACTGTCTAAAAACTGAAATAAAATAAAATTTAAAGAGAATATATGTTCTCCCTTTGTGGTGGGATGCTCCTTCATCCTACTGCTTCATAATTGTCTATACATTCCAAATTTTCTACAAGGAACAGATATCTTTTTCCACTTATTACTTTTACAGTCAGAAAAAAGAGAAAGCCTAAAAACAGGCTTGTTAAAAGGAAGGCAATAAACATATCTCATTTTTCTTCTTGTATCTCTAACTTCAACCATTACCTAAAATCCCTTGCTAAAAATCACTATTTTAGCTACATATTGGTTTGCCATTTCCAATCTGAAAATCTAAAATCGAAACTTTTTTGAATTATGATTCTACAAGCAGAAAATTCTGGACCATGAAATTTCGTTTCATGCAAAAAAATGTTATATAAAATTATCTTTAAGCTATAAATACAAAGCATATGGGGATAAGAAATAAACTTCATGTTTCAACTTGGTTCCCATGAACAAGAGAGTTCATTATCTGTATGCAAATATTCCAAAATCTGAAACACTTACTGCAAATATTTAGCATAAGAGACATTCAACCAGTTATTAATCTATTTCTACTTCTTTCCCACTATGTGATGAGTTATTTACTCTTGTAGACTCACTGTGTTCACCTTACATTTCGACAGAAAGTTATTGAATCAGGGTGAGGATCAGAAGGCTTACTTAACTACAGTGCTAGGGATGCCATGTTCCCCTAGGTGTCCCAAGCCTAGGACACAAAAAGACCAAAAGTTCTTTGTGTTAGTTGGGCTGGGAAGCCATGACATAATGCCATAGACTAGAAGGTTTACACAAGAGAACACTCCTTCCCACTATAGTGAAAAGATGAGAGTCAGATAAAAGAGTAACCCATTTTTCCTGGCTTGCAGGGGGCATCTTCCTATTATGTACTCATAGGACCTACCTTTGTACATTCAAGGGAGAAATGGAGCTCTCATGTGTCTCTCCTTAAAAGGACACTAATCCTAATATGGCATATGACCTTAGTCAACCTCGCGTACCTTTAAATAGGCTCTAATCACACAAAGAGATAGGGTTCCTACATATGGATATGAAGAGAGGCCATGTTGGCCTTAATTGTGGATCACCAAGCTGACATCAAAAATAGACTTATTTATTATTATTGCTGGCTATCAGAGCAATGACCTTTCCCTTGACATCTTCCATGTCAACCAATAGGGCACCCCAAGTTCAGTGGAAGTCTGAGTGGATCTTCCTATTTTCATGAACAACACAAAGACAAGAAAGAATATGGAGATGGTTATGATTTACCTAGACCCATGTCTGGGGAAGATTAATGAGGAAGCAGTGAGTGAAGATCCAGATGGAGAAATCAGGAGGTAAGAACCACTGTTAGAAGCCACTGAAAGAGTCAGCAAACTGTTGTGTAGGTGGCGGAATTAGGAACAGCTCTGATGCCAGTTTCAGACAGAAGCCAGAGAGAGTACGTACCTGGGCCATTAGGAAGGTTCAATCCATAGGATATTTCAACAGACTGGATGGTGGGGACAGGACAGAGAGGCAAAGACAGTGCTGAAGTTAAAAACAGGGAGAGAGTCAAAGAAGAGCAGCACCATCCAAAGGCCCAGGATGTGAACAAGGGAAGGGTGGTTGGTGTTTGAGACATGGTGAGTCTGAGCTACCAGGAGAAACTGAGACTGTTTAGTGGAGAGGCAGATACGACAAAAGTAAAAGGCAAGAAGGCCGGGAGGAACATCAGGATAATGCATTATCAGGGAAGAAATGCTTCCAGAACAGGGTTCAGTACCATCTTGGGGTCCAGTGACATCACACAGTTCAACATTTTGCTTTGGGTACCTATCTGGTCAATGGGATATGCAAGAAAACTACTTCAACTAGGTGGGAACAGCAAATCAAGAAATGGGAAAGTACCAGAGAGGCAGACGCTGACTGACTGAGTGCCTATGTGTGCCCAGCATCATGAGAAGAACTGTATGTGGATCATCACTTTACCCATCATGATACCAAACACATATCCAGAGCATTCTCTGAAAAAGCTGACAATGAAAGGAACACATCTACAAGGTCATATCTGTCTGTGGGGTTAAAAAAAAACCCAACTCTCTCATGTCTATTTTGATGTAGGTATGAAGATATGAAAGCAGACATGTAAGTGAAATCAGCAAGGAAAATGATACAACCTGGGAGGGGTGGAGTGTGGAAAAGTCTGGCTGGGTGACCAGCCACAGTGGCTAAAGTATTCATCATAGCAAATAGATTCAACTCCCAGAAGGTACACATTCATTCTCTTTCCTTCTCTGTATACCCACACACACAATTTCTGGAGCCCCCCCCCCCCCCCCCGCACTGCCACACACACACCTTTCCCTTTGTCGTCTACAAAAATTGCTCAGAAGAAAAACACAAAACCACGTAGCCTCATCAATTAGTCCCAGTGCCGAAGGGTGCCAGAGATAACATCTTTTGAAAGCCGACATTTCTTATTCACCTGCACAGCTGCAGTGGCTGAAGAATCTGAGCTCACATGATCACTAACTTAAACACTCAAGCCTTCACTCAGAGGTCATCACAATTCTAGCCTATCAGAACGGCTCTTGGGACATACTCCAAGTAATACAGCAAATGTAGGGTATTAACATGAAAAGGAAAGACTTGAGCATTAGGAACCCTTCACTCACTCTTCCCACCCTCTACCACAATTCATTATAGGCATAAAATTATTCTTGATCATTGCTACTGTCGCTCATAATTGCACTGACCGAAAGACACATAAATCACCCCATTTTTCTCAGTCAGCTATTTAAACCATTCTTGATAGTGACAAGCTATTTCATTAGAAATGTTCAAGAAAAAATGTTAGCAATCCTAAGCTTGCAACAAACCCTAATAACAATAGTTCCTTTGGTTTTACAAACCCATAAATCTGTGAATACTGTTTGACATTTACTAAACATGAATAGCATCCCCACGCGCTGTGTTCCAGAGGCTTAGCCAACGTTCTAGGGAAATGACTTAACTCACACCAGCTTGGAAAGATTCACCCTGAACCAGTATTTCCTCATGCCAATTACCTTTCCTCCCTCCCATTCTCATCAGATCAAAAACACACCTTGACCATCCCCAGGGTAACGAATGTATAAATCCAATCCTTAGCCATGCCTCTACACTTCCTAGCTGAGGAGGTCAGAATAATGAATCATTTTCTGACTTGGCTTATCCTCTAAGAGATGAGAAGAAAACCACAGTAGAGTCAAGAACTGAAAAGGCTAAGCCAGTCCAGCAGACAACAAGGACCGGCAGACAGCCAGATGCACAAGGACACTTGGACAGGTGACATGAGGAAATCCATCATTTACTTCCTCTAGATTTTGCACTCTTTCTAATCATCACATCTGAAGTTAGCCAATTAACCTTGAAGGCCTTTTGCATTGTTCTTCTAATTTTCTGTGGCAAACAAGTGTATGCCAATTAAATCAGAGGGTTCAGCAGTGGGTGGTAATCTCAAATGCCCTCTGCTCTGCAGGCCTGTAGTGATTCTGGATGAATGAAGGTGGCAATTGCAATGGTTCCACAGAGTCATCCTTTCCTTTGACTCAGGTAGGTGGCCGAGCTGGCAGCCTTGAATAGGATGCTGGTGGTCACTCATTAACCAAGGCATCAAAGAAGCTCATATGATCTATACACCGTGTGGTCATATCCAAACTGGGCTTTCTTGGACAAATGAGTAGGATTAATAACCATATCAAAGGCCATACATGACCTGCCCAAGTCATTCTGGTACAGTCTCTGCAGGCAAAAAAAAAGGGGGGGGGGAATATGACCTTTTCTCTCTCATACCAACCTGCAACCCCAGAAACCTAGAGGACAGTAGGTCCCAGGAGCCTCAGAGACTCCTCCTCCTCCTCTTAGCAGCCCTGACTCAGCACAGCACACACCCAACTAGCACTTGCTGGCCTAGAGAGCCAAACCAGGCCTCTCTTCTGAAGCACAGCAACCACCTTCCAGGAATACTAGCAGTAAAGATCAGGTACACAGGGCTAGAGAGGTGTCTCAGAGGTTAAAGCACTGGCTGCCCTTCCAGAGAGGTTCTGAGTTCAATTCCCACCAACCACATGGTGGTTTATAGTAATGACATCTGATGCCTTCTTCTGGCCTGAAGGTATACATGCGGGCAGAACATTATACACAAAATAAATGAATTTTAAAAAAATGATCAGGTACACAAGAACATTCAGTAAGTAAAACCCACACGTGGCCATTCTAGCTGTTCTGAACAAGGACCAGGTTAGGGCTGTGAGACTTGTAATAATCAACTAGCAAATTGGTCCACATCTTACTGGGGGAAGTGGAAACCAGAGATCGGAACGACTCAACAAATGCCATGGTAGCAGCTCTTCCTGAGAGTTCTGGGGGGGTTGTTCCAACTCCCCCAAATATAGAAACAGTCGCTCACATAAAAGGTTCTTGCAAAACCAAACTACACCCAGTCTCTCAATAACAACCAATCATTATGTTTGATCCTTCAAGAGAACAAAAATCTTTCCTCTTAGATTCTTACAAAGATATTCTTACAAAGACTATTTTAGTTTAGTTAATAAAAAAAGGAAAATGATTCCATATGAAGGCAAAAGCCTGCAGGGGAGAATAATATATTTGCTAGCTTCCTTTTCAATATTTTCCCTTTCATTCCATTATTTCCAATTATTTCAGAATTGACCAAGGCTCCTATTTCATCATCTACTTATTGGACATAAAATAAGCAAAGGGAAAGTAAAATTGTCAATTCATAATGCCTCATTTCATGATACACATGGCAAGGAAAATTATGTGAGTAATGTAAATGTAGACGAGGACAAAGGACAGGAATACACCTCAAGAAATATTTTTCCTTTAAAAAAGAATAGAGATTCACACAGACACTTTTGATTCTTTTTTTCTTTCACTGAAAGTAGATATTTTTTTCATACAACATATTCTAATTACTGCTCCCTTCCCTCTACTTCCAAGTGCCTTTGATTTTAGCAGGCAAGCGAGTTCCAGGGAGGTCCAGGCTGAACACCAGTTAAGGAGCTATCTCACACTCTAGGAATACTGATCACCTCACAAAGCAGAGTAAACCATCTACTGGTCCTGCTTCTGGCTTTGATAGAGTAAGAGAGGGGAAGGGAACAGAGACTGGGAAAAGTAATCGTGAAATGGAATATGCCTAGTCAAGAAGGCCCATGGTGTGAACTAAACGACATTTAAATAACAAACATCCATACCACTTCCTGGATGCTAAAGGAGTTGTTAGCTATGGAGAGCTGGCATGGTGGAACATTTACGTGTGCCAGGACTCCTAGAATTCTTGTGTGCGTTTGCAGATCTAGACCTCATCTGGTCCCATTATCATCCCTGCTTTGGAGATGAGAAAACTAAAGTATCTTCTAAACTTATGTCTCCCAGAGAGTGATGCATAACTAAGAATAACTTCCGCATTAACTCTAGTGCCATGATATTTATATTATATTTGTTCTCTTTTTATCATTACCCAGCTTGTGAATGAGTGGGTAGGTCCTGGACCCCAGGATTCCTGGCTATAGAGGCCAAGTTATTAACCTCTGTTCAACATGGCCACCTAAATACTATCAGAGGTCATGCAGCCTGACCTCTACACTAATCCCACAAAATGCACACATGCACAGGGTTCCAAGCACAGCCTCGCATTATCACTATCAACAGCTAAGATCATTTATCAGAAGGCTCCTGTACCAAGGTAAGAAAACTTGAGGTCAAGAATGTGAAGCTAATTTAGATCCAAGCTAATAGGTAGCACGCACAGCACTGAACCTATGTATACTGGATAGTAGCACCTGAGCTCACAGTCCCTCGGCAGAAGACAGGGTTGCCATCAAACCATGACCACAGAACATAGGACATACCAAACAACCAACAATGGTAGCTAGCTACATCAGGTGCTGAGACAAAGCCATGGACACTCCTTTCTCAGATCCTACCCAACAACTTCCTACTTTTCATAAAACAGAAAGCAGTACAAAACCCCAAAATCTGTTTCCTTGCTCTCGACACATGAAAGGAAAGCGAGACACTTAGCAAGAAATTCAGAGACCACAGATGAGGGGGCAGCTGATATGCAAAGGAATAAGATGACACATGAAAACGCACAGACTCGATGATACCGTACAGCAACGAGGCATGTAGGGAGAGGCCGGACAGGGAGAAGAGCAGCTCCTGCTGCAGTTTCCTCTGTTTTTAAAAAGCCAGTGCATGCCCAACAATTACTCCAGGTTTTTATCACATACTTAAATTTTTTCAGGTCTTGGCAATTGCAATCACAGGGGACAGAGGTACTGGTGAAGCAAAGCTGAGAAGACTAGGGATGGTTTCATCTAGGAACTGCATCCTGCCCAGGGATGCGCCAGAGGCTCAAAAGAACGCCGGACAGCAGGGGTCTCCAGGAAGCCCTGTCCATCCCACCGCTAAAACTCTCTAAGAACAAACATGGTGTGAAGTCAGATCATCCTGAAGAAGTCTGGAGGGTCTCACTCACTAGGACAGCCCTGGTGCCTAGATACGGTGAACACTTGGGACATTGCTAGTCAACAAATGAATGCCGCTGTGTGACTCTAAACAAATGGCTCTTCTCTTACATTTCCATCCCCTGCTCTGCCAGTGGCACAGTGGTTACTCCTATGCAGTGGAACTGTGGTAAGGGCTGACTGAGTGAATGATGTGCACCTCATCTCCTAGACAAGGTAGATCTTGCCTAGGACAATCTCATTGCCACATTAATTTTTCTAAAAATTTGGCTAAGGGTGCAGCAACCTGTTCTCCAACAACAGAAAAAAAAATTATTGACCTGTCAAATGGATGAAACACAAATTCAACAAATATTACACTCCCCTTCTCTCAGATTAATCCCTAAATTCATTATCGTCTCACTCGACTTCAAGACCCTGTGAGAGTGTTCTAGGTTCATCAGGAGACCATAATCAACCTAGCTCTTCTGGCTGTTCTCTACCGTCTCTCCACAGCCATGGGGTATGAGTCATGTACAGAATTCCTCAAGGTCCAGCACAGCAGAAGGCAGGAGGACACAACACTGTCACCAGCAGACTTAACTGTCTGAGCACTGGTCCTACCAAGGACACAGATAACAGACACCTCCTGGCTCGGAGAAGTTTCCTCCTCTCCGCTCTGGAATCTTGTCTGGACAGAAAGGCCTTTCAGAACATCTCTTAGGAGTAGCCCCCTAGCTCCTTATCACCTTATCCTTACCTTATCCTTTGTACTTTTGGTAGCCTGTGGAAAGGGGAAAAAATTAAATCAAAGGAGCCAAGGCTCCTCTCGTAAAGGCCAGGCAGTCTCCAGGGAGAAGCTACTGACCTAGTCCCCTTCCTGGGCAGGGCAATGAGAAGTAACCTGTCCTGGAAATCTCTATGTGCCCATCACCGGGCCATGCCCACCTCCCTCAGAAGGGGCTGGGACTAGCCTCCGCCTAAAAAAACAAGTCCTCCCTTAGTCAAGAGCAAGATGGAAAAGTAGTAAGAATCAGGAGATGCCATGTTAACAGACTTAAATCCTTAGGAGGCAGAGCTGTACTTCCCAAAGTCACTGGCACGCACGGGGTAATGTATTTTGGCACTACTTTGCTGAGCTGAGCCCACTTCCCAAGCTTGCTGCCGAGGACAGGTGTATCTTCTTCTTAAAGGGAAGTTTGGAACACAGACTTCACTTACAGGAGATACTGAGTTATAAAGAAAGGAGCCTGATTATATTATTTACCAGTAAAGCCAATCTCTGTCTGCAGTAGCAGAGGGCATACCACCCTCAGGAAATAGTTAACATATGTCAGATTCACCCCAACTCATAAAAGATGGTTCCTGTGGGCTGGGGATGCAGATCAGAAAAAGCAGCGCTTGCCTAGCACACAGAAAGACCTGAGTTTGATATCCAGAACATAAACCAAGCGTGGCGGAAAAAAAAAAAAATATGTAATCTCTGTAATCACGAGGTAGAGGCAGGAGGTTCAGTAGTTCAAAGTCATCTTTGGTGACATTTTTAAGCTAGCCTGGGATACATGAGACCATGTCTCAAAATTTAAATAAACAAAGGAAGTTCCTTAAACGCCTATACCCTCCTGGTACACTATAGGCGCTATGTTAGTTAACAGGATCTCCGAAATCCCATTGTAGTCAGTGTGTTGTTCTTGGATCGTCTGTGTTTATGGGACCTGCAGTCCCACCAAGGCGCTGTGATGATGAGCACTGACTGTGGTGTCTCTACAGGGAGGCAGTGGGAGCCATAGCCTCCCCGCTGTCCCCTGACTGGCTAACCAGCTTCCTTCTAATATCACCGGCTCCACACTTTCTAGCACCAGAGGCCAGAAGCTGCACATGGGGAGTAATTTAAGGAATCACCTGTCCAGCTCCCCTACCAGGACACACGCTCTGGGTCTTTTCACAGCTGCTGCTGTGAGGGCTGCAGCCTTGTAGGCTGTCAGCTACATCAGTGGTTCCTCCACATTTCCCACTCTGTCCTGCCAGAGTACTGGTGACCTGCTTGAGGGAAGACATCTTAAGAGACCCCTATCCCAGGCTCAGCAACCTGAGGATTTCACAAAATCTCCCATTTTGGCAAACATAAGGACTAATAAGCAGACAGAGCTCTATTCAACAAGCAAACATGTACCCCAGGAACCCGGCTGACAAACATCCCAGGACACAGCTATGAAAGACCCAGAGGGGAGGCAAACTGAAGCCAGCATGCACCAAAAACCACTTCAAATGGCATACAATATTCCACAAACAAAAATTATGACATGGAACTAATCATGGATTCTGTGCCAAAGCATGTGTGAGTCACACCCAGCACAAGATGAAAGGAAATTGTGTGACATACTCCCTGACTATTTACAACACACACACACACACAGAGAGAGAGAGAGAGAGAGAGAGAGAGAGAGAAAGAGAGAGAGAGAGACGTTCTATATAAACTACAAACAGAAAAGTCCTTTTCAGGGTTACAAAGAAGGTGCCCACTTTCAGATAAGACTCCGGCAAGGCAGGCTTTACAAAAGAACAAGTCATTTTGCCAAAAGCAGTGGCGAGATGAAACCTAAGGCAAGACTGCCTTTAAATAACCACCAGCAAGCGATGAGCTGTCACGGGCAATTACTACTGTCAAATGCGTGCGAACATGCACACTGTGACAGCCCGATTACAATAAGACAGCAGAACATCAATTTTTAAAATAATCTAAAATAATGTTTCAAATAAAACTCTCAGTTCTGGTCTTAAAGAGGGAAACAGGATCCCCCTCCACACAGACACACATTTTTCCTCTCTCTCTCTCTCTCTCTCTCTCTCTCTCTCTCTCTCTCTCATTTATGACCAGTGCTCTGAAATCAGTTAACTAATACTGATTATGGCAAGGTGACTCAGTCTGTTCCAAACACAAAGAGAGCAATGCCTAAGGTCACAGCCAGACCTTGAGGTAGACACTGGAAAGAACTAGGAGGGTAACCAGCCAGAAGAGAAACACCCAGAAGGGAGGTGCTTCTGCATGGCCCCAAATATCCCATGCTTCCTGAAGGTCAGTGCCATGGCCTGAGGAGAATGAAATGCTGGTGTGTTTAGCACAGGCACTAAAATCACCTAAGCAAGGATTAAATGCTTAGCTCCATCTTTGCCAGTCAAAGGGCACTAGTGAAGTTACTTTGTAAGTTTGCTCAGATGTAAACTGAGAGGGCTGACAACCACCTGCTCCATAAGGTCACCGAAAAAATTAAACAACAGAATGTCAAGAGCTAAGCACAGTGCCTATCTCAAAAATCGGCAGCTGCCCCTGCCAGTACCATCAACACTTCAATCAAATGAGAGCTCAGCGGTGAGCCAGTTCCCTTGCTGGTTCCTGTATGACTTACTCATTCAGCAAGTACTCACTTCTCCCCATGTGCTGAGCACCATTCTGGAGGTTAGGTGTGCAACAAGCCCTCAACTGGGGGTGACGTGTCCATAACCAATGTGGCCCCTAAGGATGCGGACCAATACTGAGCACATATAACAAAATAGTACAAATGCCTAAATTGTAGTTTAGAATGGATTTAAAGTGTGAATCTAGTCATGTATACACCATCAGAGTGAAAGCTTTTCAAAACATCTATTTTCTCGAGTTTTGATCATATTCTTTTATATTATTTTTTATAATTATTTTATGTGTTTGAATGTGCATGATATGAATGCCTAGGAGTTACAGATGACTAGAGCCACCGATAGGTAGGTAGATAGATAGATAGATAGATAGATAGATAGATAGATAGATAGATAGATTGTATTGTAGGGTGGGTCAAGCAAGTCTCTCTTTGTCTTCTCTCTCGTGCGTGTGTGTGTGTGTGTGTATGAGTGTGTGTGTGCACGCTCGTGTGTGAAGTACTACATTATATCTGCTCCCTTTATCTGTCTTACACTGAGATTCAATCCTGCAGAGTTTTCACCCACCGAGCGTTAATGTCTAACAATGGGTTAAAGTTGAGCACTAGCTAAAGGAGTTGTCAGATCCATACAAACTAAAAACGAAAGCAGCCTACCCCATCAGAGATGAACAGAGTCCGTGTGTACGTAGCCAGAAAACATACAATCACAAAAACTGAAGTGCATGAGCATCCAGCTGACTGCATTTATTAACTGTGAGGATGAGTCATCAAGCAACTCTCTCGGTAAATGAAAGACTAAACAGCCCTATTGTTGACAATTCATCAAAAAGTTAGTGCAACGCAATGAAGCATGAGCCAACTCTGGCCAGAAGACAAGAAGAGAGAGATAAAAGACCAGCAAAGGCCTTTCCAAGATAACCACAACAAGCTGAGGAGTCACAGCCATCATTTACATCAAATGAAACTCTAAATGGAATGCTTTACTGGACAAGGGGGAGTAGGGTGTGTTTGACAGATAATATTTTATCGCCTCCAGCTTTTTATTTCCCTCAAAGGGTTAGATCAGTTGCCAGTGTATGGTTGACCTAATAGCTAACTAGTGTAGGTCAAAATCCCTTTATCTAGATATGACTCAATTTATGATCAGCTAAGCACCAATAGAAGCACCCTATTTTCTAACTAGAGCTATGAAGAAATATGACTTTTCTTCAAAATTCGTCTTAACACAGAGATGTTTTGGAAACTTATGCTCCAGATGGGCAGAGTTAATCAGACCTAGTATGTCTCAAATTTTAATGTTCAGGCAAATCACCTGGGTATCTTGATAAACCTCCAATCCTATGAGGACCAGATGGAGCCCATGACTACATTTCTAACAAATCCCCAGGTGGTGCTGATGCTGCTGGATCATGAACCATGCTTTAGAAAGCAAAGAAACCCTGACCATCCAGCCATAGTCTAGTGATGGAACATTCTCTTCTCATGAGGAAACTACTCAGGGTTACAGATGGCTCCAGGATTAGAGTAGAAACCAAGGACTAGATTCTCCCCCTCCACGACCGCCCCACTATATATACATACACATATTTGCAGGTGTGGGTTCAGACACAAGAAATTTCTAACTCTACTATATGCAGGTCACTGAAGGATACACTGAAGAAGCATAAATTCCATACTGGTGAGCTCTACCTTAAGCAGCCTGGGAGGACACGTGCCTTTGACTGCTCTGACAAGTGTGTAGGCGATTCACCCTCTTACTTTTGGCCCATAGTAACATAGGGAACTCCTTAAAGATGGAGAGGGGCTAAACGGTCGGAGAGCAACACAATTCAGGACTCCGAAATCTGGCTTCAGCATACAGTTCCCTCATTTTGGCTTGAGCTCCATTACAAGGAATCTTCTTCCTTTCTTATTAACAACATCCTGGCTGTCCTAAGCAGACAGAGGCTGCTCAAACCCACCATGTCCTGGCACAGCCTTCCAGGAAAACATACAGTCCAGCCTAGACCTAAGGGCAGAAGACTAGTCATGACAGCTCTGTCAGCTCTCATGTTAGTTAACGCTTAAGGGTTCCGTTACAAGCAGACTGTTTCAAAGTTTCTGGGAAGGTGGTGGTGGAAATGCGTACATATTGTACCTAGCATTTTAAAGTGACTTCAAAATGTCTAGTTATCAGTATGTTTTTATCATTACACCATTATGAACATAAAGCCACCAAGAGCCATTTGGAAGAAAAGGTTTCTTTCATTTCTGAATTCCAAGCCTAAACCTGTCTGTTCTACTGCCACACAGATATAATGCCTGCTTTCTGAGAACCGTACTCGTGGCTTCCACTATTGTCCACAAATGTCTCTTTTTAAAAAGATATTCATTTCATGTGTATAGGTGCTTTGCCTGTAGCGTGTGTATGCCATGCCTGCAGGGTCCAAAAGAAGGTGTCAGGTCCCCTGGAACTGGATTAGCGATGGTGGTGAGCCATCTTGAGAATCAAACCCAGATCCTCTCTGAAAGAGCAGACAGTGATCTTAACCATCAAGCCATTTCTCTACCTCACTCTGACTGCTTTTAACAGCCACTGTGGCCAGGCATGTTTTTCTCTAATGCCAAATTTAAGATTATCCAAGCCTTCAGCTCTCAAATCACACGTTGTTGTTGTTTAACATGCTGGACAAAAAAGAACAAACCCAAACACAATACAGCTGTTCAGAGAAAAAAGAACCACCTTAATAAGAATCACTTAATAGTTTGTAATCCAAATTTATCTGGCAACATTTTGTCCAAGCTCTTGACAAGAACATCTTATCAGGATCCAAAAATATCCTAAGGATGTTGGAACGGGTCAGAATTGGATTCTCAACACTCAGGTCTTTGAATTAAGCAACATGAGGTCCAAGAATGGCCTGTCTGTCACCCACATGTTTCTGATGTGCACGTTCAAGGCTACCATTTCAAATGCCAAACTGAAATTCCTTAGGAAGGAAACTGCAATTTTTAATAAAGTTCTCCAGAAAGTTCCAACACACATTAAAATGCTAAAGCAAAGACATATCTACTCAACTCAAGGAAGAAAAATACAGGCAAACAAGTAATTATATGCAAGATGCTACCCACAGTTTCAACGGCTTCCCAGACAAGAAATTCCATTAACTTACTGAAGTCCACCATTCTAAGCACTTCCCAAATTCAATCCACCACATCCTACCTTTTCTGTGACATCAAGTCCATACTGCTTAAATTTTTTTAATAAACTCATTTTCCTTACATGTATTATGAAAACAAATTTCATATTTAATAGATGTGAAACTAGATTTGATCCTTAGTTTGTCTTGTAAATAAATGCTGTAATTATCAATACAAAATACTATCACCACACCACCCATATCAGAGTTCCATCTATCTGGAACCAGGGCACTTATGGCATAGGATGGAGGGGTGGCTATTCTGAAGAACTCCAGAAGAGCTGTCCTAAAGCCTCTGTCGACATACACCTGACAGAGCAGGCGATGGAAAAGACAAGAACTGTGCCACTGGTAGAGATGGCAGCCTGTCCATCTGTCTGCTCGTTCACCCTCTGCCCAGGCTTCCTGCTATACGGACCAGAGTAGACAGTCGACCTAGCCTAGACAGTCTGCTTCTTTTCAAATAATTTGTCATTAGGGCCCAGAAGAGCTTGCTGATTGACACGACCACACAAACTGAGCGCTTTCTGGGTCTCCTTCGGCCATATGCATAGACTGAAGCAGATGGGGCTAGTCCACTATAGACCAGGTGGAGAGAGCAGCAGCACCAGGAAGAAAGGACCAACAATCTGAGGTCCTGGCTGTCTGACTCCTGGTTCTAGACCAGGGTGCTTCCTGTCTTTTGCGATGAAGGAGATGGCCCAGTATTCCATTCTTTACACCTGGCTTTGGGTAGTTTGAGATCAAACAGCTCCTAGCAACCGAATCAACCCTAACTACTACTTATTGTGATGTTCAGTATGGGATCACAGATGAGCAAGTGAAGTTAAAGGACACTTAGGACCAAGATGGGTGTCCTTCCTAGACATACTCTGAGAGAGACTGGGGCTTTAACAGGACAGGGAAAGGGGATTCTTAAGAGAGTTCCTCCACACTACTCCAAGTGAGAGGTACCAGAAAGATGGGCTGACTCAAGGCTACCCGAAGTTCCTCCCTCCTGCGGATGGGCAGAAAGAATAAGAAGGGTGGCAAATACAGCTAACAGATACCTTGTCAATAAGTGATTGCATTTCATATTCCAAGTAGCTCAAATGTGGTTATCTTATTTACACATAAAGAGATTAAGACTCAAAAATTTTAAGTGACCGCCATGGTGGATGGTGGCATTGCTAAGAAACAGATGATACAAACCCTGGAGTTTGAGCTCTCAGGCATCATGAGACCTTGCCTTACTAGTCAAAGACAACAACAAAAAAAAAAGAAAAGAAAAGAAAAGAAAAGAAAAGAAAAGAAAAGAAAGAAAGAAAGAAAGAAAGAAAAACCGTCTGGGAAACCTAGTGTTTGTGTGACAGCATAAGAGCCCACTGAGTCCAGCATTATCATTCTCATCTTCAATCCTAACACTCAAGAGGCTGTGGCAGGTGAATCATGCCAGATTGAAGGTCAACCTGTACCACATAATTCCAAACCAGTGCAGACTACACACTGAAGCCCCATTTCCAAATGAATAAGCACACGAAAGTGCAGTCACCAAAAGAATATCTGTTCAACAGCAAAGAGCCACCTGCCTCCTGGACAAGTTCATGACTCCAGCCAGCAGCACCACACCCATGGGCACAGCACCAAGAAGAAAGGTGTGCAGGGCTGAGACGCCGTGCCACTCTGACAAGACGTGCCATGGCTGCCTAGAACAAGGGTTTGTGGAGCTGGCATGAGCCCAGATCATAGACAAGAGACTAAATTAGAGGGTCTGAATTTTAAGTAGTACTTGGTATATGGCCCCACATCTGTGGTCCCACATCAGGTAGAAGAGAAGGCTCTCTCCTAGGCCAGACAGAACTAACTGAGTCTGTCAAGAGCCAAGCTGTCAGAAGTCCTAACAAATGCTGGAAAAGAGGAATCACTTTGGGGGATTGGGACTATAAGAAGTGTGCTAAGAAAGAGAAAGCAAACCTTAACCACAGCCTCAGAACCTGTTTTGATATCCCTGGGATTCCTCCGCTAAATCCGGAAGCCTAGAGCAAACAATTAACCTGTCAAAGTTCACAGGAAACTTTTAACCGCTGACCCCTGAGTTCAAACAGATCCCTAGCCTTGTCAGGAAGTTTTACACAAGGTACCTGAGTCTTTCAGTATCGGTTCAGCCAGCTGACCCTGACAGAATAATGCTCACCCATCTAGCTGTCACTGTCTCCGCCATGGTGGTGAACAGTGACAGGCATAAATGAAATTAAAATCTTGGTCAGTGCTGAGGCAAGCACTCATGTTGGGTTCCTCTGCCCACACCACCTCTTGAGAGGCAGCGCTAGTTGGAGTTACCTGGGGCTGAGGAAGTAGTCAGGGTCAGGAGTAACAAAGATGCCAGGATGACATGGCAGTCCAGCCCAAGATCCATGCCCATCCAGGGGCACATTCAAGAACCAAGGCTCTCACAGCACTATCCTCTCAGAGCCCCCCACAACCCTGTACTGTCCACTTCACTTGGCTCCCTTCCCCATTATCTTATCTCAAAGGAAGACATCTCCCACCACCACCCACCACCCACCACCCACCTTGCTCTTCCCACTCTCAGTCCCAGGTTCCAACAATGACTCTAGAAAAGTGGCATTCACTACTTTTCCCTTGGCAACTCCTATTCTTCCAGCCACCTGCTGAACCACAGCACCTGAATGCTGCGCAGCAGGCACCTCCATCCCAATGCCTCCCCGCCCACCTGAACTCCTTATTTCTGGCACAGAGAAGAGAACTGATGTCCAGTGAACTTCTCGCACTTGCCAAGCACCATGCTGGGCCCTTTCCTGTTCTTGAGTGCCAGAGATGCAAAATCCCACCATCCTCTCTGACTCCCTCCAAGTTCATTTTCTCCTCTCTGACTATACAGCCCCTCCTAGGATCCCACTGAAGCCCTCTTCTTCCCATACTGCCTGCTCTGTCTTCATGCATCATCCTCTGGAACGCAGGGCAGATTCCCATCATTGAGCTGCTCAAGACAAACCTGTGCCCCCTGTTCCTACAAGCTGACCCAAGTACCCTGTCTGACACTGGAGAGCTGCCACCACCTGCCTCTGACGTACATTCCAACTTCCTACCCACCACTTCCCTGCACGCCTCCTGGGCCTCAGCCAAATCACATGATTCCCCTTTCCCTGGCAGCTCGCTGAACTTTCCAAGACCTTGTTCACATAGTTCCTTCTAATCTGCATGCCTTTTCCTCCCATGTCTTCAAAGCTCACACACACACACCGCACACACACACACACACACACACACACACACACGCGCGCGCACTCCAGTGTCCCAGGAGATACAGAGAAAGCATTGTCTACAAGATGCCTATGCTTCTCCCACAGTAGAGAATGACTCTATCTGCACGCAAGCTTCAGCTTCATTCATTTACTACTTGTAAGGTACTATTTTAACTGTGTTCTATTAGAGAGTGGCACTAGGGAGTGGTGCAGACTGGGTGAGCCTTACCTCTACACTCTCCACTGTACCTGATGCACCATTTACCTAAACAATATCCATACACTCGGCACACCACATACCCAGCATCTGCTGTGTGCTATGGTGCTGCTATCACATGCTCAGCACTATGATGGGGAACCACCAAAAAAGTATATTTCCACCTTCCTGGGTATGGTGATTAGTTTTAATTATCAGCTTGAAATAATCTAAATTCAACTGGGAAAAAAGCCTCAGTATGGGGATTCTTTACATTGGGTTGACCTATGAGCATTTCTGTAGGGGATTGCCTTAAATTAATTGATGTAGAGAGAGCAATCCTACTGTGGGTGGTGCTATTCCCTAGGCAGGGGATCCTGAACTGTATGAATAAACGAGCTGAGCACAAACAAGCATGCAAGTGAATATACTTATTCAATTCTCAGGACACTGGATGTGACTGGCTGTGTAAAGTTCCTGCCGTAACTTCTCCACAGTGAAGAACTGTGACAAAAGCATCTCAGGACCTGTGCAAAGACACTGAAGATGAAAGCAGAGGGCTAGCATGGCTGACGACTATAAAAGAAGCTAGGGAATGATGCAAGAGAGCGAAAAGGACATCTCAAGACAAGGAACGATATTAACGTATATGACCCTTACTAACTAGGATGCTTTACCCACCAAACTAACCAACCTCCCATCTATAACAAAATACCAACGATAACTCAAAATATATTCCTTTCTTATTTGAAAAACTTTCTCTTTAGGTGTAGTAAATGTTCTTCTCTTTAAAAAAGATTAAAGTACATTCTCCTAGATAGCATTAGAAAAGCAAATGAGGATGGAACCTGGTTAAAAAAAAAATGTGATTCAATAAGCTATACAATGTCGATTTGACCTTGAACCGGAAGCTAGCAATTGGCCAGGGAAATGGCTTGTCAATTGTCTTACCCTGGTAATAACTGCTGAGCATTGATAAAGGGTGTGACAATTACTACCTCACTGGATTTCCACAGCATCCCAATATGATTTTCATTCAAATTAAGAAAAAAAAACAAAAGATGATGAAGATGACGGTTCAGTGAGGAAGGTTGCTTGCCACCAAACCTGGCAACCTGAGTTCAATCCACAGGAACCACATGGTAGAAGGAGAAAATTGGCTTCTGTGAGCTGTGGTCTGACTTCTGTTTGCTTGGTGTATACACACATGTATACACACACACACACACACACACACACACACACACACACACTACATAAACACATTGCTTTGGAGGCAAGGTCTCACTATGTATCCCTGGCTGACCTGGAACTCACTATGTGTGGTCTTAAACACACAGAGATTCATCTGTTCTGCCTTAGAGTGCTTGGATTAAAAGAATTCACCACCATGCCTGGTAAGAAAATGCAATTTTTAAAAATAAAAAATAAACCTGAAGTTCAATTAGAATAATGTCACCCAAGTGAGAAGCAAAGCCAGGTGTTGGCCATGTCACTGGGACACCGCAGTCTGCAACCTTGACCATCATCCTCCGGTGCATCAATAATGGGAATTTCTGCCCGCTTACTTACCTAGCCCTGCTGTATCCAGGCTCTAGGTAACTGAGTACCTGCCATGCAAGTCAAAGATCACGTCAGGAGGAATGCTGCTGTCTGCTCCCTTCCTGTGCCAGGTCTCCCTCAAAACAGCCCAACTCTTCCTCCAGTTTGAATAAAGATCAGTCTTCCAGGTCATCGCAATACTCAATGTCCTGAGAGAACAGGAACTGGAAACCAATGAATCTCCTTAAACTACAGTACGGCCAAAGTCAACAGACTCCAAGCCCCTCTAGCAGAACACTGAACCGGAAGGGGGGTGACACGGGTTGCCAGGAAGCTTTAGCTGTGGCTTCTCCAGCTCCTGGCACATTTCTGCGTCTTGTGTGGAGGACAATGTCACACTTTCTCCTTCAGCAAGTCCTTCCCCTAACAACCACCACTCTCCTCCCTCAAGTCCTGCCTGGAAGTAGCCAGGACGTGCGGGCAAGTGAAACTTACACACTGGTTGTGCATAAAACTTCCAGCCTGCCTCCAGCCTAGCCCACCCTCCAGAGGATCAGCCAACTGCCTTGAATCACCAGCAAGATTTCATTGAGCTCTGTGCCCACGCCCGAGTTCAGAGCCAGTCAACTCCTTCCTTCTGTTCTTGAGGTTTGGTTGGAGCAATTCGAGACCCTGGGGTAAAGTCGGCGTTTCACAGCTGCATTCCTGAGGCACACTGTTATAGACTCAATTGTATCATGCAAGGACCTCACAATCTAACTGTAGCTGGAAACAGAGCCTTTAAGAAACAATGAAGACAAACTGCAGTCATGTACGTAGACCTTACTCTAACATGACCAGTCACATCATAAAGAAATTAAAACAGGACCATGCACAAAAGAAAGATGACGTGAAGCCTCTGGGAGGAGGGGACCACCTACAAGGCAAAGAAAAATTCCTGCAAGTAAATGCCTCTGCCAACAATAGACGTGTGTGTATGTGTGAGCATACGAGTATGTGTGTGCGTGTGTGTGTGTACACACATGTGTACGTGTATCCTTAGACCCCACACAGCTGGAGTTACAGGAAGTTATGAGAAATAGAACATTTTTTAAAATTTTTTATTATTCATTTTTATTTCATGTGCATAGGTGTTTTGCCGTGGGTGTCAGGTCCCCAGAACTGGAATTACAGACAGTTGTGAGCTGCCATGTGGGTGCTGGGAATTGAACCCGGATCCTCTGGAAGAGCAGTCAGTGCTCTTAACCACTGAGCCATCTCTCCAGCCCCCTAGAACATTTCTTTTAAAAAGTAAACGGAGTTAAAACACAGTTAAACTTCTTCATAAACAAGGACTTGAACTTTTACTTGAAAACCTATTTTAGACCACAGTTGCGGTAGGCTTTTCCTGTAAAGAGCTGTGTTAAACAAATGCTTGCAGCAACTGTCATGTCAGGATGTGTGCCCAAACAACCCTCACACCAAGGGAAGGAAGGAGGAAACACTGCCGGGTGGAGGCAGCAGACAAGGGACCCTACCACAAGATTCTTTCCAAGAAACGTCATTCAGAGATGATATTGTCAACTGAACTGGACAGCTGAGTGAACTCGTACCTCCTCAGTGGTAACTAGGAGTTTTGAGAATCCCGTGAGGAGGTGAGGAGGCTGCAAGCCATGAGCCATTCCTAGAGACTGGGAGGTTTCAGTTGCTAACAGCCAAGAAACATGGAGAGAAGGCTTCAGAGGGTTCCGTCCTCAGCTAACGCGGGAGTGCAATGCTCGGACTGCCTTGCAATCCGGGAGCAATGTTAGACACACAGGTGTCATAAGTAAACAGCCAGCAGTAAGCAAGCAGTGGCTGTGAGTCAGGCACTGTGCTAACAAGATTCGTGTGCACCAGCTCATTTGCACCCCACAGAAACCACAAGTGATATGTCATCTTCTACTTCTTCCATGTAAGCGAAGCGTTCCATAGGAGTACTGCTTACACATGATGTACTCCAACCTCCTACTTTCTATTTTCCTCACTAGACTATTTCTATTGCCTTTTATGCAGTGACTGACTCATGAACGTACAACACTTGTTAGATAAATGAAAAAAGAGGTACCTTTCCTAAAAGAAACAGGCCCGGGGCTGAAGTATGAAGGTAGTTATCTCCATATCCCATCCTCTTGGCTTCTGTTTTCTACCCCACAGTGACGCTTGCTGGAAATGGGAGCAAAATCACCTGATTTGGAGAGACGTGTATCCACAACACACTGCACAGTGATTTCTGCACCCTCAATGGTGATCTTCTGCCCTGTACTGATAAAGGGGCTGGTGCTTGTACAGAACATAGGGAAGAGTCAGCCCAGACAAGTGCAGAGCACAGAGCAGTCAAGGAGACTCCTTTCCCTGCCTGGCCACACCCCATGAAGCATCTCACACACCAGCCTGAAATACACTAATTCACCTTATTAATGGAAGAGAGAGGGACAAGGGGCTAGAAGGGGTACATATAATCTCAGGACCCTCCTGCAATCTGCTGGATCGCAATGCTGTAGTCTGCAATTCAGCTTCTCCCCCAGCATAGCACCTATATGGCCTGGTGGTGTCCGGAGTCACCAGAGGTGACACACAGACAATGGAGTTTGCGTAATAAATTTTTACTTAACTTTCTGTTGGGGAAAATCAGACTAGCTCTTTAGGAAACCAAGAATATCCTTTGATAAAAAGATCAAATACTCCCAACTGAAAAAAATATTAGATAAACAATAGAATAGGTGCTCCATCCATGTGGCAGAAAGTGATGGAAGCGATTAAGGCTGGGAAACTCTGGTTTCCTGGAACATTCTCAGTTTATGGATCAAATGTCTCCATCCTTGCAGCTCACAAATCTGCCCAGGTGTCACAGTTCAAAAGGAAGGGAGTTTCCAAACACTGCATTTTCTAAATTTCCCACCAAAATTCCTTAATAAATGACTAGACACCAAAGGGAGAGACAAAGAGGGAGGAGGAAGGGCAGACATGCAACACAAAAGGCATGTTCACAAAAATGCTGTGTTGTTGACACCAGGGCTTGGCCAGAAGCTGATGCCCTGCCCGCTGCCCGGGGAGGCCTGGGACACAGAGCTCCCTTTGACACCACCCCTAAGTCCCACTCCATTCTTCTGAGAGGGCAGCTCAACTCAGCCCTGTCCAAGGAACCGCACTGAGGACTCTGGAACTTGATCCAACAATAACACACAATGAGGCCTTCTCTCTCTGATAACGCAGGAACCTCTCCCAGACAAAAGTCAAAGCTCATTCTGAGAATTCCCTCAGCCGCAAGAGGCCTCCTCCTCGACTTTCGTGTTTGAAATTATTGAGTCGCAGGTAGCTGTAGATGGGAGAGATTCGAAACCAGAACAAAGTGGGAGAGAGAAACACTTGCACTCTCCAGTTCAGGGTGTCTTATACACGGGAGCAAGGGGAGGTAAGCCTGAAAGCAAAGCAGTTGAGCTGGGATCCATCCACTGGTGGGATGCACTCAGGAAGCCACGGGTCAGACCCCCAGAGCTACACAAAGGCAGTGCGGTGGTACACGCCTGTACTCCTAGCACTTGGGAGGTGAAGGCAGGAATCACAAGTTCAAGTTTATTCTCAGCTTTCCAGTGAAAGGCAGTCTGAGATACCTATGCCCTGTCTTAAGGGGGGAGGCTCCACACTTCTCATTAGTCTCACACTTTGTACATTGGTTTAAAATGAATGAATGATATTCTAACACTCACAGCCAGAGAAAAGGGAAAGGGCAGGGAGGAAAGCACAGCCCGCACTGGCCTAGGGCAAGCTCTGTGAGGACAGAGCTTGTCTTTCTCATGCTGCATTCCCAGAGCCAAACACAATCTGGTACTCAGCAGAGACACAACAAACTAGAACTGAATGAATAGCATGAATGAGAGGATGAGAATGGATGGTGGATAGATGGGGATGGCCGGCTGGATGGTTTAGGCGGAGCTGGGAGCCAGCGAATGACAGAGAGACAGGAAAGAGACCTCACCCTAGGGCTTACTTCTCCCTCCTCAGATCTACCCTTGACAGGTGGGAGACTGACAGGAGGACTTTTGACCTCCATCGGAGACCACAGGTCAGCACAGTGAATGCCGCCGGGCTGTGCTCCAGGACTTGCTCTTACACACCAACTTCTAGGTCTGAAACAGAGGAGCAGAGCGAGGCCGGCAATGCTGGCTCGTATCCACCCATTGACGGAATGCCTCCAGCTAAGTTCAAAGTCCTTTACATCTTGGCTTCTCTCTCAAGGGACTTTTACTTAGAGCTTTTTTTCCTTCTTTTCCTTTTTCTTTTTTTTCCCTCTTTTCTTATCTGCATTTTCTAATCATTCTATAATGAAGATAGATTAATGGGATAATAAAAATGCCAAACATTTAAAAATACACAAATAAGATCATTTTAAAAAAGACACCAGAAAGGCACAATTTATAGTTACATTTTAACATTTGTACATTACAAAACTTAACAATGTCATTTCATGCAATTGCAGTCAGCCGTGTCCTTTGAAATACAAACAGTTAATCTTATGATAAAAGTCAACCCTCTGGAGTTAAAATCAGAACATTGGCCACCAGGCACTTATCTCATAAAAGGAGACAGCTATCTGATGGGTGGGGTGCCAGTACCAGGAAAGCACAAGGGCCACGAGCTAATAAGCCAGGGGCCATATATCGACAGTGCATTTGTTCTAGTTCATCCAAGCAGAGAGGCTGGTCTGCATCTCCCCGCGTTCAGTCCAGTTCGATGGTCTCCTAAAACAGTGCGAAACTTAAAGGAGAAATAGAGGAAGCCTCCCAGTTCTCCCTTTTCTACTCATCTTCCTCACTATGACATGACACAGCATTTCAAACAGCCTGTGAGACCCTCTTCCTTCCCAAGGGCAGGCCCGGAGGAAGCCAGAACAGGCAAACCGCACAATCCTCTGTCTTCTGTCCCTTTGACAGGCATAGGCACCGAGGCAGGGGCACTCGCTCACATCAGGATCAAGAGCCAAGGTTGTAAAGTGGTATAAGCCCGAACATTCCCGGGATGTATCAACAGAAGGGGTATGGAGGGCAGCCAAGGCAAAGACTTCCCAAAGCTAAATCAATAGAGCCAGCTGTGGACAGAGGGCAACAAATAAAGTGTGTAAGACACAGCCAGTTCAGCCTCGACAGCTGCCCTGGGGACATTATTCAACAAGGCCTGTGAAATCTGTTTCCAGCTCCCTTCTCGTACACCAAGCCTCCGCTGCCCTTCTCAAAGAAAGTACTAGGTCTGGATTATAAGATCTGGGGGAGACACTGCTGATGGGACACACCCACTCCGGTTTACACAACACACTGAGTTTGGCCCTTCACTGGCAGTGGGCTCGGCACCGCTCATCCGATGACGAGTTTGGTAAACAAGTGGCCACACACTCATGACCCAAAGCTGCCTGACACAAAAAATGGAGCAACTGCACCTACTACCTCACATAGCAGCTTCTAGAGTCAAATGGCACCAGCCTGCCCTGTGTGAGCTCAGGGAATCTCAAGCTAGTTAAGACACTAAATGGAGAAAACTGCTCAGCCTACTTCAGGATCATGTTAGAGAAAAATCCCACCTGCTTCTCCCAACATAGAGAATGTGCCTATTTATGGAAAGACTCTTCCCACCTAGGATCCCAAAACTCTCCCCTCGTTGCCATTTCCAGTTGCTGCCATTTCCCCAGTGCCTCCAGTCTCAGCCGATAGCCATTCAAAGAAAACAAGCGCTTACTGTGAGCAGAGTCAACTGCTGGTTAGTCCAAAACAGTCTTAGCCTGCTTCTGGTTTCCTGGGTTTCCCAAAGGGACTAAAGATGACACATGTGCCCATAAAATCCATGTGTTTACGCAGGGTCAGCTGTCCGGGAAATGGAGCTAGAACAATGTGCTTGGGAGTATACTTTCTTAATTCCATTATCTTGTACTTACATTTCACCCATACATCTCCCTTCTCCCTGGTGTCCACACTCTACAATAATATATATATGTATACGTGCGTGTGTGTGTGTGTATTAATGAATAGAGGCAAAGTCCACAGCCCCTTCCTCAGCCTCTGGGGCAGGGCTCCTTGATTAGGGACCTTCAATAACCCTTTAACACACCCTCACACACACGTACAAACCTGCACACACATATGCAATGTATAAAATTTTGATACCAATAATTTATTATGCAATGTACAACCATAAAAATGTATATCATTGTCACTTAATTTTTATTTGTTATCATAGTTATTTATTTGTATGTGTCTGTGTATGTGCACATGCATCCCATGATGTACATGTGGAAGTCAGAAGACAACCCAAAAAAGTCAGTTCTCCTTCTCCTTCTACCACATCACTCCTGGGGATCAAAATCAGGTCATTAGGCTTAGCAGCAAGAGCCCTTCCCTGCTAAGCCATCTCACTGCCCAATCGCTTAATTTCTTCACAGGTTAGAGAATGGTAAAGCAAGCATAGGATCTGAGTTCAGATCCTAGAAACCATCTAAAAAACAGGACATGGTGCCATGTACCTGTGAAACCAGCTTTACAGGTGCAAAGTTGCAATACGCACAAAAAAAATTATAGTAGCATCTTTAAAAAAAGAAGAAAGAAAATAAAAGGCTAGCCCAGGAAAAATTATCCCAGAATAACCTGAGATAAGTCTTGATGTCTGCTAAGATCTTAGTCTCAAATCTGCCCAAATTCGCCTCTCTGGATGTCTCCCTAGGTCACAGTAGCATTGGTGGCTAATGCACACCTCACCTTTGTTGTCTTCAGGCAAACCCAGTAGTACATTCCCTCTTACAAAACAAGCTCCATTAAACATAAGTTCCCCAGATGCTATGTTTTGAAAGGGAGCTGTCTCCCCCACCACACACACACACACACACACACACACACACACACACACACACACACAGCTTGTGTTTACAGCCTTGTTCTCCAGCTGGGGTACTGCTGGAGTTGGAGGGGGGGCCTATGAAGTCTTTAAAGGGAGGGCATAGCTGGCAGAGCAGATTACTGGGGATGGAGCCTTTGGAGATTATACCTAACCCCCTCTTCCAATGTACAGTATGCCTTTTCTTCTGGTTGGCTACAATGTGAGGAGCCTCTGCCACACGCAATGCCTTTCCTGCCATGCTGGACTGAGAGCTTGATAAACTGTGGGCCCAAATAAGTCTTTCTTCCCTTAGTTTCTTTCTGTTAGGCATTTTGATCACAAAAACATAAAGGTAGCTAATATACCATACGGCCGGAATTCCACTTCCAGTCACCTACCTGAGAGAAATAAAAGGACTTTCACACAAAAAATTTGCATAAAATGCTCAGAATAACAGAAATAAATGGATCAGCAAGATGGCTCAGCAGGGAAAGGCACTGATGTTACTGATGACCTGAGTTCGATCCCTGGAACCCACACAGTAGAAGAAGAAAACTGAATACGACAAGTTGTCCTCTGATCTCTACACATGTGCCCTCCATAGCATGTGCATATGCGCACACACACCACTGATAAATCAACAAATATAAAAAAATTAATAGAAATGATCTAAATATCTATGAAGGATAAAATAGAAAACTAAATGTGGTATGATTCACAATGAAATACTAATCAGTAAGAAAAGGGAATGAATTAGCAATATAAGATACAACATAAAAACTTGAAAAAGATGTTGAACTATGTGAAAGAATCCAGACACAAAATATCATACAATATGATTCCATTTATGTGGAATTCCCAAACATGGCCAGCATACAATATACAAATTAAGAGTTGCCTGAGAAAAGGATGAGACAAATGAGCAGGAAAGAAAGTTTCATAATAAGAATTGTCTTTAATTTGTTCAAAACCATGCTTTATTAAGATATTGGCAGAATACAGAAGCTTTGTCCAGTGAGTGTGAGTCCACAGGGAGTCGGAGGAGTGAATTTCCCAGAGGCCTCTCTGGCAAGCCTCAGCCTTGACAGTCAGCCCCAGAAAGTTGTGCATAGTTGTTGTGTAACCGCTATTTGTATACAGTATACACACAGGGTCTAATTCTCTGGATTAGGTTAGAACTGCAAGAACTGATGTTTTTATAGGCAGAAGTTATTAAATAATGATCATTTAAATTCCTCAACCTAGAGCAGAGACTTTTAAGTCTGACAGGTCTCAAGTGACACTAAGCTCTAGCACACAGTCCAAGTTCCTGTTCCCTTGTATGGAAAGCCGGGTGATTACAGGATCTTACTCAGAAGGCTGCTGTGGGCTTTAGTGGAAAGCACCTGCCAGGGCAGATACAAAGTCACAGAGGAAGTATCCTGTAAATTGTAACAGTTACTAACACACACTGTCCCTATGGCTCCATGAAATTCCCAGTTACCAAGGGCCAAGTCTTCCATATCTTTCTCATCCATGTTTCCTTGGCATGCAGTATCCATAGGCAAGGCTCTCTATTGACTGCTGAAACCTGGGAATGCTTCCTTGGAGGCCCCAGAGAGTTCTCCCCACAAACTGCCAACTTCTCCTCAGTGAACTACTGACGGTGCTGTTGGAGGCGTCTCATGATTCCATTCCAACATCCTCCTCCCCACAGGTACACACAGAACAGCCAGCAAGCCAACAAAGCAGAAGGAAGTGTCATCGGGGAGAGTTCCTTCTGGCTTATTTCTCAACAAAAAACGTTTGGCTGCTAGGAAACTACTGTTTTGATGGACGGCTGGGCTATCTATGAAAACCCAGGTTTCTGCTTGTTACAACAAATAGCAGGAGCTTTAAGCGGATGCAAGAAAATTATATCCCTATATTCTGTGTGAAATTCCTCAGTTTGTTTTTTTGTTTGTTTGTTGTAGAGATCAGAAAGGTAGCCAAGATTGTGGTCTGCATAAACAATAAGGATGCCGTATTTCACAAATAAAAACACAGAACAGTCACACAAATTTGAAGTAAACAATGAATATCTGAAGATACACTTTAAAATGTCCATTGATTATCATAAATTAAAAACTAACTGCGTGTCCTATTCTTATCTGGAAATCCTAGATTTAATCTGTTCCACAGATCAATTTTATTTCCCAAAAATCATTTTTCATTTCAAATAACTATCCTTAAACCACAAAAGAAAAACAATGATAACCAGAGAAATAGGGTAGCCAAAGTTTGTGCGAGCTTTATGAACCACTATAGACTGAAGATCACATTAGGCTAGCTCTGCAGGAAGATGCAACCTACTGCTCCTTGACTTTGCCCAGCAGAGCAAACCTAAATATTATTATCTCTGTTGCACAGAGCAATATAGAGAAGACAGACCCAAAGACTCCCAATCTGAACTTTAAAAATTAAGCTACAGGCCTCTCACCAGAGTCCCCAGATGTAAGCCTACTGTCTACTCTGATAGCTAATCCCAGTTGTATCCACTATTATTTAAATCATTAAGTTTTTTTCTTTTCTATGACTCTACACCAATGAAACAGAGAAACTTCCACCACAAAACACTCCAGAGCCGTGCCAGCTGATGATCATAATTCACCTTTCTCTTCCATTTCTGCTTCATCTCATCAAATTCATTAATTCATGGACATTTCCAATAAAACCGAGGACAAAAGAAAAACCAACAAAATTTTAAATAAGCCATATCCTGCTAACTACCTACAGCTGTTAGACTGGCTAAGAGCTAATACTAGACTCAAGATTAAATCAGAACAATGCCATCTTCAGCACATCCGTTTATAGCCTTCATCACCAATGGTAACCAGTCTGCGCTAAAACTGGCAAAATTGTAGTCATTCCTGTAAAAAAACAAAACTCTATGGACGGGTGTTATAAACAAATAGCTCATTCATATAGAAAATACTACAGGACAGCTTTTCTCCTTTCATCTCAGCCTTTAGCACAGGGGACGGATTCTCTCGGGTGAGCTTACTGGTCCTCAAGGTTTTACCCTCACTCCTCTAAATCTGACCCATACGCTCACCAGTCTTACCTAAACACAAGGACAGTATGTCCTGGCACACAGACGAGTATGACTAGCCTCTACTTAAATTAATATGTTTGAGGATATAGTGTTCCCCAAGGGTGTGACTTTCTCCAGTCACGGGAACTCAGGACAAGCAATTCATCCTCAGACTGCCTGAGGAAAATCGCCGGGTAGGGCAACATTCATCACACACAAGAGGAGCCAAAGGCAGGGGCGAGATATTCTTTATCATATTTGCTTTTGGAAAGCAATCCATCTCCTTGGTAACAGTCCTAAAAAGGAAAAAGGGAAAGGGGAGGAACACTTCTACTGAATCTTATACCTTAGCAGACAGCCTAGAAAATACTCATCTATCGGGTAAGGTAACCAACAATTTCTTGTTCTCATAGAATGCTTGTGGTAGGGGTGAGGGGTGACCTTTGTTCATTTTTTAGATTATTCCTTTTCTTTTTAATATTATAATATAGTTACATCATCCTCCCTTCCCTTTCTTACTCCAAGTCCTCCCATAGACACCTTCCTACTCTTTTTTCAAATTTATGGCCTCTTTCATTCATTATTGTTACACACACACACACACACACACACACACACACACACACACGTTAAGTACATTAAGTACAGCCTGCTCAGCCTGTCTGTTACTTGTATGTAAGTTTTCAGGACTGGATAGCCGATCAGTGTGTTCTCTCCTGTGTAGGGCTGAGGCCTCTAGTGCGTCCCCTGTCCATAGTTACATATCTATTGTCATACGTGTCAGCTCATGCTTAGGCAGTCGCTGTGGTGAGACTTTATGGGTGTTCTTGTTTGGTTCATTTTTGCCTGAAAGGGGGCAATTCAGTTTTTCGTAGGAGCTTCGTAATTATACTATCTAAAAAATAAGAGATGATGGCAATGATAATGATATTAGAGGTTGGTTTGGAACTGATTGGTTTAGATTTTGATGTTTTGGTTTGTTTTGGCTGAGTTTAGGTTTGTTTTGGGGAGGTTGGAGTTGGATGGTTGTTTTGATTTTTTTTGTTGTTGTTGTTCAGTTGTTTGGTTTGGGACTTTTTTGAGTTTTGATTGGTTTCTTTTGTTTTTACTTGCTTTTGTTTTTGTTTTAGACAGGGTCTATGTAGCCCTGGCTAGCCCGGAACTAACTATGTAGACTGGGCAGGGCTAGAACTTACGGAGATCTACCCACCTCTAGTACTGAAATTAAAAGTATGTGACACCATGCCCTGATTTAGGCTTACCTTTGGTTTTTTTTGTTTGTTTGTTTGGCTGTTCTTTGAGACAAATTCTCATAAAGTTCAGGCTGACCTTGTCCCTCCTGTGTTCCCTCCCAAGTGCTGGGATTGCAAGTGTACACCATCATGCCCCGCTTTCGGAAGCTGCTCTGAAGACTGAATGAGAATGTGTGCAGGATTTGAAGGGTTTCACCAACAGCCATTAGCTAGGACTGCGCTCTCACCTCTCTTCAGTGCTAGAACACAGATATTAACCTGGAGATGATAGCAGGTGAACTGGATGGTGCGTTAGCTGAAATGCAAAAACCTACAAAAACATCACAACTCGACCCCCAAAGAACATATGCCAGAAAAAAAAAAAGAGTTTTAAAAGAAATCAGCGGCAATCGGCTTAGTGCCCCTGAAACACTAAACCACACAGCCGCCATCATGCAGCTAAAGAGACGCTCAGGAACAAGAAACAGCTCCAGCGTGAGCTGGTGATACACACAAACGTGTGTGCTGCTGTCCAGAGGACCTGCTGGGACCCGCTGTTCCCCATCAGGGAGGACAGAAGCCATTACACATAGAGATTTGGACAGTTCCTTAGACAGAAACAAGAACTGAAGCTAGTATCGCTTCCACCGCTCTGTGCCACAGCCACGGCGTTCCTCCGCCCTCACGCTAAGACCTTCCAGTCTGCAGACAGATAGATACCTTATATCCCTGGGTATTAACTGCACATGAAGAACATGCTGCCAGGTTCACGGCGGGGTTCACAGCTACAAAATACAGCAATGACACCCCAAGAAGGTCTACACCAAGACCCGCATGATGGAAATAGATGAGAAAAAGAGTGTGGTCTTCTGTCAGTGGTTTAATGCAACAGGACCTCCAGCTCCAATGCATCACTAAAGGAAGGAAATGTAAAAGGCTGCACGTCTCTAGCCCGCCCGAATGCCACACTCTAATCTTTAAGTTGGGACAAGCAAATTCATCATCTGGCCACTTAGTCTGGATAGTTTATAGCTACTTGTTCACACTTGGCACTTTCTGGATCCTCATCACAGACAATGGAAGATAATTATGGCTCTCCCAGAACTTGCCTTCGGGGATAAAAAGGAAACAAATGAAACACTTTTGAATCTTCGCCTCTGAGTGGATCAAGGCTGTTCACTTATCACAGAGTCCCACCGCATCAGGCAAGTAAACAAGCAACTGAGAAGGCAGGTCCAACCATTCCCCTGTAGAACACAGAATAAATCCTGCTGACGAATTCACAGGTACAAATACCCTTGGCCTCAAAGAAGCCAATGGGGAAAATGAGCTAGCATAACACAAATTAAAAATTTGTGGAGTGCCTATCATGTGCCATGCAGACCACTGATGCTACAGCAATGGACCTTGCTCTCTCAGCATCTAAGAGAATGTTATCGTTTACATTATAGTAAGTTTTAAGCAATCAATGTACAAAGAAAAAAGTTATAAGGAAAATGAAAAGACATTATGAAGCACCTCTAAAAAGCCATAGCTGGTGCTGAGGGTGTAGATCAGAGATAGAGCATTTGACAAGCATGTGTGAGGCCCTGAGTTCAATTCCCAGTCTTCAAAAATAAATATATGATGAATCAGACTTTTAAGCCAGGTGTGATGGTGTATGCCTTTAATCACAGCACTCAAGAGGCGGAGGCAGGCAGATCTCTATGAGTTCAAGGCCAGGTCTACAAAGCAAGTTTCAGGACAGCTAGGGCTATACAGAGAAACCCTGTCTTGGAAAACAAAATAATAATAATCATAATAATACTGTTGGGTAGGTGAAGATACACACCTTTAATCCAGTACTCAGGAGGCAAAGGCAAGCGGATCTCTGAGTTCGAGACCAGCCTGATCTATAGAGGGAGTTCCAGAATAGCCAAGGATATACAAAGAAGCCCTGTCTCAAAAAAAAAAAAAAGCCATAGCCAGGGACAGGCAAGATGCTCCATTGGTAATCCATACTGGTAATCCGCACTGGTAATCCGCTGGTAAAGATGCCTGTCTCAAAGCCTGATAACCCGAGTTCAATCACTAAGACCTACTGGTGGAAGAAAGAGGCAACAAAGTTGTCAGCTAAGGTCTATATGTGCACACATATACAGGCACACTAAAATGTAATAGACACATGCTTAAAACAGTAACTGTACAGTAATAGCATTCACTGCTGTGAGCCTACTCAAGCACTGCGCACTTCTCTTTAAGGTAGACACACTAACAGGTGGCCCCATTTGTGGGGTTAGATGTGATGCACAGTGTCGCCAAGATATGCCTTCTTGTCTGGTTAGGAATGGTGTTACGTATGTTACATATGTCTAGGAAGTTGCTAAACATACAGTAGACCTTGAAGGAGGCCACTCAACCGCCAGACCAGCCTGGTGTACTGACAAAAGGGGCTACCAATTGCATCAGACCTGATCTTTTTCTCAGTTCAGCCATCTATCCTCTAGCCCCTAACTAGGCAATTCTTTCCTCTGGGGTAGAGTTTCTGCATTTACAAAATCGCAATAGGAAAAGGAGAAGCATGTAAGTCAGAGGAGGAACACAGACTGTTCACCAAGTACACAAATACAAAACGGAGTAACCTCAGAGCCCAGTTCTCAGTGATACGGTGCAGTCCCTGGTGGAGACTCTGCTCTTCCTCTTCTTCCTCCTACACACTTTCACCATCACCACCCTTCCAGGAAGAGTGGCTTTTAAGCCAGCTCTTGGGCAATCTATGACTTCCTAAAACACTCCAGTGTTGACTGGGGAGCACAGAGCACAATACCCAACCATGCCCCCATGCTGCCCCATGTCCCTGAGCAGGTCTCCATGCTGGGATATGAGAAGCCTGGCCATCACAGAGTCACAAGACTGAAAGCCCACAGCCCCCAGAGACACTGCAGGAGAGATTTAAATAAGAGTAGTGGGGTAGAAGGGCAGAAGGGTGCAACTTCAGAGGCAAGTGCAGAGACAGGACTCTGTGACAGAGGCCCTTGAATACCCGTGGGAGCAGAAAAGGGCCACAAGGCAGGGCTATGCAAAGATGATGCAAGATGAAGCTGGAAGTGGCTGGAGTAAGGGCAGCCAGAGCGTGACTGAGGGAAGTTCTAAAAACAATGCGAGGCCACCAACGGCCTCTGGCCTCTGAGAGAAAAAGGAACCTGGCAAAATTTTTCACTTGTAAAAGCCACTCTAGCCACAGACATAAAGAGATCGGTGAGTTCTGGTGTCGAACACTAGAAGCCACTAAGTGGGGATGACTGTCTGAAGGGAACTCCAGGTATAAGTGACTGTGGGAATCCAGAGAGAGGCTAACAGAAAGTACATTTTCAAAGGATGGGCTGGGGCGTGGGACTGGGGGGAGAAAGCCTGGTTTCACGCATGCACTCAGAGGCACTGACATCAAAGAAAAAGCAGGTGGGGGGTTGTTTGTCTGTTTGCTTGTTTGTGGTGATTCTGGAACTAGAACCCAACTCTTTAAGCATGCCAGGCAAAAGAACATTCTACTACTGAGCTACACTCCAACCCCAGAGCCTGCACTAGGACAAGATCCCCCAGGTAATTAGGAAGCATTCAGAATCACTGCTCTGGCTCAACAGGAACTGGTCTTCTGAGATCATCAGTCATACCACAGGTGTTCCACTTTCAAATCCAGAGTCTCCAATGGAGCTGCAAAACTAAGTGTTTGCCTTAAAGTTTAAGTGCAGTAGGTGAGCCTTGCCATGAGAAAATTCTCTTACTCTAGCCCAAAAGGGAAATTACAGTCCTGCATCTGGCCCAGACTGTACAAGCAAACATGCAGGCTGAGCCTAAACAGTCAAGGCTTTCAGAAGCATCTGTAAGTCAGTCAACTATAATGACAGCCTCACAAAGCTCAACACAATTGTTCAGTTTGCAACCCACTTGAAAATGCAGTATTCATCAAACCTGTGGATCATAATCCCATCTAATATACAACACCATCAGCTCAAAGTATGGTTTTTCTGTGACACAAATGCCCTTAACCCATACGTGTCTCAGCCTTTCCACATCTACAGAATAGCAACCCTAGCATTTACCACCCTCCCATAATGCTTTTGGGGTTAGGAAAGTAACATTTTCCATACTCTCTCAAGTGTATCTTAGGAATTTCTCTCATAAAGCATTAGTTATATTACCATGCTACTGAAAAAAAAATTATAAGGGGATTAGAGAGATGGCTCAGTATACTGCCTTTGGAAAGAACCAAATCAAGTGCCAGCATCCACACTGGGCAGCTCACAACCTCCACCTGTCACTCTAGCTCCAGACGACTCTTACTTCTGGCCTCTGTGGGCACTTGCGGCACTTCCACACATGTGCACAGACCCACAGGCATACACATACTTTTAAAATAACAATAAATGTTTTTAATTTCTAGTGGCTTCTTAGAATGTAAGACAAACTCATCACTGTGATCCCCAGATCTTTCACCATCAAATCCCAACAACCTTTGCATCTTTATTGCATCTTTATTGCATCGAGGTGCTACCCACACCAAGCCAGCCACAAGCCCAACACACTAGCAACTAATCAAGGAAGTGGGAGAAGGGGTGCTAAGTGGGGGCGGGCAGGAATGGGGTTGATTCATTGAACTAAAGCTAGGAAATCCATCCGCTACTGGAGATACCAAAACGTATTCAGAGCCCATGGTGTTCCAGCAGCCTGATGGGGATGTCTGGACTTTATCCTACAAGGGGTAGTAAAGATGTTCTTGAGAGCAACCTTGTTAAGAACTGTTTGATAAATGCAGAGGGCACCTACAACGACTTTTTCCTCTAAGTTCTCTTTCAGTCCACACTGCCCATCAACGAAATCCAAAATAGTTTTTAGGAAATAGATGTGGAGATTTTAATAGCAGTACATGATCTCTTTTAACCAGAGATTATAATCACAGAACTACAGACCTAGTAGGAACTTTTGCAATCATGTACTCTAACCCCTTATTTTAAAGATAAGAGAACGATAGTCTTGAGAGATTAAATGATTTGCTCAAAGACTGAGGCAATTTGTGGCAGAGTGGATATTCAACCCCAAATCTCATGTCTGCGAGACTAGAGAAAATAGGGTGCAGCAAACCTTCTACTAAGAATTAAAGAACCTATACATTCATTCAACAAATATTTACCTGACACCAGATGCCATTCTAAGTGGGACATAAACAAGGACAAAATCCTTTGCCTTTATGGAGTTTTCAGTCTAGTGAGGACAGCCAGTACACACAAACACACACTCACACACACACACACACACACACACACATACACACACACAGCATAATAAATAAATTACATGGTGTATCAGAACAATATAAGTACTCTAGGAAAGAATAAAGCAGAGAAGTTGATCACTGGGAGTCTATCAGGATAGACTACACTGAGAAAGTAACATGAGAGAGACTTAGGGCAAGTACATGCAAGATGCTGAGAGATACTGAGGACAGGCAAACTCACATAATTCCTATCCACTCCATTTTAACTTACCTGTACAAATCAATATGCAATATGGCTAACCTACTTCCAATTTTCCTGGCATCTAAACACCAAGTTCAACAAACAAAACTCCTCAACTGTAACATTTTTCCTGATAAAGTGTGTGTGTACAGGGGTTGGAGGTGTTCTGGTTTTAACTAACACCACTGATAGGTTAGCATATTAGAATGCAATAAAAATGGAAAATTCTGGCTAGAAGCAAAACAAGTTCATATTCTGCATTCTGATAATGGATCAAGCCAATTTATTTTAGTTTCTGCCAAATATGGAATAAAATGTGGGTCACTGCCTGAAAATACCAGAAATGAAACTAAGATTGGCACCAACATCCCAAAACCTGGTAATGAATTCCCCAGGAGAGACAAAAAGGGAGTATCAAAAGAGGAAGAACAATCATAATGCAAAAATTCCTAGGGCATGGCTTCACTGCTCTCTTCCAGAGATTGTACATGCATGAGGGTCAGTGTCCTCATTCCACAAGGCAAACACCACTGAGCATCCTCAGAATAACTAACCCTATAATGGCAGGTGCTTCTGGAAGACTTTTTTGCATATGAGAAAACTGGAAGTCTTGTATTTGTTTGTTTGTTTAACTTAAGTCAATTTTATGACTTATTTGCTTTTTATTTTATGTGCACTAGTGTTTTGTTTGCATGTATGTCTGTGTGAGGGTGTTGAACCCCCTGGAGCTAGAGTTACAGACAGTTGTGAGCTGCCATGTAGGCACTGGGAATTGAACCCAGAGCCTCTGGAGGAACAACCAGGGCTATTAACTGCTGAGCCATCTCTCCAGTTCTAAAAACTAAAGGTCTTAAAGTTTAAAACTTCCAAATGGTTAGCAAACAACATAGAAGTACTAGCACCCGGTCTATCTGCCTCCAAATTCATTCTGACCCTGAGTGAATTTCAGCCCCTGAAGTATTTTCTAATGGTTTGTTTGGTTTGGTGTGTGTGTGTGTGTGTGTGTGTGTGTGTGTGTGCGCGCGTGCACGCAAGCATTTGTGCATGTGTTGGTTTTTCAAGACAGGGTTTCCCTATGTAACAACTCTGGCTGTCCTAGAACTCACTCTGTAGACCAGTCTGGCTTCGAACTCACAGAGATCCACCTGCCTCAGCCTCCCAAGTGCTAGAATTAAAGGTGTACACCACCACCACCCAGCTGTTTTTTATATTATTGAAGGATTATTAAATCATTTAACTTTCTCAAGCAAAAATGTAGAAGTATCTAGAGCCTGCATTTAGCATACATGACACCCTAGATTCAATCCCTGGCACCATCTACAAAATAAAATGAACTAACAACAGAGACCTTAGATGACCCATAAAACGTAAAATTTACTATTTGGCCCTTTACAGAAAGTTTCCCAACATCTATAGTCAAATCTACGCAGTAGCCACAAGCAGATCCCAAACCCATTTTACCGGCTGCATTGTTTGTAAATGTCATCCTAAGGAAAAATCAGCTCTATGTAGAACCGGTTCCCAAGCTGGCTAGGCAAGAAGACAGTTATTCACTGGCTAAGGCTACAGAATTCTGCTACACTGTTTACAGCCTCTGATAGCATTTTGCTTTCTTGTTCAATGATGTGCCCAACAACAGCAGCCTTCACAAGAATCCACCTGGCATCCCTACCCCTACTCTCCAGGCACAAGGCTCTTAGACACTTCTTAGACTACTTGGTCTGTCCAGACGTAGGAGTGTCCAATAGTTCAAAACTATCTCATTCCTTCTCTTCCAAATCTGAATATCCAAGGCTACTTTTTAAACCACAGGCTGATAGCCCAAATTATGTTCTCCAAAAGTGGATGAGAGCCATGATCTATCTGGAAGGGAAAGCTCTTTGCCTTCCCTGGATGACCTTGCTCAATTACTCAGGCCAGGGTGGAGAATTGTGGTTGCCTTGGCTACTATCCCCACTCCCCCTGTATTTTTAGTGCCCTAATATTCCTTGGGGAAAACCATCCATTCTTGGCTTTCAGAACATTTATTTCACATGCAGTTAGTTACTCTACTCTGGGTTCAAGCCAGCTTCAGAGGTTATCTCAAGGATGAACACATAATTCAAGAGTAAGCCAACAAAATCCAAGTTCAGACTTCGAGCTGAACTTATGGTCATAAGTCATCTTGCCAACGTGAGGGAGGGGCCTTCTGAGAATGAAACTAGCCCAGAAGAATGTGAAGTTGAGTGACAAAGAGAAACCAGGACGGAAGACATCCTTTAGAGCTATGAGACCCTGGGAAATAAAAAAAACGGGAACAGCCCTTGGCTTTCTAGCTACACAGCACAGCAAATGCGTTCTGCTTAAGTTTCTTGTTTGGTTTTCCTCTTCCTTCATGGTGTTAAGCAATCTGGCTGCTGCCGCCAGAATGGAAGCCCCACATCTACAAATGTGTACTACAGACACTGACAGGATGGTGGTGGCAGCAGGGACTTCACTGTGGATCGTTAATATCACACATCCCATTGAGACCAAAGAGAAATTCACTGTTCTTCCCTTCACCAATTCCAGGAACTCTGAGCTCTCAGAGTTGTCAGGGCTTCTAATTTAATAGCGCATTATCTGATTAGAACTGAAACCAGTAGATAAGTGTTTTAAATGAGTGTCCCTCGTCTAGGCCCACCCACAACTGTTACCACTCAAATCTCTTAGGAAAGAGAAAACAGACAGAAGGCAAAGGACTCAGAGTGAATTCTTCTGCTATTTCCAGGGTTTCACAGAAATCAACGTGGACCTGACCAGTCCAGTAAGCAGGAGACTGAATGTCAGATCTCGAGGTCATACAATATGACCCTGTATGTAACCCCACTGCTCAAGGGCAGAGGTGGGCCCATTAGTCCTACAGAGCTGGAAGAACACAGCAGACAGATTTTCCATGTTTCCTTCATTCCCACCCTGGCAAAAGTTCCTGTAACCTTTATGTCTCCGATGAGTATCAGCAACAGATGGTCCCCAATCAGATGATAAAGGCTTTGAAAAACAATTTAGTAGAAAAACAGGGAAAAAATCTTTAATCTTATTCTTTACTAGAATGCTAGACATCAGCAGAGAAGACAAACGCCTATCAGGACAGCAGGCAGCCTCTGTCTCAGGCCCAGGACTTCTGGAATCCTCTACTGCTATTCATTCTACAGCCGCGTTCCAGCTCCAAAGCACAGCCACAGTGCTGTTCTGGGTCAGGAAGCAATTTCCAGCACTGAGAAATCAATGGGGACAGAGCTGTGTGTCACACAGTTTTGAAGTACTGTAGTAATAGATCCCGAGACACTATGTAGGTCAGTAAGCCTCCAGTGCCGAGAAGTCATTAAACAGGGTACTGGGTCTGTGGATTGAAAGAGGTGACGTTGCCCCTTCCTTCTCCTTTAAATACCTAGGAATAGCCGAGGTGGGGGGTGGGGACGCTGGCTCTTATTCCTTACTCCTGCTTATCAAGACTCAATTCCTAAAAATGAAGAGGCTGTGTGTGAAAAACACAATCTTCTGCTTGTCCAACTCCTATTACAGGCCATTCCAGCAAAGAGAGCTCTCCAAATGAACTGATATTAAACCTGTTGAAAAGAAAGTCACTAGAGTGTATCAAAGAAATCCATGCAGAAACTATGTCTCCATAAGGGTAGCCACTAGAAGAACACGGGATGCAGTTCCAGCTCAGAAAGGTCAGCAAGTGACAGGTGAGAAACAAAATGAAAGAAGCAATGAAAAATGATTCGTTCCTGTTCTACAGATACTTGCTCGGTCATGTTCATTGTACTCTATTCATAATATTCAGGAAATGGAAACAACCTAAATGTCCTTCTGCTGACAAACAGATAACGAAAGCGTGGTGCCAATCCACGTGGAATACGATTCAGCTGTGAAGGCAAACGAACGCTGCAGGTAAAGTCATGGGACTAGAAAAGATCATACTGAGTGGGGTAACCCGGACACTGAACATTATCGTTTATGTGACTCTTAACTCCAAATCTTCAGACCTGAGTATACAACATGGAGTAACCACGAAAACCAGGAAACTATAAACAGATGATGGGGTGGGGCGGGGGTGGGGCATGAGAGACAGGAATAGCAGGATACAAGTGATTTGAAGGGGGATGTGGAGAAAATGGAGCAGGCTATAATTACAGAGGGGGCTTCTAATTACACTTTAAAGCAGGACACCCTTTTGCAGTAAGTACCAGGCACCTAAGATAAATTCTCTGGCCAGCAGACAAGAGAAGGACGCAAAAGAGGTCTTTCGTGTGCCTTGTGAGTCCTGAACTGTGTATTAGGTACTTAAGATTTCTGAGACGTCAGCAGTTCAGAACTCTTGGGAATGTTATGGAATCTTTTTGAGGCATATTTAAAAGAGAAACATCTGGATTAAGTTCAGTATAATATGGTCAGAGCATAGGATTCAGTCTAATTATCAGAGGTAATTCTTCGTAGAAGGTGAGGAGGCCAAAGACTGGGATATAAGGACAGGACCAACATAGTACTTTAAATCCCTATATTATGACCATGTTATAAAAGGGCAATAGGAATTAGTCATTAGAATAGAGATAGTTGCTATGATTTTATACCAGGTGCTTTGCACATAGCTCCTAAGTAACGCTACTGTCCCATTTTTCTAAAGGAAGAAACAATATAAGAAATTGGGCAGTTAGCAGAAGAAGACTGCTCAAAGACAAAAGGGCTAGCATTGGATGACGTTCAAGTCCTGTCTCTCTCTCTCTCTCTCTCTCTCTCTCTCTCTCTCTCTCTCTCTCTCTCTTTCTCTCTCTCTCCCAGTAATCTTCTAGAGGTTATGGCTGGATATACCTCATAGACTACCATGAAGATTCAGTGAAACAAAGATAAAGTTTGGGCTATGCATGGCTCTATGGTACAGCATTTATACAGTATGCGCACAGCTCTAAATTGGATCCTGGCAGTAAAAAAAATCATTTTTAAGTTTATAAAACACCTGAGAGATGCATGCCTGACCCACTGTAAGCATTTAAATGATGGTGGTGACTCTACCAGCATTACTACGGTACAAGTCAATCTAACATCATGCTTTTGACATGTGGGTCCCTGAAAAAAAAAATCTCTTGGCCTCTAAAATTCTGCTTAACCAGAAGCAAAAGGAAGAAAGGATTGGAAAAGGATCAGAAGAAAACTAAGAACAGACTGTGTGAATTTATCCAAAGGAGACCTGTGGCCCATTTAAAAGGGCATGCATTGAGGATTGTGCAATTTTCACAAAAGGAAAGAGTCACAAGACCTAACCGTGCAAAAGTTGTGCATCATCAGTCCAAGAAGGCTTGACACAGCACAGTTGGAGAATGGTAATAATACACAGAGACATTCATGAGCTATTGAATAGAAAGATGATAAAACCAAAATAACTATCTCTAATTGGCACTACCGACATAACTAAGATTTTCTACATCTTTAATTTCTCTCTAATGAATATGTAGTATTTATGTAATCAAGAAAATGCTGATCTGGGCTGACTTTTTTAACAACTGACCCATATGAAGAGAAAGAAGCAACATAAGCCTCAGGGGAAGGCAGAAGGGGTGTCCTGTTATTTGTTGTGGATGCTTCTGTGAACTGTGAGGCTGGCAGCTCTGGGGGAGAGAAACAGCAGCCTTACATCTTATCCAGGATCCATCTACGTATGTCCAACGTGTATCACTCCTAGACGTTCTAAATCAGTACTCATAAAGCTAGAACTCGCACCCAGTTCCTGACTTATCTCAAGTAGGTTTCTAGGTTCCCTAGGTGACATTATAAATAATTATATTTGGAGCTGTTCGACTAACCCAAATAATGCTCTTATTCTATGTCCCCATTTTTATTTCTTGTAATATAAGTAGTGGCCTCCTTGATTCAAGATGATTTTAACAGCGTTGCTCCAGCCTAGTGATAAAAAAAGAGAAATTGAGGCTTGCCTTGGGTCCCTCTGAAGAAGTAAATATAAGAACCAAAATGCTCTGGTCATAGCAGGCAACCAGGGAGCGGGAGCAGGACATTCTGTACCCACCCTGGTTCTGAGAGGTCCATTCACCTCTGGAACGTAACACAGGAACTTGAACAGGAAAGGGGCCCTGGATGGCGTTGTTTACAGTCGTGAAGACTAGCAGCAGAGACCTCTGGGTTCTACAGTCTTTTCACTATAATTGTGACTCCAGGGTTTGCCTAGGCCGTTCCCTTTTAAAAGAGCCTTTGTCTTCCTCATCATCACAATATCAACGGTTCACATCTTTGGCCTTTTAGCCAGACATTCTGTAGGGAGGTCACAGCAAAAGAAAGTGGGGTGGGGAGAAAGGACACAAAGAGAAGGGCGGGCATGAGGGCAAGAGCCAAGGCAGAGAGGGCAGCAAGCAGTCTCCACTCTCAGATGGAAAGTCTTAAGTGAGAAAGAGGGTTGCAGGCTAAGACTTACACATCTCCCAATCATCCTGTATCAACGAATTGAACCATTTGTTTATCCAGTTTCCAAAATATTTAAAGCTGGTGCCCTCCAAATATGACTATCCAAATCAGAATATGACTGTGAAGGTCCCCCTGTGTGAAGACAAAAGTTCCTCAAGATGGGGCATAGCTCATTTGCCTACAGTTCACAGGCCCCTTGGGTTCATTTCCCAGCACCACAAGTAAGCAAAACATAAAAGCTTTGAAGAGTTCCTTTCTTGATTCCCACACGATACTACCCTAGATCTTGAACTCTTCCTTTCCACTCCCAGCCAGGAAGTTACTCAGCAAAGCGAACTCCTCACCCAGGCAGAAACAGGACGGAAGGAGGGCTAACCGGAGGCCTCCAGACCCTCTCAGGGTTGACTGTGAGTGAGATTCGCAGAGCCAGCAAATCATTCGGGGTGCAAAGATAAGATGGTGCCAGGTCCCTACACCTAGGCCGTGACATCACAGCATTCCCAGTAGCAAGCTGCACGAGGTTAAAAGTCCCAAGGAAAAAGCTGCCAATAGTTGGGGGAATGGGAAAGATAGGAAGGCATATCTAAGAACTGGAGAGAGATGACAAAAATGGCCTCCCAGATAACTGTAGAAACATTCAGAATCTGCAGCCAACCCATAGGACCTCATGCAATAAACAAAAGAACCGTGGGGTACGTGAAATTGCAGCCTAATAAAGCCATTTTCCAAATCCTAAAGAACTCACAAGGTCCCTGCTCATCGCTGCCTCCCACCACCAAGAACTCAGCATCAGTCTGACTGAGATGGCACACACAGAGATGACTCAGCTTTCTTCTCTAGCTGACATTTGGGGAGCTTTTCATATAAAATAACCATCAAAAAGAAAAACTAACATTTTTTTTTTCTTAAAGAGACTCGGGTTTGGGCTTACGGAAGATAACCCAACATTTAGAACTGAGACCTGTAAAAATGAGCATGCATTACGTACTCTGCAGCTGCTGAACACCTACCTGCATGAATTCAGGCTGCTTCCAGTACAGACCCCTAAGCCCTGTGATGGTATGAAGTGATGCTGCCCAAACGTGGTGGAGGAGTGGAGAAACTAGCCAGAGTCATCTCCCAGAGAATAGCAAGGCCAAAAGCGATCGGTTCCACCCCAATTGACTATGCAAGAGAGCACAGTGTCCCTGTCGGGGAACTTATTACGAGTGTGCTGGCTTCAGAAAAAAGAAAAAGGAATTCTTTCCAAAGAGAGCCATGTTGCTGCTCTAAGGAGACTAGCCACATGCTAACTCGCTGGCCTTGCACACTGCTCAGGCAGCTTTAGTCAGAGAGCCAGCAGACAGCCTCACAGCCTGGCTGGCAGATGCAAATCCTGGACAAACAGCTGAGAGCTGTGGCCTGAAGATGCTGAAGGAGCATCCCGACTGCCTGCCTGGCCTCCATCTCCCAAAAGCCATACTGTCCACAGCAGGAGTCATGTAGACAATGAGCTATTGGATAAGCAGCCCAGGGCAAGGTCTGTGTCAGGCATGTCTGTAAGACTCAGACACCGAAGCAGGAAAGCCCTGTCTCTGGGAGAACAGCCCGCAGATTCCCTAAGCAAACAGCAGAGCATGAGCAACACTGATGTCCTCGCGGCGACATCTTGGGTTCTCCCCGGCAGCAGCTGTTGTCTTTTCTGCCCAGCCCTGCGGAGATCAGAACAGAGATAGGCACTAGGGCAGGAAGGAACCTTTGCCAGAAATGAGTGGCCTGGGGGTGTTGCAGTGGCAGGTCGGGCAGATCAGCTCTGGCTGGGTTTGGGGTACCTCATCCTCCAGTCAACTGCCAGCCCCTCCCTAGATGCCAAGCCTCTGCAGCAGCTCAGCCAGCTCACTATGCTTCTTGAATGTTTTTAAAGAAAAAAAAAAAGTGTGTGACATAATTACAGACTCTGACCCCAACCGCCTTTAACCCTGACAAGGGCAGCGAGGACTCACTGTGGGAAAGCTGGTTGCCCTGGGACTGCTCCGAGATATAAAGTTTCCTTTCAGATGCTCTCCACCCCCACCCCCATCCCCAGTGCTCAGGGGGTCCCAGCAGGCTCCCAGGCGGAGCCCAGGAACAACCGAATCCCAGGCATGAAGCCACACCAGCTGAGATGCCACGGTTGCTGAAACATTTACAGCCTTGGAACACTCCATCATCCCGTGGCCTGCATTAGTGTTGACTGACACCTTGCAGATACCTGAGCTGGCCCAAGGAAAGGCTGGGCAACTCATCAGGGCACATTAAGGGGAAAAGATGACTTAAGGACAAACAAGGTTTACACAGAATCTCTTCTGGCCTATTTTGACTTCCTGTGTGGTCTGACACCCACACACACAGGCACACACATACATGCAAATCACTAGAGAGAAAGCTATAGGCCACACAGATTTCCAGGCCTGCCCCTGAGCTCAAGCATTAGAATCTCTTTTGGCTGAAAGCCTAAAGTCTGAGAACATCTTACAGCATTCTCTCTTTTAAGAATGCTGCAGAGCCGGGCGGTGGTGGCTTAGGCCTTTGATCCCAGGCAGAGGCAGGAGAACTCTGTGAGTTCAAGGTCAGCCTGGTCTATAGAGCAAGTTCTAGGACAAGTTCCAAAGCTACACAAAAGAGAAACCCTGTCTTGAAATAAAAATTACAAACAAAACAAAACAAACCAAACCAGCAACAGAAACGTATGTAGAAAAACCCTCTGGGGAAATTACGGCAGGTACAACTCAAGATGGCTGTAGTCATGTCAAGCTTGGTACAACCACCACCTTGTAGCCAGGACAATCAGATAATAAAAAAAAACGCAGTTTCCATTTATATTTCACTTACATTGTGTTTATGCCACTAAGTTCTCATCTATTTTTTCCTAGTAATATCATTACACAGGTAGTAATTATGACCTTGCACCTAAGCTGCTCTCTTTAGTTCCTCCTCCAAAAGCCAAACCCCAAAGGCCTCTGGGAACATTCTCATCCAAAATGTCCAGGACAAAATCCCTAGTCACCAACTCTTCTACCCACCTGCTACACAGTGATACGGCCCACAGCTTCAGCCTACGCTCTTCTCTTAGGGTCTTAGCACCCTAAGATTAGAATCACCTGGGGAAGTTTTACAATTCCCAGCCTACAATTTAAACTGCATCAAAACCTTTGAGGTGGGGGGAGGGTGACAGGCATCAATGGACACCTAAGGTTGAGAACTACTACATAGGTCTTATGAATTCATTCGCTCCAGGACCTCAAATACCACCTGGGGAAACCCAAAGCCTCAGGTCTCTTCCAGAGCTCACCCCCACTCCACCTGCAAGCCCATGAGAACTACAGACACAAGCCTCACTCAGCTGTGTCTGCATCACACACCACAAACCCACGAGAGTGGGATGGAGTTCAGTCAGCATCTAGGACCTGATGGGTACTTTGGAGGCACCCTAGTTCCTTCCTCTCCCGTGCCCTTATCGCTTCTCAATCCAAACGCTGTTGAGTATGCATCCTCCTGTTGGTTCATATCAGCACATTTCCTCTGAAAAATTCCATAGAACTCTCTATGATACTCCGTAACTCTGAAGGCTTAAGCAGTGATTCCCCCAAGTCAAGCAGATTTCTGCAACAGCACATTTCCTGTCACTCTTTCTGGACTCCTTGGCACAGAGCCCCCCACTCGGGGACAACCACATTCTTGTCTGTGAAGCCCATCGTGTCTCTACCTTTCTTGCCAGGCACCACATGAAACATGTCCATTCTCTCCAATGCTTCTACCTTAGGGCAGTGTTAAGCATACAATGGATCTTATATTACTGGTGAAATAAGAGATTATTTTAAGTAATACAATGACAAGTACTTATTTTGGATTTTTGAGACAGGATTTCTCTATGTAGGTCTGGCTGTTCAGGAACCCATTCTATAGACCAAGCTGACCTTGAACTGTCTGCCTTTGCCCCACATACTAGGATTGAAGGAGTGTATCACCAACACCAGGACAGTACTTTTTAATTTAATGATTATGATTCAATGATTCTTTTTAGAACACAAAGTAGCCAAAATCATCAAACCTGTGACTTCTCTTTTGACATAATTACAATTTTGAATAGACATTCTCAAAGTTAATAAAGAAGGGTGAAGGTGAGGCATAATTAGCAGAGGTGACCTACAAACGGCAGATAAGTAACACGGGCCCCTATGGACCTGATAAGCTTTCATTAGCCTTTCCCAAAGGAAACAGAGGTTCCCTCCCCTAGTATCCTCCAAACTGCCAGCACTCCTCACCCAGGGGGTCGTGGTCTGCTTGTGATTCCTTGGCTTCCTTTCCAGAAGCTGAGCAACCAGGAGAGGGACAAGTGTCTGGTCCACAGACCCACCAATGGAGCCTTCTAGGCCAACGGGGGCTGTCCCAAGTACCTGAGCATAGAGACCAGAAAGCACAAGTGGCAGGCCTGTCTTCCATCAGAAAGACATGCTAAGCTCTGCAGGAAAAGCCACCATGGGGAGATGGTCCACAAAACATCCCCATCTCTTGCCCGCCAGGAATTCTCGTGCTCACAGCTACTGCGTAAGACACGCCCAGTAGCTCAAAGTCACCAAGTTTTGCAGGAGATTCAGCACCTGCAACCCTCCTGAATAGAAGACGAACTACACCAGGTGAAAACTCAACAACTCCACACCAGAACGTAAGAGTAGGCCTTGTATTTGGGTGACTCGTCCTATGTCACATTCTGTGGAATAATTTTCACTATAGCTTTTAATATACAAACCAGGGAGAAGGAAATGAAGAAAAATTACAGTAATTTTTTTGTTACATGGATGCTACACTACATAGCAAAGAAGCTCCTTTTCTACTCTCAAAATCAAGGCTCAGGAAACACAGTTCACTCAGAATTTCTTGGACTAACTCCCTGAGAGTATCTATCACGGTAGAAAATACACACAGTGCTTTTAGCTGAGCAATTCCACAGGAGGAACTCATCCTACAGATCTGATTACTTCTGTGTTCCATGCCAGAGGTATGTACCTCAAAGCATATGTGTGTATGCATATATGTGTATGTGAACATGTTTAAATACATGTGTGTATATATGTGTTTATATACATCTGTATATAAACATACACATGTTTATATACATGTGTATGTGTTATGCTTATTTCTATACATGTGCATGTATGCACATGTGTTTGCATACATATGTACATGTATATATGTGTGTGTATATATATATATGTCTGTGTGTGTATAGGGAGAGAAACAGATAGATATAGACAAAGTTTCAGGTAGTCCAGGGATTAGCCGGGACTCTCTAAGTAGCTAGAAATAATTTTGAACTTCTGGTTATCCTGCCTGTACCCTCTAAATATTGTGATCATGGACATATGTCATGATGTCCAGTTTTATGCGTAAATGAGGATCAAACTCAGGGTTTCATGCATGCTAGGCAAGCACTCTACCAACTGAGTTATACCTCCAGCCCAACTGGAAATAATCTAACTGTGTAATGGGGGAATGGTTAGAAAAAGCTGTGCTTCATCCATATGATGGAATGCATGCACGAGTGCAGAACATGTAACATACATCACAATTAGACACAAAAATTACATATGGGATTCTTCTAAATGCATAAGTGTATATAAGTGTACAAATGAATACATATACATTTGCTGACACATTCATAAATTTCATTAAAAAATATCCAAGACACTGGTGAAATGCTGCTTTCAGTGGAATTGGGGACGGAGACACGGGCTGGAGGAATACTCCAAGTCCTTTCTGTCTTTTGATCTGTGCCATTTATAGGTGTTAACTATTTAGATCAGCTCTGACAAAGAAACAGGCATGAACAAAAGTCACTTTAGTTTCATTTTTCTCTGTCCACAGCTGACCCACAAGTGTAACAATGAAATACACAGTCAGAAGTCTGTTACAATTTGGGCCCTATCTGCTCAACAGTGACCTTGACATAAAAACACAGCCAAAGTTCAGCTTGGCTGCCTGGAAGTCTAGCTAAAGCCACAGGATGTGCCAGTGCTATAGCCACCAGGGATATGGCAGTTCATATTTTCAAAGTGTTCCAACAAGCCTGCCGTAAACATAGAAGTCAGTATGATAGCAAGATCAAATGAGCATTGAAACCTACCTGTGGTATCTTTACAAACCATACAAAACAGAGTTTATTTTGGCTTTTCCTGTGTGGCAGCAGCAGGAGTCGAAGCGCAGCTACTGAGTTGGCCCGGAGGAGCTAGCTAATAAGGTTTGTTCCAGAATTCTCAAGCCCCAAACCTTTGTCCATCTGGCAAAGAAAACACACACACATGCACATGAACACCCCACCCAACCCCAGGAATCTCCACTTTCTAAATATAGTAGGCAACTGCCTGGTCTCCAAACTCACGCTCTGCAGCATTCTGTGCCTTCCAACCAAGGTGAAACGAGCCAGACATAAACACGCTGTGACAGCTTCTGGCCCCCACTGCCAAGCTGTTTTCCTTACTGTTTCCTCTCTTCCTCCACTCTGGGCTTCTACAAAATGTGACTGATTTATAAAAAATTTTTAAAAATTTATAAAAAATTTATAAAAAATTCTCTAGCTACTAATGTTATTTGTCCTCATCCTAACAAGTATGCTTTTCCTGCTGGGCCCCCCAGTTTGAGTTTGGAAGAGTCTTTTCAATATGGACAAAGTAAGGCTCATTTCCCATTGTACTTAGAAGGACCTGCATCTCGGAAAAGATACTAGACAAGCTCAAGACTAGTAAGGATGCCTGTATCGCCCACCCTACCATTACACACACATGGTGAGGAAGGGGCCTCATTCTTTCAGAATCAGTATCTGGGCCACAAAAGGCAGATTATTTAGAATTTTTCCAATTAACCTAAAGAGTTAAGCTTCAGAAACATAATCTAGCACATATTCACAATCACCAAACCAATTAGCTACAGGGAAATAAAGGACCTAAATAATGGCTGATAAAAAACCTATAGAAACTGGAGTCCGCAACAGACCCAGAATCTTTCAGATGTTGGGACTCATACACACAAAAGCTGACATGGGAATGATTATTCCGGCACTTTCTCTAGCTGAAAACCTAAGATAATCCAATAATCCAACCCTCTCAAATAATCAAAAGAAATGCAGGGTATACATGTACTGACCTAGCAAAAATAAAATAACGAAGTAATGGGAAAAGTGCAACAAAAATTTATATAGTAAAATCCCATTTTTAATAGATAATACACAGAAAACAGATAAGAGAAGGAGCATTCCGAATGAATGAATGAATGAATGAATGAATAGAATCCTGAGGTTGTGGGTCTAAGTCAGAGGTATAGGGCAGCTAGCCCACCATCTGAAACCCTGAGTGTGATCTCAGAACTGAGAGTGAGAATGAAAAAGAGAAGTGGGGGAAGGAGAAAGAGAGGGATGGGGGAGGGGAAGAAAGAAGGAGGAGGAGGAAGAGAGAGGGAGGAAGCCTTTACTCTGTATACTTCTCTGGTGTGAGTATATACTCATGAATTATGTATGCCAGTGTCATTGATATTTGCCTCTGAACTAGACCATTCACTCATACCATTAATTTTCTCTCCAAACCTAATGTTACTGACATGTTCCTGATTTCAGAAAACAGTAGTATCATTCACGTAACTCAGGTCAAAAGCATCTTAAGCCATCCTGATTTCTCTTTTTCTCTCTGCTAGTCCACATTCAATTAAGCAGCAAATTATACCAGCTCTACTTACAAAGCACCTGATGTTACCGTCCTGGTCCAAGGTGCCATGGCTCTAATTTCTATCCCAACAGTCCCCTAATTGGTTCCTTGTCCCATCTTGTCCCACTATCTTGTCTCTCATAACCCTGCTGGCCTTGAACTCACTGTACCCCTAAAAATGACTTTGAACTTCTTATCCTCCTGCCTACCTCTACCTCCTAAGTGTTTGGATTAAAGGCATGCACCACCATACCTGATCTACATAATCCTTTTAAAACACAAATCGGATCATACAATAACTGCCCATGGCCATCCATGACAATGAGGATGAGTCCCGAAGTCTTTTCCAGCGCTCAGGAGATCTATGACCTAGGCTGCAGACTCCCCCATTCATTTCTCACTGCCGTGCTCCAGTCACAGATGACGTCATTGGGGACCCTTTCCCTTGACTTCTGTAGCTGTTAACTCTCTGACAAAGTCCTTAGCAGAGTCCAAGGCTTTAAAATCCATGGCAAGAGCAGAATACAATCTCTCAATTTGTGCATGAAGGTTTTCTTTACTGGCAAAATATACAGAAAGATAGATTAGATGGATGGATAGATAGATAGATAGATAGATAGATAGATAGATAGATAGATAGATAGATAATCAGTTGAAATGTACTAAGTTGTGATTTTCAAAATTAGAAACAAATCCAATTATTAGTATAAATCTAAAAGAAGCACTTTGACTATAAGGTTATAATGGCATCCCTCCTTTGGGTAATTTTCGGGAATGCCATGGCCTTGACAGGATAATACAATCTCCTTCAGGAGTTGCTTTCTCCAACAGCTCTGTTGTCATAACAATCTTCTAATTTTGTCAGCTCTAGGGGTTTGGGTCATTGTCTAAAGATGAGAATGCCTACCTGTGAGATCCACCAGCAGAGATGCTGATTGACCTACATAGAGCAGAGGGCTGAATCACTGCCCCCTAAAACACCAATCTCCTAAACCTATGGGCCCTGAAATACAAGTGAAACTGTTGCAAATAGAAGTAAAGAGTCCCCAAAGAAGACAAATGGATAAAATGAATTACTGTTCACTTCATAATCAAAAGGTTTATGGGACGAAACAGAGCATAGTATATGTGAGAATACACATTTCAACAAATAAGGAGCGCCAATAGCCGGGAAATGCATGCACAGATGCTCAACATCATTAGTCACAAGCAAAATCCAAATTAGAACCAAGTGAGATACATTACTCCAGTAGTCTGCTACTATCAAAAAGAGATCATTGGAAGTGTTGGTAAGCCCGTACACTGCTGATGTGTAATAGGGCTCTTCTCCTGTGGAAAATGGTCTGTCAGCCTTCTAAAAGTTAAACCTGTTTCCTTTAAACCTGAGTTTAAATCATACTTTATGTTTTCCATATAATTCAGCAATTTTACTCCTAGGTAAGACACAAAATTAGAGGTGAAAACATAAAGGCATGTATGTAAACATTCTTGGCAGCACCATTCAAAACAGCTAATGACCAAAACTCATCTCAGACACAGAAGAGCCTCAAACCAACACACTAACTGAAGGGGCCTGAATATAAAGACTTGTAATCTATAAGTCTGCTTAGCTCCGATTCTCAGAAATGACCACTCTAGACACAGGGAAAGGGACTTAGTGGCTGTGTACGGCTTCAAAATGGAAGACACCTGCAAAACAGACATGAAGAAGCTTTTGGGGTAACAATTTTCATCAGCTGGATTCCGGTAATTGTTCCTCAAGCCACTTAAAACAGCTGAATTCTATGTCAAGTAAATTATTAACAGTGGAGCTTAAAAAAAAATACCTGCTCCCCCAAAGCACGCTGACCTGAAACAAATGGCTGCTCTGAAAGGGATACATAGAAACATGATGGAATGTTCTTGGGAGAGACACTTGACAAATTAGTATGTCAAATGCAAGTGTTCCTGGTCATTCTGCAGGGAAAGGAAAAAAAGGAGAGGAAAAATCGTTTCCCTGATTTCACAGGAGAAGGAATCATGCTTCTTAGAGGAGGTTGCTAATAATTAAATTTTAACAATAAGACACTCGGTCATAAAAAGAAACTAGTATCTAACTTTAGTATCTGGTCTAACACAAATGAACCCTGAAAACACCACACTACATAAAATAAGCCAGATGTCAATGCTAAGTGTTGTATGACTCTAGAAACGTTTAGGACATCAAATAAACAAAGAAAGATTGCCAGGGTCTAGGGTTTGATGGGAGTGGAGCCACTATGTTATTTGGACCATCTCAGTTTGGAATGCCGGGAAATCTCTGGAACTAGACAGCACAGACAGTACACAACATTGTGAACGAACTCAACCCCCTAAAGTGTACGAAATTATTTAAAAGCTGGTACAGTAGTAAATTCTGTGCCATGTACATTTTACCACAATAGTTTTAAAAGCCTGTTTTGAAAAATGAGCAAAAGAAAATTCAAACAGCCATCCCACCAAAGAAGGTACACAAATGGTAAACAAACGTGAAAAACACTCAGTGGAGGAGAAAGTGGAGGTGAGCATGAATTCCTCCACCTATTATACAGTCCAAACAAAAACACCACCACATACATACAGAGCAACAGGACCTCTCACTCTGGGCCGGAGGGAATGCAAAATGCTGCAGCCACTTTGAAAGACAGGTTGGTTATTTCTTACGAAACAATGCATACTCTTATCACATGATCCAATAATCACACGATCTTTACGCAAACGAACTGAAAATTCATGTCTCTAAACAAAACAGTTGTGCTGACTTCATTCATCATTGTCCAGACTTGAAAGCAATCAAGATGTCCTTCAACAGGTAAGGGAAGAAACACGTTTTGGTACTCAGCAATGAGACCCAATAGTTACCAAGACATGGAAGAATCTGAAATGTACGTTACCAAGTGACACGTGGCAATCTAAAAAGGCTACAGACCGCTTCCAGTTGACAATCTGAAGAAAGGGCGAAAGGAGACAATGAAAAAGCCCATAGGTGGTAGAAGTTGAAGAAAAAGAAGATATGATAGAACACAGAGGGTTTCTAAGACAGTGAAACTATAATGACATAATAAACGGTACGCCATCAATTGTGCACCACCAGGAAACTTTTATTAATAATATTCTACCAGGGACCAGGGGTATGGGTGTGTACTCACATGTGCAAGACCCTAGCTTCAACCTCCAGGACTGATGAGCTAAAATAAAGTCAACGTTGGTTAATCGGCAGTAACTGATGTGCCAGGATTTTGAAAGATGTTTAAAAGAAAAAAATAGGGAGAAACCAGAAGGAACAGACATTCTACAATATAATGAGAGTCTTGTATATATTCTACCCAAATGTTCTTAAACCCCAAGCCAATCTAAAGAGCAAAGTCTATTCTTTATTTTAACAGTGGGAAGATGGTTCTAAGTCACAAACAGAGGGCTGAAGATTAAAGATCACATGCAATTTGTTTAATGCACTGTGAATAGAGAAGCATGCAGAGATGTTTTTAGAGCCAGTGTTATATAAAAACTAAAAAAAAAATCTTGTTTGGATTTAATTAGCTGTTGTTTATATTTGTATGAGTAATACTCCAAATGTCAGTATTGCAAATTACCACCATTTACAAATAATTAGGAAAGTCATTTTTTTCCTTTTCTTCACAAGTTGCTTAAGTAAATCAAAGGAATTGGGAACAATTTTTTTGCTACCTGACTCCATATTTACTTGGTCCATTAAGGTTTTTGGTGAGCAACATAATTACTGCTCAGCCAATCAATCTAGCATTGGACAGCTTTTAAGAGTTTATGTCATTCAAAAACAGCCTCGTTCTTGGGACTGAGGGAGAGGGCTCAGCAGGTAAGAGCTCCGCTGCACAATCATGAGGACCTGGGTTCACCCCCCCACTCCGGCACTCACATCAAAAGCCAGTTTCGTCACGTGTGAACCTATAAACTCAGAGCAGTGGAGCACAGAGACAGGAGGATCTGGGGGGGCTTACTAGACAGCCAGCCTAGACAAAACTGTGAACTCTGGTCGACAAAAGTCCCTGAATAAGTCAGAGAGTTGACAGAATGAGACACATGATATACACTACATACACAGGTATGCACGCACACACATGCGCTCGTGCACACACACACACACACACACACACACACACACACAACACGGCTCATTCTCACCATGTGGGGGAAAATACCCGCATTAAATGCTAAAGAAGTGAAAAAGGTAACCAGTTTTAAAGTACACACACTTGGTAATTATTTTACTGTTGTTTTAATGAATAAAGAAGAAGAATCATTCACTTTAACAATTCAGATCAAGAACAGGTTTTTGGCCTCCCTTTTCAGTGCTCTATTACCCAATTAAGAATGAATCACTGATAATCACTTGGTAGCTCTCAGAGAGAAAGCAATGCTTTACAAAGACAAGGCAGAAAATCCTCCTTCCTATTCTACCCTTCTAGCCTATGGGGGCGAGAAAACCTCAGAGGACAATACAAAATACTAGCTTGCCTTGGCTACTCAGGGCTGGAAATCTACAAAGCACTACTCAGTCTTCTCAATTAGCCTAGCACCTGCTACATGTTTCCCCTTCAAGAAGAAGGCTGCATCTTCACTATCGGTATTTTTATTGAACGTACACAAGGGTAATGTTCAGAGGAAGGCCAGCAGACCATTGCCAACAACTTTCCAGCCATGTCAATTTTGAAAAGTTAGCCCAGAGATGCAGAAACAGAACAGTGCAGTTGGCCCATGATATCTGCAGGTCTGGATCCTATGTTTCCACCAACCAGTATGAAAATATTTGGGGGTGGGGTGGGGGGACCTGTACCTGTGCTCAACACATGCAAACATTTTTCTGTCATCACTGCATACACAATACAGTATGTAACAGTTATCTCCCTAGCATTCACATTATGTGATTAGCAGCAGCCTAGAGTTGCCTAAAGTATTCAGGAGGCTATGTGTAGGTCACATGTCAACAGCAGAAGAGAGATTTGAGCATCTGAGGATTTGGGTATCCAAGATGGATCTTAGAACCAACCCCCCACCCCAACATGGAGAAACAACTACATCTGTCTTACAGAACGGTAGCAGAATGGTGTTAGCATGGCACAATATGGGGGCCCTTGGCATTGGAGCTGGCGCTTACTAAGTGTTCAATAAAATGAAAGACGCTGGCTTTCTTAATGAGCTATTTGTGTTAAAATCACCTCGAGAACATGATGGAAATGAAATAACAGAGATCTCAACATGGGTAACATCTGGGAATGCAAAGAAAAAGACACATCATCCCTTTTAAAAAAAGCCCATAAGAAGCATAGAATCAGCATTAATATAACATAAAAGCTTTCATTTCATTTAGTAAAAACATTATCACTCCACTAAAGAGCAATCTGAAGTATGGCTTTATTCACAATTACATACCCAACCTAACTTGACTGGAAGGGCTGGATTTTTAGTTTAGCTCTAGTTATTCCCTCTGCACCCACCAAACTTGGTAGAATCCATACCCCTCCCCATGGACAGAAAACACCAGACCACACTTTCCAGACCCTGGGAAATAAATCAGTGTGCCCTCACCTCTACTTAAATCCCCAACATTTCCCCATCTGAAATTCAGTTTATGAACTCGGTTACCACCTAAAGGTGATTATGGCCACCTGAATGACTGCGGTTGTCCTTCTAACGCCCAGACCAGGCAAATCTACGGAGACAGAAAGCACAGTGGCTGGCCAGGGCTGCAGAGGTTGGAGGGAAGAGCAGGCAGATGACTGGTAATAAAAGCAGGTTCTATTGGAGATGACAAAAGTGTTCTCTGACTGCTGGTGATGGCTGCACAAACAGTGAACATTACTACACCACTGAATGAGATGGTCTTAATGAGCAGGCTATATAAGATAATGTGGACTACATCTCAGTGACACCACTGTCTGAAAAACTGCATTTCTGCCCCACCCATTTAGTTTGCCAGAATAAGGACTCTATTTCAGAAAGCAGAAGTCAAGTTCAGAGGGGTATTCCCCAGCAACAAATCCAGAAGTTGACTGTCAGCATGTGGAAATATGGTTCCCCAAAGCTCAAAGCCCTCAGACTAACAGCTTTCCATGGCTATGAAACCACATTAGGTTTGCCATCAAGTCCACAAGAGTCACACATGAAGACCATTTGTAGTGGGTGGTTTTGTGTGTCAACTTGACACAAGCTAGAGTCATCAGAGGAAGTAGCTGAGGAAATGCCTTCTTGAGATCCAGCTGTAAGGTATTTTTTCATTTAGTGATCAATGGGGGAGGGCCCAGCCCATGGTGGGTGGTGCTATTCCTGGGCTGGTGGTCCTTAGTTCTATAAGGTAGGCTAAACAAGCCATGGGGAGCAAGCCAGTAAGCAGCACCCCTCCATGGCCTCTGCATCAGCTCTTGCCTCCAGGATCCTGCCCTGCTTGAGTTCCTGTCCTTGACTTTCTTCAGTGATGAATAGCAATGTTATGAAGTATAAGCCAAATAAACCCTTTCATCCCCAACTTGCCTTTTGGTCATGAGGTATCTCAGCAATAGAAACCTTAACTAAGATACTATTGCCTTCAGCAAGCTTGTTACACAGACAGGGAGGCAGGCAGCCTCTTTCTCTGAGATGGAAACTTCTCCTAACAATAACTTAATAAAAACAGGAAAGACAGGCCAGGCGGTGGTGGCGCACACCTTTAATCCCAGCACTCGGGTGACAGAGGCAGGCGGATCTCTGTGAGTTTGAGACCAGCCTGGTCTACAAGAGCTGGTTCTAGGACAGGCTCCAAAGCAACAGAGAAACCCTGTCTCAATAGGACAGGGACAATAGATATTGGGAGACTAACATATGTTCTTCCTTTTTAACCTATGTCATGCCCTGCCTCCCCTTGGCATAACCACATTTGATACGAACACTATTACCAGAATTCTAGGATTGTGTCCATCAGTGACTAACACACACAACTACTGGAGTTCCCAAGAGCTGGCAACATGCACCTCTGCCCCTTTTGTTTTCAGAAGCACCAAGTCCTGACAACTTTGAATGCTGGCATACTGCAGTACTGGTGAAATTCACTGAGAGGCGCCAAGGGCCATGTTCCAAGTGTTGCCATTGGAGGTGGTGGTTTTATTTTGTTGTTTTAACATTTACTGTGTCTATTGGGCTGTGAGAGGTTGGTGTGACTAGTTCCACTTACAAAGGAAGAGCTCAGACGCAGTAAGGTGCCCAGAGTCAAATAATCAATAAGCATTGTGTCAAGATTTGAACCCAGAAAACTCCAAAGCTCACCCATCCTCTATCACTTCTACAGGATGAAAAGGAAAACAAGACCTAAACACACAAAACTGGTCAGCCAGTGAGAAGCAGGGGTCCTGGGTGACTAAGTACTGCTCAAAATGTCATAACAAATCACCATCAGCAACGACTGGGAATTGACAAAACTGCACACCAAATGAGAACTCTCTGAATAGTAAGGTTTGTGTCTTTCTTTCTTCCTTTTCTATGTGTGTCCTGACATGCCTTGTTGCTTATATTCTGTGTCCATACCAGGGATAGAGAAACCAGGTAGAGTTCAAGGGGTTTGTTTTTATGGTGTCGTTTTATGCGGATTTTGGCAGATTCCCAAGCAGATTCAAAAGAGAAACACGAGAGAGGCTCTAGTTTAGGCTAACCTAGATGACAACAGCATTGCTTTATTAAGCGGGGTAAGTGTAAGGTCTTTGGAATTTGACAACTTGAATTTGAGTACCTTGAACTTACCTTGGACAGGTTTCTGACTTCTTGGCTGCTTGTTTTCATCATTTACAAAGTAGAAGTAACATTAAAATATTGTAGATAAACCCTGCCAACATCTGGAGGCCATTTTTATTACCTCTGATTATATGTATAGATAAAGCAAATCTGAAGCCAGAGATCTGTAGAAGTACTAGTTACAAAACAAAACTAGTACTAACTTCATAAACGAACATAACTATGTATTTATTTTTAAGCTGTACTGGACAAACAGTGTTTTTCATTAATAGTAATGATCTGGATTGAAGAAAATTAATATACAGGAACTAATATGGTATACAAAGCAGCAGGCACCTCACAATAACACAAGGCCTAAGGCAGTGTGAAAACCTGTTAGGAGTCAAAGAGGTTGCATCAGTCACACTCTCTGCTGAAGCAGAGGGGCACAGTCTTAAAGATGAAGAAGTCTTTGTACCAAGTCACAGAGCCGATCCATCCCAACATTGCAAAGACGCTTACTATCTAATGAATCCACGCTCCTCAGAAATAGTAGAAGGCAAATTGCCAGTCACCCAACACACCTTCCTCAGCGTCAATGCTCAGATAAAATGCAAGTCCAAATTCTAGCAGGTTTGGTCCTGCAGGCTCCATTCTGGGCAAGAAGAATCGAACAGACTGAGAGTTCTACACTGTATAGAATTACATTTCTATCTCAGACCATGCAGCTTCAAAAGCTCTGGGTTAGTGATTCCCTAAGCCCGTGTTCTCATTTGCAAAATCAAGAGAGATACATGAGATTAGCACACAAACAAGCCATGGCTGCCACAGAATTTTGTGCCTCTATAGTCATAGGAGCAGTCAAAAAATATCACTGCTACATCCTGGTATCCAATGCAATGCCCAGGAAACAGGAGGCATTTGTGATGTTTGCTGAATGAAGCAGAGGATCAACTTAAGCTAGCCTAAGGTCTGCCATGATGGTATGGAACATGCCTTTAATCACAGCACTCTTTTCCGAGAGAGAGAGAGAGAGAGAGAGAGAGAGAGAGAGAGAGAGAGAGAGAGAAGAGAGAGAGAGAGAGAGAGAGAGAGAGAGAGAGAGAGAGAGAGAGAAAGCGAAAGCATAAGGGTCAAGTAAAATTTTCAGACCCAACTTCTAAGTGAACCCCAAATTTACTTCAAACTAGAGGGCACTTGTTCCCTGAAACAAGGCAGGCCCTGGTCTTTGACAGAAGCTGTTCCTACCCCCAGGAATATAGCTAACCAATCACTCCAACGCAGAGAACCCGGCAGTCCTCCTGCAGAGACTCTGCCCTGGCAAGCCTCCTGATGTCAGTCCTGCACTTTTATTTCACCCCCAGAAGACTGGCACTTGCCCTGACATTCCATCCTCTCGCCCTTCCATTTTCAAAGCAACAGGCTTACTAAATTTTAAAGAACCATTCTGGGGATCATTCTCACAGCTAGGATCCAACTCTGGTGAGGCAACCATTCTTAGCAGAAAGATAGCGTCTATTAGGAACCCATCACAGAGACAGGAAAAGTAAAGAGTCAAGACAATTCCACTATCCGCCTCCACTTCCTGAGTATCAAAATGAAAAGAACGCCTGGACTATTTTTAAAATGAACCCAATGAAAAAGTACCCTTCTCGCCCTGCAAGGTGCACAACCCTAGAATGCTTGGGTTCTAGATTTGACCATAAAGAGAAACTCTAGTCTTGCTCTGCAAAAGTTAGGTGGCAAAATTTTGACACACATATACACCTTGTACAAAAAGAGGTAAAAAAAAAAAATTAAATGGCTTCCCAGAATCTCGAAACCTTTAAGATGAGCTTAAACTTCTCTTTTCTGAGAGAACGCTGAGGATGTCCCCTCTCAGCCTTTTGAATTTTCAAGGATAGCCGAAGGGGCGGGGGTGTGGGGGGGAGAGCAAGGGAGCGGGAGAAGGAGAAAGACGGATGTGTTCGTTCTATTTTTAAACCTTCGCCCACAGTTTAGAGTAAAGGAACACTCTGGTTCTATACTCCCACCCCTGTCACCTTCTGCTAAGCACAAGAATCAAAACCTGCACACGTACACCGCACTGCTATGTCTAGGGATGACTGTCAATGTTCCCAGGAATATAGCTAACCAATCACTCCAACGCAGAGAACCCGGTAGTCCGGGCCAGGCTGGAGCTGCATGCAGGGCTCATGCACAGTTCAAAGCAGTCGCCACCCTCCTCTTCCCAGGGATGGGCAGCGCCCCCTCGGTACGCTCCATTCCCAAGCCTGGGCAACCGGCTGGGCACCCGGAGTGAGCAACTCGCCCCCCCTAAGGACACCAAGCCATGGAAGCGTCGAAGCGATGGGTTTCCTAGCAGGCTGCCGCAGGCTGGGTGCTCTGGCCTCAGGCCAGAGACACCTGTATCGCACACACCCACCCCGTCCAGAGTGCCACCCCACTGACCACCTCCCGGCTGTCCCGGAATGCAGAGGACTGGGTGGCCAGACGCCTCTAAGGCAACTGACTCGCTCTTTTCTCACGTCCTTCTCGCCTGAGGCGACATCGACACCCGTCACTCAGCGCCCGGGAGGGGGGGGGGGGGATGAAAGCCGGCAGCGCGCGGGCAACCCAGAGCCAAATGCCGCCGCCCCGAGCCCTCCAGCCTGGCTCCGGACACTCACTCTTGAGCGCGCTAATGAGCGACTTCCCGTCCTTGATGAGCTCCTTGATGAATTTGTTGGTCTTGTCCAGCTCTGCTTCGTGTGACTTGAGCGTCTCTCGGAAGTGCGGGCTGTCGAGGCAGCAGTCGCTGAACTCCAGCGCCGGGAGCCCCATTCTGCCCGTGGAGCCGAGCTGAGGGGACGCGCCTCGCGCGCTGCTCAGCGGACACCCGCGACGACGGCCGATCCACAGGTGTGGCGCCGGCTCGCCCCGCGCGCGGGGTCAGAGGGAGCAGGAGACTCTGAACCGCAGCCGGGACTCAGCCGGACGGCGGGCGCTCCTGCGCTGAGCCACCGAGCGGCACGCGGGCTGGAGGCGCAGCTGGCGGACCCTCGGCGGCGCCGAGAAGCGAACGAGCGCGGCCACCGCCTCCCCGCCTCCTCTGCGGTTCGCCGCTCAGCAGGCTCGAGCGCCTTCTCACAGAAGCCTCAGCCGACCCGCCGGCGTCCGGGCCGCCCGAACCTGCTAGCGATGACCTAATCCACTGCAGAGCCAATCAGTGTGCTTGCCTCTGCCCGACCCCCAGGGCCGCTCGAGGACGCCCTGCCCTTCCGCGGTTCTAGTCCAATCATATCTTTCTGGAGGCGGGGTCTGAGCATGGGGGAGGAGCCCACACTAGCACTAGGTCCGCAGAGCAAGCCCCGCCCCCTCCCGCTCAGAGCTGGTTGCAGAACCAGAGCCCGGTGCAGCATTCTGTGATGGGTGCGCCCCTGCCACCCGAAACTGACCCACCCGGTGCTGCCCTAATCGAAGCCTGAAATGAGACGTCTGCAAATGTAGAGAACCGAAGAGCCTAGGTGTGCCAAGCAGGAAAAATCACGAATAAGGACTGCTCTTCTTCTCAGCCCACCCGATACTCCTGAGCATTCCTGCTTGCACTCAAAACACAACCCCTTGCGCAGGAGAACTCTGAGCGCTCGGAGCTCCGCACGCCCCGCTTCCAGCCAAGTGGAACGTATTTGCTTCTTTAAATCACCAACTCTCCTTGCCTGCAGTCCTCTCGCCCCCTACTGTCCGTCGCCCTCGTGGCCACTCTGCTCGAAATCCGCCCACGGCTGCCCCCCACCGAAGGTTCTCACGTCCTTTGCAAGAATTTCAGCCGCCTCATTTTCCAGCTGGGTTCCTAGCACCATTTTACACAATTCTGTCCAATGTCTGTCATCCTTCGTTGCTGCACAACTTCCCCAGGGCACGTGCCGGCGCAGTTCTCTGGTCGGGTGGTGCATTCCCATCAGCTAGAAGAGCGACTGGTATTTAAGAACAGAGAATGTGCACCGTGTGCGGTTGTACCTGATCAAGCATGTGTGCAGCCCAGGAATGCATTCCTCTCCACCGTCAGGGTGACCACCCTCGTCGTGATCAGTCACAGGAGTCAAGACTGACAGCTCACTCAGTGCATTTGGTAGGCTGGGTCTCAGTGTCTATGAACTGAATGGGAAACTCTAGAAACTAGGGACTGCCTCTGGCTAAATTATTTCTGTGTACAGTAACTAACAACAGACCTTCAGTTGTGTGGAGATGCTTCTTTGTGTTTTCAATCGGCCTGCTACCGTATACACAGGACTAGACTCAGGATAGCACCAGGAGCCAAGAAAGAACTTGAATGTGTCTGTTCTAAAAGGAGCCACAACCAAGGAATAGCCTTGTTGCCTGATGTTAGGATGGAGCCCCTAGACACTTGGAAACAACAGAGAAAAGTTTCAGGCTCCCAAGTGTCGGAAAAAGAGCCCTAGTGTGGAAAATTAATTGATTTATTTATTAAATGAGTAAATATGATCATAGTTTGTATCAACAAAGTCAGGCTAAAGAGCAGGCCCAGAGAGCAGATAAACAACAGGTAATTAGGCCCTGAAAATAGTCATTCCTTCCTTGCTATAGATGAGGGAAATCTAGACTGGAAATCCCATGGAAGTAAATCTACATATAAATCTTGAGTACCTACAGTGGGTACTCTGATTACCTATTGTTCTATGATGGCTCTCACAAAACTTTCATGCTTTAAGACATTGACCACCCCTGGGAAGACTCTAGAGCTTGGGGGCTCTACTGTCAGTTACAGACACTGAAACAGAGGTTCATCAACTGGACAACTGCCACTCCTCAGAAAGACTGGAGGCTTCTCTAGGCGTCTTCTCTGTGGCCTGATTCAGATTTCCTCAGCGCCTGCAGCAAACAAGGAGAAACCATCACGTTTCGTGACCTAACCATGAATGTCATACACTTCTACTACCTTCATTGGCTGTAAGCAAGTCAGTCAGTCACAAGTTCACACCAATGAAAGTGGAGGGGGGGTCCAGCTGTATATCTAGACAGGAGAATGACATGAACAGGAAATAGTTTCCTGGCCGTTTCCAAACAATACATTTGCCTTAGTAGACTTGGCATACCATGTCGTCGTCATCATCATCATCATCATCATCATCATCTATGCCCCAGCAATGCTTCAGCATGCCTCGGCAGCCCGTTTATGGTGGGTCTCCAGTTGTTCCTTTCCTGGGCAGTCCTAGATGCTTGTGTTACTGTCATACCCAAGGTTCCACAGTCTTCCTTTATACTGTCTACCAGCGTTTTGGGGGGGGGGCTTTCCTCCTCACCTTATCACATGCACTCCTCCAAGCCATGCTATCTTCGAGTATCTGCCGTCATTCATTCTCATAACATGGCCAAAGTATCTCAAGCGCTGTTGTCGTATCCTGTAGTTTACTTCCTTCTGTAGACAGACTGTGCAACGATGATAGGAAGAAATATGGCATATCATGTAGTATTCAATAAATGTTAAATGAGTGAAACAAAATGAAATACATTATTGTGTGTTGAGAAACGTTGGGCAAATATGCATTCAACGGTACATGTATGTATAAATAAGAGATACATTCACTGTCATTTGTTTAGTTTGGGGTAGGTACTGTTATACTTTTTGACATGTAATTGATGTCTACAATGTACTACGTAACTTGAACCAGGTTACATAGACTGATTAGTCTGTGTGGCACAAATACACTAACAAGCATGTAAATTAATGTGGGCATGTTACTGGAGTCCTAGGCTACAGGTCTAAAGCAGGTCCTAACAAGGTCCTGCCACTTGCCTCTCTCCCTACTCCTATCCCCACCCCAACACCCATCAATAGAGAAAATGATGAGGGGAAAGAAAAAATAGCTACTCCCAGATCTGTCTTCAGAGGTACTGATGAACTCTCAGATGACACAGAAAAGAGCCAGAGGGAGAAGACAGGAAGCTTACATAGTTAAACAAACAGCCCGGAGTGAACTGTGCTCTACTTGATCATTATCTCAAGCATTAAGTAAATTGCTGTTGCCTGGGAGGTATCCACAACTCCCACCACACAATGCTTATCCATCAGACTTGTTTGATCCCTGTGAAACTCCAAGGTGACCAGCAGCAAGGGAATGGGTGCGAGATGGAAGCAGAGATAACATTTTAGCCTGTTTACACTTACCCACTGGGCACCTCTGGGCATCTGCCTGTCCAAGTGAAGAGTTGGGACTTGTAGCAAAAGCAGTTCCTACGTCTTTGTTACAGCCATTCACAAATGTGTAAGCATGCGGATAGTGAATAAGAGTCTTGTAAATTCAATCTAGAGTCCTGGCAAATGACTTCCTACTCTTTTGGCAGTGTTATGAATACAGCAATACTGAATACGACATTTTGCACATAGAAGGTCTGCCTGTGTCTTTCTTAGAAAGCAGGCCCCACAAGGAAGGGGACTTCAAAGATACAGATAGACAAGTAATAAAGAAATGAAAATAGATGAAAGATGTTAAGGTCAGCAATGACTTTCATATGAAAAAGAAATGACACCAGCACAGAGTGTCTCTGGCCCTAAAGCTGAACCTCTGTTGCTGTGGGATTTATTTGGTTGGTTCACTTGTTTATGTTTTGGTGGTGGTGGTGGTAATGGCGCTGAACTGGTGCTATGGATGGAACACAGACTCTCTATCACCCCAAGCAGGCACTTTCCATTGAGTTCTCCCCAGTCACCGTGTGGCTGCATTCTCTAGAGACTCTCTCAGCTTCAATTTGTATTTGGAAAAAATAGCTTTAAGTGAAGAGGCCTGTAATTCCAATAGGCTGAGGATGATCTGGAGTTCAAGGCCTTTCTAGGCTACAGAATCAGTTCAAAGACAGCTTAAGTAAATTACTGAAGCCTTGTCTCAATTTTTTTAAAGGAGGATGAAGGGTCTTTGTGCTGTAGCTCAATAAGAGAGTATTTGTCTTGGTTGTTTGTTTGTTTGTTTGTTTGATTGATTGATTTTGGGTTTTTTTGGTTTTTTATTTTGTTTTGTTTTGGTTTTTGGTTTTTGTTTTCTCTGTATAGGCCTAGCTGTCTTGGAACTCTTTCTATAGACCAAACTGGCCTCAAACTCACAGTGATCTGCCTGCCTCTGCCACTTGAGAGCTGTGATTAAAGGCATGCACCACCACTGCCTACCTTGTTTTGTATATTTTAAGCTCCTGGATTCATCTGCCCTAATACTACAAAAAGAATTAGTCATAAGAGAGTTTTCTTCCTAAGACTGCAGAAGTGACAAAATTGAAGCCAAGGATAGAACAGACCCCCTACAAATACATGGAGCACTGAGGAATTGTTCCCCAACACACACAGCTAAGCAAGGTGCTGTGGGTGGAGATGGGGGACTTGGCACTGCACAGGCAGATGTGGCAGTGTGTAGTATACACAACGCTTCATCAGCCCCTCCCGACTGCATTCCCATGGTGTCACGATTCTAGCTTGCACTTATGGTTTTATGACCAGTACCATATGTATCTTCTCTTTGTGGTTGTAGAACAATACACTAGTGTTCTGATTTTTGAAATAATGATTATTGCTTGTTGTAAATGTTCTGTATTTCAATTGCAATGTTAGTTACATGAGCACAGTATTTGTTAAAATTTATGGATCATTTTAATACACACAAATTACACATCCTCACATGTAGTAGAAGCTGTGTCAAACAATTACCTTTCATTTAACATTGCTTACAGTCCTCAGTCCTGTGAAGTGGATACTGTTATTATCACCATTTTACAGATAAGGGAAACTGAGGTACTACCTGTTAGTCTTCTGCTGCCACTTTAAGAACTAACCATGCCCACCCAGCCACTTCTGACCTCCCCCTTCACCATCTTTCTCTCTCCATTGTGTGTTTGTCTCCTGTCGTGTGCACACGTTTTTCTCTGTCTCTGTGTCTTTATGTCTTTATATTTGTCTATCTCTGTCTTTCTGTTTTTCTATTTCTTTTTAAGTAATAAATGTTTACCCTTATGTTTATTTACTATATCTTGTGAGCTTTTTATCCGCCGTAACTGCCCGCCTGACTCCCCCGGCCACATGGCGTTGCAGGGACTCACGGCCATCCTTCCGCGAGCCGCCCGGGACATCCCATCATCATATTCTTTTTAAAAGAACAAAACTACCCCCATTTTACAGACAAGGAAACCGAGGTTTGGAGAAGTAAGATATCTAAAGTCTCATAGCTTACTAGTAGAGCTTGGCTCAGACTTAGAATGTATCTCTCCAAAACAAACAGACAAACAAAAACACTATCTCCATACAGACACCTGTAACAAAGGTATCACACCTTGAAATGGTGTTGTCTTAACAGTTTCTCCCAGACTGAAACACTGCATCCTGCAGGGAGGTCCTTTAAGCAGAGAGGTAAACAATTCAAAATAGCTTCAAGAAGTCCTCGAAACCGATTCCCCAGTCCCCCCTTCCTCCATCCCAGAATAAGCAATAAGTGAGGTCACTCTCAGACAAGTCAAGTTGCAAAGTGTGCTCTGAGAACAGACCAGCTTCCTGGAAGAAGCAGAAACCAGCGGGGGTGCCCTGAAGAGGTGTAGACCAACCAAATCACTCTCCGGCCTCTCAAGATGCCTGCAGGCTGTGCGGTGGGCTCAAGCTTCCCAGATTTTATACACTGCCACCTATACTGGGGTGGGCTTTGGTGATGCCACTGTCTTTGAGTCATTTCTGTTCCTGTCACTAACCCTTCACCCACATTCTTCTAGGGAGCCCCAATAAAACTCATTGGTTTCACCAAGCTGGACTTGGTGATATCCGTACTTTGCTCTGTCATGGGCACCCTATCTGGGGTGAGTAGACACATGTGTGGCGTCTCCCCAGAAAAATGTTGTCACATAACAGTTATTTCCAGACTTCACTTTGTATTATATCCCAGGCATATGGAAAACTCCACATGCCTCAGCCCAGGCTTTAAGTCTGAGGCCTTACAGTTTGTTCGTTTTCCTGGAAAGAAAGAAAACGTTAAATCCATCTTGACAATGCTACTGCTAATGTTCTTTAAGGGAAGTGGCAGCATTTCTGTAACACTGTCCTCCCTCAAGAAATGACCGATTCATTCTATGCATAGCACGCCTGCTACTTTCCATTTCGTGTCCATTAGTCATTTACGGGAAAAGCACTGGTATCCTGCTGCCGTGAACGAGGTCCAGCTCGAGATACTGGATAAATATTAACCCAGTCTCCTCTCAACTTCCTAACCATCTCTGTTCATGTTATCGATGGAACTGAGCTGAACTACCCTGGGTCACCTGACCACTGGGACTTCCTGGGAGTCTAGCTCCATGCTGCCAGTGCGAATCAAAGAACTCCAAAGAGTCCAGCTAAAGCATTCATTTGCTTAGGCTTTTCAGTAATCTGTCTCTCTCTTGACCATATAAACAATCCCAATAAACTTGCTAGTTCATTACACTGAACCTCGGTGGATTTTTTTTTTTTTTTTGTATGTTATGGCCCTGTCTGGAGTGAAATAGATTTTTTTTTCTTTCACATTCACCAGAAAAAAGGCACACAATAAGGTAGTACCCAGGTTTATTGAAAAATCTTGGTTGGGAGAAAATAGGGCAATACTTCAAGGGATGAGGTATTCTTTGATTCTTTTTGCCTGCGGAGAGGTAGACCTTGAAAAGAAGAGTAGTGTGAAATAACTGTCCTGTGTCTGCACACCCAGCCAATGGGATACGACTGACAGGCGAGGGGGGCATGTGAAGGACTTCTTTGATTTGTGACCTTACTTCTCTTTGAATCTCTTTTCCAGAATGCACCATGATCCATGATCCTGTTTTGTTTTGTTTTTAATCTTGCCTTCGTTTTGTCTTTTGTTTTTGTGACGAGGTCTTGCTGCACAGCCCTGGACCTTGAACCATCCATGTCAGCGGTTCTTAGATTCTCAGCCTGTGGGTTGTGACCCCTTTGGTAATCCTCTGTCTCTGAAGATATCTGCATTACAACTAATAATAGTAGCAAAATCACAGCTATCAAGTAGCAACAAAAATAATTTTATGGCTGGAGGGCCACCACAACATGAGGAACTGTATTAAACAGTCTCTGTAAACCAGGCTTGCCTCAGACTCAGAGTGAGCCATCTGCCTCTGCCTCCCAGGTGCTGAGATTACAGACATGCAGCACCACACCCAGGGATCACCATCAGCTGAGATTACAGACATGCACCACCACACCCAGGGATCACCATCAGCTGAGATTACAGACATGCACCACCACACCCAGGGATCACTATCAGCTGAGATTACAGACATGCACCACCACACCCAGGCATGTTCATCAGCTGAGATTACAGACATGCACCACCACACCCAGGCATCTCTATCAGCTGAGATTACAGACATGTACCACCACACCCAGGGATCACCATCACACTTCTATTATCCAATCCTTGTTTTTAGAGAAATTGACTTTAGAGAAAAAAAAAAAAAACAAACAAGTTTTTTTCACACTAAAGTACTCTGTCACCAGTTCTTAAAACATTTTGATCTTTTTTTTATTGGCTTATTTGTTCATTTTTTTCATTCCCCCACCCAACTTTGTTTTCTGCTTTGTTTAGTTTTCCCAAGGATGCTCTGCTGAGCTAAGCCAGGCCAGAAAGGAGTTCGCTTTGATCCTGGTGCAAAGAGAAAAGCAATGACAATATGGTGACTTTTTCATGAAGCTAAGTATATTCCATTTGCGAGAGAGTTTGGGGTTTTTGTTTTGTTTGGGGATTATATAATGTCCATGTGTTTGGCATTAGTAAACACATCCCCTTTTAAATGAGAGGATGAATGAAGAAGGCAGTTAGTTTTAAAAAAAAAAAATATTCTTTGGGGGTTGCAGAGATGATTCATTCATTAAGAGTGCTTCCTGCCCTTTCAAAGGACCCAAGTTCAGTGTCCAGTACCCATGACAGGCAGCTCACACCAACCCATAACTCCAGCTTCTTTGAGAGATCCAGTATCCTTTTCAGCTCTCAGGCAGCACCCAGACATATTACACACACACACACACACACACACACACATACACACACATATACACTCACACGCACATACACACATACATACACACATACACACACATACACAGCACACACACACAAATAAAAATAATATTTAAAAATCTTGAAAAAAAATAGAATTGATATTATATATCATCCCAACTTTATTTGTTCTTTGTTTTACTTTTGATGCAGAAGTGTGAGAAAGCTCAGACTCCGGGCCTTGAGCTGCCTGAGCCCTGTGAGCTGCATCAGAAAGAGCAAGAAACCAGGACAGCTTCACAGAGCAGGCCAGTGGCCAGCAAAGTTCTCCCATAAAGACATGGAAAGTCCAACTTTTCCATTAAACTTACTCAGCTCCAACACGGAGGCATGAAACCAGCCACAGATGATATGTAAATGAATTAGCATAGTGGCTATGTTCCAATAAGCTTGGGGACACTGAAATTTCAATTTCACACAATTTTTATGTGTCACAAAATAGTCCTCTTGTTTTTTGTTGTTTGTTTGTTTGTTTTTGTTTTGTTTTTAAAACACTTTAACATGCAATAACCACTCTTCGCTTCCAGAGCATACAAAAGTAGAGACAGACGGGAACTAGTCCATGGCCATCTTTGTGGATCTCTGGTTTAATCAAATAAAAGAAAATGGACCAAGGACATAGCGAGGTGTTGTAAGTGAAGGACCTCTGAGCCAATAAATGTCTGTCTTGGGGAGTTCAATTGGCCTCCTTGCTGAGCTTGTGGACTGGATGGGGGGGGGGGGTCATGAGACCCTCCGCTGAGTATCCAGCTGTTCCCTAACCAGCTGTCTCCTGCAATGCTGCCTTTAACTGCACATGGCCCAGCAAGCAACTAGAGCAGTGGTTCTCAACTTTCTTAATGCTGTGACCGTTTAATACAGTTCTGTCGCAGATAGCGTGGCGTGGGTGTGTGGGGTCACGCGGGCCCATGAAATGAAGATTCAGAGACCCTCTGAGAATGAACTTAACCTTTGGGGTCCCAGTCTCAGGGGACTTAAGTACTTTCCCTTAGCCCGTGGCATTTTTATTTTTCCCTATATTTACACTTTGGTCAGTAGATTTCCATACGCTCAAAACAACCTGAATGAAGCTTCCAAAAATACAACGCCAAGTGCAAATACCTGATTCAGGAGGTACCGCGGTTTTCCAGCTGCCCCTAACCAAGTTTTGCATAGACTTTGTATCCATGAAAAACTCTCAGGCAAGATTCACATAGGGCGACAAAAGGTATCTATAACACAAAGGATGGATTAGGGCCGAGTGCTAACTCCAGAGTTGAGGGTGGGGGTGAGGTTGCTTGCTAGCGCTCTGGCGCCAGGCCAGCAGGAAACTCTGTGCACACAGTTTCTCATATTGTGGTGACCCCAAAGCATAAAATTACTTTTGTTGTTACTTCATAACTGTAAGTTTGAGACTGTTATGAACTGTAATGTAAATACTTTTGAAGATTGGGGTTGTGCCAAGGGGGTCATGACCCACAGGTTGAGAACCACTTGACTAGAGTATATAAGTCTGCATGGGGAAGGGATTCCATCTATGCAACTGCAGGGAAGCCCTCATCCCTGCTGAGTAAAGGTTTTCCAGGTGTGAACTGGAAAATCAAGTCAGGGAAGAACACCCACACCCATGTAAGAAACCCTTCACCTATGCTCCGCAAAGAAGCCCGGATAAACTCATTAGTTTCCTCAGAGTGAACTTTGGCAGAATTGTACCTCAGTTGGTACTTGGGACCTTAGGAGAAGGGGTAGATATGTGGCTTGTGTCCTACCCTGAGAAGGAATTTTCGCAATACAAAGCTAGGCACAGGTTCCAGTCTTTGAGTTCACACTGAGGAAACTATTTCAGATAGCAGCATTAGCTTAGTATTCTAGATATAAAATAGCAAAGAAATTAATATCTAGCCCTTCCAGCTATTTTTCATGAGAGGAATGATAATGGCAACGGGAAACTGTTTAACCACCGAAAAGGAACAAATGATATACATGAGTACAATAGAGAAAAGTAGAAAGTGTGTCTGCTGAGGTGATTTAAAAGATCCAGTTTCCTATTTTTTTTTCAAAAATAATCACAGATGTGGAAAAGAAGTGGGTCCACCGAATATCAAAAGCTTGGTGTTCACAAGTGGGCAGGCGCACAGAAGCCAGAGGACAACCTGAGATGACACCCTCATGAGTATTATCTACTGCCTTCCAGACGAGCTCCTTCCTTAGCCTGGAGCTAACAATATTAAGATAAATTGACTAGCCACTGAGCGCCAGGGATCTCACTGTTCTCTCCCACCCCCAATAATAGAATTACACGTGTCTGCCACCATGCCCTTCATTTTCAAATGGGTCCTGAGGCTTAAACTCAGATCCTCAGGATTGTGAGGCAAGCCCTTGCCAACTGAGCTATCCTCCTCCAGCCCTATCCTACCCAGCCCTATCCTACCCGCAACAGATTATTTTTGAGCTAAGCTCAAACACTCACTGTTGGCAGTAGTTTCTGTCCCGCCCGGTCCCGCAGCCATTCAGTCCCAAAGAAACACATAGAGGCTTACATTAATTATAAACTGGTTGGCCTATTAGGTCAGGCTTTCTTATTAACTAATTCTTACATCTTACATTAACCCATAATTCTTACCTGTGTTAGCCATATGGCTTGGTACCTTTTATCTGTAAGGCATTCTCATCTTGCTTCCTCTGTATCTGGGTGACAACTGCAGATGGAGCCTTTCCTCTTACCCCGAATTCTCCTGTTCTGGTAGCCCCACCTATACTTCCTGCCTGGCTACTGGCCAATCAGCATTTTATTAAATCAGTACAAGTGACAAATCTTTACAGAGTACATGACTATTGTTCCACAGCAACTCACGGAACCTCAGAGCCATGGCTCTAAAGAAATAAAGCACCAATGTCAATCACATTATTTTTGAAGGAAGGTTGTATAATGAAAAGTATTTTAATGAAAAGGGTTTTAGAGCATTACATTTGAATGCTGCCTTTGGTCCTTACAAGTTTTAATTATGGGTAAGTTACTAACGTTTCTAAGTCTTTATATTAAGTCATCAAGTGCAATAATCAACTAAGTTTTAATACAGTTATAATCAAGAAGTCAAATAATATGCAGAAAGCCTTTCAGGTATATCATAAATGCTGTGGTGGCAATTTCAGTGCAATTGACCCCCATAGATTCATAGGTACTGACACTATTCGGAAGTGTGGCCTTGTTGGAGGAAGTGCATCACTAGGGGCAGGCTTTGAGGTTCAAATGCTCAAGTCAGACCAGTGTCACTCTCTCTTCCTGCTCATCTAGATGAAGAACTATCAGCTCCTTCTCCAGCACCATGTCTGCCTGCATGCCTCTCACCACAACAATGGACTAAGCTCTGAAACTATAAACCATCACAATTAAATGTTTTCCTTATTAAGAGGTTCCATGGCCAGGGTGTCCCTTTACAAGCAATAGAAACCCTAACTAAGACAGATGCTCAGTGAAAGCTGGGCTTGGTGACACATGTCTGCAGTCCTAGTAGTCAGAAGGCGGATGGCCACAAGTTTGAAGTTTGAAATCCTATATCAAAAGATAAAAATTCCTCAAAATGACCAAGGAATAATTTGCACTATTAATTATATGAACTTCTAGAATCTAACTACTTACCAAAGCTTTTTAAAAAGTCTTGAAATCACCATTTTTCAACTAAAAGAATTAATGAAATTAAAATATTGCATTCTTACAAAAATAGTGTTATCTTTGCTAGATGAAATAATCTGCTTAGATATCTATTTATAACATTCTTAGAAAATGACGCACATTTTCACCTATGGATTAATTTGACACAAAGCAGATTTGTCATTGAAATGCCTCAAAGATTATTCTTCTAGAGTCTGTAAACTTCGCTTCTGTTCTGTAAATAATTTAGTAAAGATGAAAAATATGTTCTTTATTCATTTCTCTGTGTGTTGTATTTTTGGGGTTGGGGGTCAGGGTTTTATATAACCCAAGCGAGCCTTGAGTTCCCTCTGCAGCCAAGACTAACTTGAAATCTCCTTTTGTAGCTCAAGACTACCTTGAACTTATCCTCCTGCCTCCACCTCACAAGCGTTGAGATTAGAGACATGTGCCATCACACCTGATAAAATGTGACATTTAAGGGCTGTAGTTAGAATATCATTATCCTGTCTCTTTCAGAGTAATGCTAACATCATAATAGTAAGTGTCAGGCAGAGCTGGTCTTAAGATACCACTCTGCTACTTGACCTGGGGCAATTAATCTAAATCCTTGGTTTTTATAAATTCAAAATGAGGGCAATAATCTGGCCTTTCTCAGACAGTTGTATGAACTTTCAATAATAGATGTTCACAATTTCTGCCTGGATCAGTATGTTCAAGTGTTGTGTTTGGGAAAAAAATGTTAGCTCAATAAAATGACAACTAACCACATTGTCGGAAGGTGAATTTCAATAAATTTCAGTTCTCTTTTGTTTCTTCAAGAAGAATTAGATAAGTTTTAAAAGAACTGATTTTCAAAATTATGCTGCGAATAATAAAGGTTGGTGCTCAGATAAAAGTAGAATTGCAAGTAGGTGTCTCTGATTGTTCTAGCAAGCTACGAACTGTAAGAACCAGGAACAGGATCCATTTAGGATGCTAAGAAGATTTGCTCAGTATCCTGAAGACATTGGGATGTAACTCCTCAGAGATCTCCTCCTGCCTACTCAGTTGAAAGTTATACCCTTTAACTCACTAAAATCATGTCCCTACGTGCTGTGCAGATGTGAATTGGCATCAGCACCTAGAACAGCGCCTGGGAGTTGTCAAGAATAAATGATTTCACGAACTGGCAGCTTGGCCTACATTCAGTGCCTCAAGCTCTGCTTAGAAGTGTGACTGGAAGGTGAACAGGTCTCACAGCTAAAAACTAAAGAGTAAACTTTATGCCCTGCAGGCCTAGGTGTGAAGCCTTGACCCACAGGGACTTAGATTTCTGGGGGAAGAACCAAGGGAACATGCACAAACTGAGTAACTCTGTGCTGCACGAAGAAAGAGAGAAGAAAACTGTGACAGTCTCAAGCTGGCCTTTAACTTACATGATGGGATGCTTCAATCAAGGAGGAAACTGCTACACAACACAATCCCCTTTAGCTCTTATAGTATATTAGGGGATCCTCTTTTCATATTGTGGAAACTATCAAAGCCAAGAGGAACTTTACATCTAGCCTTGACCTACGGTTTTAGAATAAGCTCTAGGAGGAAATAGAAACTTAAAACTCTCAACTGTTAATTCTTTCAGCAGACACCTCTCAAAATCTTCCTATGTTTTCATGTTGGAGTAGACATCAAAACTCATGGATGAACTCATTGTTCCCATGCCTACAAGGAAGGCTACATGGCAGCCAGGAAACCTGATCTTTATAGAGCTGATTGTGTGTGGGTGGGGTGTGGGGGGGGAAATGGAGAGAAAGCCATGAAAGCCAGCTATGGGGAATCCAGATTGACTTGAAGAATTTACAAGGCTTTCTAGAAGACCTGGTACCTCAACTCAGACTCATGTCATATGCAGATATTGAGGCATAGGGGGTGTTACCTGTCACACTGGGTAACACATGAGCAAAGCCACAATGGCATGAACCATGTGCTATATGCAGAAACCACACACACATGAGTCGGCTCACTTAGACATGTTGCTGAAACGGGCACAGAGGGAAGGACACAGAAGCCCTAATAGCAAACCAAGGAGTATGATTTGGGATCAATGCTGATGGAAGCCTAAGAGACAGAGGGGTGTGATGCCATATGGACAGACTTAGAGGCAGGGAGAATGATAGGGAAATTGTGACAGTGGCCAAAGGTGATAACAGTCCAAAGCAGAAAAGGGAATGGCACTCTAAATATGAGAGATTTAAGGATTAATGGGTCGAAATCAGTGAGACTTACAGTAAGGAGGACTAGGAGAAAGCAAGGGAAACCCTCACCTCTTTGTCATGGGAAGTATTTCCAAGCACAATCAGAATAGGATTAGATGGATTTTTAGCCATTATCTCTATTACTTATCTCTGAGTAGTAGTAGTAGTAGTAGTAGTAGTAGTAGTAGTAGTAGTAGTAGTAGTAACAAAAACTCATCAAAAGCAACTTAAGAGAGAAAGGAATTATTTTGGTTCAAAGTTTCAGGGTGAAGTACATTATGGAGGGGGGGAGTTAGCCGTGGTGGCAGAAACCAGGAAGCAGAAAGCAGAAGGAGATGAATGAATGCTCTCAACTAGCTTCCTCCTTTTTATGAAGGAATGGTATTTTTATGAAGGAATGGTATTCCTACTGTCATGGTCACACATGCTCCTGAAGGCTTGTCTCCTTGGTATTCTAGATCCTGTCAAGTTGACAAAATTAACTGTCACAGGTGTGTTGACTTAGAAACACCAAGAGAAAAACATTCATTCATTTATTCATTCATTAAAATCTGGTTGAGAAGTCCCTCTATGTGACTTTGCAAGTATGAATTTGAAGGGAGAACTGGGAGTCACTGGCAGGTGAATCATCAGGCGTTAACCCCTGAGCGTGGCTGGCACCGTCATGACATGAAGACAAAGGAAGTTCTCAGGGGGAACCTGCTGAGAAGCATGGATAGAGTTACTCTGCCAGAAAATATAAAGAAAGGAAAACAGGGAACAAAGAAGAACTTCTGGAGAACACAGTATGGGTAAAGGAGACAGAAAGAGAGCGTCCAGAAAGACAAAGTCAGAGAAATAAACTGAGACAGACCCAGAAACTAAACATATCGCCTATTACCAAGGCCTTTGGAGCCTTCACCCATTGTAAAGCTTCTTCACTAATTGTTTCTAAACTTTAAGAAGGTCTCTAGACAAATTTGGATTGGGGAGATATTAGTTACTTTCCTCATTGCTCTGACAAAATACCTGACCAGAAGAAACTTTAAGGACCCAAAGTAAAATGAGGGTAAAATCCATCATGTGGGCAAGTCACAGTAGCAGGAGCATGGAACAGCTGGTCACAATGTGTCTATAGGAAATAGAGCAAAAAATGCTGGAGCTCAGCTCACGTTTGACGTAGGCTCTTCCTACCGCAGTTAAACCCCTCTGGAAACATCCTGTTCTAGGTGACTCTAATTCCCATGAAGTTGACAATAAATAATTAGCATCACATGCGGGGCTGTGGGGTTCCCCTAGATATGCTGTGAATACCATTAGTTAATAAAGAAACTGTCTTGGCCTGTGATAGGGCAAAAGAGTAGAGCTAGGCAGGGAAAACTAAACTGAATGCTGGGAAGAAGAAATGAGGAGAAGCCATGTAGCTGCCACCGGAGACAGACACCGTAACTTTACCAGGTAAGCCACAGCCTCGTGGCAATACACAGATTAATAGAGATGGGTTAAATTAAGATATAAGAGTTAGCCAGAAATACATCTAAGCTATTTGCCAAACAGTATTGCAAATAATATGGTTTCTGAGTAATTATTTTGGGGCTGAGCAGCCAAGAGCAAACAAGCAACCTCATACAACAGGGAGGCACCTTTTTTCTAGAGTTTTGTTATATTACAGTCTAAAGGGGATATGTGGATGATAATTACATTCATCATTACCAAACTTAAATGTCAAGTCTATGTTAGTATATGCTTTATCTTTAAATAAATGTGGTTGCTTTTCCCTCATTTATGAATAGTATTCTTCATTCTTGGTGCTAAACTCCCTTCTGCTCATTTAAACCAGAGGATGCAATTTGATCAACATGAACACAACTAAGTAGTCTGATTGTAACATTTATTTAGAATTACATATTCAAGTTCTGATGAGAAATTTGGCTTCTTGTCATTTCCATATGCGCATGATGATTACTGGTTGTAAAGATCTGGTTTGGGTTTGGTTTGTCCTTTGCCTACTCCGGGTCAATATTCCTGTCTTATGGTAGCAGCATCTAAGTTTGCCTTGGAGAAAGTCCTTTCTCATTCCTAGCGCAAGTACTTTAGGGAGAGTTGACTTTACTGGGCTTCAGAGAAAAAGCATTTGGCCCACAGTTGACCAGAAAGACATTGTAGCTTAAGTTTGACATGATCCAGTCAGAGGCAATATGAGATATAAATGAGATAAAAATGTCTGGGCCTGATAGAGCAACCAGGCAACAGGTATGCTCGGATGAACAGGAGGCTGGATGTGTGTACAGCTGGAGCTGCTGTGATCCAACACTGTAGGTACCTGGATGAATGCTCACCTAGGGCTGCTGTGGTCCAACACTGTGGTTACCTGGATGGATGCTCACCTAGGGCTGCTGTGGTCCAACACTGTGGGTACCTGGATGGATGCTCACCTAGATCTGTTGTGGTCCAACACTGTGGGTACCTGGATGGATGCTCACCTAGGGCTGCTGTGGTCCAACACTGTGGGTACCTGGATGGATGCTCACTTAGGGCTGCTGTGGTCCAGCACTGTGGGTAGCTGGATGGATACTCACCTAGGGCTGCTGTGGCCCAACACTGTGGGTAGTTGTATGGATGCTCACCTGGAGCTGCTGTGCTCCAACATTATGGGTGGAAATTGTCAGAGAATGAAGCCAATGCAGGTGAAAATGAAGCGAGTTCAAATGCTGCAGATGTTGATTGACACCTGGCCTCTGTACATCCCGGAAGCTAGCATACTGCTGTTCTTTTCAGCACGTGCCACTACATTCTCTGTCTAAACTTTGTCAGACTGCTATTGCTTGTAACCAAAAGTCCAGGCCCAAAAAAAAAAAAAAAAAAAAAAAAAAGAAAGAAAGAAAGAAAGAAACCTAATTTCATCTCTGCTTTCTCTGCTTTTCACCAGCATGGAACCAACTATCCAATGCCATAGTTATTCCTAGCTGGCCCATCATGCATACATTTGCAGGATAGCCTCCCACTCTGTCTCTGCTTTGTACTCCTTCTGTCCCAGGGATCTGTTCCTTGCCTGAACTCCTTGAACTCGCAGCCTCAGCAGTGGACCTATTGCTTCTCACGGACTCTCCCTGCCTATTCTAATTGCCTACACCAGACTCCTTCCGCCCTGCAAGTTTGTTTGTTTGAATAAGAAGAGACAGAACTGGCTGGTAACCACTTCTGTCCCCAGGCTTGGAAAGCCCAGTGCCAAACTATCGGATGCTGGCCCCCACCCAGCACTGCCGGGAGGTACACTCTGTTCAAGCTCCAGACTTCTGGTCCCCAACGAGCGAGCCCAGTGTCTAGCCTGCTGCTTTTCCTTTTCTCCCTCCTGATGGCAGGTTTAGCTCGGTGTTATTTACAATTCTGTCATATCTATCGCTGCTGTGTCATCCCTCACGTTTGCCATTTCCCTTCCAGTAATCTTGGGAATTTTGAAATCATAGCTCAGTGATCTAGAGCAATCTATCATCCAAATATGATTTCATAACCACACGGTAGAATTCTCCCTCCTCATATGAGGTTGTTTCCTCTTCTCCCGCCTCCAGTCAGGTAAGAAAAGCCTCTCATGGCTGCCAGGGGAGGAAAACAACAACCTTCAGAATTATAAATGAGTTTCCCTTCAGCTTCCCCCCCCCCCAAAAAAAAAAAAACTTGGAGATAACAAAAGGATGAACGTTTCTCTGAGTACAGGTAAGGGCTTGATCTCCTTTCTCCCTTTTACCATCTTTCCCTTGTCTAATACATATAAACTGAGTCATCTTTTATGGGCCCGTCAAGCTCTGGAGAGTTGAACTATAATCACTATACATTCAGCAACATTTGATTGTCCATTACACACCAGGCAATGTGTTACGTAATGGCGAACGAGATAGGCAAAATTCCTCCTTTCATTCGGATCAGACCCCTGCGAGGACAGAAAAGAGACCTCAGCAAATATGTGCAAACAAATAAGAGTGAAATGTCAGAGGATGAGAAGGGCTGCTGTGACAATACAAGGGGCAGCATTTTCAGAGGCTGGGGACCTACGGTGACAAAGTGGTCGGAGAAGGCAGCACTTGATCTAATTCAAAGAATTAGACTCGAGTCAGTGCCCCAGAAGGGCCAGCATGGGCAGCATGGGCAGAGGTCCTGAGCACAGAGCAAGCTTGCTGGGTCACAGCAGAGGCTAGCAAGCTGCAACCCTGAGGCTAAATCCAATCCCTGTTCTCCACTCCCCTCCTCCCCATCTTTCCCCCCTGCCTATCCCTCCTCCTCTGAAGGTGAGGAGTAGAGTAGTAATGGCAGTGGTAAATGTAGTATGGTGTGTGTGTGTGTGTGTGTGTGTGTGTGTGTGTGTGTGTGTGTGTGCTTGTTTGTACAGGTGTTCGCACATGTGTGCAAGGATGCATTCAGGTGCATGTATGTGAATGTGCAGGCCAGAGGTAAATGTCAGGGGTCTTTCTTTGATCACTCTCTATTTTTAAATTTTGAACAGGCTGGCTGGCCAGTGAGATTCAAGGATCTGCCCATCTCTTCCCCTCTACCCTTTTCCCGCCCCCACCCCAGTACTATGGTCATAGGCACAGGGTTTTCTTTATTTTTTTATTGATTTTTATTGAGCTCTACATTTTCTCTGCTCCCCTCCACTTCAACCCTCTTCCATGGTCCCCATGCTCCCAATTTACTTAGGAGATCTTGTCTTTTTCTACTTCCCATGGATCCATGTATGTCTCTCTTAGGATCCTCATTGTTGTCTAGGTTCTCTGGGATTGTAATTTGTAGGCTGATTTTCTTTACTTTATGTTTAAAAACCACTTATGAGTGAGTACATATGATAATTGTCTTTCTGGGTCTGGGTTACCTCACTCAAAATGTTTTCTAGCTCCATCCATTTGCCTGCAAATTTCAAGATGTTGTTATTTTTTCTGCTGTGTAGTACTCCATTGTGTAAATGTGCTACACTTTCCTTATCTATTCTTCGGTCGAGGGACATTTAAGTTGTTTCCAGGTTCTGGCTATGACAAACAATGCTACTATGAACATAGTGGAGCACATGTCCTTGTGGTACGATTGAGCATCCTTTGGATATATACCCCAAAGTGGTATTACTGGGTCTTGAGGAAGGTTGTTTCCTAATTTTCTGAGAAATTGCCACATTGACATCCAAAGGGGCTGTACCAGCTTGCACTCCCACCAGCAATGCAGAAGTGTTCCCTTTTCCCCACAGCCTGTCCAGCATAAGTTGTCATCAGTATTTTTGATCTTGACCATTCTTACAGATGTAAGATAGAATCTCAGAGTTGTTTTAATTAGCATTTTTCTGAAGACTAAGGATGTTGAGCATTTCCTTAGGTATCTTTTCAGCCATTTGTTTGTTCCTTTAATGACCAATTTCTTGAGTTCTTTGTATATTTTGAAGATCAGACCTCTGTCTGATGTGGGGTTGGTGAAAATCTTTTCCCGTTCTGTAGGCCGTCATTTTGTCTTGTTGACTGTGTCCTTTGCTTTACAGAAGCTTCTCAGTTTCAGGAGGTCCCATTTATTAATTGTTTCTCTCAGTGTCTGACCTCCTGGGGTTATATTTAAGAAGTGGTCTCCTACAGGCGTTCTGAGGATCTGAACTCAAGGCCACCAAGGTGGCAAGCAGTCCGCCCACGAAGCCATCTCCCCCAGCCTTTATTCGTCTTTATTCGTCTTTATTCGTCTTTATTGTTGTCTTTATTCGTCTATGTCATGAGTTAAGAATGGCTTTTACATTTTTACGTAACTACACATCAAAAACAATAACTGACATTTCGTGATGCATGAAAAATATGTGGAGTTCAAATTTCAGCGACCATAAGTAAGTTTTCTGGACCATAGCCACGTTCACTCACTGATGTACATTCCATGGCTGATGAGCTTTCAACTCTTGGCTGGGTTGAGCGGCATCTGTAACTGTATGTGCCTGTAGCAGAAACTTTACAGACTCTTCCTGTGTTGAAGGGACAGCAAGACATCCTTCTTGAGGAAACACTGAATTTATTTTAATTATGTGCATTCCCTTGCATTTAAAGAGTAGAAACCCTGTGTCTTACTGGCTTAAGTAATATGAGCTAAGAGGAGCCATTTTTTTTTATCCTTATGAAGAAAACATTTAATCAGGGTGGCTCAATTAGACTCCTCAAGTTCAGTCCATTATCATCATTGTGGGGAGCATGATGTGCAGGACATGCTCGGCAGTATCCAAAACAGAGGGAAAATCCAAGTCCATTCTCAGTGACACACTTCTTTCAACAAGATCGTACCCATTCCAACAAAGCCACACTCCTAAAAATTCCACTCCCTATGACATTATAGGGGCAATAACATCTAAACTACCACACTGCCAGAATCAGGTCCTTTTTCATACTGGTGACTCCAGGTGCTGATTTCCTACCATTTTCCGCTGCAGTGCACTCAATAAACTATTCCTTCTCTTCTGGTCTGAAGACAGAGACCATGTCCCACATGCAAATCCTTTTCCTAGGACTGTAATGGATAGTTGACTATATGATTGAAATGGTTAAGTTTAAAAGTCTGAGGTCGCACAGTCATTTAATTAGGAATTTTAGAGGTTTAGTCAAGAAGACAGCAAGGTCGTTGACTTGGAAAGCAACAAACTGAGATCAAAGTCGCCTATGTCATCATTAGAGAGCTTGTCTCAGAAATATTTTTCTAAAAGACTGCAAGTGCCGTTGTTCTAGAATAGATCTTTCCAGTGAGAAATAATTCTACACACTTAAGAGATTAATAAAGAAAAATCTCTGTAGATGATAGAGTGCATTCATCTCTGGCAAATGCTCAAAGAGGAGAGAAACTAGAACAAATCTTACATTCCACATATGGTGTCATTCTTAACTCTCTTTTAAAGCAAAGAAAACCAGCTTACAAATCACAATCCCAGAGAACCTAGACAACAATGAGGACACTAAGAGAAACATACATAGATCTAATCTACATGGGTAGTAGAAAACAAGATCTCCTGAGTAAATTGGGAGCATGGGAACCATGGGAGAGGGTTGAAAGGGAGGGGGGGAGGCAGTGAGGGGAGCAGAGAAAAATGTAGAGCTCAATAAAAATCAATTAAAAAAAAGGAAAAAAAGAAACTTACTTGGAATGAGACATAGCTTATGCAAGACTTCTCAGATCCAGATTTTATCCTTCCTTTCTACTTTTCCTATTTTTCTCACCTTCTGGCACCTCCAACTCATAACAGTAAAGTATGAACTGCTGCTTCATGTCACTGATGTGCTTATGACATAATTATGATATTATCTTTGCTGTGTTAGAGTCTCCCATTTGACTAACTGGCTAGACTTGCAGTTTTCTGTCACTATTTAGATTCTTCAAAGAGGAGCCATTCTGAATCTAAAGACAAGTCCATTGGCCCTCGAACACCTATTAGTGACCTCAGTCAATGCTATGCGTAACAGAAGAATCACCCAGCTGAGCTCTGTTTGGTTTCCTGGCCCAGAGAATTGTGAAATATAGTACAGACGATGTTGCTTTTGTTATTGCATTTTGTGGTAATTGCTTCATAATCATACATAACCAGAACAAACAACGTAAAAGAGAGAAAGAAAGAAAGGAAGGAAGGAAGGAAGGAAGGAAGGAAGGAAGGAAGGAAGGAAGGAAGAAAGAAAGAAAGAAAGAAAGAAAGAAAGAAAGAAAGAAAGAAAGAAGTTGCTTTTCTGGTTGGTTGACTGAAAGGACCGTCACAAAATGACGACAGTAGTTCAAGGAACACATTCAAATCTAGTAATCTCCAGAGAAATAGGAAAGATTATTCCTAGGAGAGGGAAAATGTAAGTTAAATGGAACCACCTACCTCCCTTGAGTCACTGGAGAAGGGAAAGACCTCTGATCATAAATCTTATTCCAGAGGGAGTAGGTGAGTTGATTTTGGGTCAACACGCACTGTGTTCAAACGCCTTTCTTCCCACCATTCTTGATTCGCTCTCTAACCTAAAATATTTTAGGTTAACTCACATGAATATCCACTCCTTACAAGTCAAAAATAGTCAAAGAAGTTTAATTTCCAATTGCTAGCTGTTTTATTTTGGTTTCTTTTGCTGGAATAAACACCACAACCAAAAGCAACTCAGGGAGGAAAGGGTTTCTATCACCCTACAGCTCTCGGGTTACTCTCCATCACTGGAGGAAGTTAGGTAAGGAATCTGAGGCAGGAATCTGGAGGCAGGGACTGCAGCAAAGACCCGGAGGAAGGCTGCTCACTAGCTTGCTCCTTATGACTTGCTCAGCCTGGTTTTCCTGCTCTTCTTTTCTCAAGTTCTAAATGGCAAAGACCACCCAACATAAGTCAGACCGTGAAGCATTTCTACACTAAGCCCAAATCATTCTTCTAAAACTACTGCATCTGACTTTTGGTTCTGTAATGTTCTTTCTCCATCGGATTCTTTGAAGCTTTGGTACAGTGAGTTTCTGAGTTGTCTGTACACAAACTCAGAAGAGAAGGGATTAAAAATACAGATGACCTTGGGGCTGGAAAGATGGCTTGGTGGTTAAGAGAACTTGCTATGCAAACGTGAGTACCCGGGTTCAAATCCCTCGTACCCAAATCAAAATTGAACATGTCTGCCTGCACATGTAACCCCAGTCCTAGGTGGAACAGGGAGCTTGTTGGGGAGAGAAAAGAGACATAAAAACAAGTAGGTCCTGAGAGCTCTCTGGCCCATGCTGGCTGTGTTATGGTTCATAGATGCCAGAGCTGGGTAGAACTCTCGGTTGCTTCTCTCCCTTGGCAGCTTAAGCATTTTGCATAGCACCTGCGGGAAATATGCAAGCTAGTCCTCAAGGAGGAAGCTTGCAGCTCAGATCTAGCTTGGCCTTTCTTGAGCTCTGCGTCTGAAGTGCATGGCATCTTCAAAAATAGAGACTTATCTAAAACTTCTGGGGAGCAACCAAGGGCAACAGACGTAGCCTCTATTGTTTTGGGGGGACTCTTGGGCTCCTCTGACCAACAGTTGGAAATAGGGTTTGCATGCTTGGCACTGGGATTTTTGTTAGATAGTCCATGGCTCTTGGGGAGTAGCTCCCGTGTTTTAACAAGTGCCACAGATAACCCTAATCTTCCAGATCGCTTTGGCAAGCTAAAAATAGAATAATGATTTTTAAACCTCCCATGTGGCTGTATCAGAAGGTTTTGTTTCTGAACTAGCTCAGTGGTAGAGTGCTTGCCTAACACGTACAACTCTGGGTGCAATTTACAACAAGGAGGGAGGAGAGAGAGAGAGAGAGAGAGAGGGAGAGAGAGACAGAGAGAGAGAAAGAGAGAGAGAAAGAGTTCACTTTTGCCACTAACTGTGGTTCCTGGGACAAACCACTCTCATTCTGTCCTCAGTGACCCCTGCATTCGCTCTCTGACCCAGAAGCTCTCTGTAAAGTAACTCTTGCCACTATCTCATCCTGCTGGTGGCCACACCTCGGTTGCCTTTGTAAACCATCCCTCTCCACTATCAGAAGCCTGGCGGGACTGTCAATCGAAGGGCTCTGCTGCCTCCAGCTTAGCCAATCAGATTCTCTCACTCACAGGAAATTAAATTTGAGAGTCTGTTCCTTTCTGCTCTCCAATATGCCCTGAGCTTTCTAAAACCTAGGTTTATTGTTTTGTTTTGCTTCTCTCTCTCTCTCTCTCTCTTTTTACCCAGCTTTCCCTTGGGATCCATAAGCAACCCGCAGCCTTCTAGTGAATCCTTTGTTTTGCTGAAGTGAGCCAGTCTGTTCAACTTTGCCGAGAACCCAGAGTCTCTGCGAACCAAGATCTCCGATAGAGTGTTCTATATGATAATGATACCATAGTTCCCATTCCTATAAAGCCACTGTGAATGGCCCTTTTGTGACAATGAGGACCATGCCATGGAAGATCAAGAGCATATTTTAATAAGGGCGCCTTTGTTCCAGTAGTTCTAGGGAATGAAAATTCTTCAGTAGGATAAATGGTTATTTGCCGTCTTGCCGAAATATCTTAAATTGAAACAGGCTTTGGCTAAAACATTTTCTAATCAAGGATTATTATTTTGGACCTCGAGAAAAGAAAGGAAAAAAGGAAAGTTTGGGCTCAGTTTAAAACACTCCCCACCCCTCAACTCCACTTACCCTTCACAAACGAATTTAAGAAAAGTTCAAGTATTTCTAAGAGGGTTGGAAATTATATTCAGATATAGGGAGGAAAGAGCTTTGATATCTGATGTCTTCTCTTAGCAGTCACTGTTTTGGGTCCTCCTTCATCTCTTTGTGGCAGTTAGTACTGTTTGTTGTCTCTATTGACTCCAGCAAGCAGCTCCTATGAACCAGGCACCATACTTGCCTTTTGCCTACATCACCTTATTTAACCTCTACTACGCCCTTTAATGCCAATGCTATTGTCCATGTTTTACAGAAAAGAAATGGGAACCTTGGTGAGGTTAAATATCAGGGCTGATAAACCACGGGGTCACTTAATCTGTATCTTCATTGTTAGGGCTCAAACCCAGGACAAATGGCTAACTGAGGTGCCTATTTAACAGATCAAAGCAGACCGGACTGCCAGGCTCTTCCAGCAACCCTCAGTCCCTACCTGTTACAGGGTGTGTACAGCAACCCGCACCCCTACACTAAACTTCTCCAACTCAGGGGCTGGGCTGCCCTTCCCTATATAATGGTGACCTGGCCCTTTTGTCTACTCTTTTCTGTCCTGGCTCTCCTCTCTCTCCTCCCGCCTCTCTTCACAAGGCCCGCTCCAGGGTTATGTTCACTCTTCAGCCTCCTAGATGGCTCTGCTTCTGGCTATGCCCCCTTTGATCTATGATAAACTTTCTCCTTCACTGTACCTAGGTGCAGTCATGTCCTCCCTTTTTTGTTTCTTCTTTTCATTCTCTCGTTTTCCCTAGGTCGTCCTTACATAATACCCCTTTGCCTTAAGTTGCAAGCAGGCCCAGTCCACGGCCAACACTGTAGAGTGTTAAGTGAGACATCCTGTCGCAAATAAAACAGAAACTCAGCTTACCGCCCATATCTTGCTTTGTAACCCTGACTAGACTCTAAGTCTTCCATAGGATTGCCAAGATAGACCCAGTACAGGAAAGGTACTCAAAACATGCTCGTGGAATCAGTGAATATCCTGTAGGGCCCTTAGACTGATCAACCATCACAACGTAAAGAGAATGTATAAGGAATCCCTTCCTGGGGCTGGGGAATAGCTCAGGGTAGTGTTTGCCCAACAGGTATGAGGTGTGATCCTAATACCAAAGAGAAGGGAAGGAAAAGAGGAAGGGAAAGGGGAAAAGGGGGAAAGACAGGAAAAGAGAAGGGAATCTTGGGAAACGAAAGCCCTTTGCCAGCCCATTAAAACCATCAAACAGGGGCCCCAGGAAACCCCAGGAGCTCTGTTCTATCTTCTGCCACTGCCATGCTTTGGCCTGAATTAATGAAAAGTAGAAGCGTCCAGCATTCTCCTGTGATCAGTATAAAGAAGTCTGGGGTAGCAGCCATGCCTTTCCCAGGGCAGGATAGCTTCCAAAGAGCTCAATTCCAGACAGCACACTCTCCACCAGGACAGGGAGCATCGTGTTGCTCTATCGCTTTCAGAACTGGAACTCAGCCTTGATTGATAAGAGAGCCACTCTATTCATTTGTGCCTCGACTCCTGACATGAAAATCCCCAATCAGGCATTTCCCACCTGCTCAAGTCCTCCACCAGCTCCAGGGGGCTCCCCCAGTACTCAATCTCCTTCACTCCCTGTTGTGTTTGGCCTTGAGGTTTCAGGCTAGGCTTTGGCCTTACCCTGGACCAAACAGTGAGCTTGGGCAGAACACAGTAGTTCTTAAAGCCACAGGGGCCTTGTTGGGATGTGATCGTGCAGATGGCATGCCTAAAGCAGCACCAGGTATGTGACTAGGAGGCAGGAAGTGTTGGTTTCTTTGCTGGCTTTGCTCTTTTTATACTTAACAGTGAGAAGCCCAGTATCTTCTTATTTTACCTGGCAAGCATCATCTGAAGGAATTCTCCAAATAACTAGCTAACTTTGTCAACTTAGAAATTGTCATAAAGGGTTACACTCGTGACAGTCTATTCTGGTCATCCTTGGGAAAAGGTTCTATATACTCTAAATCTGTGATCATTTATTGCATGTATATTTGGTATGTGTGTATGTATATATATATACATGTTGGAATGTGTACAGATGCATGTGTATACTGATGTGTGTGTACAAGTATGCATGTGTCTGAAAGTGTGTGTGTGTGTGTGTGTGTGTGTGTGTGTGTGTGTGTGTATTGGTTTGAAGATGTGTTCTAGTTTCATTTCTGTTGCTGTGATAAAATTCCTGACCAAAAGCAACATGGGGGAATAAAGGTTTTATGTGGCCTACAACTCTAGATTACAACCCACTACTGAAAGGAAACCAGTGCAGAAACTTGAAGCAGGTCATATTATATCCACAATCAAGAGCAAAAAGACCAGGAATTAAGGCCAACAACTGACAAATGGGACCTCATAAACTATAAAGCTTCTTTAAACAAAACACAAAGAAAAGGGAGTTTATCCATGCAGCCTAATTCCTTTCATATAGCTTTCTCCTTCTTATACAGTTCAGGAGACCCCCTGCCTATGGAATGGTGCCACCCACAGTGGGCTGTGTCTTCCAACAACAATTAACAGTCAAGACAATCCCAAGGAGCTGTGCCCACAGACAAATTTGATGTAGGAAATCCCTTGATTTACTCTCTCCTCTCGGGTGATGATAATTGTTATAGGTTGCTTCCTCAATCACTCTCCACTTCCACTGTTTTTTAACCAAGGCAGGGTCTCTAACTGAACACAGGGCTTGAGTAGTCTAAGTAGCTGGATTACCCCCAGGGACCCCAGTCTCTACCTCTGTGTGCTGGTATTACAGGCAGGCTGTCACACCTACCTGGTGTTTTAAAATATGGGTGCTAAGAGCCCAGACTACAGTTCCCACACTTGCACAGCCAGCACTTTATCCACTGCGCTCTCTCCCTACCTCTCTTAATCTCCTAGTCTTACAAAGATTACTCTGATCATTTATCAAAGGAAACCAGCATCAACTGTGTGACTGCCCAAACTTTCTGTATCTATTTTAAGATTCAATAGAAGGCATGAGACAGGTTTGATCTTGAACAAAGTGAGAAGATTAAACACTACTCTGTCCTTTTTCAGTCCTGGAGGTCAAACCCAGGGTGGCACACATACTAAGCAACTGCTCCAGCACAGAGATCCATCCCCAGCCCCCCTCCTTGCCTAAGAGCTACTCTCTGTAAGCCTTTCCACTGCCTCTTCTGTCTCCTTTTCACTAGATCGTTAGTCAGTGTTCTGCGGTTTCAACTGGGTAATTTCAGAGACTCAAGGCACATTGACTAATAGGCAGGCCACTTTGAACCAAAACAAACAAGCAAACATAAAAAAAACAAAAAAACTGTTCTTTCTTTTTTAGAAAAGGCCTTGCAATGTTACCCAAGCTAGCCTCAAACTCAGGTTCCTACTGCTCCAGCCTCTTAAGTAGCCGTGATTACAGTCATGCATCATCTTAGCTGAGCTATGATGGGAAAAACATTAACACTAATATGTGTTGGCCATTTTTGTATCACTATAATAAAATGCCTGGGACACTAACCTATTAGAGAAAAGATTTATTTTAGCACATGTTTTTGGGAGTTCTGATTCACAAGTGATTGAATTCATTGCTTTTTAAGTCTCTAGTGTGGATACCAGAAAGTAATGGTGGGGAACCATGGCAGAGAAAATGGTTTATCTTATGGCCAAGAAGCAAAAAGAAGCTGGGTAGTTGTATAAGCTTTATATCCCGCATTCAGGAATGTAGAGACAGGTAAATAGATCTCTGTGAGTTCAAGGCCAGCCTGGACCTCAGGGTAAGTTCCAGAACAGCCAGAGTTAAACAGAGAACCCTGTTTCTGAAAAAGGAGAAGGAAATGAGGAGGAGAAGGAGGAGAAGGAGAAGGAAAAGGTTTGTATCCTTTGTTGACATCTACCCATGACCTGATCTGAGTATCTCCCACAAGGCCCTACCTCTCCTAATAACATCACCTTAGTTACTTTGCTTGCTTCTGTATCCAAATACCTGAGAAAAAGTGACTTAAGAGAGGAAGGCTTTATCTTGGCTCATGGTTTGGGGTACTGAATACCATGGTGGGGAAGGCGTGGTGGCATCAGCACTCAAGGATGTGACAACAGAGGCATGAGACTTCTTTCTTGCTCATATCTCAGAAGAGCAGGAATCAGAGATAAATGCTGGCACTCATATGGCTTTCTATTTTACCCCCTTAATTTAGCCTGGGTCTCCAGCCTATGGGGTGGTGCCACCCACTGAGGGTAGGTTTTCCCTTCTCTGTAAGTCTTCTCTGGAAACATCCTCACAGACACACCTAGGAGTGTGTCTCCCAAAGATTTAGTTTTTTTTTTTTTAACTCAAATTGGCAATAAAAATTTACCAACATTCCAGCTATAAAAAGTGACAAGAGAATTTTCCTAAGGTTAATTGGCTACAGGACCTGTTTGAGCATTAGAAAGCAAGCAGTGCTCTGTAAGAATTTAATGTAATTGTCATTGTCACCCTCCTCTCTACCAGTGACAGCTGACGCTGATCTGAACACGCAGTGTGAGAAAAATAACTTTCTGCTGTGTCAAGCTGCTGGTATTTTAGGGTCCTCGTTTCTGCACACTGTCTACTCTGTCCTAACGCATACAGCAAAGATGTTAGTGCCGTTCGCATGGATAACAGACACTCACATTGTACCAGGCCTAAGACCTCTCACCTAAGCCTACAACTACCTTCCAGAAGCTCGCCATTTAGTGAGTGCAGGAAGTACTGAATTATAGTCAATAGCAACACAGATTTAACTGGTTAGCAGAAAGACTGAAGTGAGGTGTGCTCTTTATGCAACGACGGGAGGGAAACAAGCCTCCTAAATCTACATCCTCGGCTGGCTTTTCTAATCTGTCAGCAGACTACATCCCTGACAGCTGGAGAGACCCCACAACAGATCTGTCCCTCATTTGGGCACTTCCAAAGTAAGATGCAAAGTGGGGACCACTCTTAAACTGAGAACACTTGGAAATGTCATTTATCCAAAGTGGCCTCGCTCACGGGAGTATACTATCTGTACCTCGAGAATCCATAGAGAAAGGGCTCCAAGTGATGCCAATCATTTTCACATCATGTATGCATGCCAAGGCAGCCTCTTCACAGAGGAATGAGTTGTCTTCTAAATATTTTCCTCTTGTAGCTAAGATGGAAAATATTATTAATTAAAATTCTCATTGGAAATAGAAATAAAGATCATATATCAAGAACCGACTCTTTGGCACTATGAGTCATTTTATTTCATCCTCAGCATAAATGAACTGCACAATGTACTGGAGCTCTTCAGGGAAGCATAATCAATGGGATGGATGGGTGGAAACACACACACACACAAAGAGGTACCAGGAATTGGCACATGCGTTTAGGAAGACGAGAACGCCTATGGTATGCAGCCTGTAAGCTGCAGAACCAGGAAGGCAGTGAGTTCAGAGGTCTGAGGAATAGGGTGGCTGATGGTGCACCTCCCAGCCTCAGTCCAGTGTCTAAAGGCAAGAGAGGACGCAGGCCCTAGATCCAGCAGACAGCTACATCCTTCCTCTGGTTTTATCTGTAACCTCACTGTTGTCCACTGTGGTAGTTAATTGTGCTTGTCAACACGATAGGATTTAGAACTACCCAGGAGATGAGCCTCTGGGCATACCTGTGAGAGATGCCCTAGATTAGTTTACCCTCTGGGCATGCCCACAAGGGATTTTTGTGGTTTTATTCACTGAAATAAGAAGCAGGTGACATCTTCTGGTGGTGACCGAGATATAAGCCTTCTAACATGGACTGAAAGCCAGGATTGCTCCAGAAACGCCCCAGGCCATCACTGCTGAGGCGTCCAGCCTGAGGACTGAGCAGTCACTGACTTCTGAGCCTCTTCGGGATGAAGGCAGTCCTTGTTGTATTGCCCAGGCTGTCATGCAACCCCCCTTCCAATAGATGCATTCTGTTCCTGTAGAGAGTCCTGACTAACACCCCCACCTATGTGGAAGAGCCTCCTTATTCTTTCTACCCATGTACAGCTAGTTTTTTTTCTGGAACTATCCTTAAAGACACGGTTAGGAGTAACATTTTACCAGCAATCTGGGCTAATTTATCCGAGTTGTGTTGACACATACATTAACCATCACTGAAAGATCTACTATTGCCTTCTTACAGATGAAGAAGAAGAAGAAGAAGAAGAAGAAGAAGAAGAAGAAGAAGAAGAAGAAGAAGAAGAAGAAGAAGAAGGAGGAGGAGGAGGAGGAGGAGGAAGAGGAGGAAGAAGAAAAAGAAGAAGAAGAAGAAGAAGAAGAAGAAGAAGAAGAAGAAGAAGAAGAAGAAGAAGAAGAAGAAGAAGAAGAAGAAGAAAAAGAAGAAGAAGAAGAAAAAGAAGAAGAAGAAAGTTGAAAAGTTGAATAGGGTCAAATGCCAAAGTTCAGCCAGCCTAGAAGCTGAAGCAGGGAGAATTATGTAAACCCAGAATCTTTTCCCTTACTCCCCCTTCTGGCCACAGCATCATATCCCAGCCCCACACCCAAATCGTAAATTCCGAAGAGTTCCATCCTCTTCATTTTATTGCCAGTGGCCCGATGACATCATTTCTGGTCCGACACCAATTCTGCTCCAGCACGTTCCCCAGGAGAGCCAGGCACTCAGCACCTGCTACTTCTTCCTGTTTCTGCAGTGAAGATCCTGGGAAACAAACCTAAGAAAATCAGCAAAAGAAAGTGATCCAAGAAGAAAACAGCCCTCAGGAGAAAGAAGACATTTTTTTTCCCCTTAGATAATTGTGAGTGGTTAATTAGCATCTGTGGAAGAGAAAGCCGGTCTGGGCCTGTGGTGGAAATCAACACTGTGAGACCAAGGCAGGGTGCTATCAAAGGCCACGGCCAGAAAACAAAGGACGGGAAACAGGATTTCTTTTTTTCCAATGTCCAGAACAAAGCTGACGAGAAGTTTGGCAGGATAAAGGAACACCATTTCATATTTCCAGTGGAAAAAGCACTTGGTGCTCAGACTGAAGATATGTGGGAAGAGGTGAGTCATGAGAAAGGTACAACATAATATTCTCTTTCTGAGAATTATTATTTGACTCTAATCCTCACGAGCTACTCGAGAGAAAGCCAGGAAGAGCAGAATCGGTAACACTGCTTATTATGGGCTGCTAATACTGAGGAAGTTCGTGCTCAGCCATCTTTCTCTCCTTCCTATACTGCTGTTCTCTTTCACTGAATGCCTCTTCCACTCTCCTTGGGTTTTGTTCTTTGTTATCTTGCTTTTGGGAGCAGGGCCTTACCATGTAGCCTATTCTGGCCTCAGACTCTCTATGCTGCGCAGTGGCCCTGAACTCATAATTTCCCTCCCTTGGTTTCCCCAGCACCAGGATTGCAGGTGTGCACCACCACACCCATATATTTTAATATTTGTCTACTTTTCTCTTTCTGCTGCTCCTGCCGTAGGTTATCCTCTAGGTTTATTTGGAAATCGCTTCCTCAAAGGCACGTTCCTCGGCTTCTGCACGTGGCCATTATCTATCCAGTACCAACCCTCTTCTCTTTATAATTAACATTATTCCAGTTAAGTTGGAAGTGTGTAAGGTTCCAGAACATATTACTTTTCCTAGCCTCTCCTATAGCGTGGGTAGCCACAAAACATTGTTCCAACACGAACAGAAGTTGTTAGACTGTATTTCTGGACATTTCCCCGAAGACAGATACCAACTCAACATGCAAGTTAGTTCTGTTTGCACTCACCCCTGTATGGAGAAACGGAGCCTTCTTGAAAGTTTGCAGTCAATGGTTATAATCTAACTACAGCAGATCAAACAAACCTTAGATCTCAACAAAATCTTTCACTGATAATCCTGACTACAGTGAATAGGTACATGTTTTTGATTTCTCTCTCTCAAACAAACAAACAAATAAACAAAAACAACAAAACATTCCCCTCCATGCACATTACTTTACAATGATTTTATAAATGACTTAGCCTTCTCACTGGTGTCTAAGCTCCATAGACTCTGGAACTTGATCTTCTCTGCTCGCTGCACCTAGAAAAGAAAGCTGGTAGACTCCATGACAAGCAACGGATTCTACTGGTAATGGTCCCATGGATAGCTAGGGGAAACCCTTGGAAGGAGCTAGAGTCATGTTCAACTATCCAGAGACAAAATAGAAAATAGAGTTCAATCAAGCAGATAATATGTCTGCTCTTCCAACTCATCTTGATTTTGCTGTTCTCTGAACTAAGTTGTTTTTTTTTTTTGGTTTGTTTTCATTTTTGTTTGTTTGTTTACAGTATTGAGGTAGGACCTCAACAGGTCATCCTGCCTGGCCTGGAGCTCATTATGTAGACCAGGCAGTTTTTGAACTCATAGAGATCCTCCTGCCTCTGTCTCCCTGGTGCTGAGAGTAAAGGCATGTGCCACCATGCCCAAACCTGGTCTGAGTTTTTGCAGGAAATCTCTGTACCCTTAGTGTGGGCTTTCCCAGAATCAGGTTTAGTAATATTTGAGGACACCAGAGAAAAGCTGGCGTGATGAGAGAAGACATGAAGGCAGCTGGTCATGGATGTGCTAGCAAATAGTGACTTTAGCAAGTGCCTGGAGCCTACATCTCACAGAGGGTCTCCAGGAAGCAGAGAGTCAACTCACATGCAGGGGGTGGCTCACCTACCAAGATCCATCATTTACTTGCTGAAGCCACTCTCTCTATATTGCTAATACTTTGACAACCTTCAGGGCAGGAAGAAGGGAGTTATAGTTTCTGAAAAGTCCCTCAGACACAGAGGTGCAGGTTCTGACTATCACAGCTGTCAGAGCTCCCCAAACAAGGTCATCTGAAGGGCACCGGTAGACTGTCCTACAACCCTTCGAGTCCAAGTCAGTCATCAGTGTCATATTTCACAGGTGTCAGAAGGATCTAGATGGTATATGAATGCTTATCATTTATTTAAATCTATCTGAAACATACATGTATGTGTGCACATGCCACGGTGTACATATGGAGGTCTGAGGACAACACTAGATGTTAGGTCTCATCTTCCTCCTTGTTTGAGACACGTTCTACTGTTGTTTGCTGATGTGTCCACCAAGCCAGTTGGCCTCAAGATTCCAAGGATTCTGTTTTCTCTGTCTCCCCATTTCTTATGGAGGAATTACACTGGAGTTAGACACATGCTCCTGTGCCCAGTTTGATCTGGAGATCAAACTTAGGCTCTCATATTTGTGTGGCAAGCACTTTACTCACTGGGACAGCTCCCAGCCTGTTTTTTTTGTATTGTTTTTAAAGCTAACTAGTAGTATGTTAGGCTTTAAATTTCCTTTCCACTTAATGCTTAAATCACTGACCATTTTGTGGTAGTAATAGAATTTATAGAATGCAAAAGAAATTAATTTTACAAGATGATCAATAAAGCAAGAAAAGTGTAACTGCACACCAAAATTGAAAGCTAATGAGAAATGGATGAAACTTAATTACATACGATGGATATTTATCTGCAGTTCTTGGGACTGAACTCAAAGCCTTGCTTGTATCTGTAGGTCAAATGTGCAACTACCGAGTTAGACCACTAGCCCCGATATTTAATCAATGGCTACTAATACCAAGTACTCTTCCTAGCACAAGAGAATAGTAAGAGGCAAAGAAGGCGCAAATCCCACACGTGGGACTCTTCCCAACAGCAGGGTAATAGTGGTTGCAGGTTTCAAGCACTTGAACTTGGCATGCCCTTGCTTGCCTGCCTTGGAAAGCTGTACTGGCCTTCAGAAACGCATGCAGCTGCAGTTGGCTGTGGATGGGGCAGGAGTCCAAGATGTCAGGACAGCTTCAGGAAGTTTTCAAAGAAAGGAGAGAAGGCCTCGAGCTTGAGCAAAGACAGGAAAGAGACACGAGAAGAATGTGGACCTGTCAGCAGTCACCTTGGGGGCTTGCCCCCTCCCTGTCCTGTCCCTCTTAGGCTACAGAACTAGACTTGCCATCTGGGAGCAGGAAGGATGGAGAGGAAGTGAGCTACTGCTGAATGCTGTCAAGTTGTCCCCAAAATATGCCGTCTTGAGTGGCCTTATTGTGTAAGAAGACCTAAAACCCAGATGGTGAGTTTCTGGGTTTTTAGTTCCTATAGAGAAGTCACATTTTCCGGCACATCCTAATTCCATTTGCTGTGTATGTGTGATGCCCGAATGTCATTAATGAAGGCCAGGAATGAAAATAAAGTCATCAACTATGATTGGCTCAACACTGTGTTCTTAGGAAGACCGTGTGGTGGGTGGGGGCCATCACTGGGCTGAATTCAGTGTTGTGCAGCCCTAAGTGACTACTCACGTATGTCAGCACAAGTCAGGCAACCAGGGATCAAGGAAGGAATATGAGCAGGCAGTCCCCTTGGGTGCCTCTAGCACAGTGGCTCCCAACCTTCCTAATGCTGCGACCTTTTAATGCAGTTCATGTTGTGGTGACCCTCAACCATAAAATTATTGCATTACTATTTCATAACTGTAATTTTGCTACTGTTATAAACTATAATGTAAACATCTGATATGCAGGATATTTGATATGGGACCCCAAGGGGTCATCACTCACAGGTTGAGAACTTCTGCAGCCTACCTGGTGCCGGGGAGAGCAGAGGGCATGATGTAACCTTGTTAGGTTTCAAGCTTGGGACAAATTGCTATGTTGCCAACTTAACATAGTAAAACTAACCTGGTCACCAGGTTCTCCCGACATCCCTCAGTTTTCTACCTGTTACAGAGTCCTCCTGGCTGGAATACCCTGCCCCCTACCCTAAATTTAACTTCTCCAGCCCAGGGGCTGGGCTTCTATCCCCACAGCTGTCCTTCCTTATACAACCATTTTGATTACCTGGTCCTTTTGTCTACTCTCTTGTTCCCCTCTCTCCCATCTCCCTTTCCCTGCCCTCCCTCTCCTCACACAACCCAGCTCAGGATCATGACCACTCTAGATTCTCCCAGATGTCCTGCCTCTGGCTATGCTCTCCCATGTGTCTATAATCAATTTTCTCCTCCATCACACCTAAGAGCAGCATGTCCTTTCCTTTTTCTTTTTTTTTTTCCCCTTCACTTCCCTTATCTGTAGCTACAGGACTACACACCTTCCTCCCAGATGCAGGCCACTGTGTTTGCTCTCTTCTACCGAGAGGCAGCCCCAGCTCTTGTCACATTGCAGAACAATCTAATATTGTATAGCAGCCCGAGGAGGGCTCCTGCAGCTGCTCCAGGGTAGTAAAAAGAAATGTCTCCAGATAGCAAGGGCTTACGAAAAATTTTTTATCTATCTGAGGGTTAGACTTTTTCTCTCTGAGGGGAAAAGAAGGAAACACATGTCTTTTTGGTGGTAACTTTCTCTGTTCCTTTATCTTAAGAATGCTCTCTGAGAATCTGTCTCCACACAGCTACATATCTCCATCTCATTTACACAGCTCTCTCAACTCATAGTACTTTACATGGTTTCTTCACACTCTCTCACACAGGTCTTTACATGGTTCCTTCTACATAGCAGCAGCGCTCTCTCTCTCTCTCTCTCTCTCACACACACACACACACACACACACACACACACACACACTTGTACATCATTCACTCACTCACTCATTCGCTCTCTCACACTTCTCTCATGCTTCTTCATCTCTCACTCAGCACACACACACACACACACACACACACACACACACACACACACTTGACTCACATTCTGCACAACCATTACATAGCTCTACACAGTGTCTTCTCTCTGCACCACCACTCCTTTCACAGCCAAACTCTGGACAACGGTATGTTACATTTTCAGGGCCTGACCCATTCTTATAACACAAGATAAGCCACCCAGTTTCTCTTAGGCTAGGGATGTTATGATGACCAGTCAATGAGTAATGCTTGGCCATGCACGTAGCCTACATGGTTAGATTCTCAGACAGAAAATGACATTGAAATTCAAGACTTAACAGTAGCAGTTACCTGGATCAAGAGCACTAGGGAGTACATGCAGAAAGTCCATTACCCTATGAGGTTTATGTTACCAAAGTTGCTTCTAGCCTAACCTTGAATCAGCAGCAAACAACACCTGGGAATTTATCCTTGTGTATTCTCTGTAGGGGCTGTTTTGAATTTATTCTGAGTCCAAAATTAGCTGTCTTTGTGACTGAGAAAATTATTACTTTCCTATGTCAGACTGAATAATGAAAAATGTCCTAGTATTATTTCTATTCATCAGAATTATACAATTAAGCAGAAATCATCTTCCTGACTATCCATAGCTATATATGTGCCAAACTGATGGAATATTCACATGAGATAAACACACAAGCAATGGGAAAACACCCATAGCTGTTCTTTATGAAAGAAATGAAGTGGCACATGAGAGAAATTACAGACAGGAGCAACTGATTTCCACAGTGACCCCAGGGCCTTTGCCTAGTTGGGGATTCATCTAGTAGGTCAACTTGTTGAATACTGGTTGTCACCTGTTGTATACTCCCATGGCCATTGATACCAGAAGCTCTCAGCAATGCTGAGAGTTAGTCTGAGGGGTTGACCTTTGACTATAAGTTCCTCACAAACCTTAGAAGAAGAAAGAGTAAGGGCAGAAATGTGGGTCTCAAGAGGATCAGTCTCCAAAGTGGAGCCTCCTCTGAGAGGTGCAGACCATATGAACCCCACACTCTGTCACTCAGTCTGCAGAGACTTAGAGCTAGTTGTCAAGCATTTGGGGACTTTGCCTTCTAAGTCAGATAGACAGACAAGCGGGCACACAGAACATCTCACATGGTACTGTTCTGAGACTCCAGGGGAGAAATATATGGAACGTGCCCTAGCCAGGTCTGGTATTCTAAGGTCAGAGGAAGCTGCTGTGGCTTCTATGGTAGGTACTGAAGCAGCAAGCATATTAGAGCTGCAAATTCGACTGTGTATGAACTGGCCCATTGCTTCATTATTCTAAAAGAAATCAAAATCCAGTTGTAAGCCATGGTCAATCAGGTTCCTAGGAGACCCTAAGTTATTATTAAGGCTCCTTTACCCACCAGGTTTCCCAGAGTACCCATGCACTGGAGAGACCCTGTGGCTGAAGGACCCAGGAGCCTTGCCCAGGTGCCCATGGGTACAGGAAGTCTGAACTCTGCACTTCCGCAGTTCCAGGGCACAGGACTCTCACATTAGGGACCTGTCTTCCAGAGCCCCCATGAAGCTCTCTTTCCTCCGTTCATCTTACAACTCCTGAAGTTCCACATGGCCACAGGATCCCTAAAGGCCTGCCACTCACCAGCCAGGTACCACACTGGGAGGAACAACCATCATTTCACAGTCGATCACTTGCTTCAACAATCCCCTCAGCTACCAGATCTCTTTAGCCTCCCTGTTCCTGAATACCTGTGCCCCAGGTTTATTCCTGAGCTTGAGGAAATGACTCAGAAAATGAGATTACCTGGAAGTATTTATAATCTAATCAGCTCATTCTTGGCAAGTGGAAGCAAGATGGGGAAGACACAGAGAGAATAGGGTTGGATACTATTCAGAAGACCTGAGAAGCTGGCTCTATTGCCCTGAAGATGGGGCAAACTTACTCTTACAGCAGTTGTAATGGCGCCTCCAAGATGGCCCTCAGTGGCATCTTCATGAAGCTCCTTCCCACTGAACACGGGCTGGACTCCTAGCTACCAAATCCTGCAGAGGTAATAAAACGCTGTGCCATCACCACACTGGTTTAATCTTGATCTATCTGACTCATTCTGTCTCGGCCCAGGAAGTTCAGGGAGGCTCACTAGAAAAGCTGTGTGGTAAAGAATGGTCTTAGGAGACCTCCCAGAGACCTGTGACAACCTAGGTGACCTGGTGACGCCAATAACTGCCAACCATGAGTGAGCCTTCTGACAATATGACTCTCCAGTGAGCACCCGAGCAAAATCTAGCTAAAGCGCTCCTATCTTGACCCAAAGATACTATGAGATAGGGCTCTTTTTCATTTTTCTTCTTCCTCCTCCTCCATCAAATGTTAAAACCCATAATCAGAATTGTGTTTTCTTAAGATTGATTTATTATATATGCATGTATGCCTGCATGCCAGAAGAGGGCATGAGATCTCATTACTGACGGCTGTGAGCCACCATGTGGTTGCTGGGAGTTGAATTCAGGGCTTCCGGGAAAGCAGCCAGTGCTCTTCTTCACTGAGCCATCTCTCCAGCCCTATAGGGTTGTTCCTTCAGACTACCACGCTACAGTGAACTTGTTCCTTTGCAATCAGCAGAAAACCCAACATTTCTTGGAAACCAGAAGAAACTGACAATTCGTGCTGAACAAAGTAAAAATGCCTGGCTTGAAAATTAGTTTTCTTCAGTGGAGAGACACTGGGCATACCAACCATATGCCAGATGTCCACTGCTGTGATAAAACACCAGGACCAAAGCAACATTTCTTTTCTTTTTTCTTTTTCTTTCTTTCTTTTTTTTGTGTGTGGGGTAAGGTTAAAGACAGGGTTTCTCTGTGTAGCCCTGGCAGGCTTGGAACTTGCTCTATAAACCAGGCTGGCCTTGAAGTCAGAGATCCACCTGCCTCTGCCTCCCAAACGCTATGATTAAAGGTAGTGAACCACCACTACCCAGCTGGCAACATTTCTTATATTAAAAAAAAATGTTTACTGGGGCTCATAGTTCTACGGGGTTAGAGTCAATGATCATCACGGCAGAGAACACGGCAGCTCACAGGTTTGGTACTGAAGCACAGCTGAGATCACGCAAACTGATCCACAGGCATGCGTCAGGCGGGTGGGTAGGGAGGAAAGAGGGAAGTGTAACTGGGAATGGCATGAGATTTCCAAACCTCAAAGCCCACCCCCAGTGACACACTTCTTCCAACAAGTCCACACCTCCTAAATCTTCATACCAGGACAGGCTCCATGCTCAGGAACAGTTAGCCAATACAAAACAGACTGCATTTTGTTGGTGGTGGTAGTGGTGGTTTTGTGTGTGTGTGTGTGTGTGTGTGTGTGTGTGTGTGTGTACTTCTTTGGGTTTGTCTTTGTGTTGGGTGGGTAAGAATGGGAGGCATGGGAGAGATCTGAAGAAAGATAGGAAAACCGGGAGTCTGAGGTTTGTTACCCAAGTAAGAAGTCATGGTCCTTTATTCACGTCTAGACCACAGTCAAGATTCAGATTCAGAAGCTGCTGACTAAAGAGGTAAATGGGTCTTGAGAAGAAGGGTCTAGTAACAGGATGACAAGTGTATCTGAGAACATTTACTCAGGTCATCACACACTAAGAAGAAGGGTACCCCAATGTTCAAAATACTCCTGGACAGATCTGAGGTGATACTGATGCTCAGACACACAAAGTATTATACCGGTCCCATATTAAAGAGGAGGCTTGAAAAGTCAGGTTGTAGAGGGGAATCATGGCTAATGTCTCCGGGAAACTATGCAGCCATCATTTCCCTAGTCCTTGAGTGTAAGATTGGATCAAGTTAGTAGTTGGGTAGTACCAACAGTGAATCCTTGGCCTGAAAATTAGAGGCCATTAAAGCTCTCGGCTCCTCTTGACCAAGACAGTAAACAAACAGACAAAAATATTATATGTGGGATGGAGACAATAACACTACCAAAAATCTAAGAGAAGGGACAGAGCTGTAGCTCGGTGAGGGCTTTCCTGCCTGCATGAAGCCCTGGGTTTGATCCCAGCACAACTAGGTATGGCAGTGCACACCTAGAATCTCCCAGAAGGTAGAAGCTGGAGGATTGGACCACCAGTGACTTCTTCAGCTCCATGGGGACTTGTATTCCAGGCTGGCCTATGGGAGACCCTTGTCTAAAACAACTACAGCGGAACAGAACCAACCCCAACAACAAAACTCTCAGCAATCTGAGCATGGCGGCTTGTTTGCAATTTCAACAGTTAGGAAGGTGATTCAGGAAGAACCTCAACTTCAAGGCCACAGGCTACACCGTGAATTCCAGGCCAGCCTAGGCTACTGCCATATGTCCTGCCCCAAACAACCCTAAGGGATGCAAGGCTGGTGGTCCCTCTCGCATCTTCACTGAAGCTTGTCACAGGGCCAGAGGACCAGATGGATACTGGAGAGTGACTGCAGGCACAAGCTCCTTTGAAAGGTGGCCTTGAGCTCAGTGGCAGCATTGAATGTGGTACCACAGCCAGAGCAGGTTAGAAAGGCCCCCTCCCTACCCCAGGAAGTGTATGGTCATGGGCTTGATTCGTACATTCTTTCCTATTCTACTAAGTAGAAGAAAGGATCTGTATTGTCTCTCTTTATCAGAAAACTGATAAGGCTGATTTGTTTTTTTGTCGCCAGGCTATTTTAAGTCCCCTGTTTTTGCTGTGAGACAGGCTGAAGAGCACTGAGCTCCCTGGAACTCCCACAGAACAATCACAGGGATGCATCTTGTTGATGGCATCACGCTGTGCTGACAGAGTGCACCAGGAGGGACTAACCGTGGGAAAGCTTGGTGAGATAAGGGCACCGCACAGAGGGAGAAGGGATGCTGTAAAGATTCAGGGGCTGCCACTTGCCATGAATGTGACAGAATGTCTCCTCCGAGGTAAAAGATACCGCTGCAGGTCCCAGTGGAAGAATCACAGTGCAGCCTTGGGATTTCAGAACAGGATCATGTTGTCCATCGTAAACAAACACATGCTGTAAGAAAAGACACTAATGGGCACGGGACCCTGGTAGACATAGTTCACTCGATCATCAATTTGTGATCATCTGCCTGCAACTATCTGTTATAAGCTGGGATCTGTGAACCTACCAAGTCACAAAGTTGGACAAATTTAGAGTGCTATATTATATGGAATCAACTTTCATCAACAGACAACCAAGACCCTCAGGTCCCCTGTCAGAGCGGCATAACTGTCCCTCCCCCAGCAGGTACCTATATCACGTCGGAGTCCTTAGGACAGGCTGAAGGAGGAAGAGACCCTAGTGTAGATAATGGTGGGCTGGTTTGGTGGCCGGGCACCAGGCAATAGGACACAACAGTGCATGGCTTCTACATTCAGAAGTGGCCTTGAAACACAGTAGATGGAGGTAGAAATCTCCCCAGTGGGTGGTATTGACAGTAATGCATGTGCACATCTCTTTTGGGTCCAGAGGTAAGAACACAAAGATATATGAGTAGAGGAACACAGCTGGCTTATCAGATTAGGAGCCTGGAAGACAGAGACAAGATCTGGGGCCCAGACACGTGGATGGACAGATGAGAGTATGGTGTGGGAGGGCCTTCTGTCTATTTGTTGCTTTTATTGGTTAATGAATAAAGAAACTGCTTTGGGCCTATGGCAGAGCAGAACAGAGCTAGGCAGGGGTGGTGGAATAAAGTGAATGCAGGGAGAAAGAAGGTGGAGTCAGTGCCATGTAGTCACTAGAGGGAAAAGATGTGAGCTTCCAGCTGGAACCTTGCCAGTAGGCCACGAGCCTCATAATAAAATATAAAATAATGCAAATGGGTTAATTCTAGATGTAAGGGCCAGTTAGCAATACACTCAAGCTATTGGCCAAACAGTATTCCAAATAATATAGTATCTGAGTGGTTATTTTGGGTCTGGGCAGCCAGGAATGAACAAGTAGCCTTCCCCCAACAAGAGGAGGCATAAAATGAAAATATTTGCATCACATTTTGATGTCCACCAGGAAGCACCACCCATGGAAGAGGCATAGAACAACCAAGTAGACGAAATGCCTCAGCCAGATGAGCCAGGTGCATGATGGGGAAGAGAGAAGGAGACCCACTGACGATGTCAGCAACATAATCCCCACTTACCATACCATGGTTGATCTAGCCACATGCTCAGCAGGGTTGTAACAACAGCCAATCCCAAAATCATGTGATGATAAAAATTGTGTCCTCCCACCTACCCTCCAATGTTGAAGTTAAGTCATTGGGATAGGCTCTAATCCATATGGCTGGCATCCTTACCAGAAGAGATTTGTGTTTAAACATAATCAGAGAGAAGATGATGCAACACTACAGGAAGAAGACATCATCTCGAACTCCATGAAAAAAAGCCTGCCCTAGTGCTCCTGTTGTGGAATATTAGTTTAAGATGTGTTACGTTTGTTTATGCTGTGGAATATTTGTTTAATGATGCAAAGATGCATTACATTCTTTTATATTGCATTTGTTTAACTCTGTAAATCTGTGTTATTTTGCCTGCCTAAAACACCCGATTGGTCGAATAAAGAGCTGAAGAGCCAATAGCTAGGCAAGAGAGGGATAGGCAGGGCTGGCAGACAGAGACAATAATTTAGAAATTTAGGCTCTGGAGAGAAGGGGGAACAAGAAAAGGAGAAAGAGAGGAGGACACCAGGGTCCAGTCACAAAACCAGCCACAGAGTAAGAAGGAAAGAAAAATATATAGAATAGAAAAATGTAAAAGTCCAGAGGCAAAAGAGAGTTGGGATAATTTAAGTTAAGAAAAGCTGGCTAGAAATAAGCCAAGCTAAGACTGGGCATTCAAAAGAAAGACTAAGTCTCCAGGTATTTATTTGGGAGCTGGGTGGCATTCTCCCAAAGGGCAAAGATTAAAACAACAACAACAAAACCCACTACACTTCTCTTCAAGGTCCTCAGCAGAAACCAACACTGCTGACACTTTTGGTCTTGGGCCTCTAGCCTGAAGAAACAGGAGCTAGCTGGTTTCTGTTGAGGAGGTCATCTAGTCTGCTACTTCATTACCACACCCCCAGCAAGCTCACCCAGCCCCTGAGATGGCGTTATTACTCAAGGCAACTTGGTGACGCTTTCTGTCTTGGAAGGTTATGCCGGCTAGTTTCATGTCAATTTCATGCAGGCTAGAGACACCAGGGAAGAGAGAGCCCCAATTGAGAAAATGCCTCCATAAGATCCAGCAGTATGTAAGGCATTTTATAAATCAGTGATCAATGGGGGAGGGTCCAACCCATGGTGGGTGGTGCCATCCCTGGGCTGGTGGTCCTGGGCTCTATAAGAAAGCAGACTGAGTAAGTCACCAGGAGCAAGCCAGTAAGCAGCACTCCTCCACAGCCTCTGCCTTAGCTCCTGCCTCTAGGTTCTTGCCCTGCTTGAGTTCCTGCCCTCATTGCTTTTGATGATGAATCTTGTATGGAGCTGTGAGTGAAATCAACCCTTTCGGTCATGGGGTTTCATCATAGCAATAGTAACCCGAACTAAGACAAAGGTCATCACTTCATTTGTGTGGAGAAAACTAATAGCCTTTCAGAGTATGGGACCTGCCTTTCCTTATGAGAGGCTCCTTGCCAACACCGCTAACCAGAAGCTTGGGAAGCAGCTAGTCCATAGTTGCTCCCATGTGTATCTTATGGACACAGACTTTGTCTTAGTCAGTGTTCTATTGCTATGAAGAAACACCATGACCAAGGCAACTCTTAGGAAAGAAATAATTTAACTGACGACTTGATTACAATGTCAGAGGCTAAGTCTACTACCATCATATCAGAGAACATGGCAGCATGCAGGCAGATGCTGGAGCAGTAGCTGAGAGATACATCCTAATCTATAGGCAGAGAGAGAGTGTGGCTAGGCCTGCCGTGGGCTGTTGAAATCCCAAAACCTACCCTAATCACACACTTCCCCCAACAAGGCCATACCTACGTCAGTAAGGCCATACCTCCTAGTCTTTCTGATCTTTTCAAATAGCACCACTCCCTGGTGACTAAGCACTCAAATACATGACCCATGGGGACCTTTCTTATTCAAACCACCATAACCTTCACAGGTCACTGGCGTACGACCCATCACACTCATCAGACAAAAGCATCTATATAAGTGAGCCTCAACAGCTTCTGTAGGCACAGCTGAAGGATGGGTGTCAAAGGTCCAGTACGCCACTGAATCCCAAGTAGATGAACACACACAGAGAACCAGGAGTAGAATCAGGAGGGGCCCCATTTACCATTAGTCCTATGCAAGCACCGTGGGACTTTGGATTGCTGGTTCTCTACAGCTCTAGCAACCCTAGTTGAGAACGATGAGGCTCCATCATCACCAGGCAAGCGGTAAAGATCTGCAGAAGTGATAACTGAAGGTGTAAGGAACTGTAAGTGGCTAGAGAGGAGGGAGATAGTAAGAAGTGATTAATGCCTATTAATGCCCTAACGGACATAATTGGTCCTCACTCGTGTGTGTGTGTAAACATGGGAAGACCAGCGATACACCTCGGGTACTGTTTCTCAGGCAGGCTCTCTCACTGAATTCCTGGCCGCCATTTCCTATGTGGTGCTAGGGATCCAGTTGGGGCTCTCTGTTTGCAAGCCACACATTTCACTAGTTGGGCTTTCTCCCCAGGTCTGACTTCCTTCTAATGTTCACCCAAGCAACAGAACCCAATGGGGCTACAGAGGAGCTGAGGATGTGTCATGGAATGCAGTTGTGAGCATGAAGTTGGATTGTTGAAGCACTGGGATCCACCACTCAGTGTCCCTTCAAGAGACAACGTGCTGTGAGGACTACAATCTACCGACGGTCTTGGGCCTCTTCATACTCAACCTGAGTGTTCATGCTAAGACCACTCACTCCCCAAACATCTCCCAGTCAAAGACTGATAATGTTAGAAATTACAAAACCAGGTTATTCCTAGCCAGTATGAACCTCTTTGGGGGCAAGCCCCTGCTGGAAATGCCAATAGGTTCCTAGAACTGCATCGCAATCTGAAACTCATCTTACAATCCTCTTCCCTTCTTCTCTCTTCCACAAGGTCTGAAGGTTCTCCTTAATTCACTCCTGCCTCTTGACCTCTTCTTCATCTTTCCCAGAAGTTTCCAATGGCACTTCTATTGCCTTCTTGGCATCTGCTTCCCAGGGGTCTGTCTGACTCAACAGGTCAGTCTTCCACACTGGGGTGGACGAGGGCCCTGGAGCTTACAAACAGGGTTGTGAAAGTATAAACAGGAAAAGGATGAGCACCCCAAAACAGAACAGAGGGAAAGAATGTGGAGCCTTCCTAGTTCCATTTGCTGCCACCTCCCCATGTCTAGACCTCCAAATAGTGAGGCTATTCGGCTTCACTTGGGTTCATCCCTTGGGTATTTCAATTCTTCCTTAACAAGATCCCTAGTTGAAGACTATTGTGAACTTCTGTGCTTTTTGCAGAGATGCAGAAGACTCTCAAATGTACATGACAGGTCATCAAAATGAAAAGATCTATGCTTCAAAGGATACCATGGAGAAAGAAAAGACAAGTCACAGGATAGGAAGAAATGTCTGGGACTTCCAATATCAGCTAAGAATTTCCATCTAGAGTATGCGAGGCCAATTGAGAGAAATAAAGCAACTAATTTAAACAGTTATTTTCTCCAAAGTAGATATACAAGTGACCATCAAGAAAAATGAGAAAAATCGTCACTCACTGGAGAAAAGTGAACCAAAACCACAATAAGATTTCCACTTCCCATTCACTAGCTGGAATATGTAGTAAAGCCTGTAGATCACGAGAGGAGATCAGAGTGCTAATACACTGCTGATGAGAATGTGAGTGGCAGAGCTGTTTACAAAGTAGTTTGGCTCTTCCCGAAAGTGTCAAAGTACCCTATGACCCAACGTGACTCTCCTAAGTATGCCCAAGAGAACAAAACACACAGTCTCACACAGTAACTTGTATGTAAGCATTCACAGCAGCTAAAGGTCCATTGGGTGATAAGCAGATGAACCAAGCACAGTGGAGTACTGTTTGGACATAAAAAGGGGTGGATTCTTGATGGTCATTAGCAGACCTTAAGAGCATCATGCTCTGGGATGGCAGCCTGGCCAGTATACCTACCTGGCGTTTATGGGGGCCTGGGGATCTGAACTCCAGTCTTCACACAGTATAGCAAATTCTTTATCCACTGAGCCATTTCCTTAATCTGAACCGAAGCTAAGGCACTGAAATTCTAATCTGTAGTACTTCTGACTGTGATGGAGTGTGACCTTAGAGACCATCAGGGTGACTCCTAAAGTTATCTGATTACTGCCTTTAGGAAATACCAAGGGACGCAGAGACAACATAGGGATATGTACATGGAGGAAGATCGTATAAGAACCTGGCGAGAAAGCTGTCATTGAAATCAAGGGCAGGGTTGGGAGCTGGCTCAGGGAGTAAAGGCACTTGATGCCCAAGCCTGATGACCTGAGATGGATTCCTGGTCCCACGGTGGAAGTAGAGAACCAAGTTGTCCTCTAGCCTTCATAAACACATGGACATGGACACACACACACACACACACACATGTCAATAAACGTAAAGGAAAACTGAGAAGGGGTTGGGGTGATTGCCTAGCGTACCCACACTTCCAGGTTCCTCCTTCAGCAGCACCAGAGAAAACACGACAAACCTGAGAGATGCTTCTGGAAAAAGTCAAACCCGAAAACATGTCCCTCTGGACCTTCCAGCCTCTAGACTGTGAGGCTATCGCTGCTGCACCAGCCACCCTGTTTGTTCTAGTTTGTTCTGGCAGTCTGGACAAACTAACGCTCCTACCCACCTTCCCCTTCTGGCCCGTCTTTCCTTTAATTCCTTGTGTACCCAAAGATGGCCTTGAACTCCTGGTCTTCCTGCCTCGCCTCCCAAGCGGGGACTCTGCAGGTGCACATGACCCTGCCAGCCTCAGCAATGCTTTTGCTCGCTGCAGGCCGTTGATTGCCCTTCTTAGAGTCTGGCCTCACCTCCACCCCTGCTGTAAGTTACACAACTCCAGGGGGCACCCAGGCTTCTTTGCCCCTTCCTCCCAGCCCACTTCCCTCGGCTGGGGCCACTCTGGCCCTGTGGAAGTTCCCGATATAACTCCTGGCGTGCTGCAGGGCTTTGTCCCCCATACTGAACCACTTATCTCCCACACATCCGGTGTCTCACTTCCTCACCCTGCAGCTTGGTGTTCAAATGCCGTCACTCCCTGAGGAGACTTCCCCCAGTGACGCTATGTAAAATGATCAGGGCCATGTTCCATGCCAGGGAGAGCTGCTTCATCTTGCTGTTTTAGTCAGCGCTTCTCATCTCATGTAGAGCGTTGCTATGGATTTCATTGCTCGTATAGCGTTTCCATTCCTATCTTCACGCACACCCCATACCCTGGACCCCACCCCACACCCATACCTATCCCCCCCAAAGCCCACTCACATCTGGTCCCGCTGCCCCCCAGACAGTCTCCTCTACAAAGACAGAAACTTGGCATCCTCTTGGCTAGCTCCTTGTGCCTAGGGCAGTGTCTGGCCTTTGGTGGAAGCTCAATAAAGCTGACGTTTCATTAATAAAGGAAAAGGTTAGGAAACAGCATCATCCAGGTTGTCTTTAAGACTGGGGGCTTCTTTTCTTGAAAAAAAAAATTCAGAACCAAATTTGTGTGCTATCTTTGGTAGACATACTAGGGAATTTGTGCACATATCTGCTGGTTTTGTTGGTTTTGCTTCCTTCACTTCCCCCTTTGCTTCTATTCCTTTCCCTGGGATGGTCTACATTTCTGTTAGCTAGCTTCATTTTCTTAACTGTTACCGAACAATGTGAAAAGTAGGTAGAGGTTTTCTGGTTTCCTATGGTTGTTTGCTCTCTGGCTGCCACAAGGGGTGAGAGAAAGACACAGCACAAATCCCTAGCCCATCTTGTTAAGTGGACACAGATTTCTCTTGTGTCAGGAGTTCCCTGGGGGAATTCTGAAGCACTACAAATTGTCCCAGGGATCATTAGCGGCAGAGGAGGACCTCACGGTCACAGGAAAGTCATGGAAAAACAGCAAGGAAGCAGCTGTGTCTCCTTAGCCTGGAATATGCTGGGACAAAGTTGAAGAGAGTGTTTTAAAATCTGCCTGCCCTGAAGGGCACGAGAAAGGTTTCTGGGTTAACTGCCTGGGTGCCAGCAACTCAGGAACAGAGTGGCATTGTCCCATAGGCTGAGTCCTTAGAGAAGAGCATTGCTCTTTTTTTCCACGTGGAAGGTTCCATAGGGATGGAAGCAAAGTCACACTGAGCCACCTCACAGACATTAGAAATGTATCCCTCTGCTCCCTCAGCGGTCAGAACCTGTAGGCTAAAGCCAGGGTCCTCAGGGACTGCAGCTTCCTGCACCCACAGACAACAAGGCCAGACTGCCAAGGGGAGTGTGAAGCCAAGCTGGCTGAGGAATAGAGGCTGGGGCTGCTTCAAGGCCAGAAGGAGGTCTCTGACTCCAGCCAGCCTCTCCACAAAGAACTTTGCTGGTCTTTTCACACACTCGGCTGGGCCTCCAGGCTGGCTGAGCACCCAGGTGAGGAACCCTGTGTTTTTCCATCACAGTTTCTTGGCCTCTGACTCGAGATGGCCTCAAATGACATCACCTTTCCTACCTTCTTTGCTTCTTTGTCTGATGTTGGCTGGCACTTAGCTTCGCTCCTCAAAACTGGCTGAGTCTGGAAAACGGATCGAGGGTCCAGGAGGGGGAAATCTGAGCTTCGCGCCTCTCCGTGCGTCACAGTGCGTCAGGATCAGATACGCAGCCGTTCCCACACTGCATGTCTGCTGTCGGTTACCTGCTAAAAATGAAGCTGCTGGGGCTGCGGGGTGGAGTTCCGTGGGCAGCACACGTCTTGGCTTCACGCCCTTCAGTTCCCTCTTTGTTTCTATTCCTTTTCTCCATTTCTGTTGTCTATTGCAAGCTTTGAAATGTTGTGAAGTAATGTTAAAAGCATGCTTATGGCCTATCTGTCTATGGCTGTTTGTTTGCTCTCCGGCTGCTGTGGGGGTGAGAGAAGTTTGCGGGAAGTTCTGGGCATGATTGCTACACCTATAATCCCAGCACTTGCAAGGCTAGATCAGAAGTGGGATAGGACCAGAATTTCAAGGTCATCCTCAGCTACATAGCAAATTTGAAGCTACTCTGGGATAGAAACCATTGTCAAAAAAAGAAAGAAAGAGAGAGAAAGAGGAAGGGAGGGAGGGGGAGCGAGAGAGAGGGAGGGGGAGAAGAGAAGAGAAGAGAAGAGAAGAGAAGAGAAGAGAAGAGAAGAGAAGAGAAGAGAGAAAAGAAAGTAAGGCAGACCACCCTCTAGAGCTGCTTGTTTGGTGGGCCTGGGTGAGAATAAGGACCTGGCATCTTTAATAACTTCCATGGATGCTTGAATACCAGCAGGCTAAGATCACACTCTGAGATTAGTCTATAGACCTGGTTAACAATACTGATGGTCCCAGACTCCGTGAGATGGAGCGAAAGCAAGACGCAATCAAGAAACTGAACTTTAAATTATAATCTTTCTCTGGGTAGTAAGATGCAATGTGTTACTCTTGTTTTGTTGCTTGGTTTTTGTTTTGTTTTGTTTTATGTTGTGTGTAGTTTTTTTTTTTTCGAGACAAGGTCCGTCTGCATAGACCTGGCTGTCCTAGAACTAGCTCTGTAGACCAGGCTGGCCTCAAACTCACAGAGATCCTCTTGCCTCTGCCTTCTAAGTGCTGGGATTGAAGGCGTGCGCCACCATACCCAGCTAACAATGTGTTACTCTTGTGAGGTTGTCAGCAGAAGTGATCCACGGCTCTCAGGCAGGCACTTGAGGAAAACAAACACCACTACGTATAATGTGTTGCCAAGCTAGGGTGTTCAGCAGCTTAGGTGTAGAAACACATTTTTGACCAATAATCTTCAATTTCCAATGGGATTCTGAGGCTATGCCCTATTGTAAACTAAGGTGCCCTAGGACAGGAGTTTGGGTCTTGCCCCATGCTTACTGATCTAGAATGTATAGCCTTAAGCATGCTATATTTCCAAGAAATTTGGCACACAGATAACGGCTCCTGCTGCTGAAATTACTTCATTCAGAAAAAACACCCAGCTCAACTTTTGCTTTTGATGTCTCGTTGGGCTCTCATCATCGCCTGGACAGCCACACACACACACCTAGCACAGAAACCTAGAGGAAACTCTCCTTGTATAGGGCAGAGAAGACGGCTTGGTGGATAGAGCACTCATTGTACATTACCTAGCTGAACCGATGAGTTCCAGGATCAGTAAGTAAAGAGGAAAGGGATTAAGGAAGACCCTGGACATCAGTCCCCAGCCTGGCCTCAATACACATATGTACTCACTCACATGTGACTATACATGTATACCCAACATGCACACAAACACTCCTACAAAACAAAATACTTCACAGTGGCCCAGCAGCTAAGAAAGACCCACGGCTGTCATTAGTGGTTTTAATCTTAAGTCATTCTGACTGGTGTAACATGGATTCTCAGAGTCTTTTTGATTTGTGTTTCCCTGATGGCTAAGGATGTTGAACATTTCTTTAAGTGAATTCCAGTCATTTCAGATTCTTTTGTTGAGAATTCTCTGTTTAGATCCATTTTTACTTGGATTATTTGGGGTTTTTTATGTCAAGTTTCTTGATTTCTTTATATAATTTAGAGATAAGCCCTCTGTCAGATGAGGGGTTGGTGAAGATCTTTTCTCATTTTGTAGACTCCTGTTTTGTCCTATTGACAGTGTCCTTCACCTTACAGAAGCTTCTCAGTTTCATGAGGTCCCATGCTGAAGAGAATATGGAATAAGGGGGACACTCCTCCACTGCTGTTGGGTATGCAAACTTGTGCAGACACTTTGGAAATCAATATGGCAGTTTCTCACAAAATTGGAACTCAATATACCTCAAGACCCAGCTATACCAACAACTCTTAGGCATATACCCTAAGGATGCTCAATCATAACACAAGGACTCTTGCTCAACTATGTTCATAGCAGCGTTATTTGAAATAGAGAACCTAGAAACAACGTAGAAGATGCCCCCTCAACCAAAGAATGTGGTTCATTTATACAATGGAGTATTACTTAGCTGTTAAAAACAATGACATCAGGAAATTTGAAGGCAAATGAATAAAACTCGAAAAAATAAATCATCCCAAGTGAGGTAATCCAGACCCAGAAAGACTAACATGGTATGTACTTACTCATAAGTGAATATTAGCTGTAAGGTAAAGGATAACCATACTACAATCCACAGACCCATAGAACCTAGGTAACAAGGAGGGCCTAAAGGGGGATGAATGGATTTACCTGGGAAGGGGAAATAGAAGAGATCTCTTAGGTAAATTGGGTGGGTGGGGGTGGGAACATGAGAGATTGGTTTGGGGAGCGAATGGAGGGGGAGAGTCTTGATATTGGGGGCATTTGGGGAGCAAGTAGAAACCTGGTGCAAGGGAAAATCCCATGAATCTACAGGGATGAACCCAACTAAGATTTCAACTTTGTTGAACTGGCCATCTCCCGCAGACAGATTGGTGACTACCTTAATTGTCATCAGAGAGCCTTCATCCAGTACTGATGGAAGCAGACGCAGAGATCCACAGTCAAACACTAGGCTTGGGGAATCCCGTTGAAGAGAGGGAGGAAGAAAGGAGTGTGTGTGTGTGTGTGTGTGTGTGTGTGTGTGTGTGTGTGTGTGTGAAGGTCATCACAAGGGAACCCACAGAAACAACTTACCTGGGTTTACAGGAGCTCATAGACTCTGGACCGACAGCTAGGGAATCTGCATGGGACCGACCTAGACCCTCCACACGTGTGACAGTTGAGTAGCTTGGTCCACTTGTGGGACTCCTAGCGGTGGGAGCAGGTGCTGTCCCTAATGCTTTGGTTGGCTTTTGGGAACCTATTCCTCGTACTGGATTGCCTTGTTCAGCCTTAATATGAGGGGAGGAGCTTAGTCCTACCCCAACTAGATATGCCAGGCTTTGTTGTCATCCCTGGGAGACCTGCTTCTTTCTGAGAAGAAACAGAGGAGGAGTGGGCTTGGGGCAGAGGGGAGGTGGGGAAGCAATGGGAGGAGAGGAGGAAGGGGAGCTGCAGTCGGGGTGTAAAATAAGTGAATAAATTTAAGGAAGGGAGGGAGGGAGGGAGGGAGGAAAAGAGAGAGAGAGCCACAGCAATAGAAAGTGTATTCCTACTATGCAGAACTCTTCCAGCTCTTAGGGAAGAATCCCAGGTGAAAGAGACCAGCTGGAGCACCCCCCCCCACTGCCCCTCCCCCAGATCCTCCTCCTCCAGCTGAGGATTGAGAGGTCCTGAGTGAGTCTGGAAAATGTAAAGCATTGGTGGCCACTGTACCTCTGGGCCATCCGGGAGCCACTGTGGTGGGCATGCATCCTGTGCAGCTCCATCCTGCCACCAGATGGGCTCCTCTTTGCCAGGTGACACACTGCTGCAGCTGTCTAGGGGACAGCACTCTGTCAGAGAGGAGCCACTGGCACCCGGAACCGTGACATAAGCCGCAGGAGCGAGCAGGAGCGGGAACTATATTAAACAGCAAGCAGATGAGCCCGCAGGCAAATTATGGCCCATTCAAGTGCAAGATCTGTGGTCACACTTGCCTGTGGCATATCCCACAACTGATGTGAGTCAGAGCAGCCTGCCAGGCAGCCTTGCCGTTGAGTGCTGGGCTCGGCTGAAGTGTGCCTTCTGCAACACATTTATTCCTCTCACGGGTAGCAAACACTCTCTGGGGCCTTCTCTGTAGCCTGTCTACATGCTCAAGAGATTGGTCCCTGGCTTCCCAGCATCCTTAGTACTAATCTCTATTCCCTCCTCGCCACTGGCAGTCTCAAGCAGGTTCTACCCTTCCTATGCCTCGGCTCCTGGTGACACCTACTCACCGCCCTGTTCCCCAATGGTCGTTCCAACAGCTGCCTTCCACAGAGGGCTGGAGCCCATGGAAAGGACCCCTGCACGCTTTGTGATTTCCCTCAGCCCCTGGTCTGGCAGAGCCCTGAGACTGCACACAGATGCATGTAGAAGGACTGACTTCAGCACCCTTGGGTGTCCTCAGATGAAGGACTCTGAGAAGATGTTGGCATGGAGGAAGGGGCTCTTCCATTTTACCTCCTGGCCGCAGTGTGAATAGCTCAAACACCAGCATGGCTTTGCCGCCAGTGAATACACAGGAAGGTGTCTTGGACTAGGGAGCAGTGGTTCTAGTCCTTGAGCCAACTTGACCCTCATGGGGGATGGGGAACAGCCATGGAGACAGATGGCAGGTGTGGGGCTCATTCCTGCAATCCCAACACTCCAGGGGCTGAGACAGGAGGACATGTGTGAGCTCAAGACCAGTCTTGGGTATGGAGCATGTTCTGAATTTTTAAAAAAATTTCTTTCTTTATTTATTTTTTTTAGCTAAAATTAGTGACACAAGTTTGTGATCCCAACACTCGGGAGGCAGAGGCAGGGGCATCACTGCAAGTTCCAGGCAAGCCTGGACTACAGAGTGACACTGGGTCTCAAATAAACAGAAGGGTATGCAAGCAGGGGTCGGGTGGGGGCGTGGCGGGACACACCTGTAAATTCTACTACTAGAAGGCTGAGGCAGAAGACTTCCAGAACAACTGGAGCTACGTACGGAATCCCTATCTCCAAAACAGTAACCAAAGCCAAACAATAAACAACAGGACCAGAGATCACTGGACCTGGAGCTACAGATCCCAGCGTGCTGTGGGGCATGAGAACTGGAGTCCCAAGTTGGTCGTGGCTGGATGCTGATACTGCTGGTCTTGGGACCCCACTTTGAGAAACCTGACTCTAGCTTGCAAGGGCAAGGTCTACCTGAGCCCCCAAATTCTATCACTTTGGGGGATCTTCCAAAGAAAGGTGGTTATCTCCTCGTGGTCCCTTTATTATTCAAGCCAGTCACTCAGCCTTCCCCTTGAGAGCCCTAGGGTGGTGCACTGATACTCATGGCTGAGTTGAGGGTGCCCCCTAGTGGTTGCCATGAAAACTAACCCGCTCTTTAATGCGTTCGCTTTTACCTTAACAAGGTAAGTCAGCCTTTAAATTCTACCTGCCTGACAAAAGAGCCAAGGAACTGGAGATGCTCATCACGGGCAAGGCTGCTGTCCAGGTGAAGAGGAGGGGCTAGGGCCCCATTTGATGTGTGTTGGATGAGGCAGGTGACCTGTAGATGATACCATAGCTTCAGAATTTTTGCCCAAATAAGAAGTCTTTAAAGACTTATGTTTCTTCATTCAAAGTTTATAGGTATTAAAATCAAGACGGGGGGGGGGGGCTGGAGAGATGGCTCAGTGGTTAACAGCATTTCCTGCTCTTCCGAAGGTCCTGAGTTCAAATCCCAGCAACCACATGGTGGCTTACAACCATCTGTAATAGGGTCTGGTGCCCTCTTCTGGTCTGAAGGCATACACGTGGACAGAATATTGTATGCATAATAAATAAATGATTTTTTTTAAAAAAAAAAAGTAAAATCAAGACAGGGATGGTAAGGTGGCCTAGTGGGTAAACGCACTTGCCACCAAGATGGACAACCTGAGTTCAATCCTTGGGGCCCACATGGTGGAGGCAGAGAACTGGCTCCCACAAGTTGTCCTCTGACCTTCACACGTATGCTGTGGGCTGTACATGTCCCTCCCCCCCCCCCAAAAAAAACAAATGTAATTAAAAATCAAGACAGATTCTAAGGTCAACTTAAGAAGAAGTAGTACTGAGCGCCAACCTTTCCAAGATGTTTCCTGTGCACCGTGCACTGTGCGCTGTGCTCAGCTCCTCTCAAAGGCCCATCAGGGACGTGTGCAGAAGTTGCCCTGCTAGAGTCCAGGCTCAAGAGACCCAAGTTTAAGAAGACTGCCCAAACAACAACAGGCAGAGAAGTGAGGGAGGAGGAAGGAGAGGGAATGAGGGAAAAGTGGGGGTGAGGGGTGGGGACGTGTATTTGTTACAACTTATTATTCATTATTATTTATTACTGTGATTGATGACATTATTATTACTTAGTCATAATTATTCATTACAATCAGCAGGTAGAAGCAACCCAAGCATCCTTTGCTGGATGACTGGCTAAATAAGACCTAGCACTGCGGACAATGGAGTATCGCTCAGCCGTAAAGAGGAAGGACATTGTGCCACGTGCTGCCACGTGGGGGAACCTGGAGGACATCCTGCTAAAAGGACAAGCCAGACACAGAAGGGTAAACACTACTTGATTCCACTCTCCTGACGACTCAGAGGGAACAAAGGGGAATGGTGGCTGCCTGGAGCTGAGGGACCGAGCGGACAGAGCAGGCACTGTCGGCAGGTAGGGAGTTTCCGTCGTCCAGCATGGAAGATTTGTGGAGATGGAGGATGGTGATGGTTGCCTATGTATGTGAATGTACATTTAAAAGTAGTTAAACTGTAAACTTGGTTATGTCTACTTCACCATAACTAAATCCATCCATCAACTGACGGACAACAAACGGGGTCGTGTGAGGTTCCTCCAGATCCTTCAGCCTCACTCTAGTGTGATGTAGCAGGGTCATCAGTTAATAAAGAAACTGCCTTGGTTCTTTGATAGGGCAGCAGCTTAGATAGACGGAGTAGACAAAACAGAATGCTGGGAGAAAGAAGCAGAGGCAGGCAGACGCCATGATTCCCCTTCCCAAGATGGACGTTGGCTAGACTCATGCTGGTAAGCCACGACCTTGTGGTGACATACAGATTATTAGAAATGGGTTAGTCAATATGTGAGAGTTAGCCAATAAGAGGCTAGAACTAATGGGCTAGGCAGTGTTTAAATGAATACAGTTTCCGTGTAATTATTTCGGGGGTTAAGCTAGCCAGGATCCGGGCTGAACGTAGCCCGCCGCTCCTTTCACACTAATGTGCACAGTTGAAGGGGCCCCACTGAGAGTGGACTTTAAGGATCCAGGATCCCCCCCCCCCCGAGGGACTACAGGCTGTACAATCTAGCCTTCTAATTTCAAGGACTCTAAGATGTACAGGTGCACCCAGAGAGAAAAGGGGGGAACATCCAGTCATTGGCTAACACCCACGCTATGAGACAGTGCCACATTCGGTTCCTTTTGGGAGCAGCATCTCCCAGATCCCACTGGCTCATTTGCTGGTATCAGGTGGTCCTGATACCACCCTGTGGTGGGGCGGTGGGTGGGAGTAGTGAAGAGCCAGTTTCTAGTCTATGCTTCCCTTGCCTGCAGCCTCCTTCGACAGTCCTTGGGAGAAGCAGCCATTGTGACCACGAAGGGCAGCATTTGAGATATCTCTAATTAAGGAGAGAGACAGAATTGGTCCTCTAGGATGAGGACACACCAGGCAGGAATAAATTACATTTCCAGGCTCCTCCAGCTTTACTCCCAAGCCAAACAGACGTTATTTTTATCAAATACTTTGTATGCTGTGACATGCTTTGCCAACTTTCTATTATTAGACGAATAAGGGGAAATCTGAGTTTGATTTCTCTTGGATCACCCTCCCTTCCCACTTTTGCCTGAGTGGGGGAGGGTGTGATGACTGGGGAGGGAACCTTGGCTTACCAATAGAAATAACATGAAAATGGCTGCCATCGAGGACTCACTTGGGTGCCCAAACCTCCTAGAAATGGGTTCTCCCCCTTTTGAAATGGTCTCAATCGTGGCATCGTCCCAGATGCCACGGCTGTGGGACTGGAAAAAGCAGGCATTCTAGAATATTTTACCACGGTGTCCTCGCCCCCATTTCCTGTGAGGGAGGGCTTATGGTGCTAGCTAAATTCTGGTACATTTCTCCTGCAGAATATGGAAACTCAGGAAGGTGTCTTTAAAAGATGCTATTCTGTGGGTGGGATGGCTTGGCAGGGCCACCTAAGCAAGGGTTCTCTTCTGAAGGAGGCAGACGAGGTCAGAAGGCCAGAGGAAGAAGGATAAAGGAGACAGAGCCAGGGGGGTGCTGAATTATGGGGTGGGTATTCCGGAGGCAGATTCAGGAGGTGGAGTAGATAGTAGGCTGTCATTAGGAGGGTTTGCGAAAGAGACAAATGAAGAGGATTCTTCAGAAATGCTGTGGGTGTTATGAATGGAATCCACCCCCCGGCCCTTTGGCATTTTAAGGAAATTGCAGAAAGACATAAATTAACTTTAGAACTATGCTTTGCATTGCAGAGTGCCGAGAGATGGACCGACTGGTGTTTACTCAAGGCATCCCGGACTACTGGGAGGCTGGGATTTAATAGGAAGGAGTCCTACTTACCCCCATTGCTCCCTGCAACTCAGCCTATGGTTCTCATATTTTAAACTGGTGTCTTGGACTGGTTTCTTTCCAAGTGTTTTTCTGGTTTTTTTTCCCCCTTTGGACTAGGTAATAATTATTTTGTTGTTGTGACTTAGTCCTTGGTTTGAGAGAGGGTCTCACTGTGTAGCCCAGACTGGCCTTGGATCTATCCTCCTGCTTCAGTTTGGTAAGAGCTGGCTTTACAGGTGGGGGGCCATCCATCACATCTGGCCCAAGAAGGTTTTGTTTTGGTTGTTTCTTTCTTAGCACCAGTATGGAAAATCGGGATATCGTATTTTAAAAGCCCATGATTCATCTTTTGTTTCTTGGACTGACAACTGGCGATACTGGGGCCCTCCTGCCCCCGCTCTCCCCCCCCCCCCCCCGCCTCCCTGCCTCCACCAAGGACCCAGCATCCACAACTCCCACAGGTGCAGCTGCATGCACACCTGGCTGCATCTTGATTTACGCCACCTACCATCCGGTTAGGGCAGACAGAAGACATCTGCCCAGTGTTCCCAGTGGCAGGAACAGGAACAGCAGAAAAACTGAAAATGAAATCTCCAAAGCGTCAGAGGCAGAGAGGTCCCGGTGAGCCACCAGGAAAAGGCCCAGAGGATGAGGGCACTCAGGGCAGCAGGCTCAGTAGATGGGACATTTACTCCTGCTGGAAAAGACAGCTCAGGAAGTGAGAAATTAGACCCAGCTCAGCATGCCTCCATGGAGAAAAGCTGGAATCCAGTGCCTACCAAATGAGGGAATGCCTGTAACCTCTACTCTTGGGCCAGGACCCCCACAGGACTGTACCTTAGGACTGAATGGATTGGAAGCAGACGGGGTTTCACAAAGCCTCAGCCAACATCCAATTAACTTAATTCATCAAATTAGAATGAGGTGATCCCAGACTGCTATGGCTCCCAGGTGTCTTGCAGAAGCAATGTAAATACTCTCTGGAGAAATATAATAACATCCTATAACATCCAAATACGCCTCTCATTACTTCTACTAACAATTTTCACATACAATTTCAGCATATATAAAAATAAACAAGGGCACATGGAAATAAGACAATATGGAAGCAATTCAGCAGAAACAACTCTAATAGGAAAAGTACCAGAGATCTCCAGTAATTTGGAGTTAGCAGAAAAGACTTGAAAATAACTGTGGTTGGGTTAGTGAGATGGCTCAACAGGAAAAGATACTTACCACTAAACCTTGGTGAGTTAAGTTGAAAGAAGTGACTCCTAAAAGTTGTCCTCTGACTTCCGTACGTGCTTCGTGGCATCCATGTGCCCATATCATGCATATACAAAAACACAAAACAAATACATATAAAAATTTCATATTATATTTACTGAATGAGATAAAATACATAAGAAATAGAGAGCTAAAAACTATGAAAAGATGACAATTTAATAAACTAACAAAATAGAACTTTAGAACTGGAAAATAATATTACAAAACTTCAGTTGGGTGGGATGGCAGAAGTAGCTGGGTCTTGATGATCTGGAGGTCAGCCTGGTCTGCACAGCGGGTTCTTTGCCAACAAAGGCTACGTAAAGAGACCTTGTCTCACAAACAATAAACAACAACAAAACACAGTAGCTGAACGTAGGAGCCTGACAGACTAGACACAGCTGAAGGAGGTGTGGGTCAGAAAAAGACATCAGGATAAACACAGAGGAACGACACGATGTAAAACGGCTATCGGGGAAAAAAAGAGGAGTAAACGGCGAAGACCGAGATTGTAGAAGTGAGAGAGCGGGGAAGCAGCAAGAGCCGAAGGGAAAGTGGTGGAGACACTGCCAACAGCGGCTAAAGGCACAACTGACACATTCTGAAAGCCCAGAGAGCCACAGGCAGGACACGTTTTTTGAAAAAGCCACTTTCAAGTGCATTACAGTAAAATAGGTAAAAACCAAACACAAACAGAAAATTAGTTAGAGATAGCCACCGTGGCTTTAACAGACAGAAACCAGGAAAGGAGAAATCAGCGAAACCCGAACAGCTCGGGTGACAAAAGAAACCAGCTGTCAGCCTAGAACCCCACGCCCAGGGGAAATGGCCTCTAGTGTTTAAAAAGAAACTAATGGGCCGAGCGGTGGGGGTGCACACCTTAACCCCAGCACTCGGGAGGCAGAGGCAGGCGGATCTCTGTGAGTTCAAGGCCAGTCTGATCTACAGAGCTAGTTCCAGGACAGTCAGAGCTACACAGTGAAACTCTGTCTCGGAAATGAATGAAACACAATTTTTTTTTAAAAAAAAAAAAAGAAGTTAATACAGGTTCAGGAACTTTTACTAGCACAAAAATGAAAGGATGTTCTTTGTGGAAAAGCAAAAGCAATTGAAGACAACAGATTATGGCAATGCAGGGCAGAGATGTAACATAACAATGCCTGCCGGGATCTAAAAACCACGAAGGTATCTTAGCAGCGCATACAGACCAGCAGAGGGGTTAAATGGAATGAGAACGAAAATGCTCAAAGGTTCTTGCAATACTATGGGAAAAGACAGAAGTGCCAACTAACCCTAGACACTGAGAATTTGTGATTCTGCATTGTCGTCTCTAGAGCCACCTGCAAAGAACAGCCGGGGGATAGACAATCTCCAGCGCAGTGGAGGAGAGAACACAATATTCAATTGCTGCAAGAACAGCAAGAAAGAATAAAAGAGCACAGAACACACACACAATAAATGCCATTTAAAACTAGGAGAACAGAGGCAGGAGGATTGGCATATATGTGAAAACCCTGTCACAAGCAAATAAAATGAATAAATAAATAGATAGATAATAAATAAATAGTGAAATAATTAATAAGATGGGCATTTAAAGACAGGAGTGGTGGCTTATGCGTGTGGCCCAGCTACTCCAGAGACTGAGGCAAGAAGATCATAAATTTGAGGCCAGCTTGGACAGTTTAGAAAGACTTTGTCTCAAAGTAAATAAAAGGGGCTAGGGATGTAGCTCGATGGTAGAGCACCTGCTTAGCATTCGAAGGCTCTGGGTATAATTCCCAGTACGGAGAGGAAGAGCACACTAGGCTTAAGTCTAGGAAGATTGGCTATCACATTAAATGTAAATGAACCAAGTGATTTAATTAAAAGTCAACCAAAGAACTGGCTGAAACTTTATGCACTGTTCATAAAAAGTCTGAAACTTTATGTTAAAATGAAATTATAGAGTGGTAATATAAACGCTAATAAAATTATAATAAAGTTAATAGGACTTACAGTACTATGGGGCAAAGACTTTTAGACTAAAAACAATATGACGATAAAGAGGAATACATGATTATAAAAAGTTTAATTCCCAATGGTTATAAAATTTGCATATACCATATAATACAGCTTCAAATGTATAAATATGACAGTGAAGTGAATAGATAAATGAGCAAGGATCTATGTGTATTATTTGAACAGGCTTAGCAAACTTTATTCTGTGAACCCAGCAATTACAGGATTCATGTTTTCCTAATATTTATGGCCTCGCCACCTTGCAAGAAAACAATAGCCCTGAAATGCCCTACCTCATTGTCTGTATATATAGGACTTTCTTTGGCCACTGAAATGTGAGAAGTCACTTCCAGTGTATTGGTAAGCATCTCTCCTCTCCTTCCTGAAAACAGTTTTCGAGCTTCTTCAGTCCAAGTACTTGACACGGAGCCAGTCTTCCCAGCCAACTGCAAATGGATGCGTCAATATTGGTGAACGTATTAGGCAGAGGCAGTGTGATCTAAAGAAACACAATCAACGGGATGCATGAACATGCACGTGTGTGTGCACGTGTCTGATGAAACGGGAGTTTACTAGAATAGGTTTATATGATAGGCCATCTGTGTGCTGGGACACTGGAGAGGCAGAGACCCCCCCATAGCTGCCCAGTCCAGGAATCTGGATGATTTAGCAGTCTCAGTCCAACACTGAAATCCCTGGAGAGTTGCTGACGGTCAATCTTCATTGGGAGGCCAGAGAAGCGGGAGTCTATCGGGGGAGATCGGCACAGCACGCCTAAATGAACTTTCTCAGGAGGTAGTGAAGGTGGCAGCTGACTCTACTTCCTCCTTCCACCTCCTCCTATCTGGGCTGCCGGGAAGACGTGCCACCCTACTGAGGGAAGGTCTTCCCAGCCCTGAGTCAATTCTCTCTGAAAACACCTTCACAGACACACCTAGAGATATGTTTCCACCCTGATTCCAAGGATCCCAAGCTGACAAGCAAGTTTTCCCAGCCTTTGTTACCTTCAGTCACTGGGAGAGTATTTATAACCAGAGCATATTCAGGTCTTCCCTGAGTTAGAGACGGAATGGGAGCGGTGCTTTTCCTGGGTTAGGAGGTAAGCTGGTTTGGAAAAGGGAAAGCAGACCCCAGGAGAGCTTAGGAAGTTTGTTGCAGGTGATTTTATTTATTTATTTACTTATTTATTCATTCATTGGTGTTCTTTTGTTTGTTTTTGTTTTTGTTTTGTTTTGTTTGAGACAGGGTCCCTCTCCATAGCCCTGGCTATCCTGGAACTCACAGGCTTTGTAGACCAGGCTGGCCTCGAACTCAGAGAGATCTGCCTGCCTCTGCCTCCTGAGTGGGAGTTAAAGGCGTGCGCTACCACTGCCTGGCCGTGGTTGAGATACTTGAATGTTAGCAGGGATGGAGAGAGTGCATTTTGAGAACCTAATCCAGTGAGAGAGGAGGAAGAGGCAGAATGCCACCACCAGCGACCCAGCTAGTTTGGCTTGATTCTCATGCCCTCTAGAGGTAGCCGTGATTAGGAGTTTGGTGAGAATTTCTCCTGGATCACGTGCCCATATGAAAAGCTGTCAGTGTCTTGTCACAGCAGCAGGAAACCAAACACGGCAGTCTCTCTTTCTTTCTCTTAACTGTCTAGAAGCCCCTTTCCTGAGTTTCTCCATGATTTTTTTTCCAAATTCTTGGAGCATTATTCTTGGTTTAGATTTCATGTCCTCCGAGCCAGCTGCCTTTGCTCATTTCGCCACGAACAAAGCCGGCTCCCAGGGTCAATGTCCATTGTGCATTCTTGCCTCATTAAATACCCACTGTGCTCGTACTTCAACAAGCTGAATTTCGTGGCTCATTTGAGTAATTATTAACCTGCTTCCTTTGCTCAGTGTCCTAAAGGTAGCCATGGCAAGGAAGTCAGCATATAGCAAGCTGGATTTTGCTCACTGTGTTTATATCTGGGGTCCAAAGGCCTGACAGAGGGTGGATGCTCAGTGCATGGATCATGACCCTGCCACTGGCAGGCAGCAATAGCCAGCCCTGGTGAGCAGCAATCTTCATGAATTTTTGCTCTGTTTTCTGAAGCAACTCTGAAAATGCCCCCCGAACGTAGAATTTGATAGGTTAAGTGACATCTATATCGATCGCTTCGAGGCTCAAAGAACGTGGCAGAAGAGGAAGCAGAAAGAAGGTAAGAGCCAGAAGACAGGGAGGGGTGCTGCAGAATGAATTCTTTCCACTATGGCATGGGTATTACACTCATGAAACGGCAGCGGTTGCCGTTACCTGTATCAGACATGCGCAAGACTGGGCCTGACAGCGTTCTGACATACATGGAGAGGGGCCCAAGAATCCCCACCTTCCCCTGAGGAACTATAAGTAGTTCCTGCTCACAAGAGGAGGCAGACAGTGTCTTCAGTGGTCTGGCTAACAGTAAACTGCTCCTGATCTCATAATCTCTCACCCATGTCCATGTAACTGACCATAAGTAACTTAGTCATGAATGCGTGAGCACACACACACACACCGTGAAAATAGAAAGGGGGCTAATTAGAAAGAAAAGGTTAGAGGAGAAGGGAACAAGGAAAGGTAATAGGAGGTGACTTTGATCAAAATACCTTACGTGCACTTACAGAATTCTCAAAAAATTAATTACTAAAAGGGTCTAAAAGCCCACAAGTTTAAGGTCTAGGTAGGCTATAAAGTGAGTTCAAGTCTAGCCTAGGCAACACAAAACTCAGGCTCAAAATCAAAAGTTAAAAAAAATAAATAGCTAAGGCTAAAGCCAGTGGTGGAGTGCTTGCCTAGCGTGGATAAAGCTCTGGGTTCAGTTCCCAGCACAGCACCAGATAAAATTGTTCAACTCAGAAGAGAAGTCAAATCCCTCATTTTTTTTCAAACACATGATTTTAGAAAAGCGCTATGTTAATTTTCACAGTCAAGTTCATACGGCTTGAAGGTGAGAACCTCCAGCATATCATAAATACTGGAGTTTAAACTGACACTGGGACAATATTCTTCAAGAATATCTACATTTTTTCCAGGCAGAGGTGGCGCATGCCTTTAAACCCAGCACTCAGGAGGCAGAGGCAGGTGTATCTCTGTGAGTTCGAGGCCAGCCTGGTCTACAAGAGCTAGTTACGGGACAGGCTCCAAAGCTACAGAGAAACCCTGCCTGGAAAAACAAATAAACAAACAAAAAAAGAGTATCTATTCTTATGGGACTGGGGAGAAGCATTTGTGGCAGCAAACCAGAACATCTGAGTTTGCATACTAAATATGGTGGAAAGTTTGTCACTACGGGGCACGTGTGTCCCCTTAACACTGAGATGCAGAGGCAGAAAGGTCCTGGGGGGCTTGCTGGCCAGACAGGCTAGCCGAATCCACAGGCTCAGGTTTCAGCAAGAGACCCATTTTAAAGGCTAAGGTAGAGAACAATACAAGAAGACAGCCGACACGCCCATAAAACAGTTGTACACATATCACGCATGCACACGCACGTGCACACACACACACACACACACAAACACACAGGGGTGGGATGTTTTTTCTAATACTACCTTGAATGGCTTTTGCAGGTCTAGCAATCAATAGTGAACTTATGGGGGAAATGGTTGTTTAATGAGGAAATGCTTAATTTATCATTAAAGAAAACTGATTTAAATCATCAAAGGAAACGTCTGGATCATTAGGGAACCTGGAGATTTTTTCTTTTTTCATTTTGGGCAAAGACACCGTACTAAGATTTGCAAGGGTGGTTTGAATTCTCAACTTTTATACAAAAGGGGAAGAATTAATATCGGCACAAACACATTCCCTGGCAAAGTAATTTTCGGAGGGCCTGGGAAAGGTTTCTAAAAACTCATTTTTGAGATAGCCGGTAGAGAATTGCCCTGGTGTAATGGCACAAAGAGCCTGAAGAGGGCAGTGTTGGACAAGCAGTTGAGTGCTATCTCTGGCTCTTCCTCAAGAAACTGGGCACTTGAGCTCAGACCGGTTGGGAGACCAGCCTGGGCAGCTCGACCCAGCTAGCTCTGTTTGCACAGTGAATCACACGCAGGGAAATGTCTCCAAGGACAAGGGAGAGCAGAGATTCCATCCTGTACCTAGACTCAGCCTGAGACAGTTAACACACAAAAAAGCTATTCTGTCTCCCTTTCAAAAACTGAATTTGGGGATGTAATTGAAGGCTGAATGAATGGGTCCGATTCACCCCTGAGGCTCTTGTTCCTTCGTTCTGGGGTGGGGGCGGGGGGGGAGTGGCAAAATCTTAACCAGAGAAGGCAGCAGAGCAAAGTGGTCAAAAAGCGCCAGCCCTGGAGGCAGACAGTCTGGAGCCAGCACCTCAACCTTTCTGAAGGTAAGGTTCGGCCTTTCCACATCTCCGCTTCCCTGGCTGCCACACAGAGCAAAGGGTTGGCTGCCCCGAGGATGAAAGGGGCTGGGGCAGGGGAGAGACGGCATTCAGGGCATTCAGCGAGAGCCCAGAAGAGCCGCGACAGTGGAGAGACGAGGTTAAGGTGCACGCCATCAGGTCAAGCACGCCTGCTTCAGCTCTCCAGTCCCGTTCAGTGACGAAGAATGGGAGGTGAGAAATCCACCCACTTCAACGCTGTACTCCACAAGCCTAGGAAACAGGAACTACCAGGAGCGCGAGGGAGAATTGGGCGCTTGGTCACTGAGCCTAGCTTTCCCGCACCGTTTGCACAACGCCGTCTAGTCTCAGGGTCCGCCCCGTGTTGACTAGAGGGTCTCCTTGTTCGGACTAGTGTGTATGCCTATGTGGCATGACCACCAGCCTCAGAACCCACCTGCTTCACATGCAGAAGGGAAGACAGTTCCCGTTGCATGCTCTGTGACGTTTCGGAGGGTAGCGATCAACTAGTTGAAAAAGCATGCGGAGTTGCAAAAGTTGATCAGAGCAAGACCCCCACCACCACCACCACCACCAATCTCATGTGAGAGAAGGGACAAGGGCAAGTTCAGAGCAGGGCATAGACACAACTTGGCCAACATACTTGTCCTTTCACCTGGCAGCTGTCCAGCCCCCAAATAGCCTGTGTGTCTAGTCCAAAAATAAATCACATCAGAGGGGAAATGAAAGAGCATGGGCTCTTGGCCTTGGCCTTCTGTAGGCATACCAATGCCAGCCAGCCTTTCAGGGGCTGGACAGGGTGGCCCTACCTTCCTCCCGGGGGCCCCAAGGCCAAGAAGCCACCTGCTAAGTGGCCAGTGGGGTGTAGAGTTTCACCCAGCCTTTCCCTTGGAGAGGGGGTGTCTCCTCAGCTCCTTTCACACCATAGAGAGAAAGGACAAGTGGCTCAGCAGCCTCCAGGGGATAAAGGCCTTCTTTTCTGGATGGACACTCCCTTCTAATGGTGAATGGAAACGCCCTTTTCCAGCAGGCTACTTGCAGTGCCCTGGGAGCCCAGTGTGATTGCAGCGGCTGTCACCACCCAGAAAGAAAGCCCCCCCCCCACGCACACAACACAACAGAGACAGAGGTGAGTGCCTACGCTCCTGCTCCTTGCCTTCTACTTCTTCCTCCCCCACCCTTCCCTCATCCTCCCCACCCCCACTCCCAGATCTGGGTCAAAGATAGGCTGGAGTCTTCAAAGATTCCTGCTTCTCATTCAGAGGCGAATTCACCCCCTAGAAAGAACTATATAGGACGAGTTCTTAGCCAGGAAGCAGGAAATTATTTCTAACCAGTGAATTATCTGTGCTCAGATCCAAGAAGAGGTTAACCAGGAAATTGTAAGCTAGCCAAATCCCATCACCATAAAGTTAATGCTTTCTAAAAGACACAGCGTGGAACAGGAAATGAAAGAAACAGCTGATTCTCCCCTAAGGAACACAAAGGAAAACAAAAGACAAAACTGAGACTTGCCAGTCTTCAGTTTCTTGCTCCTCCCTGGTGTTTCAGAGTCCTGCAAAATATACGTAATAGACTCAATAACTCCTTACTTTAAGAAAAAAAGGAGGGATGAAGTTAAGAGTCTGGGGAGAGTTACTGGGTAAGCGGAGTAGGGAGAAAGAGGGGCAGTTTGCATCTTGGTCTAGCCTTCTGCAACCCTGAGCCCACCACATGGATATATGCCCATTTGAAGATGAGTACAGGGACCACTATGCCCAGCACATGGGTTCTGTTACTGCAGACCTAGGCCACGCCGGGCGATGGTTTGCATATATCCATGCTAAGAAGACGTCATCAAAACCCCAACAGCAGTCATGTCCTTGCATAAATCTGGATTCTGTCAATGATCACAATCTAAACTGAGAGTGAAGAGACTCAGGCGAAAAGATGGTATATATCTCTCTCATGTTGCAAGCCGAGGCTTTGGTACGGTGGCGCTAGGTGGGAAGGTGATGGCATCCTGAGTCCTTCTCGCTCCATCCTTTGCCTTTGGCTCCTGGTCATGTTCTGTTCCCAGAAGGACTTGCGGTGATGGTGGCAGTGTGGTTGCCAACAACTCAGTCCATATCCCGCTGACATCCCGCTCCAGCTGGACTTAGGCTTGGGTCTCACAGAACCAACGTGGAAAGGCCCGCATCTATTGCTGCCGTGGGGTAGGGGTGTCATCTTCTCCAACACCACCTGGATTGAGAGTAACAAGGATGACTCCCCAAAAGGCAATCCAAGTGTTCATCCCCAGAGAAGGGGGCTGGTTACAGGAGCCAGGACCAACAGTTGCCACTATGTGGCTCTTTCTGCGATGGTAACTTCAGTCTCCCTTCTCCTTTCATTCATCCGCATTATTGATAAGAAATTTCAGAGGAAGGATAATTGTTGGTAGAACAGATCACTAAGAGACGCCTGCCTTGTTGTACCCAGAGACCCCTGGCAGTGAGGAAGGAACTAACACCAGAAAGCTTATGCTGGCTCAGGTCTAGACCAGCCCCATGCTCTGACTCCTCTAGGCCGTCACTCACTGCCTGTGCCGTACATATTGCTCTGTCCTCCACTCCCTTGTCCACGATCCTCCCTCCGCTCTATTGATGGAATTCATCTTGCCTTGCGTCTGCCAGCCTCAGAGTACTGCTTCCCTTGTGGCCTTGCCCAACCCTTCCAGACACTTCTGCCTTCTCTCTTCTCTGAACCTGAACGGCATTGTCAGGACTGCTGTTTGTTTATGATTCTTTAAGAACCCCACGAGGAGCTGGACATGGTGGTGCACGCCTTTAATCCCAGCACTTGGGAGGCAGAGGCAGGCAGACCTCTGAGTTTAAAGTCAGCTTGGTCTACATAGGAGTTCCTGGCCAGCAAGGGCTACACAGTGAGACCCTGTCTCAAACTTCATAATGTTTAGTTTCTTTTCCACCTGAATTTTTCAACCTTGGGGGAAAGGTAAATTTTGTTCCCAGGCCTTTTTCTAGTATCTTCTGAATAACTGGTGTCCAATTAAGTGAGTCCAACTAATTGACCAACAGAACATTAGCCTGCTTGCGGGCCTCAATTCTGACTTTAAAGGTAACGTAACTCCAGCGAACATTGGTAAAGCTCGGGATGCAGGTAAAGCCCCTGTAGCACCATCCCACAAAGTCTCCACAGTGAATCTGCCCACTAGGCACGTTCTACTACTACGTCATTTCAGGTGGGGGAGGTACACGTCCTTGCGCATACAACCAGTGAGTGCTGATGTTGGGGTGTGCCCCAGGCATGTCTGCCACTTCATTTCTGTTTCATTTAACATAGAGATGCCTCTCAGGGCCATCTCCTGGGGCCTGATTTTAAAGCCCAAGAGACCCAAGGAAGTTGGCAGACTACATAGGACCCTCAGATGTTTTAAGACACCTGTCACCTGACTTCTCAGTACTTCTCTACAGGAGGCCTTATTGGATTTGACCCCTCTCCAGAGGTCAAGGGATCACAGACTTGATGGAAGGAGGTACTCTAGGGTTCTGTAGAGAACAAGGTGCTTTACAGAGAAAGGGGGCAGGGTGATCAGTCCAAGAACTAGTTCAATGATAAGTTTTAGAATTCAAGTTTGCCCCTCTGGGCACTGGTCACTAGATGGGACACTGCCCTTTCTCCTGCCCCTGCCCTGTTCAGCACGGTCAAGCAGAAAAGGGCTAGACTTTTCCTTAGGGGATAGTCTCTGGGATTCAAGAGATGACCAGATTCTAATCTCAAGGGAAACCACATCTTAATGTCATCATAAATGGAGACTCAAACCATCCATGCTCTCAAGCCCCAAGCCATGGGCTCTGAGCTGAAACAGGAGCCTGGGTGCCAACAACACCCTCCATCTGGGAGCACACATTAACCTATTCATATGGACTTGACCCTCCAAAGAGTAGAGCCCATTGGACGTCTGCCATTCATCTTCACACTGCCCTGTAAGGGTCACAAGCTGGCATTGCCACCTTTCTGCTAGGGATGACATAATCCCCCTTGGACACTGAGACTGAGTCAAGTCCCAGGATCACCCAGAAGGTTCCAATGGAAAGGAAGCACTATGAGGGACTTAGCATCCATGCTGGCCTGCTTCTGTATAAGATTATGATGCAGAGACACATACACACATGCGTACACACAATACATGCATATACGAAAATGTGTGCTCTGAGCATCTCTCCTTTGAGTGTCTGAATCCCTAGGTTAATACTAAAGAGAAAGACCTCTGCAGGCAGGAGATGGCTCAGGGGTTAAGAGAACTTGCTGCTCTTGCAGGGAACCTGGGTTCAGTTCCCAGAACCTATATCAGATGGTTGTAGACCACCTGTAACTCAAGCTCAACAGGATCAGAAGCTGTTTTCTGGCTTCTGAGGGTACCTACATGTATGTAGTGCATACAGACATACTCAGGCACACATACATATACATAAATAATCTAAAAAACACTCTATATCTTCATATAAAACATTCATAGCATTATAATTTGTAATATATAGCCCTAAATATTTATCAGCTGGTAGATGGAGTAAAATGTGGTGTATCCTTACAATGAAACATTCAGCAGTAAAATTTAGAAATAAATTTTGATGCATACTACTACAATATTATTGAAATTTGAAGATATTATGCTAAGGGGAAAACCCTACATTGAATGATTGTATTTATACAAAATGGACAGGAAAGGAAATCTTCAAGACAGAAAGTAGATCTGCGGCTATCCGAGCCTGACAGGAAGGGGGAAATGTCAGCAGACCACTGAGGAACACAGAGCTTCTTTTGAAGTGACAAAAATGTTCTAAAGTGACTGTGCTTATGGCTCCATAGGTTTGTGACTATAGTAAGATCACCATGCTGAACACGTGATCTGTGGGGCATGTGAGTTATATCTGAATAAAACTGTTAAGAAATTGTTTTAGTTAGGGTTTCAATTTCTATGGAAAAACACCATGACCAAAAGCAACGTGGGGAGGAAAAGGTTAATGACAGGCTACAGTTCCACATCACAGTCCATCACTGAGAGGAGTCAGGGCTGGAGCGCTGACAAACAATCTGAATGACACATTTTCTCAACCAAGGTTCTTCTTCCCAGAGAACTCCAGCTTGTGTTAAGTTGTCAAACAAACAAACAAACAAACAAAAAAACCTAGCCACCACAGAAATTCAATGGGATCTTAACCCAGTGATAGGGGTTAGTTCAAGATGTGGTCTATTATGCTCTGGTAAGTTTAGGTCTCTCCTGCAGAGTGTGGGGACAGCCAATGGGAAGACCATAGATAGAAAAGAAGGGCCCAGGACTAGTCCCGCCTCCCTGCATAGGTCCGGTTAAAGGCTGTGTTGCTTGCATTGTTTTCTTTCTGCCAGGATTTCAGATCATGCCTCTGTAAACACTCACTGTCAATTCATCTCATTAACTTTTGCTGTGGTGCTACCTGGGACATTTCCCTAAGGTCTATCATCTTTTGCATGCAAGTTTCTGGTTCATTTAAATGGTGGACTTGGGATCCAGATAGGTTTGCTTGTTTTGTCAAACAGTAAGGCAGTTACCAAACCAGGCATTCTTACTGTGAGACTAAATTGGGCTTGGGGCATCTTGATTCTTTAAAAAAAAAAAGATTTATTAATTTATTATCTATACAACATTCTGCCTGCATATATGCCCACATGCCAGAGAAGGGTGCCAGATCTCATTACAGATGGTTGTGAGCCATCATGTGGTCGCTGGAAACTGAACTCAGGACCTTTGGAAGAGCAGCCAGTGCTTTCAACCATTGAGCCATCTCTCCAGACCTGCATCTTGATTCTTTCCAAAATTAAGTGTAAAAATGTGTGTGTGTGTGTGTGTGTGTGTGTGCAAACAAGCTTGCTTTTCTGGGGGATGGGGGTCATACTTTCATCATATTTTCAAGGGGCTTGAGACTGTCTAGATTTCATAGCCTGCTGTGGACCAGACTGCAGGGCTCTGGGCACCAGGCTCGCATTTGAGCCAGCAGCGCAGCCAGGGTGTTCCAGCCACACTTATCACTCCCAGAGACAGACAGCAGTGCCAGGTTCAGTTCTCAGTGTTCTCAGTGTGCTAAGGACAGCAGTGACTCTCATGCGCTTCCCCTTGGACCCCTAACGCAGAAGGGTTCTCATCCCTGGCCATCGGGTCAATGGAGCTGATAAGCCATGCTAGCTGACAAAACTTGGATTCTTTCTGTCCCAAAGACTTTGAGAAGGTTTAAGTTCAACACAGAAAAAACAAACTGCAAACCAAAGCACCATTACAAAGAAAGTGCTGGGTCCATCTGGGCAGGCTTGGCACTATGCAATGAGCAACGTACAAGTAACACAAGGAGTGAAGAGGTAAGCATGGGCTGAGCTGCGAGATGCGGTGGGACGCGTGAGCTTGGCTTTGCTCGTGCGGTAAAGGAAGGGTTCCAGATAGACGATTTGGAACAAAGAGAGAGGCAATCTGACTTACTTTTAGCAAGATTCTTCTGGACTGACCCATGGGGCTGAAGGGACAAAGGCAGAAAGACAAGTTAAAGGGAAGTTTCCGAAATCAATAAACCCAGAAAGAAAGACCGATGATTGGATGGACTACACCAAAGTCCCCAAATCTCATTCTGTAGCCCAAGCTAGCCTCGAACTCCCTGTCTTCTGCTCCCACCTCCGGACTGCTGGGATTCCAGGCCTGTACTACCTACCTCACAGGGCTTGAAGGTCTGTTTGTAAACAAAGAAGCAAGGAGCACTGTAAACGCACAGAGCGGGTTACTAAGTGTCATTATAGCCATGGGCACAAAGTCACCTTCTGCCTGAGAGAGCCAAACCCCACACCCCTGGTCATCTTCAGGGAAGACTGAACTGGTGAAGGCCACTTTATATGTTTTGGTACTGTATGTTCTCACAAGACCTTCGGCCTATGGAGTGTAATCACAGAGGCCGGATTTGGCAGTACAGGCCTGTAGTTCTCGGCTAGTAGGATGACAAAGCAGAAAGACTGTCTACACTGAGTTCAAAACCAGCCCAGGGAAACAAGTAGAATTTTGTATCAAAGCATGCTAAAGGCCTTAGGTTGGCTCCCCGGCACTGCAGAAGCAGGATGCAATGGCCTACATGTTTGTAATACCGGCACTGGGAAGGTGGGTCAGGAGTTCAAGGTCACTCTTAGCTTCCGTGGGAGTCTGAGGCCGGCCTTGGATACAGGAGACCTTGTCTCCAATAAAAGAAAAAAGAAACCAGAAGAAGCACTGGGGGGTGGGTGTCCTAAAGGGGCTGAAGCAGTTCACTTGTGCGAGGGGCCCTTTCCAAGTGTCCCACCTATAGCTGCTGGAAAAAAATTGGCTAATGCTCTTGGGTAAAAGTGAGGTGGGGCCAGGCACCCCTTTCTGTGAGCCACTGTACCCGGTGTACCCTCCAGCTTCGCTGATGTGTCTGTCCTTGAGGTTGCCTCGGGTAACTAATGCAATTTCTTGAGAATGTCTGCCGTGCTTCCCAGTCCACTTGGCAGCTGACTCACCAGGTGGCCAGGATGCCCTTGCTGAGTGGCCCCGGTTGGGCATAATCAGGCGGAAATGCTGGCTGCAGAGCCGCACTCAGCATCTGATTCCGCCTGTCAGCTGATTAGGATTTGTTGGGCCCTGAACAAGGTCAAAATGAGATTAGGAAGAAAATGCCGTGAGTCTGACAGAGCCTCACCGAGCGGCTTCTCTGCTTTGAACAGGATGAATGAAGAAGAAACTCTGAAACGCCAGTCTTAAGGGTCCAGGAGAAGATGCCAGGGTGGCTATTCTGCCTGAGAGGAAGAAAGTGTGCTTCCTGGCAACTTTCTAAAGCCTGCCAACTGATGCGGGTTGTGAGTCGGCTGTTCTGAAGCACTGAACATGAAATGGGTTGCGGGGGGGGGGGGGAGGAAGAAAAAAAAAATGCTGTCCTCTACTTTTATGAACCTTCTAAAGCAGTGGTTCTCAATGTGTGGGTCACAACCCCTTTGGGGGTCAAACAAACCCTTTCACATAGTCGCCTAAGACTATTAGAAAACACGGGCATTTATCGTCTGACTCCGAATAGTAACAATATTACAGTTATGAAGTAGTAACAAAAATAATTTCATAGTTGGGGGTCACCACAACATGACTTTTGACTGTATTAAAAGGTGGCAGCATTAGTGGCTTACAAAAGGGGGTGCCTGGCCTCTGCCTCATTGAGAAGCACTGTTCTAGAGCTCTCCCTAAGAATCTGGAGCCAGTTTCTGTAGAAGCAGTTGCCTGCGTGCTGGCCAAGTCTGGCTCTTAAGATTCGGAAGAAGGATGCCACCTCCGTTAACAACCCCAGCACTTTAGCCTTGGATAATTCTGGACAAGCCTGCATCTCCGAGGATAACCCCACCAGGAGTTTGGTCTGTCCTCAAAGCTCAATTGTTTTCTCTCTTCCTCAGGCCAGGCCACCATAGTGTATGTGATTTCTGCAAAAGGTCTTATTGTAACAGAGGGTTTTAAAGTGGCTGAAGAAGTTGGAGAGAAGATAGGATTTCTGTCACACACAGAAGGACCTTGAGAATCGTGGGTGCTTAATAAGTGGCTTTCATAGCTATTTTTTCCCAGACTATTTCCTGGTGCAGGGCTCAGGTCTATTCTAGGGCCAGACTTTCCTCCTGGGTAATCCCACAGTCTCTTCCCACTCCAGGTAAAAGCTGGACCAAGAGACATCACCTAGGATTTTAAAAACTCCATGCATATTGTTTCCAAGATAAGTATAGATCCTTTACACATGTTAACATAAACATATAAATTGAGGAATGTTAAAGGCAAAAAAATTTAAATGTCATCATTAAAAGAACTATATTATAAATGTATCTTAAAAAACTGAAGGTCCTTTTTGCAGAATTTGGACCATAAAATTGCTAAACATTATAGCACAGAAATCAGCGCACGTCAGTCATTAGGGATTGCATTGTGAGGTGTGTGAAATGAGATAACAGTTCCACTTGTACCTTCGAGTTGAGCATGCTAGCGTGTGCTTAGATCCATTTGATTGTCACGGTGCTCTGGAGTTTGCAGGGAGGCCACAAGTTGGAAATCTTATTGAGGTCCTTAGAAAAGAAAGAGCCCGGAGCCTGGAAGAGCTGAGTTGTCCAGGAGTGGCCAAGAACACAGTGTGCTCAGGTTAATGAGTATTAGACTAAACTAGGGAGAGGGAGGGTTAGTCACACAGTGACTCTGGGTGGAATGCTGGGTCTGTATCTTTTGTTCAGAAAGGGTCTTTGAGCGCATCATTACAATATTCCAAAGATTTTCCACGAGGTGGCTTTGTTCCATAGCTGCACAGTTCTCAGATTAGATCCACCGGCATGCTGGCCTGCCCCTGTCAGACACACGCTTGCTTGCACTCGTATTGTTTTTCTATTGCTGTGATAAATCACCATGACCAAGGCAACTTATAAAAGGAAGAGATTATTCAGGCTTACAGAGGGATGAGACCACCATGGCAGGAAAGCATGGTAGCAGGCAGGCAGGGCAGCAGCCAGGGCAGCAGGCGGGCAGGACAGCAGCCGGGGCAGCGGGCGGGCAGGGCAGCAGCTGGGGCAGCAGGCAGGGCAGCAGCTAGGGCAGCAGGCCGAGCACTCACTTCTGAAACCTCAAGCAGGAAGCACAGAGCAAGACAGCCAGGGGTGGTGTGTGGTTTTTGAACCCTCAAAGTCCACCCTTAGCAACATCCTTCCTCCAGCAAGGCCACATTGCCTAAGCCTAAGCAAACAGCACCACCAACTGGCAACCAAATATCCAAATGCCAGAGACTATGGGGGACATCTCATCCAGACCACCATAAACACCTTTTGGGTTAAACGCTTGTGGCTTCCTGAATCAGACCTGCAGAATCCAAAATGTGCACACTGTCATTTCCAGCCAGAATGAACTCTTCTTTCTCGGCTTGAGAGACTGAACAAGAAATACCTGACACCTGCCCTCATCTGAGTGAATCTCAAGGGTGCAATTTTCACACCGAAAACTTTGGATTTCAACATGTGACCCATTCTCCTGAATAAGAAAGTTGCTGGGGCCATGCTCACATACAGCACTGCGCGTGAGGGAAGCTGCACGTGGAACCCTCAGTCATGCTATGTGTGCGACACGTATAGTGGGGGAGGGGGGGCTGGAGGGAGACCGAAGCTGGTTCCCCTCTAGTTGGGGACCTAGCCAGCCTGGATTTCTTCTGCTCTTTCCAGGAAGACGAGGTTTGATATTAATGTGATGGCATCCCTCTGTAGGGCTTCTCTGAGAACCAGTCCTCGCTGACAGACCCGTGGTCAGAGCCATGTGATGTCTGAGCCTCTTGCCTCAGCTCTAGGAGCTGAGCTCCTCAGGATTCCTTACTCTGAAGGCCCAGCAATGGCCCTGGTTGCTCTTTCAGCCAAGAGACCCCACCCGCACTGTTAACTCTAACAAAACGCCCGACAGGAACAACTTATGTGCGGAAAGGCTCACGGTGGTTGATGGTTTCAGAGACATTCCAGTCCATCAGTGGTGGGGAAGGCATGGTGACAGGAGGGCAGAGTGGCGGCTGCCACATGGTACGGACCAGGAAGTGGAGAGAGCTAGACCCAGAGGCAGGGATAGGTACAATCTTCAAAGACCTGCTCCTACCGACCTCATTCTATCGGCCAGGCCCACTTAAAGACTCTGTAGCCTTTAAACTAGTGCCGCAAGCTAGAGACCAAGTAAGTGTTCAAAACATGTGAGTTTCAAATTCAGACTTTGTTCTCCCCCCTCCCCCCGCCACCTACCCTCCTTGGATTCGCTACCCCAGAGCGACTGCATTGATCAGGGAGAGAGACCTTGGAGTACATTGCCAGTTCCCTCAGATCCACGTGTCTCTCTCTATCTGAACCATCAGGTGAGCAGGCTGGAGCCCACACACGCATGAATGCTCACTCGTGCCTCCCGGGTTGAAATGCCTGTGCAAGGGAGGTTCTCTTCATCCATGATCAGATACAATCAATCATATGGTTCCAGCCGCTTTCTTTGAGCCGTGTCTTCTGAGTCCACTTCATTCTCTACCTTCCAGCCAGAGTCATATGTATTGTGAGACAACCATCCTTCCTTCCTCCTCCGTGGTATGAAGATGACATCTATGGTTCACTGAAGAGGTCCCAGGCTCACCTGAGGACCCCCTAATCTAGGCAGGATAGATGGGAACTGTGGTGATGAATGCTGGGGACACTCTCTGATGCCCTCCCTAGCCCTAACCTGGGGGCCACACTTTGCCAAGCTCCGCAGAATGCCCTCAGCGGGACTTGGCTCTGGGAACGGTGTAGACATATGGACAGACACTTACACCATGCGTGGGGACCAATGACAGAACAGAAAAGGGCTCCCTTTCGCTAGCCGCCCGGTTTTAGAGGAATGTCTTTCAACACTACCAGTTGTTTCCCTGGTGACAGAGGCTTCAAAATAAACAGGATTCTGCTCAGACGGTAATACACTGGGCTCGGGCTTCAGCCCCGAGACAAACCATGCTAAAATAACACCCGAGATAGTTGTTGTCACTGTCTGCCATTTCTGCAGTCCCCGGGTCTGCTGCAGACCGTCAAGAGCTAGAGACACTTAGAGCTTCGTGTAGACTGACGGGTGGGGTGCGGTTGGGTGGTGGTCTGCAGGCGGGGCCCCTCGGCTGATGAACAAGGGCCAGAGGCAGACCTAGAGGCCAGTGCTCTCCGCTCCCCCACCCACCTCCCTGCTTCCCACACAGCCCTCTGGGACTGGCATAGTGTCTGGAGGCGGTCCAGCAACCTGATGTGCATGCCACAGCCCGTCCCTCTCCCCACACAGAGCTGCAGTAATCCTGAGGTTCGGAGAGCCGGCTGAAGGGACAGTCTCGGCACAGGAACCGTGATACACACAGCAAAGGCAACCAAGCGAATTCCAATCCCCTTGTGAGCAAGCGGAGTGAGGAGAGCCCCCAGCCTGCCAATTCTTCAGGTAAGAATTAGGGAGTGCGTTAGCTCCAGAGCTGGGTCTGGCTGTTTTGTTCCAGAATGTGTATAAAGTTTGTAGAAAGGGGGAAAATGAGAGACAGAGAGGTGTTTTGAACTGTTAGCAGGGAGCCAGCATGCCTGCCAGTGTCTTGGAAGGGCTCCCCTATTTCTGGCTTGAACTGGGGTGCAGCCGGCTCTGGAAGAAAGGCCTGCTGAGAGCACAGACATGGAAAAATAGCACTTACAGGTTAGAGACTGCAAAAGTAATCCTACACCCGGCTGCCCTATCATCATCATTCCTCCAGCGCCAGGCTAAGAGAGCAGAGGGGGTGGGGAGCATCTGATGGACAGAAGCCCTGGATGCAGCCTTTGGGAGCTGTGGAAGCTGAGAGCTATGGCCACGGTGGGTCTGACTGGCACTGTCTTGCTGTGTCATGCTCTCTCTCCCCAACAGCCTAGAAACTCAGAGGCTTTGGAAAACCTGGGGGAAGTTCAGGTTTCTTTCGGCCGTTTCATAGAACAGCTGGAGGGTTTCGTAGGGTGGAGGCTGATGCTCCCTGCCCTGGCACCTGAGCTACTCAGCCCCTCCTAATCCTCCTTCACAGTGGCAGGCTCATCTCAGGACTCCTCCCTCAGACTCCCCAAGGGACTTGTACAAACCCAAAGTGTGCAAGGCTCCTGGACAGGAGGCCTTGAGACTCTCAGACCGCTGGGTGCTCGTGGAGGAATTTCAGGTATTTAGTCAAGGGCCATTCTACAAAGACCTCACCTCCCACCTCAGTCCTGAGAGTTCCCCATATCTCAGCTGAATGTACACCTTCATGCCTTCTTTAGGTCATTTAGCATCTGCCGTTTCTTCTCTTTCTTCCTATCTGCTTTGGTGACCAGGACCTTTGCTTTGCCTTTCTATGGGGATGTCATGGATGGGGGTTTAGCTCCTCATGCCGCAGTGGGGGAAAGACAGGCATCCCAAGAGAGGCTTCCCTGCTCCCTCACTCCCGGTTACTGCCATGGCTTGGCACTGTGGCAAAATGTTGAAAAGATAGCTCAGCTGGCAAAATGGCAAGCTTGAGGGTCTGATTTGGGTCTCCAGAAGTCACTGTCTTTTGGGCTTGGGGGATTTTGTTGTTGCTATTTTTTCAGTTGGGTTCAGGGGTAAATGCTTGAACGCCCAGTGCCAGGGAGGCAGAGACAGGTAGATCCCTAGGGCATGCCAGCCAGTCCAGTCCACTCATTGAGCTCCAGGAACCAGAAACCAAACGAGCAAAACCTAAGGTGGTAGCTCTTGAGGGATGACACCTGAGGTTGTCCTCTGGCCTCTGCATGCACATGTACACATGTGTACCTTGGAGTACACACACACACACACAAACACACACACACACACAGAGAGAGAGGCAGAGACAGAGACAGAGACAGAGAGACAGAGAGATTGAGAACAAATGACCTTGCTTTGGGAGTAGTGGTATCCAGGAAGATGTATGTATGGACAGTGTGGCTTGTTGAAGCCTCTGATTCCCAGCCACAAACTCCACTGAAGGCTTCACAGGAAAGGCCCCTCTAAAAGCTGTATGTTGGAAGACAAGTTCCACAGTTTATGCTGAGAAAGCAGGAACACTTTCTCCTGGTTGTCACTGCCTTTTAAAGTATAAACACACAGATCTGCTGGCGAAACACTAAAAGTAATACATGAAAAGTTAAGCAAGAGAAAAGGTTCGTGTTTGCATGTCCTTGCCTGCTTCTTTTAAGGATTTGAGAAAGCAGGGCATGGTTAAGTGGTCTGAGTCTCAGATGAGTGGCACCACCCATGCCCACGCTCTTTTCGGGAGTGATGGCAGGCGGGCACTTCGTCTACACTAGCAAAGGGATAGCCAACCTGGGGAGAGACGCTGAAGCCGGCCTCTCTGAGGACATGCATTCTGTGGACTCGGAATAAGTAAATAATCAAGGACCTGCCACCCTGTGTGCCAGCTGCCAGGAGGGCAGAGGGTATACCCACTTCTGCCTGTTGTCAAGGCATTGCTTAACTGACACAGTTCCCCTTGGTTTAAGTTGCTATGGCAGGAGACCACAGTCATTCATGCCATGGACATACCCTGATTTAAATAAAGCCATTATCTATTCACTGTACATAGACTGCAAGTGGGTAAATCTTTTTCCTTAAGAAAGGATTTACAAACAGGCAGGTTTTTTTTTTAAAGATTTATTTATACAACATTTATACAACATTCCTTCCATGTATGCTTGCATGCCAGAAGAGGGCACCAGATCTCATTAAAGATGGTTGTGAGCCACCATGTGGTTGCTGGGAATTGAACTCAGGACCTCTGGAAGAGCAGTCAGTGCTCTTAACCTCTGAGCCATCTCTCCAGAAACCAGGTTTTCTCTCTCTCTCTCTCTCTCTCTCTCTCTCTCTCTCTCTCTCTCTCTCTCTCTCTCTCTCTTTTTTATCAACAAACAAGGTGTCCCAGAACAGAAGTGACTGGTTCCAGCTTAGTCAGACAAAGAGAAGGGAGCCACTGAGTATCCAGGGGACAGCAAAGGGTTGGGGAGAAGTTAACCCAAGGCAGAAGGCAGGAGCTGGCTCTAGGGGAGTGGACTGCAGGGACAGCAGACCAAGAGGCAGAGGACAGAATAGCAGTGAGACAAAGCCCTGTAGGGGCTGGGGAGATGGCTCAGTGGGCATACTCACTGCCACATATGCATAGGGACCTGAGTTTGGGTCCCCTCCCCCCAGCACCCATGTAAAGGCGTGGCAGCACACGTCTGTAATCTCAGGGCTCCTATGTGAGGTGAGAAGCACAAACAGGAGAACCACCAGAAGTCTGAGGGCCAGAGAGTCCACATATGCACCAAGAACAACAAAGAGAGACCCTGATCTCAAACAAGGTGGAAGGGAAGGAAGGGCCAACACCTAAAGTTGCCCTCTGACTTCTACATGCTCACCATAGCAAGCGCAATCCTGCGCTTGCAAATGAATGAACACAACCCCCTCTTCTCTCTCACACACACATACACACACACACACACACACACGGTGGAGAGCAACTGAAGACACCTAAGTCAACCTCTGACTTCCATACACATGAATACATATATACTCATGTACCTGCACACACATGTACATAAACATGTACAAAGCACACACACACACACACACACACACACACACACACGAGAAAAGCTGTATGACAAGCTGGCTAAATGTATGAGTTCTGCAGTAAGGCAGCCTGAGGTCCAAACTCTGACTCTGTCACTGATTACCGCTGTGGCTTGCCCCTCTGCTTCCTTGTTTATAAAAAGGGTGACAAAATACTAACCTTGCTAAGGGCAAGATCAAATGAGTAACAGCCTTAGTACCCTGCTCAGCTTTCAGCAAGTGATACTGAGCACTGAGGAGGCTGGGATGCCCCAAGTGCCACCCTCTAGCACTTCTGCTTTGGCATGGGACTTTGTTTACATTTGCGAAGATCTGGAGACAGCACAGCTATTGTCCTCGCCAACAGCGTTTCTCATCCTTTTTGTGTACAGGCCCTGGGCTCAGCTTTAAGTTCGCCAACAGCCCAGGGAAGCATGGGCTGGTTCAGATGCAGAACTGAGGTCCAATAGAGGGGCCGTTTACTGGTGGTTCCACAGCTGCCAAGGGGCAGAGTCAGCCAGGCTCTCCAACAGGGCCATGCTAACTGGGGAGGCATCCTAAAAGACAGATGGAACTTAGTGAGAGGAATTTAGCAACAGGTAACATAGGAAGACCCTAGAGAATAGGTTAGAATTTGGAACCATTGTTTAGATATGGCAGGACCCTAGCTTGCGTCATGGGCAGAGTCTCAAAGTGGAAGATTTATATACAGGTGATTGGTCACATGCATTCCAAAAGAACCACGAATGCATCCCAACATAAATTTATAAACTCAGGCGGGTAATGATGGTGCACAACTTTAATCCCAGCACTCGGGAGGCAGAGGCAGGCGGATCTCTGTGAGTTTGAGGCCAGCCTGGTCTATAAGAGCTAGTTCCAGGACAGGTTCCAAAGCTACAGAGAAACCCTGTCTTGAAAAGCCAAAATAGATAGATAGATAGATAGATAGATAGATAGATAGATAGATAGATAGATAGATAGATAAAATTATAAACTCACTTAAAACATTATGAGGAGGTTTTCGGGGGGGTTGTAATGTAATATATGATTCTTGACTATGACCTTTGTAAGTGACAGCACCTATCTCAATGTCCAAGGGTTGGGCACACTGACAGCTTTGGGTGACAGGTCCTTTGGAAACCAGACAGGCTGCACAGGCACTGTGGTCCCCAGTTTTCCTGAACCAGGAAGTGGGTGGGACTCAAGAATACAGGAAATGGGGCTAAAAACAGACTCAGGCATGAAGAGATTGTTGAATCAGGACTAAGTTTAGAGTTGCCTGAGCTAAGTCTGAGGGTAGCATTGGGCACGCCTCGGTTGTAGAGATAGGAAGAGTGGATGATCTAAAACAAAGTGTCTTAACCTGGCAAGTTTATGGTTAAGGCAAAGATTGGAATTTTCTGAAAAGTATATCCATATGTAACCTGCAGAGATTGAGTGTTCACATCACCATTCAAGACCATCTCGCTAACCTTGTTCAAGGAATGCTGGCGGTGCCGACAGGTGTGAAAAGGCTTACCTACCTTATAGGAGGCTGTGTTGATGTGGAGGGTTATTCAAGGACATGACAACCCTACCCCTCCAGGAACTGTGCTCTGATCCATTCGGGCTGGACTCAGTGGTGCAGGCCTGCCTGGACATTTAAAGAGACTATCTTAAAATGAAAAATAGGAAGAAGGTGGGGGTATAGATAGGAGGGTCCACCTAGCATGCACAAGGTCCTAGGTTTAATCCTTCGCCTTATAAAGGGGAGATGTGGGGAGTCAGATTTCTAAATCCTATGCATAGAAGTGATTTGATGTTTCTTGAAGCAGGGACCCAGGATTCTGTATTTCTTCAGTTATGCCCAGATGGATCTTATGCCTGTGGTCAGCAGCCACAATGAGAAAAGCTTGGATCTGACTACCCGCTGTCGGTCCTGCCTCTTTATTAGTAGGAAGGGGAACACAGTTATATGTGTGGCGTGAGTGACAGTTGGCCTCTTCTTCGTCGCATCAACTTGCCTGACAGACCTATCACCTATTATAACAACACTGTTGTGGACAACGCCCGGCTCCCATGGTGCTCTTCTCTCATGAATCCTTCACGACAATGCCACAGGCAGATGCTATTACTGCACACATCTCACTAATGCATGAAAAGGGTCTGCCACCAGGAAACTACAGATCTGGGATTTGAACTCAGCCACTAGCGGACTAGCAGAGCCCAGATGTATATCTGAGAGGCTGTTCTGTGAGACAGGCTCAGCCCTCCTTTCTCGCTCGCTCTTAGGTGGGGTGTCCTCTGGTTCCCATTCTTGTCTTGCCCACCTTTCCCAGGCTCACTTAAGCCCTTCTCCAGAGGAAGGCATGTTCCCACCCCCCACCCCCATGTGGGAGTCCCCTCTGTATGCTGTGAATACCATTGGTTAATAAAGAAGCTGCTTCCAGCCAATGGCTTAACAGGATATAGCCAGGCTGGAAAAGATATATAGGGACAGTAGGCAGAGACAGGGAGAAGCCATGTAGCCAAGCTAGAGCCTGCTGAAACTTTGCCAGTAGGCTACAACCTTGTGGTGGATGCACAGATTAGTAGAAATGGATTAATTTAAGATATTAATTTAAGATATTTAAGATATATGTATTAATTTAAGATATATAGCCCAAAATATGCTTAAGCTATTGGACAAACAGTATTGCAATTAATATAGTTTCTGTGTGGTTATTTTGAGTCTAAGCAGTGAACGACTGGTCTCCATCAACACCCCTCTACCCTTGCTGTGTTCAATAAGTTAGAAGGGTGAGGAAATGGGTGTGTGGAAGCAGGTGTCATGGGTTAAGTTCACATGCTGAAATCATCCCAACCCCTAGAACCTAGAATGCAACCCTATTTAGAACTAGGATCTTCTCAGTGATACCCAAGTTACCATGAAGTTGTTGAAATGACTGATGTCCCTATAAAAAAGGGGAATTTACAGAGAGACGTATACAGAGGCAGGAAGGCATGAGGGGACACAGTCTCAAAAGAGAGGCCTAGAGCAGAGTCTCTCTCATAAACATAATCTCTCCTCAGAAGGAGCCAATCTGAAAACACCTTTCTGTTGTTTCTTCACCCATTCTATGGACTCTACCCAGCAGCCCTGGCCAAGTCACACTGCAGGAAGCCATGTTCCTAGTGCTTCCTCTAGACCCTGACCTTGAGATGATCTAGTTGAAGCTCAACACACCGTACCAAGTTGGAGCAACATTAAGATTTCCACTCTCTGTGCCTCTCTGTTGTCTGAAGAGTTGCTCTTGAGAGTACTAAAAAGGCCCGAGGCTCAGGAGGAAAGGACAGAAGAGAGGAGGGAGGAGGGAAGAAGAAAAGGAAAGGAGGCAGGAGGAAGAACTGAAGTAGGAGGCTGTGGTAGGGTTTATGAGTGCTGGTAATGATCATGTCGAGTTCGTGCAGCTCACTTGTGGGCACTTCCTGCGGCCAGGAAGCATGCCAAACACGGGACTCCAGCAGAGCTGGGATTCATAGTTCCCTGAGCACCAGAGGCCGTAGATGGAAGTGTGGATCTCAATCTCTCCTGAGTCAGCTGTTCGGCTCATGGCACAGGTGCCGGAGGGGATGCTGGCTTGGGCCGAGATCTGAAAGGCTATTGAGCAAAGGTGGAGGAGCACAGAGGTTTCTAGAAGGTCACATGGTACAAGGAAATGTGGCTACCAAGGAGCCAAAGCCAGGTCAGTGTGGCAGGACAGGGAAGAGGGGCTGCCCAGGAGAAGGGCTAGTAAAGGTTTAGGTCTTATTCTCGTTTGCTTCTCTGCTGCTAGATAAACACTAAAAACAATTTGGGATTCTAGCTTATAGCTTGTCTTTAAGGGAGGCCAAAGCAGAAAGTCAAGGCAGGAACCCAGAGGCAGAACTGAAGCAGAGAACACAGAGGAAGGATGCTGACTGGCTCGCACCCTGCTTCTGCTCAGCTAGCTTCCTTATACAAGCCAGGACCGCCTGTTACAGGACGGCACTGCCCACAGTGGGGCTGGATCTTCTCTGTCACTTAGCAGTTGAGAAAATGCCCCCATAGACATGCCCATGGGCCAATTTGATGGCATCAACTCTTCATGTGAGGTCCCTCTTCTCAAGTGTGTCAAGATGCCAACCACAAACAGACATCTCAGGTGCTTAAGCTATGACGTCACAGAAAGCCTAATAGTGGTTCTCAGCCTTCCTAACCCTGCGATCCTTTAATACACGTCTTCACATTGTGGTGACCCTCAACCAGAAAATTACTTCATTGCTACTTTGTAGCTGTAATCTTGCTATACTGTTAGGAATCATAAATACCGGACATGCAGGATATCTGATATCAGACCCCCCCCCAAGGGATCACGACCCCCCTGCCAGGTTGAGAACCCCATCTTAGAGGATGTGACTGTATATAAAGAAGCTCGTTTCAAAACAGGGCTAGAGACGCTGGTGTGGGGCAGCAGCCAGGAGCCCTGGATGTCAGCTCCTTGATTTCAAGAGGCTACCTGAGCCTAAGGGAGGAGAATCGTGTTCCAGCCATGAGGCTCCCTCAGCAGAGGATGTCAAAGCCAACAATTAGACACAGTGTATCAACTGCTTTTCCTCCTGCTGTGATCAAATACCGTAAAAGAAGCAGCTTAAGGCCCGGAGGACTTATTTTGGCTGACAGACGAAGTAGAGCCCATCAAGGCAGAGAAGGCATGGCTGGTAGGAGGGCAAGGTATCCGATCACATTGCACCTTTAGACAGGAAGCCAAGAGAGACAGGGAAGGGGACCTGTGTGCCCTTTCAGTGAAGTCCAGTCACCTGAAGCATGCCCCCTTCTTGGCTGCCTAACTTATGAATGGGATCTACTGTGGCCAATAGACGGGCCTTGAGGTTTTACAGCCTGGCCCCAGGAGTGGGATGCTGACTACAATTTGGCGTCCTATCAGGTGCCTGATTACCTCACACTGCAGTCCCTTCCCCGGGAAACTTGCTAGTAACAAATGTCCAGGAATAAGTCACCGGTCACAAAAGTCTGCTCTAAAAAACCGGAAATACAATTTATACCACGTTCCTTGTCTGCCACAGAAGGAATCCCCGTATCCTTTGCATTTAAAGAGTGGGGGGGGGTGGTTAAACAAGAATGAATTCACGGAGTAACTTGGGTGGGGGGAGCAGCCGTGATGAGCTCCGCTTGAGCCCCTGTGACCTCTCTTCTTTTCCTCTGCTGACCTTTTCCTGCCCCTGAGACTTTGCCACTGTGCAATCGGCTGGGAATGCTTTTCGTTGAGTTCCTCACATAGCGAAGGGTCTGTTTTGTTTGTTCTCAGCCTCAGGCCTTACCTCAAAGAGGTTTCCCGTTCCTCTAGTCTTAGCCTGTCTCCAAGCCGTACCAAAAGCCGTAGTTGTCTTGCCAAATTTTAAAAACATCATTGTTGCCTCTTCTATTAGAACAGAAGCCTCACAGGCGGGAACCAGTCCTTCTTGGTCTTGATTCCTGCTCCCTCCCCGGTACCTAGGACAGAGTAGGAGCTCAGTAGCCAGAATGTCCAGTGAGTGAATGAGCCAATGGCTACATCTTGGGAGTAAGAGAGCCAAGGGGGGGGCAGCAATGAGACATCCTGACCCACCCCCTCAGATATCCTTACAACCCCTTTGCACCTGAGAGCAAAGCTGCAAAACCTGAGTCCAGAGCCTGCCAGTTCTCAGCTGCGCTGGTAAGGCTGGCTAGGTGTCATCTCTGCAGTCACTTCAGGCTAATGTTTCACAATCCTTGGCCCATGACCCCTTGGAGGTCAAACAACCCTTTCACAGGGGTCACCTTAGACCATCAAAACTATCAGTTGTGAAATCAGCAATGAAAATAAGTTTATGGTTGGAGGTCACCTCAACGTGAGGAACTGTATTAAAGGGCCACAGCACTAGGAAGGTTGAGAGCCCCTGCTTTAGGCAGCCCAAAGTTCATCCTAGGTGAGTTATTCATGTAGAGTTGAATAACCTCATGGCTGAGGTGCATCTAACGCAAGCGAGTGACGTTGAGCTCTCTGAAAGGACACAGGGATCCGGCTTTCCCTGGGTTGACGGGAATAACAGAGTGGCTCATACTGATCACCCAGTGTGTGCAAAGGGCCCTCTGGAAACTCTAGAGAAAGAAAACACTTCTAAAGATGCGGCTTTCCTTGTGCCTTCCTTAGAATACCTATCAGAGTTTGACACAGCCAGGTGGGCGTTAGGCACAAACGCTACAGAGCCTGGGCAGAGAGCAAGTCCCTTTCTCAGAGTCACAGGTGGGTGGCCTGGCCTTTTGGAGTAAGTTGCCTGGCACAGGATTCCTCCTCTGGTTCAATTATTATGTCTGGTAGTGGGACATTTCTAAATGGTAGAAGCAGGCTGGGTTGGAAATGGCACCTTTCAAAGGTTTCTTCCCAACAGTGAAATTTTCATGTAGTTGGCTGCGTAAATCCATCCTCATCCTCACTCTGCCAGACTAGTTTGGGGGAAGCAAAGCCTTTGGGCTCCGAGTAGAAGGCCAAGAAGTCTCCCAATAGCTCCCGTTCTTACCCATGTCTGGAGTCTGAGGTGCTCAAGTGTGTAGCATAGTGGTCGAGGACAGAGGCTAGAGGGTAGGAGGGTCTGGGTTCAAACTCTGGATCGGGCACTCCGTAGCTGCGTGTTCCCAGTCAAGCCAAATAATATTTAAGACTCTGTTAAATAAACATTGCAGTAGCACCCACCCTTTGTGGCTCTTGCCAGGAATATGTGAGTTAATACAGGTAAAACCCATGGTACCTGTCAGAGCTGCCTCCGCGTCAGCTGTCCCCATCTCAGAGGGTGGGACACTTACCATGTCTTCATACACAATGCACAGACAGCAACAGACACAGGCAACAACAACAGCTCAATGACATGTGAACTATTATCACTACTGACAGGCTCTGCAGTCTGCCTAAGGTTTCTGGAAATCTTCACACAAACATTTTTAAACTTAAAATAAAAAGTACTAGACCATGAAGGCTTCCCCGGCCTTGCTTATTCCAGCAGCTCTGCCCTGTGCCCCCTAAAAGGGAAGATTGTCGTTCTGGACTTTTCTTCATAGCAGGAACCTGGAAACAGTCAGCAAGAGCTCTCTGAAGGCTGAAGCCCGAAGCCTGGAGTAGATGCAGGTTCCCCATCTGGCACACTGAGCTGTAGATGCCCCCAAGAATAACTAAGGACATGCAGGCTTTTGTTCCTTTTGTCCGATGCATGCAAAGACTTTGGATTTCCTATCCAAGGAACCATGGAACAGGGAGGAACAGGGCCTCCCTAAAAGTTCTGCTCAGTGTACCCAGAGGTTAGTGTTGGGTTCAGATCATTTGGAAAGGGATGATAAAGGCTACAGGGACACTGAGGGGGCAGACTACACAGCCATTGCCTGTCTGATGCTCCACCCTCCCTCCTAATGGCTCCAGCTAAGGAACTCCTCTTTGGGCTTCCCTCTCCATGAGAAAGCCTTGACAAGGGGAGGGCTAGAGTCAGACCGGAGGTGCTGGAGGTGCTCCGTGAAGCAGAGTGTAACTGTCTCTCTTGATGCTTCAGTGCCCTGTCCCGCCCTTGCGGCATTTCAGAAACAGCCAGTGGTGATCAATGTCTCCGTGGTCTGAGGATCGCCCGCCTCGCACCAGGTGACCATGAGCACATCACTTGGCTGCTGAAGCAGCTTCGAGAGATGGAGTCTGGCAAAGGCTCCAGCCTGAGGTCTGGAGGAGGCGATGCTGGCTGCACCCAATCCCACTCAGCTCATCCTTTATCCCTGCGGCTCAGCCAGCAATACGGATTCAAACCCTACTGCTCTCCTGGGACTTTAGACAGCTGCTTACCGAAGATTGATACTCTCCCGAAAGGAAGCTGGAAGCCTTCCAGTCCCACTTTGGCCCTTCCTGATACTCCCCCACCTCCCACTGAGGCCTAAGGGTTTAATGCGCAGCTGTATCAGGGTGGATCCAGAGGCAGGCAGTGCAAGCAAGCAGGGAGGGCGTTTCTAAGGCAATGTCCCAGTTGTTTCTAGTGACCCATTGACCTGACCCTCCCTGCTTTACGCAGCCCCAGATTGAGCCAAGCCTTTGGAGAGCGGCTTCACCTTGGGGTAGCTGGCCTGAGCCTACTGTGCTGAGTGGGAGGTTTGGCTCCCACGCTGGATGGGCCCTGCGGGGAGAGCAGGGGAAGGATGGGCCAAGGAGGGCCTCATCACATCTCTCCTTCTCAGAGGTCAGCAGTCAGATGAGGGGGCTGTGGGGACCCCTGTTCTAGGAAGTGACTTGAAAATCTTTTAACTCATTTTGACTGTAAGATGAAAATTGCCTTGACTATCTAACCTGACCTGGTGGCGTGAAGTCTTTTCATCAGACAGGGCAGTTCTTGTATGCAATCCTACTACTTGGGAGGCTGAGGCGGCGGTTGGGAATTAGAGGTTGCCTGACTGTACAGTGAGACTGTTTTGTTTTGTTCGTTTTGCTTATTTTAAAAAGCATTATGGGTTGCAGTGATGGTTCTGTCAACAAAGTGCCTGCCTTCACTGGGACCCCCATCACCAACATAAAAAGCTGGGGACCGGAGGGCACATTTGTAATCCCAACACAGTAGTGGGACGGGGTATAGGGATGTGCGTGGAGGCAGGGGGATCCCTGGCACTCACCAGCCAGCTAGTCTTGCCCAGTCAGTGAGCTCCAAGGTCAGTGAAAGACTTTGTCATTAGAAATAAAAAAAAAAATCAGGTGGAAAGTGATTGAGGGAGCCAGTGTCCATGTCTCTCCTCCTCATATGTGTGCATGCATATGCACACATGTGTACCTATCTGCACATATGCAAACTTGTATATATGCACAGGACGCGCGCGCACACACGCACGCATGCACACGCACGAGCACACGTGTTTAAGAAAACATCTTGAACACTGCAGATGGAGGGAGGGACTTGGTGAATAACCTGGAGCTGTCCATTTGTCAGCTGGTGGCAGCCCTGACAGGCTTTTCCTGTATCCAGATCGTTTTCTTCCTGGCCAGCCTCACATCCTGCTAGGCTGCGTTGGCGGCTTGTGTTGCTCATTATCTGCCCCATCCTCTCTCGGCTCACTCCACCCAGGGGGGCTATTTTTAACCTGCACTGTAAAGCTAGGACTAAGCAGGACACGCTGCCTCCGTTCGTCCACAGCAAACGGGGCTGTCTGGGAAGACAGCCCTCTTCCCGGAGTCTTTCTCCCTCTCCCCCTGCATCCTCTCCTTTCATAATTTATTTAGCATGTACTTCCTGAGCCTGCACAGGCTATGAGGAAGAAGCAGTGGTCCCCAATCTCCAGGTTTTTACATTCTAATGTAGCAGAGGTAAAAGGACGGGGTAAAAGAAAGATATCACACACACACACACACACACACACACACACACACACACTACCCTGAAGAAGAAACTAGTTGACATTAGTATACTGTGGCAGGTTTGTGTTGGAAAGAGAACAAGGGAGCCTTGGCCTGGGAGACTGTGATAAACAAGACAGAGAGACAAAGGCTATGAGAGGCGATGGAAGCGGATATAGCTGAGGCCAGGAGTAGGCAGACAGTCTTCTTTTCCTGAGGTGGGAAGAACTTGGTTTGTTCTAGCATGTAACAGAAAACCCAGGAACCGAGGAGGAAGTGGTCTGGGAATGGCTGCGAGGCATGCAATGAGCAGACGATATCGGGCCATGCAGACCACTTGAGGCTTTTTTCTGACCGTTGTGGAGAGCCACTGGGCAGTAGGAGGCAGGGGCGATGATGGTGGTTTAAGTCATCGTTTGTGCCCTGGCAGGAGAACAGACTCAACAAGATAGTGGGAAAACTGAAGGGAAGTATCAGAGACAGTGGTCAGAAGGGCCGTCCGAGGAGGAACAGGCTGGCAGCTCCAATTTGCCATTCATTGACTGTCTTCCCTACAAAGGCTAGCAGAGTGTATCCACAATCACAAGACAGAGCAAAGGAACATCCAGCCCCCACGTCACAGGTCTCAGTAGAATCTATATACGCTAGATAGCCAATTGCCTACAGCTGCTATCTTCACTGGCTTTCTAAGTACAGTTTGCTTTTTGTCCAACACTGGCCCCCTCTGAGTCTTCTGGAAGGTGTATAAATACTATTCTCTTTACACCATGGTACCCTCTCTGTCCTTTACATCTTTGGATGGGGTGTAGAACTAAATGGGGCAAATGTCCTTGCATATGTGTGTATGTATGCATGTGTGTGCGCATGTGTATGTGTGCATGTGTGTGTGCATGTGTATGTGTGCATGTGTGTATGTGTGTGTGTGCATGTGTGTGTGCATGTGTATGTGTGCTTCTCTTGCTGTGTTGCAGACCGAACTAGCCAAGAGTCTATGTATTTGCTAGTAAGTGTTCTTCTGCTGAGACACATCCCAGCTCCACTATCATGTTTTAATATCTGCACAGAAAAGTCTTGAGGGAGGCCAGCAAGATGGTTCCATGATTAAAATCATCTACTGCCAAACATGACATCCTGAGTTTGATCCCCAGACCCAGAGGGTGGAAGAAGAGAACCGACCCCTGAAAGTCAGATGGCTTCCACACATGGCACCCCCATCCACAAACACATGCACACTATAAAATAACGTGATTTTTGTAAAAAGCACAAGAGACACGATATAGTGGTTGGTTTGTTTGTTTGCTTGCTTGTTTTTCAAGACAGGGTTTCTCTGTGTAGCTTTGGAGCCTGTCCTGGAACTTGCTCTGTAGCCAAGGCTGGCCTTGAACTCACAGAGATCTGCCTGCCTCTGCCTCCCGAGCGCTGGGACTAAAGGCGTGCGCCGGCACTGCCTGGCACAATATAGTGTTTTACCAGCAGCACAGTATGAGTGAATCTGTTGTCTTTTCACTTTTAGTTTTTCACTGTTTTGAATATAGTGTCTGCTTCACAGTGAATACTCAAAAGCTTCTTGTTTAATTACTTTCCTGGATTAATGAGAATATATCACTCAAAATTATTTTTGGATAACTGGAGTAGTAAATTTTATGATTGGAAAAGCAAAATAAAGCTTAAGAAATTTTAGGAAACACAAAAATACTCATTATTGTTAAAATACTAATAACGCTGATTTATACCTTTGTAGTTTTGTCCCTGTATTTATGTCTGCCTGTCTCTTTATCTACCAGCCAACTACTTCACACATAAGTAACAAATACAGTATATATATATATATATATATATATATATATGTGTGTGTGTGTGTGTGTGTGTGTTTGTTGTGTGTGTGTGTGTGTGTGTAGGCTTTTCACTTACTTTTTCACTCAATATACCACAGATAATCTCCACCCTACTTAATATTCTCTTGAAACAGCATTTTTAGTTGTGAAAGCATACATATTCCTCTTGAATTTTTAGTGAGTGTCCTGCTATTGGATATTCAGCTTGTGATGATACCGGTCAACAGTTCTGCACTGACTGTGACTCTTAAGAGACGTTTATGCATAGCTGCCTCTGTGTTTGCGTTCTATACCAAATTTTATAGCGCGAGTGACTCATAAGTAAAGGCAATTCATTTCTTAAGGTTCTCAGTGATGGGAAGTTCAAAATAAAGAAGCCGTCAGACCTAGTGTCTGAAGCAGGCTGGCTTTTTCTCCCACACAGCAGAAGGGTGATGGATCTCCCACGGGTGTGGGCTCCACCCTTATGATCTACTTACTCCAAAAGCCCTCACCTTCTAGTATTACACTGGGGAGGGGAGCTCACCATGTGAATTTGGGGACACATCAACATTCAGACAGTAGTGTTTAGGTTACCATCGAAAAGGCCCATTTAAGTACAAAGGGGAGGATATACCTAGGACCTTCTCTCGTGGGCCAGCTGGCGTGGTTTTTTGCCACTGTCCTCCAGAACAATTGGAGCCCAGATGCCTTGAAATCCTCCCATTTCCTCAGTGTTACTCATTACTCGCCATTTGAGTATGTTCTTGGTGTAAATCTGCCACAGTGGGGTAAATTAGGAAAATCCCTATTTGGTCTAGATGGAGGGTCCTGAACTGTGAACTGATTTCTTTGCAGCCTGGCCCCTTGACAGCTGCTGTGCCCACGGGAGAGCCTTTCCTTGGAGCTTTCGGTCCCTGGGAATCAACAACAAGGATGTTGGGTAGAATAAGTTGTGAAGGTGGGGGAACTTACACTCAGAAGTGGAAAACGACCTCCCATTCTTTTCTGTGGAAACCAAGGAACACGAACCCTAAAACCACTCAAAATATTCTCTCTCTTTATCGCTCCCTTTCCTCATTTGGGATTGGAGGAGAGGGAGAGTGGCCATATCTAAGCGGTTAAAGATAGCGGTTCTTTTTTTCCTGCCCAAGAACTGGGCTGGCTGGATCAGAGCTAAAATTAAATAATTCTGTTGTTTGCAGCTGCATAAAGAATTTAGTCTTCCTTTTCATAGAGCCAGCTGTGTTTTATAACTGTCTATCCTCAACTCTAAACAAATAAAGAAAGGAAGAAAGAAAGCAGGACTGTCTAGATCCATCCTAAATTGCTCTCGGTTTTATAGAACAATCCAGAAATAACTAGCTCTGCTGTGCAGACCACAGAAAGAGCTAACTTCACCGAGGTCCTGTGCCTTTGGGAGCAGACCGCTGCGGACAAACACGTAGAAGGTACTCAATGGGCTATGCAGGGGGCACAGATGGGCAGACACTTTTCTGGCCAACAGAAAACTGCGAAGGAGAGAAACAGAGCACACGTTTAATCTAAACACTGGCCGATGCTGCAGGGAAGACCAGAGGAGAGCAGACAATTCGATGAACAGGTGCGTTTTGAGTTTGTCAGTTGGATGTAGAGAACGTTCTTCTGAATCACAGCTCTTGGCACATCTCACGGTGGAACCGCGGAGGGGTTTAAGTCACCACTGTAGGCACTATGTGTAATGAAGTACAGCTGATGGCAAGGCCAAGCTTTCCCATTTCCATCTAGCTATGGGAACCATTCCAAAGTCTTAGTACATGTAGCGGTGTCTGCTCAATATCAAGATCACAGATAGCACATCTGACTGAATGGCAACACACACTGAGTATGCACTGGGCTGGTGTTGGCCAGGGGCCTGCCACACTGCAGGACAATTAATGATAAAATGACTTTTCTTGGGACGAAGGTGATGGCTCGGTGTCTACAGAGTCTGCTGTGCAAACATGAGAACTTGAGTTTGATCCTCCCCCCCAAAAAAGTCAGGCATAGTTGCACACTTTTGTAACTAGCATTTGGGGGGACTGGGGACAGAGACAAGTAGATTCCAGTCAGTGAGTGCAGCATTCACTAACAGACCCTAGCTTATCTTTCGAGCTAGGGTGGGGAGTGAGAGTGGAAGATGACCTTCTCTCACACATCTCTCACACATATACAAACATGCATATGCATGCACACGCGTACATCTGCTTGCATGTACATATACACTAACATAAAATAAACACAACAAAATGGGTTTCTTTCCTTAGACTATTACCAACCTTGAAAAGAAAAGACGAGCTGTGTTAATTACTCCTTTTCATGGCTGTGAGCAAAAGGCCTGGCAGGAATGCTTCAGGGAAAGCTTAATTAGGTTCACAGTTTCAAAGGAATTTCAGTCTCTCCTAGCGGGAAGGATGTGATCGCAGGACCAATCTGCCCATAAAACTGAGGCTTGTTCACACCATGGCTGACAAGGAAGGCTGGAGGAGGAGCCAGGGGCAGGTGGAATCTTCTTACCATGAGGCACTACTTGCTAAATGTTCCAGAGCCTCCGAATATAGCAGCACAGGCTAGGAACCAAGTATGCAAAACACAAACTTGTAGAGGCCAGTTCAGATTCAAACCATCACACAAGTCAAGCACTCAAAGAAGGAATAAAGTATTACTAGGCAAAGCAATACACCAAGAAACCAGGAGAGAGGGAGAGAGGGAGAGAGGGAGGGCGGAAGGAGGGTGGAGGGAGGGAGAGAGAGAGCTTATTGGAGGGACCAAGAGAGATTTGTGTGCTCGGTGTGGGGAAACTTGACACAGGTCTTAGAGAATGAGAAGACTTTCTATTATATTTTATTTGTGTGCATGTTTGTGTATGTGCATATTTGTATGTGTGCACATTTGTGTGTGTGTATGTTTGTGTATGTGCATGTACAGACAGGTACACATGCATATGTGTACAGAGCCTAGAAGGGCTTGCGTGTGTGTGCGTGTGTTGTCACGTGTGTGCATGTGTGTCTCAGTCACTGATCTCCTGCTGTGAAGAGACACTGTGATCAAGGCAACTCTTCCACGAGAAAGCATTGTGTTAGGGGCTTGCTTACAGTTTCAGAGACTCGGTTGTTCATTATCATGGCAGAGAATATGGTGGCACGGGGGTAGCCGTGGGGCTGGAGAAGGAACTGAGAGTTCTACATTCTCACCTGTAGGTGGAGGTTGGGAGAGACTAGGCCTCACATGGGCTTTTGAAACCTCAAAGCCCACCCTAGTGACACTTTTCTTCCAACAAGGTCACACCTCTTAATTCTCAACTTGTGCTACTCCCTGGTGACTAAGTATTGAAATATATCAGCCTATGGGGGCCATTCCTATTCAAACCACCACAGCGGAGAGTGTGTGTGTGTGCGTGTGCGCGTGTGCGTGCGAGTGTGCGTGTGTGTGTGTGTGTGTGTGTGTGTGTTTGTGTGTAGACTGGAGGTCAACTTCAGATGTCATTCCTCCGAAGCCATTTACCTGTTTATTGAGACAGGGTCTCTGATTAGCCTGGAACATCCCAATTATCCATCTAGCCCACAAGTTCTAGGATCGCTCCCTCTCCAGTACTAGGGTTATAAGCCTGCACCACCCTACATGGGTACAGCAGATTTACCTCAGGTCCTCATGCTTGGATACCAAACACTTTACTGACTGAGCCATCCTCTTCACCCCTACCCCCGTACTGAAAAAGGCTGTTAATGAACAGGAGATGGAGAAGGATCTTCCCGGTCAAGAGACCAGCATGGACCAAGTTGCAAAGGCGTAGAACACTTGGCACACAACAGGGAAGAGGAAACAGTCCACACTGCTAGGGTGGGGAAGAGTATCATGAGAATGAGGCCTTTCACACCAGTTTTGGGGTCACTTAGATGCTTGGCCAAGAACTTGGAGCCTTAAAGTCCATGAGCCCCGGGTTGGCAGTGCTTGCAGGCCTCCTTCAGAGGAATGGCCTCACAGCATGGGGCATTAGAGGCAGAGTAGCAATTCTGGGAGTCTTGAAGTGAACTCTGGAGCTCCAGTGTGCATTTCCCATTCTGTTGAAACTCTTTGTGGTCCATCTCCAGCGTCTAGGTCCATCCCTCAATCACTAGGATACTTGCTGGCATTCCTCCAGGATTTGATCACTTCTTAAGGCTTCCCCAAGAGAAAGCGTGCATGATATGGGGGCCAGGGCTCTCTGGACAAGGTGGGAGTCCTCCATAACACCCTGTCTTCCGGTATTATGGAGAGCCAAGCCACTGTTCTTTCCGCACCTCTATCTTTGCTCTCCACCACGTGACTCTGCCCTTTCTGCTCTGTCCAAGCCCATCTTCACAGCCTGCCAGATGGTCAATGGGCAGATGGATGGCTGTCCCTCACCTTACTTGAGCCACACCCACAGGCAGGTTCCGCATTTGCTCTACAGATAGATTTGTGCATCCTCTCAGCGAATGGCTCTCCAGTCCCACAATCAGAGATAAGTCTGATGACCCATGGGCCAAATCCTCTGCATTTTCTTCTTCAAGTAACTTCAGAGCCAGTCTCGCTCTTCAACATTCATGACTGAAGTTTCGAATTTTGGGGGTCAATTTTAATTCAGTAACTGTTGCCCCGCCGGTACTGTCCTGAGACATATTGGTGAGAAGGCAGTGTCGGAGTCCTGGCGACACTGGCGTGCTATCTAGCAAAGAAGACTGACTTCAGGATGGGGAGCCGGCCAGTTGCCAAAGTGCTTGTCTCACATGCATAAAGACTTGGGTTCAATCCCCAGAACCCTCATAATAATGCTAGATGTGGAGATACAGTCTTGGAATTCCAACACTGGGAAGGTGGAGGCAGGAGGATTCCTGGTGCTTGACAGCCAGCCAGCCTAACCAAACCACTGAGCTCCAGGTCAATAGGAAATTCAGTCTCAGAGGAGGTGGATGACATTCCTGAGGGTGACTTCTGAGGTTGCCGTCTGACCTGCATACACACATGCACATGTACCTTCAGATTACATACACACAGAGAAAAGGCGGACTTGAAGCAGGAGCTGGAAGATGGTGATGTCTCTGCATGGCTTCCGCTTGAAACCTCCACCAGGCTGTCCTGTAGTCTTCCCAGAAGCATCTTCCAAATTTTCTTCTCAGAAATATCTATACCGGCCTCACCTTTGTTTACTTGGGGCAGAGTCTAAGCTTACCGGAATGACATCATTTGAGGTTCTCTATGATCCAATGTCGAACTTGCGCTAACCCTGGACATCCCTGCTAAGCCTCTCTGCTCAGTGGCCTCAGGCTGGGAAGATGCCCTCTGCTTTCCCATGGGCCTTTGTTCAAGTGCTTCCTTTATTCTGTTCCCTCATGTGCAATGCCTGTTTGTCCTTCTGGCAGAGACACCCTATTTTCCACAAAAGCTCCCTACCCTGTATCCTCAGCTCCTGGTACTGCCCTCATGACACTTAGCGGAGCCTGATACAGCATCTGTGATTTAGCATCTGATGATACAGCATCTCATCCACTCTCAAAGCCACAGAGACTATCTTATCCGTCCTGAGTTAACCATAACAACAAAAGTAACAGCTATGAGATGAGATTCTAAAAGTATGTTTTACTTATGAGCCAGCCTCTGGGATGGCTGCTTCCCTCTGCCCGGGTAACAAACACAAGGGTAGAAGCTATGGCTGCTTACTATTATAGATCAGGTGACTAAGCTCAGACTTTGTGGCTTTAAACCCAGGAAGTCTCCCATTGAAGCCTATGTCTCTAACCATGATTCCAGCTTTATTCTCTTGCCGTAGGTCTAGTCATGTTTCTTGCCCATAATATTCTTTGCAGGGTGGCTCACTGACCAGACAGAGATGCCCAGAGCAGCCTCTCTGAGGTCATGTAAGTCACAGCCACTGAGACTTGACAAATGCCCATTGTTAGTGCCCACATCGTATCTTGCACTTATTAGCTAGAGCAGTGGTTCTCAACCTTCCTGATGCTGCGGCCCTTTAATACAGTTCCTCGTGCTGTGGTGACCTCTGACCATAAAATTACTTTAACTGTTACTTCATAACTGTAATTTTGCTGATGTTATGAATCGTAAATATCTGTTATACAGGATATCTGATATGTGACACCTATGAAAAGGTCCTCTGACTCCCAAAGAGGTCGCGACTCACAGGTTGGGAACCACAAATCTAGGACAGAAGGAAACAGTTTCCAATGGAAAAGCAAACGTCTTGATCTGGTTTGCCACAAAAGATGGGATGGAAGTTTAGCTAGTTCAGACTCTTTGGATCTAACGTGTCTTGGGCAGTCATCACACAGCCTACCTGGACCCAGGCTTCCATGCAGCTGCCTCTGCCCAAGCTGAGAGGTTGTGTGTAACAAAGCACCGCCTCTTCTTTCCCCCTGACTAGACTCGGCTTCCCCAGAGGAGAGCCGTGTGGCTCCTGGGCCTGTCCCATGTGCTACCCTGCTCAGACGCAGACAGGCCTGCTTTTGTGAGCACGAGTGGGTGGGTGGCCCTCTGCGGCAGCCCGAGTCAGCGGGAGTAGGGCCAGGGAGCGGTCGGGTTGGAAAAGTTAGGGAACGGAAAGAGTGGGAGAGCTGTATGCAGACAGTCACCCGCGGGCCGGCCGGCGCTGCCTCCACTTCTTTCTGAGGCGCGAGTTAAGTGAAAGCTGGAGAGTGGGATCCAGAGCCCGGGCTCCTCAGGGCTCCCGTCCACCATATCTGTTGGTAGCTAAGGCCACCTGTTCTGCTCTCCCCCTTCTTTGCCCCTTCAATCTGTGAGGGACTAAGAGGTTGGTAGCAGTTACAGTCCAAATGTCTCCACCAACTCCATTGCTGAAACATCATCCACATTGTAAGATATCCAGAGATGGGACCAGGAAGCCCCCTAGGAGAGGTGGCTGGGTCATGAGGGCCTTCAACAGCCTCATGGAGTAATGAGTTATTAAATGATCTCCAATGTAGCTCTTTAAATTTGGGGTTTTTTCCTTCTCTTTCTCTCTCTCTCCCTCCCTCAATCCCTCCCTCTCTCCCTCCCTCCCTCCCTCCCTCCCTCTTTGAGATAGTCACTAATGTAGACTCTATTCAGATTCACTAAGTATCCAAGCAGGATGACTTTGGATTTCTGGTCCTCCTGATTGGGATACTGGAATATGCCACCTCACTAGGGTTAGGTGAAGCCAGGACCTCATGCATGTCAGGAAAGCACTCTACCAACTGAGCTCGATCCTTGCCTCCAGGGTAGGACTTTTCTTTGCTTTTGCAGTTCTTACATTTATTTACTTGTTTATATGTGTGCATGTATCCATATGCACATGTTAATATAGGCCATGCCACCTGTGTAGAGCTCAGAGGGCAACTTGCAGCCGTTAATTCTCTCCTTGTACCATGTAGGCCCTGGGTCTGAGCCACCTCACGAGCCATGACTCTGTGATGTGTCTCTCTTGCCATCTGATGTCTTATGTTGTCAATAACCCTGAGGAGAGTGCAGAGTCCCCGCTAAACGTGACCTCTTAACTTTGGGCGTCCCAGCCTCCAGAACCGTGAGCTAAATCAACCTTCACTCGTTCCAAGTTACCCAGCAGGTGGCTCCATTTAGCAACAGAATGTAGATTTGCTCTGTTTCTTTCCTTGGCTTGAGCTTGGCTTGGCTTATCAGCCATGTAGGCATCGTTATTATATGCTCCTCTGTACACCACGGCTCAGCTTAACTGCCATGCTTTTGGAAGGCACACCAGAGAACGCACAGACAAACAGATGGGCCAACTGATGAAAGAGGATTGATGTTGACTGGTCTCACATAGCACACCACGCTTTCCAGACTGACTCAAAGATGCCATGCTGCTGGGGTCCTCAGGAGAGCTATAGGGCACACGAAGTAACACAGGGCTCTCTAAGGATCAGGAATGAGTATTGGGAAGATGGTTGTCTGACATGCCCCTCAGATCATCAGTGATATTCCGGTTCCATGATCTCTTGGGGGCAACTGCAGGGCCCATGATGTCACTAGACAGTCAGTCCTCTGTATTAGGACCATGGGGTTGAGGTTCCAGCTGAGCTTCATCCAACAAAAGTGGACTTTCATTACATATGCAGAGTAGCTCGCCACTGACAGAATCGTGGACCCAGGGCTCATTTCCTGACCTTGAGCTATGAAACAGGGACAGTTAGAAAAGAAATTGCAGGAGGCAGCCTTGTCTCCAAAGAGAAGGGGCTGCGGGCAACCAGTCTGGCTAAAAGTCAGTAGCTCCATCCTGAGTGTCACGAAACAAAGAGACAGACCAGTGAGCCAGAGAAGAGCAGACAATGCTTGCTCCCCACAGACCTCCTCTAGGACTACTGAAGAGAGGCTCCAGAGCCTGGGAGAGGCCTCTGCAAGAGTCCCTGTGCCCAGAGTACTGTGGGTAGAAAGGACCTGTCTGCAGGTACAGGGAGACTCTGTGACAGTCATTGCTGTTGGAGATATAAGGCTATAATGATGATGGTGAACGAGGCTTCCTAAGTACAGAGGGGAGAGGCTTGAAGGAGAAGAGAAAAATGGGGGTTGGAGAGGTGAGCCCAGTTCTCACTGAAAGTTGTAATGGACTCAAGACCTCAGGGCCTTGGCTCCTACTCACCAGGTAAAGGGCTTAACACTGCCAGAGAACAGATAATGAGATATCTATGGCCCCATGCAGCAAACGCTACCCAGCACCATGGCTACTGCTTACTGGATGCCTGTTTCCACATCTGAGCAGACCTAAAGTAGTGTAAGTTGTAAACCATTTTGTGTGCCACTAAGGGAAAACGCCCCAGAGTCTGACTCTAGAGATGCCAGCCTATTACAATTCGTGCATCTGAGGCGATGAAAGACTAGGCACCCCAGTGGGTCAGGAGCCCAGCTTCAACTTCCACACCATCCCAGCAGAATCCCATCAGCGCAGGAGAAGACACAGGCTTAGAACAGTGGCATGTGCACCCACAGCAAGCACCACAGCCGGGGAGCCACAGAGACTAATCTATTCTGTGACCAACCGCCCATGCCCTAACCATCAAGCCATACTGTCACCCATTCCTCCTTCTAGGCTTGGCAAACAGAAACCACAAAGGAGCCACCAAACTCAGAAAATGGAAACCTCGTTGTGTCGCATTCTTTCCCACCCAGGCTCACTCGTGCCTAGGCTCGTTTCTATCTCAGGTTCCCTGGATTTACACATCCGTCCTTGGGTGGTGGAGTCAGGCCCTTTCCACAGGAAGATCTCGGAGCTCTGGCCATCTGCTTCCTGGTTCACAAGCCTGCTTGGGATGGGTCTTTTCTCCCTTCTGACCCATCTCTTCGTTTCCCAGGCCTCCATTTGTGCCAGATTTCATAGCATCATCCTTGACCTTGAGCCTCATCTTCACCACATCTTCCTTGCCTCTTCCTGTCTCCCTCATCATCTGAAGCCTCTCTGCCTTCTCCCAAAGCCTTATTCATGTCTTAATCACTTCCTGGCCCATTCATACCTCCAACTCTTGAAAGGTTTCTTAGAAATCCTGCCTGTTAAGATGAAAATATGGGGTGAGAGAGGTGCAATGAAGACATGTCTGTGTGTGGGAAAAGGCAATTGGATATGTCTTCTTGCTCTCCTTTGGGCCCCTTGGCCTCCCCCATTGACTATGGGTCACACGGAGATAATCACCCCTTAGCTTCCAACTCCTATCGTCACCCTGTATCTCTTTACTCTCTGCCTTGACCTTTTGGCTCTCCTTCCCCAGTTTCCATGGTGAACAAGGTTATATCAAGTCTCCCCCATCTCTGCAGACACCATTGCTCTCTCTCTTCTCGGCCCCTGAGTCATCCTTTCCTGCCACACCTCTCTCCAAGCCTTCCCCAAGATGAAGAATTGGAGTTGGCCCTCGCCCTGTCCTGATGTTACTTCAGAAAGACAATAAAATCATGGCTTGGAAACACTTTCTAACTGACAAGGCCTTTCTATTGGCAATGGCTGCCCCCTCCTCCACTGACCTTCTCCTCCCTCAGCCTCTCCCTTCAGACCCATTCTTAGCACACTCTCAACTCAGCTAACTCCCTTACAGGACCCCACCCAGAAGAACTTGGAAACACTGCCATTTCAATATGCTTTCAGGCCTTGTCGGTACTCTGTAGCACTGAAAGGCAGACTGTCAATGTGGGGCTCCTTGGTTTAAGCTCCCAATGGGTACAGAGACACCTGCTGCATTTCACACTCTCCACACACCTATGTGTCGAGGACTCAGGTACTAAGGGTTGGGGTGCAGCTGAGTGGTACAGAATTTGCCTAACATACACAAGGCTCTGGGATGGACTCCCAGAAACCTCAGCACCAATTTAAAATTTAGAGACGAAGAAATAAAAGGATTTTCTAATCATCACTGAGAATATGTGTCCATTTAAGACTGGAGCTTCACGAAGGTTCCTTTCATTCAATGAGCGTTTATAGAGACCCTACTGTGAACTGAGTCTCGCACTAAGCATGGTAAATATAATGTCAACAAAGGTATCTCCAGCTTCTTGAACCTTGTCTTCTAGCAGAAAACGCCATTGTAAAGTGATTATATTGTTACCCAGCTAATATTGGACTCTTGTAAGTGTATTAGCAATCACTTAAAAAATTTTGAGACAGTGTCTCATGTATCCCAGGTGGATCTCAGACTCACCTGTAGCAAAGGGTGACCTTGCACCTTCTGAGGGCTGGGATTTTACATGCTCTGCTAGTTCATATGATGCTAGGGACTGAATCCGGGGCCTTATGCATGCTAAGCACGCACTATGCCAGCCCAGCTACATTCCCAGTCCTGCGGTACTAAAATAACAGAAAACTATGCGTCTGGAGAAAGAGGGAGAGAGAGAGATTAGAGTATATCAAAACAGATTTCTAGACATATAATCCACATATTACAATTAACCATTAAAAAGTATGCAATGCAGTAGCTTTTAGGACATGTATAGAATCATGCAATTATTGTCACTATCTACTCTGGAGAAATTTTCAAAGAGATAAACCTATTATTTCCTATTTTTCCCATCCCTTCACTTCCTGGCAATAAGCAATTTACTTTCTGTTTCCATGGATACGTCTGGTCTGGAAATTTCATACACGTGGAATTCTAGGCTATGTGACTGGTGTCTTTCACACCATGGTTCATCATGCTGTAGCATGTAGCAGAACTTTGTTCCTTTCAGTAGCTGACTAATCCATCACATGAAGGTACTTCTTGGCTCCGATGAGTAATTCTACCAACATTGGCAGACTTGTTTTATGTGAACATATGCTTTCCTTTCTCTTGGGCATAGACTTAGGTGTGGGATTGTTAGGTTATGTGCTAACCCTATGCTCCACTGGTTGAGAGCTGCCAACCTTTCCCAGGCTGGCCACACTATTTTACATTCTCAGAAGCACCATTTGAGAGCCCCATTTTCTCCACATCCTGGTCAACCCTGGCTGCTGTCCACCTTGTTCCTTGAAGTCCTCTTAGGAGGTATGACATGGTACAGAACTTTGGACTTAGCATTTCCTTGGTGTCTAAGAGCATCTTTGCAGGTGGAGATGAAAATGTCTGTCCGATGTTAGTGAGGCAAGTCCTGACTGGGGTTCGCAGCACAATACCCGCCGAGTGTCAGGTCCTGCATTGGCTACAGCCCCGAAAGAGGAAGGTTTTGCAAAGATGAAGCTGTACTTTCATTGTTCCTCCCTGTCCCGCAGCTTAGAAACTGTCCCAACCCTCTTAGAGGCTGAGACAGCAGGACAGAGAAGAAACAGCGATGCAGAACAAAGAAGACAGTTGATTCAACTGTCCAGACCTGGGAGCATTGCACTTAGCTCAGGTGCAAAATGGCTTGCACTCTCATATCGCATGGCAAGGGTGAGGATGAAACCTGGCAGACACAAGATGGTGCTTGTGCCACTGTTGGGGCTGGGGGCTGGGGGAGGCAATGTCTCTGTCTCCCAAGCTTAGAACCAAAGATGAGGTTGTATAAGAAGTAATATGGGGTTGTCTTTTGCTATACAAACATCCTGGTGAGTTGGAGGTACACTAAAGACAAAGTCATCCTGAATTGTCGGCCATGCTGGGGACGGGTGCTGAGTTTGAGCGAGTACATCAGCTGGTGAGTGGGTGGACTCTGATACTGTTCCCACATGATGTGAGCCAGAGGCCACTGTGGAGTGACCCCACAGTGGGGTCAGGGGCAGACCTCCTGGGTAGGGAGGCAAAGGCCCACAGCCAGAAAACATTGGTCAGCCAAGGAGCCGCCCTCAGCGGCTTAGAGCCCCAACACAGCCAAGAGAGACCAAAAGCCCCAGTCTGAGTCATAAAGGCAGAGGAATGGACAGACCAAGGCAAGCAAAGACCAGACTGAGACCCAGAGCAAGGGCCGTGGAGGACCTTCTGGGGGGGACAATTTCTTCTCTCTTAGAGAGGCAGAGGGACCCTGGCTTCTCTTTCCCATCACCCCTGAGAGGGCCAGGGAGGGCAAAGCTGGAGAAGTCTGAGGGACAATGTGTCCCTCACGTTGAAGATGGCCTAAGAAGATGGATGATAGCCAAGATGTTTTTGACCACCTAATAGTACAGTACAAGAACCAGAAGCCGTGTTCCACAGGGAGTCCAGGCTCTGGTCTTCACCAGAGCTCATCAGAGAGTCCCCTGCACCTTGCTGATGAGATGAATTCGTGTTCATGTCCTCAGCCATTTTCAGGGACAGCTGGAGTCAAAGGAGACTCTAAAGCCAAAATAGCTCTCCTCTTTAACCAGCAAAGCCAGCTTTACGTATACGTCCCTGTTGCCTCTTGTGACCATTCCTTCAGAAAGCTAGTCGAAGGCATTTGGATGGGCCAAGCTTAAAGAAACACTAGTCCCCTATTACAGCCTGCCTGGCTTTTGAGACTTTACTTTGTCCCAAATGTTAGGCCAGATCTCTCCATGTGTCCCGAGTCCTCCCAGCAACTCCCGCAAGCAGATATAGCTGTGCATACTTCATAGACAAAGAAACTGGGGTCCTGGTGAGGTTTCCCAGGATCTGGGTAAAAGATTAGGCCTGTATTTGATTTCACTGCAGGAGGCTGGGCACTTAGTTACTCTGTGCACTGTTTCTCTCTCTTCTGCTAAAAAAAAAAAAAAAAAATGAATGAATGAATAAATAAATAAATAAATTCCTTGAAGACAAATACAAAAATACAAAAATGCTTCCATTTGTAAAGTACATACTCATTTCACACACACACACACATACATACACACACATACACATGTGCACACACACATACTCATTTCACACATATACATATATACATACACATACATACACACATACACATGTGCACATACACATACTCATTTCACACACACATACATACACACATACACACGCGTGCACACACACATACTCATTTCACACACATACACACACACACACACACACAAAAAGGTAGTTAACCAAAGTGGCAGTGAACCACTTATTTCAGCCATCTTCCACACACACGAGCCAACGCTGTCTGCCGTAACGTTTTAGTACTGTTGGTTTTGTAACTGTTCCTAAAAGACACCATACGTAATTCACTTTTTTCCTACCCATGTGCACATGTGTCCATCCATCCATGTTTCCATCCAGTTTTTCATCTTATGGGTTTTCATCTTATGGGTTTTTTTGGAAATTTTTTATCTATTTATGCATTTTTTTTAGGTGTTAGTACTCTGCCTGCACATAAGCATCAGACCCCATTACAGATGGTTGTGAGCCACCATGTGGTTGCTGGAAATTGAACTCAGGACCTCTAGAAGAGCAGCAGCCAGTGCTCTTAACCGCTGAGCCATCTCTCTAGCGTGTCTTACAAGATTTTTTTTAACTTACTGTGTGTCAGGCATTAGCACCCAAATGTCCAGGAGGGTCCCCACTGTGGTACTGCTGTCAAAAAAGTCCCCACCCTTCAGAAAACAGTACATATAGGTGGCTCTCTGCACCCTACCCCTTCTTTTCCTTCTGGCTTTGGCTTGCGTGTCACTCTTTGAGGAATCTTGTTTGTCAGTCTTCATGTGTGTGAATGCATGTGAGTGCGTATGTGTGTGTGTGTGTGTGTGTGTGTGTGTGTGAGAGAGAGAGAGAGAGAGAGAGAGCATGTGTAAGTGTGTGTGTGAGAGAGAGGGTGTGTGTGTGAGTGTGTCTGTCCCTGCTCCAGTGTGGTCCCTTCAACACAAGGACCAGAGCTAATCACAAAGGTATCTCTAAGGCCTCACTCACTCCTGGTACCTAGTCTGTTGCTTGAATAAATAAAGGTTTCTGTAGTCATTCAAGTCAAGTTGCGAAGTTTGGGCTGGGTCCCTAGGCAACGATAAACAACAGTGGAGATTTGATCAGCGGTAAGGCATGATCAGATCGGTGGTTTACAAGGAAAGGCTGGCAGTGCTGTAGAGGAGGAAAGAGGAAGGAGAAGAAGAGAAAATGTAGAAGCAGCTTCCGCTGGTACATTGGGAATTCACTGACCTGAGCTATGACAGTGACAGCAGGCAGAAGATGTGATGGCTAGCACCCTCGCCGGATGCCCGTGAGTAGCCAGAGACAGCAAATGTGGCCACATCTGTGCCGTGGGTGACTTTGCAACACTGAACTGCCACAATCGAGAGTAAGGCAAGAAGGGGAGGGCAGTGGAGTATTTTCAGGAGTGAGTCCCTGATGACCACGGCATTCTTCACAGTATTCTCTTAATATCCTCCTTAGACCTGCCTGGGGAGGCTCCTTGGAGTTGGTGGGAACTGTGACTCTGGGGGAACAGTGTAAGGGGCAGGACGGAATCTGGGAGACATGGTTGTCTCTGGAGTGAACAAGGGCACTCAGAGAGGACATGTATATTATTAAAGATATATGGTAGCCTGGGGCTACCATACTTCAAAGAGTAGCTGAAGGAATAGAAACCAGGGTAGAGCATTAAGAGAAAGAGTCACAAGCCAGAGTTACTGGAGAGACGAGAAAAGGGAGGATTATCTCGGGATAGGATTCAAAGTTCTGGCCACAGTGTTGACTTCCTTTGGGAAGCTCAGATGAGAAACTGAGAGGGAGACTGGGGCGAGGATTCTGGGAGAATTCCTCAGGTAACAGGGACTTGCATGGGGGCAAAGACAATGTAACAGGGCTGTAGCGAGAGTCAGGATATCCAGAAATGGCAGCGAACTTCTCAGAGCTAGAGATGTGGAGAGTAACAAATTAAAGTTGAGCCCCCTTCATCCATCCATCCCACTTGAGCAATTCATGTCTTTGGATTTCTTTCCGTGTCCTTAACACAACACGCGGTGATTTCTAATGCAGTCACGAGATAATCCCACACATGCTGCTCTACAGATTCCATTTCTCTGTTCTGAAGTGCTCGTATGTCTACCATTGGCTTGGCTAATAACTTATTTTATCCCTCCACTATTGGTGCATCATGGCTTCAGGATTTTTCTCTTGCACCCAGTTCTGCAGCGATTTTCACACCGCATCTTAGGGAATTGGCAGGAGTGGCTTTGCGGGAGAAAGTCTTAACACGGGCTTGCCCACAACGGTTCCGCGCATAAGCAGGCTATTTCCCAAAAGCGTTCCTTGGATGTGTCCACTCTTCCATGAAGGACTGAGAATGAGCAGTGTGGGGAAGAAAACAGACCCCAAGTAAGTTTGGAAAACGCAGACAAGGGTTTTTAAATATTCCAACTTCATGACTGCACTGTTTTCTTTAAGATGTAGGCTGTAGGGGATGTATTTATGCAAAAAGTAACTCTGATTAACCTGATAATGGGGAAGATTAAAGATGGAAACACTTCTCAAGGTCATAAAGTAACGGTCTACCTTCTCAGTCTGACCGGACAGTCGCCTACACCTAGTCAATTCGTGAATGAGACTCCGACTCCTCACGGCGTGTTTAGAGTGTTAGAGTGAGGCTTGTCATTTGTTCACAGAGTTCAGGGCCATCAAGAGTCAAGTCCATTGAAGTGTTTTGTGGACACGACAATATCCCTGGGATTTGGTGTTTAACCTGTGAAGTCTGCTTAATTATTTTTTCACAGCATTATCTTTGGCATAGACTGGGGAAACCCTCTCTTCTCCCTGCAGAGAACACAAAAGCATTCAGAGAAAAACAAACAAAAAACCAGGAGACCAAGTGCCAAGAACCCCTGGGTCTCACTGTGGAGGTGGAGGCACACTTGTCTGATGGCGCCCTCTTCTGGCCCTAGGCCCCATTGCACCCACCCCAATTCCAGCTCAGTCAAGAGAGGAGCCTGACTTTTCAGCTCTTCAAAGGCAGTTAGCTCTCCCACCAACACTAACATCAACAAACCTTTGCTTTTCTGAGGCCAAAGGCACCGAGAACCCAAGGTGTTCTCTCTCAACATTCACGCTGTGTTTTCAGGTCAGGCAGGGCTCTTCTCCAGGAGTGAGTTCTTGGTGACTTTTATTTGTTAATGGCCAGGAAGAAAATCCGTAACTTTGGATATACAGGAAGTGGGTTTCTATCCACTTTGCAAAGTTGGCAGCCTCAACTCTGCAGAAGTAGTTCCTGAGGACCTACTGTGTGACAGGAATGTGCTAGAGAGTGCCTTTGAGGAGGTCAAGCTGTGATAGCATCACTTTGCACGTTGTGCAGGCTAATCGGGCAGGAGTTTTTATTGTGAAGTACTTGGGCATCTCCCAGCACCCTAACCACTTACTGCAGTCTGGGCGTTAATCTGTGCCGCCTTGTGACTGTTAAATTTACTCCTCACAGTTCCGAAGTGGCTTCCTTCTAGCTAAAGGGGGCTAATCAGGCCCAAAGGACCATGCTCAAGGTCTATTGTGACAGGAGGGAGAAGCTAGCATGAAAAGCAAAACAAAACAAAACAAAACAAAACAAAAACCAACTGTTTCCCCTGGAGCTCTAAAAGCAGAGCTGAGGCCGGGGACCCTTTGGATGTGGGAGTCTGTGGTTCCCTGGCACTAAGTCCATAAACGCTGCCGGGTGAGCCACAGGCTATAACCCTCGGCTCCTGCCTAGATGTCTTGCCTTGCCCTTCCTGCTCTTCCTCCAGGCAGAAACAGAGCCTCCCTCGCCATTTTTTTCCTCATGCAGGGGCCCATCTGGCAGACAGAGGGATAGACCCAGGCTGTTCTAGCCAGGCCTCAGTATGCACAGAGTAGAAAACAGAGATGACAGTCTGGCAGATGAACTAGATAATGTCATGCAAGAAAAACATGAAAAGTGACCCAGGCGAGACCAAGGGCTGCGAGGAAGCAAATTCCATACAACGTCCAGTGAGTGTTCATTAGTTCCTTGTGCCCGAACCCTCCCTAGATTCCAGGACCTCGGAGAGCCAGAGATCTGAGATTCATAACCATAACACTGACGCTTCTTGGGGAAACTGTGTGTTCTAGTCCCACGGCTTAGCAGGCTCTCTCTCTCTTCGCCACCAGTAAACCTGGCTTTTTCAGAAAGCTACCATTCGTTCTAAAACCACCCTGCTTTCCAAGATGTCTGGAAGAGGACTGTGCTTTGTGGGGTGGGTTCATCGAAAGTTCCAACATTTCAGGTGCCCTTTCTGAAGTCACGTGGTTCGATTAAGCCCAGCTCATTCAGCCCAACTCACCAGATATTTATTGAGCTGAGCACAAGGTGAGGAAAAGACCTGGACACCACCCTCAGGAAATGCACAGACTGAGACTTAGACAGGGCAAACAGAACACTTCAGTACAACATGGGAAAGTGTGAGGAGAGGGTGCCACAGCCAGGAGCGCTTCCGTGGTGTTACTGTCTAGAAGACAGCCAGACACTAACTGGAAAATCACTCAAATAAAGTAGAAATTTAACCTCTGACCAGCGCTGTGGAGAAGAGGCAGATGGGGCTGTGCAGCTGTAATGCCACATCTGGCTGGGGCGGGGGCGGGAGAGTAGATGAATTAGCTGTAAGAGTGTTCAGGGCATCGGAGGGATGGAAAGGTGGCAGGAGACCATGGAGTATAGCTGTGTTTGTCACTTGTCATTGTGACCAAACACCTGATAAAAGCAAGTGAAAGGAGGAAGGGCTCACTTTGGACTGGGGGTTAAAAAGGGACCCAGTCCAGCATGGCGGCCGGAGTGTGAGGTCAGCAGTCAGGAGGCTAAGAGGTGATAGGGCACGAAACAGCCAGCAAACCTCAAGGCCAGCCCAAAGGACCCACTTCCTCTTGCAAGGCTTCACCTAAAGATTTTATAAGTGGTCAAATGTTTAGACACATGAGACTAAGGGAGACATTTCACATTCAAATTACAGCAGGATCTAAGGGGCCACAGGAAGGCTGATGAAGCTGAAACACAAGGCCAGCAAAGTTAGAGACCAAACCCCCAATGGATGTGATTGATAGTGGTCCTCACATCCCTGAGATCACTTCTTCCTCTAGAGCCCCATGGTGTGGGAACGGATGAACCTTACCAGCCCATCAGTATCCGCTGTTAGCACCTTTCTTATCCCCATTTCCCGGGCTGAGCCTACAGGGAAGGACCTACCAGGCTAGTGGAGCGCTTCTGCTCAGCAGTTCCCATGAGTCTGTGGGCACCAGGCCAGGAGGTCTCAGAACCCACAGAAATTAGCGTAAATGTCTGTAAAGGTAACCACTGGTTTTCTGGAGACATTCTGAACGAATGACTGGTTAACCAGCTGACCACAAGATTTACAAAAAAAAAAAAAAAAAATCCAAGCGTTTATCCTGAATCCCCCAAAGGAGAGAGAAAAAAAGACGGAGGAAGGACAGAGCCTTTCAAGAGAAGGCCAGCTATAAATGGAAAATGACACTAAAGGAAAACAAACCTTACTCGATGGGAACCCATTTTTGACTCTCTGTCTGGAAATCCAGGGCAGAAGGAAGTGGAGGGGACAGGGAGTGAGCAGATCTGCCCAGGCTAAACCACCCGTTGCAGGAGCTGGGGTAAACTCGTGTGTGTGTGTGTGTGTGTGTGTGTGTGTGTGTGTACATGAGTGTGTACGCGTGTGAATGCACTTTGACAGGGCCATGGTAAAGGCAACACCCATACAGCTGCCATCCCGATACAGACAGATCCAGGCGCCTGGGGTTGTACCTGCTGGCCCATTGCTGGCAGGGTGCCCAGCATGCGTATAGGGAGGAACGTTGGGGAGCACTGTAAGGCTCTGGGGTACATCTGCTGGCTTCCTCAGAGGGTCATTGTGCCCGTGGATGGTATGATCTACTGGGTGAGTGATTAGTCAGCGGTCACTGCTCTCTCTGGACTAAGGTTGGCTCTGTAGACTCAAGGCTCACAGCTCCAGCTCCACAGCGCACTGGAGAAGCACTGGTAATTTCTGAGCGCCATGGTGCTCTGAATTTCTCATTGAGGAAAGTACTGTTACTATTTCAATAGCCCTACCTACAAATATTGACATTCGTAAGAGATAGCATCTAGGGGATGTTGTGAGAATGATGCGTTCCTTCTAGAGAGGGTGCACATCAGCGCAGTCCTGAGCTCCACAGGATGACCGTGGCTGCTGTACAAGGCAGTCTCAGAGGATGACGAAGCCCAGGATGTTGTAACGGTCTTAGCTTGTACAAGTACATGTTGCTTGCATGACAGAGCATCCGTGTGACACATTTCTCTGACCGTGTCCCTCTTGTGAAATATATGTCTGTCTTAAGATCTGAGGTCAGAATCTCTGGGTTGACGTCCCAGGTTGCGACCCCTTCCTGGACACATGGCCTTGAACAATAACTTAACCCCTGGGTCTCAGTCCTCATCTGTAAAGTAAGACTGTGGATAGCACCTGTGTCATGGGCTTCAAAAGGACAACGTGCTGAAGGGCACTTGAAAGGGTACCTGGTACTAAGTACTCACTAAATATCCGTAATGGCTATTACTGTGGATTCTTTCCGCTTGTGCTTCTGAGTACCCTGCTTGCCAGTCCAGGAAGCAGAGTTAGAAAAGCTACAAAAGGTCCACATGGTAGAATATTACTTAGCACTAAAACGTCATGAGCTATCACGTTACGAGAAAATGTGGAAACACCTTAAAGACACACAACCGAGAGAAGCCACCAAAGGCCGTGGGTTGTCTGACCTCTACCGTATGGTTATCTGGGAAAGTCAGAATCATGGAGACTGAAAGATGTCCATGGCCACCCATAGTTTGGAAAGAAGGAAGGGTGGATCTGTGGACAAAGAAAAAAATCACAGGTAGGGAAGCCAGCTGCGTGACCCTGTAGGCGTAGATAGTACCATTATGTTTGTTATGACCTTCAGAAAGTACAACACCAAGAGCCAACACATAGCAAACTCTGGACCCAGGAGGCAACGTGCTGTCAGCGTAGGTTCATGGATTTTAACAAATGTGCCAGTCTAGCTGCAGGTGGTGACTATGATAGAGGCTTTGTGGGGGGCTGGGAGGTACTGAATGTACTTTCTGCTTTGTTTTGCTGTGATCCTGAAACTACTCTTTAAAAAAAAAAAATCAAGTCTACTAACTAAAAGGAAAGAAAGCCTGTGTCAAAATGTTCATATATTGACTCTCAAGAGTTTAGGTAAGAACAGTTATAGGATACCAGGTATGCTGTCACAGGCCTATAATTTCAGCACTTGGGAGGTGGCGGCAAAAGGTTGAGAGTTCAAAGCCAGCCTGGGCTGTCACAAACGAGAAGCTCTGTGTTCTCTCCACCATCATCATTTATTGGCCATGTAAGAGTTCTAGATTAAATATGAGCGAGAGCAAGAGAATGGGGAGGTGTGTGAGCACTCAAAGAAGACACACGCCAGGGGCGGGGCTGAAGACAGAGCTCTGCCACAGACAGCTCCATACTGAGAAAACGCAAAGGCGAAGGTCATGAGGAGGCATAAAGAGGAACTCACAAAACAACCGGGAAGACGCAGCAGGTCTCTGCCTGTCTGCTGGACAGAGAAGCTCAGAGCCAAAATCCTTCCTCCTGACATGAAGCAAAAACCCAGAGAAGGTAGGAAAACGGGAAGTCCCTCTGGCCAAAGTTTGTGCTCAGGGGAAAACAGAAATATTGAAAGTTATTCAAACAGCAAAATAGAACAAAGAAGAGCGTGGTTCCTAAAGTCTTCTGGGCTCGTGGTTACTGTATAAGGAACCTCCTAAATGGACTGGTGTTCCAAGAAGACCCGGTAGAGCCTGTGGTAATTCCTGAAGGCAATGTGAGTGAGCCTGGTCTTGTGGCACAAGGGGGCAAGTGTGTCCAAGTTACCAACAATCCAGAAACGGGTGGGCACACAAATGGTCTTGCTAGCTTAAGAGTTGTTTCAGCAAGGCTGTCATGGTGAAGGTGCTCACTGCCCTTGACTGCTCTGTGGCCTCGGAACCCCATCCTTCTGAGGGACACTTCTCTTCTCTGTCCTATAAAACCTGCCGACCTCATAGCACGTATCCTTCAGGAACTCTGAGTTCTGCTGGACCAGAGCTTCTGAAATTGGATATGCCCCTAGGCATCCTGCAAACTTCAGAATCAAGGAAGACCCTTCTGAAATTGTGGCATCAAAGCTGGCATTTGAGTGACAGGAGGTTGACAAGCAAAGATCTAAGGGACAAAGAATATCTAGGGTTCAGGGAATAGTGTTAGGGGCAAAGGTAACAGCAACTGTCTAGATGCATTCTGGGAAGGCAAGGAAAGCCGCAGGAGGGGTGGAGTGCTGTGGGCAATGGGGGAGAGGAGAAAGGCAGGGTAGGAGAATCCAGGAGCCACAGGTCCACTAAGGACCTGCCCCATCACAGAGTTCCACCTCCAGCTTCAACAACACAGCTTGAGCAAGTGAGAGGACATAAACTATCTCAAGAAAATTGACTGAGGAGCACAAAGATTGGAGCCAAGTGGCCCGGGACAAGGCAGCAGTCGTGGAGAAGGCAGACGAGTCAGAATGATCACATTTGACAGAACTTTGGAGGCCGAACTTGCTGACAAGTTGGATGAGAAGAGATGAGATTCTCTGTGTCAGGCTGAGGCACTGGGGACATTTACTAAGATTTGAAACATTGGGCAAGAAGAGTTTGAGAAGCCAACAGTTCTGCCACATAAAGATAATTAGGGCATTTCCAAGCCAAGGTACCGACAGGCGGTGGGATGTCAAATCTGGTTATAAGTGATCTTTTGGCCCTAATCACACCCACCCACCGTGGACTCACGAATGCCTCAAAGTTGACAGTTTCCTGTTTCTCACGTTCCCCAGGTGCTTTTCTTACTACATTATGACCTTTGCCTGATGCACCTGCCACTCTTAGGGGCTTGAGATCCTAATCATGTTTACACACCAGCCCAAGCTACCTTGCTCCTCAAAAAGCCACCCTGACAGGTGCCTGTGAGGACTCCTGTTAAAGCCAGAGACCAAGGATGCGGCTCAGTCCATAAAGTGCTTGCCTAGCATGCGTGAATCTCTGGGTTCAACCCCCCTCACCTCATCAAACCAGGTTGGGTGGAACATGTCTGTAATCTTGGCCCTCGGGAGGTAAAGGCAGGAGGATCAGGAGTTCAAGACCAGCCTCAATTACACAGCAAGTTTGGGGCCAGCCTGGATTATATGAGATCCTCAGCAAACAGACAAGCAACAAAACAAAAGCTAGATGCCAGGAGAAGTATGGTGGAAGATGCTTCTAATACCAGCATTTGGGAAGCTAAGCGGGAAGGGCTGAGAGTTCCAGACCAGTGTAGGTGACACGGGGAGATCCCGACTCAAGAAACAAAATTAAATACCTAGATGCATTGTTTGTGACATCTGTCACATTTCCCCTCTGAGAATTATTTGTGCATATTATTAATCTTCCACCGTGGTTAAAGTCCTAAGATGCAGGGCTTAGAACCCACGTCCTTCATTTATTTTGACAATATCTTCCATGCTATACAGCAATGTGCTCAGGACAAAGAAGGCTCCACATTCAATGCGCTGAGAAAGAGAATTGTGAGTGAGCAGGCTTTGCCCTGAGATGACTTTGAGATTAATATAGTGCCAGGTGGGCAACGGCGGGAGCTCTCCCAGCCCTTAGAAGACTTGAGGATAGCTAATGCTCCTGGTTCAGTGTCTAGAGCTATACTGTGCAAAGTTAAGAGTCTCAACACATCTATGCCTTTGCCTGTGCATAACCTGCTGTAAGCAAACAGTGTTCATCTTGAGAAAAACATGAATCTAACTAAGGAACTCACTGACAAAAATAGTATTAGAAAGATGGTCATATATTCTTTCCTAATAGAAATATTACATTTGTAGTGCTTTTTTTTTTTTTTTTTACTGTTACCAGGCAACCCAATGTCTAGCTCTAGAAGTAAATATTGGCCCATTCCGCTGTCTACCTGCATGTACTAGCATTTTGCTACAGCCCTGGAATCCAGTGTTGAACCCTGATAACTTTAGGCCCTCATGTCCACTCTGTCTGTGAGAGCTTGTAAAAACCAGACTGATCCATTCTCATGCATTTTATTTCATGCTGTACGGGGTCATGGATTCCGAAAATGGAGAGAAATAGTGACAGGCCAGGCAACAGACTGGGGTCTTGATATACAAGCTGACAGGCTTCTACAGAATGAAGACTGGTGACTATAGAGGGAGGCTGGAGTGTGGCCTGAGCTCCAGAGGATGTTAGAGGTAGAAACTGACTTCGGCAGGGTGAGCAGCATGAACGAAGGAATGAAAACATAAAGACATGTAGATGGAGCAGTGGCGGCTGGTGGAAGGGGGTGGACAGCAAAAGAACGTAGCTAACAATGGCAGCCACCAGCAGTGGTGTGTCACTCATATACCAGACACTGTGTAGGAGTGCTCCAGAGATTTTCATATTAGCTTGTCCCAATGACCCTGGAATAGGTACGGTCATTTTTATCATTCACAGAAGAGGAGCCTGGGGGGTGGGGCAGGGGCGGGGGTGGAGCTGCTAACTTCCTCAGGGTCACTGAGCTAGGAACTTCAAGAGCTGAGACTGAGGGCCAGCTTTACTCTCCCACCTTCTGATCCTGATTCAGGAACATTCCTCCCGTCAAGCCTGCCATAGCTGAGGAACGAGACGTCGCCTGACACCCCGGAGAGCAAGGCGCTGAGTGATGAGCTAATTTGGAAGTGTAACTCAAAGCCCTTCTGTGACTGAACTGTCAGGGCAGATGCACTCACCCATCATCAGGGATACTCACACCGTTGTGTCCGGCCCCACCCAGATGATCATTTTATTGTCTGCCCTTCGTCATGAGTAATGTCACTTTCCATTTTAAGCAGGGAGCTTCAGGAGATGACCACAGTGTAAGCCATGATTTAAAGCTAAGCGCTGCCTGGGTAGTTACTCACTCTCTTCAAGATGTGGCTGGCACACACCCTCCTACTTGGGTCACTGCAGGAAGACCTGCTTGCCTTCTGGAGCTTGAAGGCGATCTGAATGCTCCAGAGTCAGACTAGGCGCGATGCCAGGGTGTGTGAAGGCTGGTGGCTTGGCTGGCTGTCCACCTGAAATGCTGGCTTGCTCTAAGTCCCCTGTGTATACTATGATTGTGTTGCTCGCTCATTCGCGTGGCATTTGTTGAGGCCCTACTATGTGCCAGGCAGTCTGGTTCTCTGCTAAAGATCCTGCCAGCGGCTGCACAGCTACCGGCCTAGGGAAGATGAGCAGGCCTCTATCATAAAATGTAACAGCCATCAGGGGAAACATGTCATCTGGAAGACCAGGGAGGTTTGGGGACTAACAGCCAGAGAACTGAATGCCACAGTAGACAGGAAGGACAAAGAAAAGTGGACTGGCTTTCTGAATTGTAAACAACCAAAACTAAAGTTTGGAAAGCCTGTTTTTTTTTTTTTTTCCAAGAGTCACTGGGAAGGCATTCTGGCCCCAAGTTGCAATGCAGGAAATCTTTCCTCAGACAAGACCTATGTGTGGTGTGTGTGTGTGTGTGTGTGTGTGTGTGTGTGTGTGTGTGTGTGCAGGAAATCTTTCCTCAGATAAGACCTATGTGGGGTGGGAGGGGGGGTGCTGGGTGTGTAGAAGAATGAACGATGGAGATGGGTGGGGCTGACAATGCTGGGCAGTCAAGGATGACAAACGTCCAGAGAAACAGGTAGAAGTAGGGAAGGTGGGGAGGGGAAGGCTGGCTCAGGGATGACCTAAGACATTCTGAGTCAGAGAAGCCAGAGGCCCGGCTTAAAGAGAGCACTGGCTTACAGAGAGAAGCAGGCACCAGGCACAGCCAGGCTCCCAAGGGATTCCTGGCCAGAGACATCGTCTCACCTCTGAAGGCATCTCTTCAGAAAGGCAGCCATGTGCCAGCAGGTAAGCAGAAACTATGTTCTAAGCCTTCTTTGTGTTTGAGTGCTCCTGGGGCCATTCTGGAGGGCACCGTTCCTGCTGTATGGTTTGGGCTTTTAGAGCCAACTAACTCAGAACTAAGTTCCCCATGTGGTAGGTGGAAAAGATGAGGAGAAGCCAACGGGCATGAAGCAGCCAATCTGGCATGGCTGTGCCAACACAAGCCAAGGTGCACCATCTCAATTCCCCCTCTTACTATGCCGGTCAGTTTACACATGAAGGACTGGTATGCAAAGGCTAACGACTTGGCAAAGAGTCCATGGCAGGAACACTGTGGAACCAGGGGACAAGCGCACATCTGGCTGACCACAGCTGTATGCTGACAGGAACGTGAGGAAATGAGGGTAAGATGAGGATAAGCGATCAGCTGAGAAGAAGACCCTTTCCTATACTAAATGTATAACAAGGGTCCCTGAGCAATCACCTCCTGCTTGAACCTCAAAGTCAGCTCCTAAGAAATTTCAGGCTTTATTTGGCGGGGGGAGGGGCATCCCTGATTTCCTGAAGGGACCCTTGAGTGAGGAACTTTCAGCACAAACTCAAGGTGCTAACTTCAGGACTAGCAAGGGGTGGATCCAGTATTTTTAAATTAATTATTAAAATTTCTCTGCTTATAAACTGTACAGAAAGGTTCCTTATAAACTGTACAGAAAATATAGAACACACACAAAAAATAAAATGATAGGTATTAAACAAATAAAACAGATGGTTAAAGGTATCTTATCTATAATCTTACCGCCTGATGCTGACTATGGCCGTATTTTGAGGAGTGTGTGTATTCTATAGTATGCATGTATATGTAAATATATGTATATATATGTGTGTGTGTATGTATGTATGTAATTTGTAGTCTTTCCTCTCAGTCATATATATTACTATTACCTTTTAAAATCACAGTTCTTAATATCAGAAATTGTCATTGCCTAATTTAATCTCCATTCTCAAGGAAGACTTGTGTACTAATGGACAAGTTTGGAAGTCCACTAAGTGAGTGGAGGTTAGCAGAGCCGGCAGGGACTGCCACTTTGTTCAGATGCGTGGACAGAAGCTGGACACCATTCATGGGAAGGAAGTGTTTTTAGGAGGCACTAACATTTTCATTCCTTACTCATATTTCTAGCTGGCCGTCAGTGCCCGAGAGGAGAGATGAGGAGGTACAGGACATTGTATAAGACACAAGGTACAGGACAGTTATATTACAGAGACACAAAACAGAAGGGCAGTTTCTAGAGCTGCTCTCTGGGTAGAATCTTCATTCTGACCTCATTTCACCATCACAGGCCTAGGGGGCCCTACGTCTTTGCCAAAGGCAGCTCACCTTCCAGTGTGCAGCACACATGCATGGGTTCTTCCAGACAGGAACTCAGAATGGCCTTCACAGGCTTCCATAGAACTGAGGTGGCTCCAGCAGGTTCAAAGCCAGGCCCATTCAGCTGCTACTGTCCCTGTCTATTCTTGGCACACTGTATGCCACCTACCTTTGCTCCTTCTTCCAAGTCATCAAGAGAAATCCCCGCCTACTCAGGGGCCCTGTGTGTTTGCTTTTTGTATTAGCGCTCAGACATCTGTTTTGCATTGGGATGCAGTAGCTTTGACTGTCTAGTGCATGTACGACACAGAGGCATGGCCAGGGCCCTCCACATTGCTTACCTGTGAGTTTTCTAACCTTGAAATGGCTTAGAACTGTTCCCACGGGCTTCCATCAGGTCTTTGCCCTCCCACCCGTCATTCCCAGGAAATAAGGAAAATGAATGAACTTACTTGAGCTAATAAGCTATAGCTGAGAGAGAACCAAAACCTGGTTCTTCCCCTTCCTTCTTGGTCCCTTCAGTCCCATTTCCTGTCCTGAGGCAAGGTGATGCCACTGCCACGGGCAGCCAATGGGTGAGGTGAATGGAAAGCCGAGGATCAGCTGACTCCTCCTTCAAGGGCAGATATTTGCTCCCAGAAGAGGGCTTCTGTTGTTCAGAGGCTGTCCTCTGCCTTTGTCTTATTTTGCTTTGTTTTAGTTATTTTGAGACAGGGTGGTCTTAAATTCACAATCTTCCCATTTTATCCCCCAAGTGCAGGAATGACGCCTAAATATTCGGAGTCTGGAGTTTTGTTTTTCCCTATTCCATCTACTTTTTTATTTCCTTTCCAAAGTAAACAGTTGATCAGGGAAATGCGAATCCTTAGCGATCAGGGAAATGTAAATCAAAACAACTTTGAGATACCATCTTACACCTGTCAGAATAGCCAAACTCAAAAACACCAATGATAGCCTATGCTGGAGAGGATATGGAGTGAGGGGAACACTCATCCATTGTTGGTGGGAATGCAAACTTGTGCAGCCACTGTGGAAATCAGTGTGGCGGTTTCTCAGGAAACTGGGAGTCAGCCTCCCTCAGGACCCAGCAATTCCACTTTTGGGAATATACCCAAGAGAGGCCCTATCATACTACAAAAGCATTTGTTCAACTATGTTCATAGCAGCACTATTTGTAATAGCCAGAGTAAACAGTTGAATAACACATAGATCTCTTTTCAAAGTTCATCATTTCCAACCAAACCCTCTGTTCTGCTTTTTAGTGCCGTGAGCCTCTCTTTATATGCTCTGTTTGCAAACAAGCTCACAGGCAGTTTGGCTATCTGAAATACCCCTTCCCCTGGGGTTACTTGGTGTCTCAAGAGCCCGAGCTTCCATCCGAAAAACCAGGAGTTTCACTTTGTACATGTGGTACTGTATGATACACTAATCATGAGATAACATGCATAAGGTGCATGATATACTCTTAATTAGCTATGTAAATGTTTGATTTAGATTGCGTTTGTTTCTAGAATGCCCATGAATGGTGAGTGATGCTGTTTTTCTACTTTCAGTGGTGACATCAAGTTTCCATTTACAATGAATTCCAGTCTAAACTCTAAGGTCTTGAAAATGTAAACAATATGATACCCCGCCTCAAAAAAGTGTGTATGTGTGGTGGGGGCTGTAGCTCAGTTGTTAGAGAACTTGCCTAGTGTACATAAGTCCCTGGGTTCAATTCCCAGAACTATAAACTTGACATGGTGGAAACATGCCTGTAATCCCAGCATTAAATGGAGGCAGAAAGATCAGAAATATAAATTCATCCTTCCTTGACTACATAATTAGTCTCTCTCTCTCTCTCTCTCTCTCTCTCTCTCTTTCTGTGTGTGTGTGTGTGTGTGTGTGTGTGTGTGTGTGTGTGTGTGTGTCTTCTCCTAGACATATCTCTAGTGGTTGGGGATTTGAGTTCTGCAATAGAACACCTTCTTAGAAAGCACCAGGGGGTTCATCCTAGTTTAGGGAGGAAATTAGAAATCAAAACCAAAACAAAAACTGAGTCTACCTATAGTATTTCTAAATTATTCAGGACAACACATTCTCCTTATATAGAAAATAAATCCCCTCAATAAACATTCTAACACAGGAGACATAGCAGCAAACACTCCCAAATCAGTCAGCTAAACAACTCGCCGACAGCCAACAGACATCTCAGTGCAAACACAGACATCTGTGGCCTGGATTTGCAGGAAGGCTGAGACACATTCCCAGTGGCTGCTTCACATTACCGTGACCAAGACAGGAGGAGATGCAGTTGGTCCCCACTGGCCCTTCTTTTTGTGCCCCCACAATCTCCATTCTTAGCCATGCCAACCTCCACTGGAACAGCGTGAAGTAACGAGCGTTCTCACTGGGAGAGCCTCTTTCCCCCAGCCCATGCCCTTTCAATTCTCGCACATCTATCTGATCTCTTTTTGGAACAGGAATGTCTTCAAAGTATTACACAGGAATCCTAGTCATCTAATGTAAAGAGTGTCTGTGAATATTCAGGAACATCTACGTCTGCAGGTGAAAGGAGGGCCCGACAACCAAAGCCTGCCCCTTAGGACTGAAGATTCATGGGAAGGGATTAGGGTGGGGGGGATGCAAGCCCAGATGCTAATGATTGTAATTGTAGAGCCCAGAGATTGCCACAAACCGCAGCAGTCAACACACAACAGGATGCTAGAGGAGGAAACAGTGACTTGGGGGCCTGGAAGGGGACAGAATAGGTTCAGGATGGAAGTAGTGTAAGCCTCAGAAGCCTCCGTCCTATAAAAAGGTGGTGTTGATCCCTGCAGCCCCGGCAACCGGTGAGCAAATTTTGAGTCCCCCGCCCACTGTGGACAACTGCAAGAAAGGGGGTCAACATCATACTTGTGGAAACATGACAGCTTCTCGTTGATGAGGAGCCCAAAACCTTCTCCAATAGGACACTTAGACACATTGGAGACACATAATGGAACTTACACATTCCAAGTCTTCTAGTGCCAGTTCCACAGGGATCCCCCCTGCCCACTCCCTACCTACTTACACACTGCCCCTTCTGTTGCCCACGACTCAGTGGGGGCGAGGAGAACAGGTACCATTTCTGATTGTCTTAGTCAGGAGTTCACATTTTTTTCATTTTAATTATGTGCATGTTGGGGGGTGCACATGTGAGTGACGGTGCTGCCGGAGTTCAGAAAAGGGTGTCAGATCCCCTGGAGCTGGAGGTACAGGCATTTGGGAGCTGTCTAACGTGGGTGCTGGAAACCAAGCTCCAGACCTTTGCAAGACAGCCTGAGCTCTTGCCCTCGAGCCATCTCTCCAGCTCCAAGGTGCTCGCTTCTGAAAACGAAAAGGGAATATGCTGGGCTAAGTTTGTAGCTCAGTTGGTAGAGTGTGCGTGTGGCCTTGAATTTGCTCCTCAGCTCTCCCTGTACGAATGAAAACATGCAATGGGGGCTGAGAGTTGACTTTGCTTATTTACCCTCACACACAGTGCCTGCTAAGTTACAGCCATTAAATGCTTGTTGAAAGAATGAGTGAAGAATAGTCTAACTATACCCTACCTCTTCCTCCGTCTCTTCACTGCGGGAAGCTGGAATGTTTCGTGAGGAAGGGGTCAGTGGTTTTAGAAAATGAGTAGGATTTCAGGTCGATTTTGTTAATCAAAAGTCTCACTCTTGGGTTAATAACTGGGGACGCGGTAAAGCTTATCAATCACTGATTCATGAGAAAACCTGAGGCAACGTAAACCTTCTCACCAAAATGTTACACAGGATGGCCACACCACCGCCATTCCTACCACCCTCTTTCCTTTCAACAGATGGATTTTTAACTCCGTGTTTTTGAGATGGGATTGTTTTTAAAAGGTGTTTGTTTAGCACACATGGCGAGGTATGTTGATACATGTGGAAATGTGAAGTGAGCACTTAAGGATACACTATTATTGCCTGGGTTTTTTTTCCTGTTCTTTCTTGGGGTCTTTTTGTCCTTTGAAATAGGATTTTGCTATGTAGCTCAGGCTGGCTCTGAGTTCACTATCTTCCTGTCTAGCACCTCCTTGGTGCCATACTTGAACAGTGAGGTAACTGGCTTGAAGTTAAAGTTTGTTTGTTTTTGTTTGTTTGTTTGTTTTCTTTCTAAGACAGAGTCTCACGAAGCTGAGGATGACTCTGACCTCATAATCCTCCTGCCTCAACCTCCCAAAGGCTAGGATCATGGGTGTGTGTCCCTATTCTGGTTTTATATGATTCTGGGATTGAATCCAGGACTTCATGCAGGCACAGCACTCTACCAAATGAGCTACATCCTCAGCCCCAAGGACCCACTATTATGACTATTGTCACCGTGCTGCGAAGAGGTTTCCACACTTACTCACCCTGACTAAGCAGAACTTTGTGTTCAACAAACTCCTGTTTCCATTCCCTATCTGCAAGCAACCACCACTCTCTGTTTCTCTGAATTTGACTTGTTTTTAAATTCAACATATAAGCAATATCTGTGGCCTCTGTCTTTCTGTACCTGGCTTATCTGCTTAGATAATTTCTCAAGCTTCCTGTATCTTGATGCAAATGACAGTGTTTTCTTCTTTAGTTTAAGGCAGGGCTGGTTACTCACCTTGATGAGAACAGACGCAAGGATTAAGATATCTTGGTTGCAATAGATGTGGGAATAGAAAAGTTGACTTAATCCAATGATTTCAATATATTCAATAGTGGGATTGTTTGCCATCTCTTCAGGTCCAAGGATTTACTTATTTTATATGTATGAGTGTTTGCCTGCACATGTGATATACATACACACGTATATCATATATTTGCATGGTGCCTGTGGAGGCCAGAAGAGGGCACTGGATTCCCTGGAACTGGAGTTAGGGATGGTTGTGATCAACCACGTGAGTGCTGGGAAATGAACCCTGGTCCTCTGCAAGAGTAGCCAATGCTTTTAACCATGGAACCATCTTTCTAACCCTACTCCAACTTTTTTTTCTCATGTATTTTCTTTGAAAATCGTTTTATAGTTTCTGGTTTTACACATTAGATGTCAATCCATTTTGAGTTGGTCTTTGTATTTTTTTCCACTCATTTTTATTGATAGTTCCTTGAACTCACAGAGAAGTTCAGGAATAGTTTACATTTAAAAATGGCTTCTGGAACCCTGAATGTTTTGTAACTCTTCATTGACTTACTTTCTCTTTTGTACTTTTTGATGCCCAGGTCTTACATATACATATTTTAAAATTTACTGCTAAGTAGTTATATACATTTAAATGAAACTGCAAATTATATTTCTTTTAAATTTCAATTTTTTCGGTTTGTATGTTTTGTATATGAGCCAACATATTTATTAAACATGTCTTATATGCCAGACCTGGGAATAAAAAGTTGAGTAAGACCCAGTAGAGAAGTCAGACAGCAAGCATGAGGCTCACACCGAGTCTGAGGAGAAGCAGACGTAACCTGTCTTTCCAAGGCAGGTAGGGGTGATTGACAGGGCTGCTACCAGGCCAACAGGGAAGCAAGATCCAAGGTGAGCACAGTGTTGGCATATTTTGGAACTGGAAGTCACTGGCGGATGTGATGCCAGGGAACTCCTGAGCCATCTGTTTTCTCTCAATACAAAGACCAGGACAGCTTGGAAACTGAGTGGGTCCGCAGGAAGCAGCTAGACTATAAGCTCTGCAGGTGTGCTCACCATCAGAGGATGGAGTAGGATGTGGGGGCAGAAGCCAGGCAAGGTCTCAGCCATTTTCTCTGGCATTACCAAGTGCCAGAGGAACCGGAGGTGGGGAGGCATCTGGAGCATTGGCTCTCTTCCCTAGCCATACCCCTCATAGGAATGGCAGCAGTTGTCAGAGAAGTCAGAACAGTGTGGCTGGAAAGCAGGTCTTGAGGTCACACTCCTCTGTTGAAGGACTGTCTGTCTGTCCAGGCTCCTGTGAGTAGAAGACAGGCAGGAGAGAGGTGGCCAACCATCCCAGTGTTCGGCCTGGCACAACGGAGTGAGCTGGCTCCTATGCCAGGTGTCATCCTGTGAGCCATCATGATGCCTCATTTCAGTCAGCTGCTTAACATCTGAGTCCCGTGTTCCCACAGCATACTGCCTTCTTAAAAAGGTGCCTGGACTGATGTCTCCAAAATATTCTGATCAGGCAGCTGTGAAGAGTGGCTTTGCACCTGGGCCACACCCACACCTGGGAGGCTCCCTTACCCATGGTGTGGGCTTCTTCATGAACATCCTTGCTGAGTCGCTCCACACAGCAGACAGAGTGATCTTTGAAAATTGCAAATCTGATGATGTCGCTCCTCTCTCTCTCCTTGTCTGGTGGTTTCCCACAGTCCTGCCAATAAATGTCCACAAGGCTCCAAGTAACCTGTCAACTGCCCCAGCCCCAGCCTGCCCTCCACCTCCATGGTGGACTCTTTAGTTCCTCGATGGAAATATGCTCTTTCTGAACTCAGCATCTTTGCCACGCCTTTCTCTGCTGCCTCCCGATAGGAGCAAGCCTTCCTCCAGGACACCTTGCCATGCCTCAGGCTTTGTAGATCACTTGACATCTGGCTCCCTGAAACCCCTCACTTCGCTGTTCTAATGCCCAGTTCATCCAGAATTCCTTGCGTCTTTCCTACTGGAATTTGAACTTCAAGAGTGCCTCATTACGTGTGTCTTATTCTCTACTCCTGGTACTGCCAGGTGCTCATTAAAAGCTGCAAGGTAAAGGAAAGACACATCAGATTCTTGAACTCTTGGAAGCAACATTTAAAAAAAATGAGGTTAGGAAGAAGCTAAAACAAAACAATCCTGTCCTGTTTCAGTGCTGGGTGTCACTTCATCTATGATAGACTTGCCTGCTTGTGTGCTGTGGTAAGCCTTAGCTGACTCTTCAGGACCACTTCTGGCTTAGTTCACAATGGTCTGTGTTGTGGATTAACCTTGTTGTACACTGTGAAGATGTGCCACTCAGATTGGTTTAATAAAAAGCTGAACAGCCAATAGCTAGGCAGGATTTTCGGGGCACAGAGAACAGTGGGAAGAAGAGAGAGAGTCACCATCACCAGCCAGACACAAGGAAGCAGGGAAGCAGCATGGGCAGTACAGAGTAAAGGTAACAAACCACGAGGCAGAAAGTAAATTCCTAGAAATCGGTTAATTTAAGTTGTATGATCTAGTTAGAAACACGTCTAAGCTATCAGCTGAGCTTTCGTAAATAATATGAAGTCTCCATGTGGTTATTTGGGAGCTGGAAAGTGGGACAGATGAAGACTTGCTGCAAGTCTGGGCCTTTGTATTAGGTCCCATCAATGCAAAGCCTCGGAGGAAACCCACAAACAGGTGCTCATGCACAACCTAGCCTCTTGCCATGCAACAGAGCAACGAACTCCAGGCTCTGTTTTGCTTTCTCCTCCCCTCATAGGAGGAATAACAACAATTATTCAGTAAAGAAAATAAGAGTAATAGAAAGAAAAATAAACATTGAAATGCACAGTGTCCCTTGGCTACTGCTTCAAAACACACACACACACACACACACACACACACACACACACATACACACAGTAGATTTGGACTCTCAGTGACTTTGCTAAAGGAAGAAAAATAATCAAATTTGTTCCCCTTAGGCAGAACCACTTTTCATTATCTTAATACCAAAAGAGAATTCCCAAGGCCCATAGTTCACACAGTGAGGTAACTTGCTAGACATGGCTTACCAAGCTTACTTGTCCTGGTACATTAGAACTAGGAAAAGGGACTTTGTCAGAATTCCCAGGAAGATGGGCCACACAGAGCAGAAAGCTCAGGGTGTGAGCCCCGTGGTAGGTCCTGTGCTGATAAAAGGAGAGGCAGGTGGGAGGGGAAGCTCAAATCTCCCAGGAATTTCAAAGATGCTGAGCAAAGAAAAATGCCACATATCAGATTGGGCATGCAGAAAGATGGAAGCTGCTTATCCGTCATCTAGTACAAGTAGGGAGGGGTGGATTCTATTTATTTGCTTAAGTTAGCTCTGCCTGAACTAACCCTGGCAACAGGGACCTGTGGCAGGTAGAACAGGAAGTTGACAGCAGCTCATCAAGTCCACTGAGATCTTCGTGAATGTTGAGTACAGTGCATACATTATACCATTTACTCTCCCTGGTTATGTTACACAGGATTATTACCATCTTCAGTCTATGAGAGAGAATGTTGAGATTCAGGGGGTCTGGGGAACTTGCCCAGAGTTATCAGTGAGTTGGTGCCAACTAGACAGGAAGCCAGGCCCCCAGATTTGGAGTTGCTGGTGTAAACCATTATAGTGCATCTCCCAGCTCTCCTGGTGCTTACAATCAAATGGAAAAGGCCTTATAAGGAAAGCCTTCTGATTTTCCAAATCCCTACAAAATGACCCACTAAGCTCTGTTTTATAGCATCTACCGTTCCTAGCCCAAACTTCTGAACTCATCCACATTTCTCCGACAAACCAGTTCAGAAGGCTTACAAACCACATGGTCAGCTTTATTGCAGCAACAACCCCACTCCCTGTACCAATTTTCTGCATTTGTTAATCTTCATGTTGCTGCAATAAAAGATGCTGAGAAAAACAGTCTGAGTGAGGAAGGTTTCATTTTGGTTTAAAGTTTGAGGAGGAAGTCCAGTGGCAGAGAGGGAATGGTGGCAGAGGAGCATGAAGCTGCTGTTCTCACGGTGCCCTCGTTCAGGAAGTGGACAATGCTGAATGCTAGTTCTTGGCTAGCATTTTTTTTATGCCGTACAGAATTCCACCCCATATGATGTTATCCCACACAGTTAGGGTGGGTCTTCCCAGCTGATATAACCAAATGAAGAAAAGCCCTCACAGACACACCGACAGGCTCACCTCTTCAGACATGCTAGATCCTATCAAGCTGACAGTCAGTATGAACCGTGATGATACACTTATATTTATATTTATAAAACTTCACTTTGCAAAAATGTTTACACTTGTAACACAAAAATTAACAGAAGAGCCCAGCACCAAGGCACACAACATATAAATCCAGCAGATAAGAGGGGAAAATAAGACCAGGAGATCAAGGCAAGACTCTAATACACAGAGAGGTCAAGGCCAGCTTAGACTGCATGAGGCCCTCAAAAACAGAAAACAGAGAATTTAATGGGAGTTAATTCTGGCAGAAGTAATCATATACCCTAAAAACATTTTCATTATTATTTACATGGATATTCCAGTTTTCCAGTCTTTGCCTTATATTTAAAGCAACCTAGGTGAATTGTCCATCTCCTCCTTATTTGTTGAATTGATACAAAAGATCAAAAAAAAAGTCATCCCACTTTCCCAGGCATGGGGCACCACGCCCCTGTGGTACAGAAGACAACTTCCAATTACAGTAGTAAAAGAAAGCTCCTTCCAGGATTCCATGTTTTTGTTGTTCGGAGAAGAAAGTTCTTGTTTGAGATCCAACTGCTCAGGAGAACTGCGATTCTATTTGTAACCTAAAGCACCCAGCAGGCAGGATGTAACCAGTGGCATAATGAGTCAGGGACACTCTTCTTTCGAGGAACTTATGGCTGACTTTGACTTATGGGAAGTGTTGGTAATTGCCCTGCAGAGTTAGTTCCCTTTCGATAATGAAAGCTAAGTTCAACTGCTCCCTGCAGCTTGGTCAGTCCAAGTAGGGAATTGTGTAAGAGAACAGAGAACAAGGAAACATCGTGAACCTGCGGGAGGGAGGGAGAGGGCCGAGAGCTGGTGGGGGGATGGGGGGAAGCCCCTCCTTTTCTGGAAGAACTTCTCAGCAGCTTGATTTCTTCCCATCTTTCTATTTTGATGTATAAACAATAGCATCAAAATAATAAACGAGCATTTGACTAAAGCGATGACCTAGCCCACATGGGGGCGATTGCAGAATGGAAATCTGAGTCTGGCCAGATAAATTCCGCTGAGAGAATGACTGAAGAGAGAAGTTCCGAAAAGCAGATAAAATTTCTTTGTCATGTTTGCCTTGAGGAGAGGCACCCTTTCACAGGAAGAAGGTCAAATCCGGGCTATTTTTGTAGATCATTTCAAGTGGTCAGTCGATTTGTTTCCTGTGGTTCCCAGAAATTGGGTAGCAGACTCTCAAGAGGATGTTGGTGATAGGTAACAGGGACTTGATGAGTGAGAACCAACAATTATCTCTATATTTGCCTCTTGTTTCTATAAAAAAAAAATCATCTAGGGGAAAGCCACCTGTCTCAGAAGTGCAAAGTTCATCACAACAGAGAGTAGAGTGGGCATGAAAGCCCTTCAGTGTGGCAGATTCTCGGGTCAAGAATTCACAATCTGAAATTTTCATTTATCTGCTCATCCCCTCTCCCCCGTCTTGCTCATCACCTAACAAGTGTTTGAGCCAACCCTCGAGGACTGAGAAGGAGGTGAAGAGAAATAGTCTCCACCCCAGGAGCTCACTGTAATATTCCTTTAAAAATAATGCTGGTGCCCCCCCCCAGCGGCCTGCCCAAGATCCCAGGGCAGCGGGCTTGCAGAGCAGCCACGAGCCAGGCAGAGGCTGCCAGAGCGGTGCAGATTCCCCGCAGTGAGCAGCAGAGCTGGCTGTAGGCAGGCAGGCAGGAGACAGAGACATGGACTTGTAAAATGAGATTAAAATATTTATTCGGAGTTATGGAGGAAAAGGGGAGGGGGCAGAGAAAGAAAGGAAGAGAGAGAAGGAGAGGGAGAGAAAGAAAGACAGAAACAGAGAAAAGGAGAGAGAGAAAAGACAGAAAACACGTGTGCACACGCCAAGAGAGGGAACAGAAAGAGAGAAAGATGGTGTCAAGAGGTCAGAAGTCGCTGGGAGTGGGCGTGGCTTGCCCCTTAAAGGGACCAGAGACCAAAAGGAATAACACACTGTCTCAGAAAAGAGACGCATCAAAAAAGAACTCAGAGAGAGGGACAGACATCTGTTACAAATGGTGGTGAGCACCGAAGAAGAAAGGAACAGGGAGCTACATGGGGTCTGGAGAGATGGCTCAGTGGTTTAGAGCACTTACTGCTCTTGCAGGGTCTCAGGTTCAATTCCCAGCACCCACATGGTGCTCACAACCATCCAAAACTCAAGTTCCAGGCGATCCCATACCCTCTTTTGATTTTTGTAGATACCAGGCATGAACATGGTGTACATACATACATTCAGGCAAAATATTAATACATATAAGTCTTTCAAAAATTATTATCTTTTGAGAAAGAGAAAGGGAGAGAGAGAATATATAAAAGAAGAACACTAAACTTGGGTGGGGGGGTCAAAGAAAGTCTCTGGGGAGGTGGAACTTCAGATGTCATCTAAAGGGTGAGAAGAAGCCAGCCAATAGCCACTGTTGGGGAAGGCCATTTCTGGAAAGGGAGCAGTTTGTTGGAGGTCTGTGTGGTAAGGACCACAATGAAGTCAGGATCCAAGAATAGATGATGGAGAGGTTGGAATCTGGGGACAAATTAGTGGGAGGATGTGCTGGGCCACATAGCATCATATAGGTCATGCCAGGATTTAGATTTTGCTTTATAGAAATACAAAGTTATAAAAAAAATTAAGCAAGGGAATAACCAGTCTGAATTAAGGTTTTAGCAGGGGTTTTTTTAGAATGCACTCTCTCTGACACTGTGCTTTAAGTGGCATGGAGAATCGTATAAGAAAAGTGGATTCTTTGAGAAAAGAAGAATGATGGTGTATAGGTCAGTGCAAAAATTGGCAAGATAGTTGGTAATGAGGTGTACATTTGGTGAGCTTTCATGGGAGTCAGAGTTTGATTGGTATACCTCAGAAATGCCAGACAGCTAATAAGGCTGGGACTGGGGTAACATGAAGGAAGCCATTGCTGCAGGCTTACTTAGGAACCGTGCAGCATTTTGTGAAAATTCATCTGGACGATGGTGGCGTACACCTCCAGGACTTGGGAGGCACAGGCAGGTGGATCTCTGTGAGTTCAAGGCCAGCCTGGTCTTCAAAGGGAGTTCCAGGACTGTTACATAGAGAAACCCTGTCTAAAAAAAAAACCAACCAGCCAAACAAACAAACAAAATCAATGTAATGGAGTAAATATTTATATTAAAAATATAACATTAATAATGATAAGAATGAGGATGAAAAGACAGGTTGAGTAAAAATGATGAAAATACAATGTGACCAAAACAAACCTGATATGAAACCTAATGAGCTGTGCACATGTTTGTGTGAACATATATGTATGGACAGGGATGTGTGTGTATAATAGTGAAATAGACAGTCATAATCATCATAAACTACCATACCATGACATATTTAGGTCTGAGATGAAACAGGGCAGTGAGGAGAGCTTCCTCGGATGAAGGTGGCACAACAGAATTTGATGCTGAAGAGGCAGAAGCCCCGCCTCAAAATTCTGGGTGTTAATAAGGATTTTTTTTGTCAATCAAACTCTCTGCGCTGCGAAATCTTACAGTGTAAGGATTAGCCCTATGGAGAACAATGTCAAAAAGCAATACTCATACACACACACACACACACACACACACACACACACACATATATATATATATATACATATATATATATTTCCTATAAGATCAGGCCTATGGGAACATCACACGACTGAGGATTCAGCACGTAGGATGAAATTACTGGGAAGAGTTCTGCATTCTTTCTGCCCCACTCCATGGACCCATCCAAAGACTCAGATTTATAGAACTTTAGAAGAGTCCCCTGGAACTTGCCAAGACCAGGGAGGATCCAGGAATGTAGATCCTTGGCTGTCCAGGGGAATTATGGACACAGAAAGAAACCAGGAGACCCTTTGAAGCCTCTCTGTTCTCCTTATTGCCTAATCTGTTTTCAAAGGTCAACAACTTAAGTGTCTCCATTTTTCTTTTCAAGCAACCACACCCAACACAGTGGTTCTTTGGTTCCTAAAACATGAGAGGGGTAGTGGATGCTGAGAAGATAAATGGCTTTGGAAGGTCAGATAGAACAAATGAGGGGGGAGATCATGAGACCTGGACAACTGAGAGCTTTGAGCTACCACAAGCTTGAGTCAGCGTCACTGAGAGGCCTCTGACAGAGGGGTGGGCGGTTGCAGCTATTGGTACCTACCTGCCCTCAGCATTTTCTGAGAAATGGCGTCTTGGCCTTAACGCGTACCTTCCTGGAGACAGGAGATACCAGGGCAGACTTATCTCTTACGTTAGTTCTTGGGTCTAAGATTTCAGCTCACTTCCAAGTGATTTCATCCTTATCCAAGACTGGCTATTCTTCCAAGACCTCTGGTGAGGATGTTGTTCTGCTCCATTTCTGTCATACCCACCCAGGGGCTAAGCTGCATGGGGACCTGGATGTGGAAAGCTATGTTATGGGATCCCGAGAGCCACAGGCAGCACTGAAAGGCAGCGTAAACTGAAACATAGCCCTGTGGGGACTATTCATATGGTTCATACCAAGAGAGCTGGTAAAGACAAGGGATTGCTAAGAATAACCCAACTCCTTAAAAAGAAGAATGCCAAAGGGAACAATTATGCCACTGTCCTAATGCCGTCCCTACAGAAAGTCCTGGAATGTTTGCATCAGAGCTCCGAGCTCTTTTGTTCCTGCCCTTTTGGCTGTGACACCCACAGGGTCCCTTGGCAGACCATGGGCCTTGGCTCTGCCATTGGCTCCCGGCCTGGAGTTCACAGGCTCCAGCTGGGGCCTCCGTAGCTCTCCTTCAAGGTCCAGAACAGACGGACGCGTGAGCAAGCGCCACGGTTTCACTCCTCCCTCGGTACCCAAGGACCTTAAGCAGCAGCCGCACGCTGGTCCTGCCACCTCCTCTTCCAGAGACACCTGGATAACATCTGTCTGGCCAAAACGTGAGTTTTGTCCTTTGTCTTCATCGCATTCCGAGTGAGCAAGGGCTGTCGGAGGTGAGGCTGCCCAATAGTGAGGTGACGTCATAACCAAATGCCTCAGGGGTGAGGGCTTTATTCTTGGCTGAGCCGCAGGTTTACTTGGCCCAAGTGTGCAGTCCCTATGCATCACAGCTGTCTAGGGTTGAGAAAAATGGGGTGATTATGTAGCTTGCAGGAAGAGTAGAAAGCAGTCCTCGATGAGTCCCTGAGAGAAGTTCATTTGTTCAAGCTGCTCCGTGAAACTCCAAATGCCTTAATAGTTTAGTGAAGCAATCCCAAGACATGGTAGGATGAGCGATGTAATAATAGCCTCTACTGATGCCCACTGTGTGTCACCTCCTGCCCAGGCCTTGCTCTGCTCCTTCACTGCACCATCACAAGACTGGCACGATTGGTTTTCTTGGCTGTAATACCGCTGGAGGTGGAACCTAGGGCCGACATGCTAAATGTGACCTTCCTCATTGAGCTCCATTCCCAGTCCCAGGCAAAGCAACAGAGGAGCAGAAAGGTCAAATGACTTGCCAATCATAAAAGGCGTTAGTGAAACCACAGAAACCAAGATCCAAGTCTCAAACTGTGAGAGGTCTTCCTTTTCAGGGGCTTCTCCAATCTTCTAAAGTCAGCCCTTTTCCAAATAGGTTCTGCCCTTGCCCCCAGTCCTTATCAGCATGGCAACTGCTCACCTGCGGAGGGCCAAGATGATCTCACGTGACCCTGGGTCACCTTGAGGCATCAGAAGAACAGCCTGGTGTTAGTCACTGCAACACCTGGGGAAGGGACAGCTGTCAGGGCAAAGACTGTACTTGCATGAAAGCAAATGCCCCTTCTTTGAAATTGTCCATAGGGCTGCATAAGTTACAGCGGTCGGTAGGTTACAAAGAACAGAAAAGGCGAAGGGTCACCCAGTTCAAAGAACATTTGTTCTCTTGATCACACTAAATCCATGATTAAAATCATAGACATAAGATATGGCATAAGAAAACCCTAGGTTCAGATCTTAAACTTTTAACACTGTAACAAGCCAGGATACATTTATGGATTGAAACTATTACTCTTTTTTATTTACCACTTTGTTAAGCAGAATGGGGAGGGGGCAATGCTTCTCTAACAGAATTTCTTTGAGAATTCATTAATGTATACAGCATATTTAGGACCATGTTTGATACACTATACATGTTTAAAAACTTTTACTGCTTATGGTTGTAGCCAGGGCAGGCTCTTGGGTAATGCGTGGTAAGGCAAGCCTTTCACAGTCCAAATAGATAACAAGCACACACTTCAAAAGACTGCGTTTGAAGAAGCTAAGATTTCTAGGTCAAGAGTGGGTGGGGGTTGGGGGGAGAAAAGACTCTGCAAACACGGCCTTCTAAAGAGCAGGGAAGTCAGCTGACTTGGAGTAAGGAATGTCCTTGCTGGGCCCTTGCTGGAGACTGTAAAGTTGCACAACAGATTAAAAAGATTTTTGGAGACACATCAGTAAGACGAGGTTGAAGGAAGGAGAGTGAGGGCTGCAAGAGCCCCTGCAGAATCACTTAACATTTGGCTCTAAGCCCCAGCTTTAATGCATCAGTCTGCAGGAAGGAAGGATATTCCGGTTTAAGATGTGCACAGGTTTTCGGGACACGCTGAACCAGAGTCTCCCATTAAAATTCAGACAGAAAGGGGGCCAGCAGAGCGCACCGCACCGCTGCGCCAGGCGGCCTCTGCTTTTCCTTTCCATGTGGATTCTGTTCTCTGCAGGCACTTAAAAGAACGCCTGACCTCCGGTTGGATGATGGTGTTATGGTGGGGAGGGGTTTGATGGGGGGTGGGGGGGTGTGAATAAGTCAGAGTGCAGAAAATAAAAGATCTCAAATGGAGGAGAAAGAAAAGATGTTGGAGATGGCCCTCCTGGGAGGAGCATCTGCTTCACGCGGTCTCTGTGGAGGGGCGTCAAGGTGAAGGGTAAGACTGGGCGGCTCGGTGATGAACCTGGATTAGATGACAGCCCCACTTCTCGCCAGTTGTCTTTAGTCCAGGCAACAACGGCCTTCTCAGGAACCTGGCCGAGTCTGGCAAGGCAGAATACAGACATCGTAAGGGCAGAAGGCACAGTGGCACACCTTTTTTACCCCAACATTCGTGTGGCAGTGGCAAGTAGACTTTTGTGAGTTCAAGGCCGATCTGGCATACATAGTAAGCTCCAGGTCAGCCACAATTACGTAAAACAATCATCTAGAAAGTTGTTTTTTTTTTATTTTTAAAGAAGTTAGGATGACTCATCTGTCATACACCATGGAACAACCCCAGTGGGGTCCTAGACAGTCCCCTAACCAAACATAAAAGCAACTGTACAGTCCACTAGACAGAGGTTAGCATTACATGGGTAAACAAGGACTGGAAATAGAAAGCCTTTACCACAATGTCAATTATGAAAGTATTTCTAGTTTTTTAAGATTTTGATTGGGAACTAGGGACTTGGGGGCTTTCTTTTCCTTCCTTTGTCTAAATTCCCAGGACATCTGTAGCATCTTCTTCATGGCAGATACAAGGAGTAGAAGTAATTGACACCTGAGGTATGCCATCTTGATCTCCCTCAATCGTTTGACATTGGCAACCCAGGAACAGTATATGCCCAGTAACTTGGGGGTTCCTTGGATTAGAAAGTTCCTGAAGAACTGGAGAGGAGAGTAAGGAGGTAGCACGATGGTAGAGAACTTGTTTAGCATGTAGGAGACACTGGGTTCAATTTCCAGTGCTTAAAAGAAAAGACTGGAGAACAGGACGGTTAAGACCGTAGCCCCTCTCTCATCATTGTCAACACAAGCCTCAACTCTATGAAACTCAGAGAGAGCCCATCATTGTACCGCACGTCCATTTAACCAGTGTTTTTCAAACTGTGGGTTGTGACCTCTTTGACCCTTCCAGAGGGGTCTCACATTAGATAACCTGCAAACAAGACATTTACATTACAATTTATAACAGTAGCAAAATTATAGTTAGGAAGCAGCAACGAAGATGAATATATGGTTGGGAGCCCCGACGGGAGCTGTGTAAAAGGGGTCGCAGCATTAGGAAGGCTGAGAACCACTGATCTAAGCCCATGAAAAGACAACATTGCCGCCTGTAAGTCATGATGGAGCATTCCATCCTAGCAGAGAGATACTTTTCAAGCACTGCTATGTGAAGACTTAAGCTTGGTATAAATCAGCATCGTGGATGGCTGAGTCTGCGCATGGTGTAATCAAGTTAGCAGCATCCAAACGCTCACACATTTTCTGGGCCGGGCTCAGAACTTTAGATGAGTTGTAGGCTAAAAGTCACTGTGAGGCGGCGATGCTCGCCCTCGATCCCTTTAAACCCAGCTCTGGGGAGGCAAAGGAAGGCGGATCTCTGTAAGTCTAAGGCCAGCTTGGTGGTCCACAGGATGAGTTCCAGGACAGTCAGGGCTACACAGAGGAAACCCTGTCTCAAACAACAAGCAACAACAACAACAACAAAAAAAAACAACAACAAAAAACTCACCATGATTCAGTGCAGCAGCCATTTATGGGGAGACTGAGGCTCTATGAGAAAGAATAGTTTACTAGTGAATACCCAGCAAGATTTAAACTCAAGTCAAATGGTAGGCTGATAAATAAGCCATGTGGGGGATGTGTAGAAAGACAAGAAAGAATAGCATTCTTTAAAATATCATTTTAATTGAATAGAATTCATCACTTTCCCACCTACCTCCCTTTTCTCCATCTGGCTCCTCCCAGATGCCCTCCCACCAGCCCCCCCCACCAAGATGAGAGCCTTTTTCTTTGATTATTATTGTTACACACACGCATATGCACACACACACACATGCACAAGTATATAAATATAATCTGTTGAGTCTGTTTCTGTTGTTTGTATTTACAGTTTCATGGCTGACCACTCTGCAATGGGCAGTCAATAAGGGGACTCATCCCTGGAAGACAGCCTTTCTCCTCTGACCTATCGTTAGCTTCCTGTAGCTCTTTGTCTAGGGTGGGGCCCCGTGAAACTTTTTCTTCCATGTTAGCATGTTTGCTGATATTGCCACTGATCCAGTCTTGTTTATGAGGCCATTTCTGTGATATAAGCATTCTCACCAGAGCTTATTTCAAGCTACTAACGATGGCTAGTATGGTTTCTGCTTGGGCCATAATGATCTCTCAAGAACGTGAAGGGTTCAACTCCTGCACACTCCAGTCGAAGTTCACCCCACAGCTGAGTCCACAGTTTGCTGTCAATAATGGAAAAAGAACTTCAGCTCCTGGAAGAGAGCTGGCTTGGGGACAGCAGGCTGATATGCTAGCCCAGGCCAGCCAGCCCCATCACCCTCCGATCCATCCAGAGTACCAAGTACATAGCAGGAGAAATAAGGAGAGCTGGGAACACTCTGTCTCCCTCCCCGCAGTCAAACTTTCCTTCACTGAGGGTGTGCCTGCCTTGGGATGCTCTGTGGCAGAAATAAGGAGACCTGGAATCCTTCTACTGCCCTATCAATCATTTTTCGGTCAGATATGGAGGCCAGACTTGACCCTTGTCCTTCTGGACGCAGTCATTTTAAGAGCATTTCTTTGAAGAAGCAAGGAAATGATCATTACAGATGGGAACAGGGACCGCTCTGGAGGGTTCTCCTATGTAACGCGATTGCAGTGAAAACACTCTGTGTAAGGCTTTGGGCTCAACTTCTCTGTCAGCATCTGCAGGACACCACCTGTTAATCAGGCCTTCTGATAATACATTTCCATCAGGACAGACTTGCCTAGGTATCTGCCAAGTACCAGAAGCAGAGGGAGTCAGTGGCTTCTGTCTCGGAGCTGCAGAGACTAATGAAGAAGGCAGTCAAGAGCACAGTTAAAATGCATTCACTCACTCACGCTACAAATATTTGTCAAGGGCCCGTTAGGTGCCAGGCATCTTGCCAGCCCCTGGTTATACCATGGCGAGAGAGGCAGACAAGTTTCTGCCTCCACGGAACTGGCAGTCTAGTGACGAAGGGAGATATTAATCAAATAATCACGGGCATGAAGATGTAATTAAAAACTTATGACGGGATGGGGAGAATTGGACAAGCGGCCCAGGGCAGGAGGGAGGGCTGTGCTCTCTAGGTCTGCGAGGAAGCTGGGTGGAAGATGAGATGGGGGAAACGCCTGGACCCACAACAGCCACGCAGGCTGTAGTAAGGTTTTGGTGCTTACCCAGCAACAGGGATCCATGGGCAGGTGTGACAGAGGAAGGCAGGTGACAGTGACACCTCTTAGTGCCGCTGAAGGGAGTCCAGAGAACCAACATCTGACCTGGTGTGTGTGGTGTGGACAGGCGTTAGGAGGTCAAGGTTGGGGCGTGTGTCCACACAGAAGTTTCTGGAGGAGGAAATGTGAGAGCTGAATTTTTGAAGGGTGAGTATGATTAGCCAGGCTAGAGTGGAAGGGGAGAGAGAACCTGATGCTGTCAGCTTTGGGCTAAGGCCTGGAAGACAAACGCAAAGGGCGGGGTGGTGGGCACATATAAAAGGCCCAGTTAGATAAGGCAACAGAGCTAGGCAGAGACCAGACCACAAAAGCCTCGCGGGCCATGGCAGGAATCTGCACTTCACCCTAAGGTGGCAGAACTCTACTGAACCAAACATCTGGAGAGAGCAATCCTCTGGTTGCCGAGGTGGGGAGGTCACGAGCAACTGGGCTGAGAGAAAGCAGAGCTAGAGAAGAAAGCACTGCCCAGGCCACGGCCGTCCGTCCAGGTGAGAGTGTAGGGTGTGCAACAGGAAAGAGGAAACTGTCTGGGGACTTTAAAAGGTGAGAGGGCCTTGTCACCACCCGATGGGTGGAAGCGGTTTCTATTCAAACAACAGTCTGATAAAACAAAGGTTTCTATTTGGGTTGAGTCTTGCCCCATGAGTCCTTAAGAGCAATGGTATTCACTCTTCAGTAAAGGAAGATCCTCTCAGTTAAAGAGATAGCCATGGCCTTCCAGCGTCCTCGTCCTTGTTTATAGTTTGTCTCTATATCGGCTGAGACAGACGTATCAAAAGTTCTCACCGTCATCATGAGTTATCAGCTTCCTATTCTCCTCAATGTTAGCCTTGTAGACAGCAAAGTTGTGCCCCCAAATCTGTCTATGGGATTTTCCCATTTATCGCCGTGCAATGATTCCTGTCGCCTGTACGCATTCTTTTCACTTATCAATGTAGCCAGGCCAACTTTTTAATGTTTTGTTATATTTGTCTGTCGTGTTTATGCTTTTAAAATATTTCCTTAGAGAGAGGGGGTGTGGGTACATATTTGTGTGGACGTGTGCATGGGTGAGCATAGGCCATAAGTCAGCCCTGGGTATCTTCCTCAATCATTCTGCACCGTGTTTTCTGAAACAGGCTCTCTCACTGAGCCTGGAGCTTCTTGGGTCAGCTAGGCTGGCTGGCCACTGAGCTTCAAGGACCCTAGGGTCACTGATTACATCACGTGGCTTTTTCACAGTGCTGGGGATCCAGGTGTACATCCTCACCCTTGAGCAGTAGGCATTCTACTGACAGAGTCCTCTCCCTCGCCCCCACTCCCACTCATGGCTCTTTCCTCCACACTTAGTTTAGGTTTGCCTTACCTGCACCTCCTTCTCTCACCTGTCCCCCTGCCCCATCATCCCTGCTTAGACCTTCCACCCCCAGCATCCCTCCTTCCACCTCCAGCATCCCCCCTTCCATCCCCAGCACACCCCCTCCCTCTTTTGCATCCTGTATGCTATAGCTTCCCTCTTCTCTAGCCTTTTGTCACCTCCCAAGGACCTCTTTCTAGTTGCTTACATATAAATACACACATATAAAAAACTAGAAAGTAGGATCTCCATGTGAGAGAGAATACAAAGTCTTTCTGAACCCTGGTTACCTCACTTACATCCATTTTTTTCTGTAAACTTCATAATTTTATCTTTCTTTATGGGTGTCCAAAATCCCCATTGGTATATGTACATTTTTCAATATCCATTCTTCCGTTGGCTGACATCTAGGTTGATTTCATTTCTTAGCTATTGTGAATACGGCAGCAATGGACTGGATGTGAGCGCCCCTGTGGCAGGACACGAAGTCCTTTGGAGTAGTGTAGTTAGGTCACATGGACTTTACTTTTCTGAGAAACCTCCACACAGATATCCATAGTCCCGCATTGGTTTACGCTCTCGCCAACAGTTACCAAAAGCTGTCCCTACTCACATCCTCACCGGCGTTTGTTACCATTTCTTTTATTAGTAGCCATTCTGACTAGGATAAGATGGATCTCTGAGTAGCTTTAATTTTCATTTCCATAATGGCTATGAATGTTGATCAGTTCTTAAAATAGTTATTGGTCATCTATAGTTCAACTTCTCAGAACTTCTCTTCGGTTCCTTACTTAACCCATTTTTGGAGTAGGCCGCTTTACTCTTGTTTAAGTTTTTTGTGTTCTTTATATATTTGAGATATCAGTCTTCTGTCCATTGACAGATCATTTGTCAGTTTGCAAAGATTTTCTTCCCATATACAAGCTGCCTCTTCACTCCATGAGAATTTGTTTTTTTTAAGACTGAATCTTGCTGTGCTTGTCCATAGTGTGCAAGCCACTGACCTTTGTTTAATTTTTACCCTTTTATTTTAACCACTCTGTATCCCTATGTTTTAAATGTATCTCTTGTAGCCAGAATATATATATATATATATATATATATATATATGGATTTTTAAGAGCTCCTATAGCTAAATAATTTAGTCCATTTCTATTTATTGTGACTATAAATATATTTGACTTGATTTTATTCATCTACTTTGGAGCAATATTCTATTTTTTGGAGAATTCATATAAATGCAATTTTACCTACTTCACTCCTCCCCTCTCACCCCTTCCAGTTTTGGCTGAAATGAATTTCATTTGTTTTTAACATTTAATATACACACCTGACTTAATAAAATCTAAAGTGAGCTAGCATCTCCAGAGGTAGTAGTGAGGGATTTGATTAATAGAGATGTGGATATTGTTTAGAACTGGAGCTAAGCCCTGTTTTACACATGCTGGGTCTGAGGACCAACTTCATCTAAACCCACTGTCTTCAATATCTGTATGCAGCTTGCCTTTCTACATGAATAGTTCTCTGTTGCATAAGCAGCAACAGGCGTTAAAACAAACCTATAGGTGCCAATGTTTGTCTGCCCTTGGTTCAGAACCATAAGTCTCTCTCCTCAGCAGTCACCAGAGCCACACTGAGCACAACACCTCCTGGGAACATAGGATTCCCGAGTCACTTCCACGCCTGTCCGCACATCTGGGAACACCAGGATTCCTGAGTCAATTCCATGCCTGTCCGCACATCTGTCCATTCCTGAGTCTGCAGCAATGGCTTGAATTCTCCCTACACAACCAGCTAATCTTTGCCTCCTTCAACTACTCCATTCTCATCTTTGTGATTTAATAAGAGAAGCTTAGCTCATTTACGCCACACAGGGAAGAGAATAAAAATAACTCACTTAAATTAAGCTGACCCACACCACACCTGGCTTCAACTAGTTTAATATAATCATGTGCTCTTATCTTTAAGAAGCTGGATTATATTTTTATACCTCCCATGTGCTTTTTGAATGTTGTGTTTGTTTAACCCTTCAGAGGATTCTGTGTGGTAGGTGGAATGGGGATCATTAGAGGAAGCATGTCCAGAGTGGGCGGAACATCCATGTTCCCATCTGTGTACGCCCAGGGCTGTACAGTAGATGCTTGTTTTCCCACATGGAAAAATGACTTGAGCTCCCAGGCTAGGGTATAAGTCTCCAACTGTTCCATGTGTCTGGTCCAGAGGCCACAGCTAAGCAAGTTCGTCAGCTTCTAACGTGGACGTTCCAGTAGGTTGAGTGTTCCTCTCACTTCTGTGTCACTGAGAAACCAAGAAAATCATCTGGCTTTCCAAAATCGCACCAGCATCCTAAATCCGGGAGTTGACTTGGTGCGGACCGATGAGAGGGAGTCCATTGGACTTGTTCTTCTCTGTCTCCCACACGGAAAATCCCCTCTCCAGATGGCCAATAAGACAGACAAGAGTAACGAAAAGCAGGGCTTGCAAATCCACATTATGTCTAATGCCTGATTTCACTTAGTTAATTGATTCATTTATGAGAGCAATTCGTATAAATCCGCAGGGACACTTGTTAAGGTTGCTGCCTATGGCTTTGCCACACCATATACTTCCTTTATTCATATCCCTTAGCAAATTATGGATTGGTCAAAGAATTCTGAACGGTCCACTTCTCAAAACATAAGTAAATAGTAAATAAAATTAAAAATAAGGGGTTTTCTGGGTGGCGGTGGTGCACGCCTTTAACCCCAGCACTCAGGAGATAGAGGCAGGTGGATCTCTGTGAGTCTGAGGCCAGTTCCTTGTCTTTGAACAAGTTCCAGGACAGCCAGAGTTACGCACAGAGAAACCCTGTCTTGCAAAACCAAAACCAAACAAACAAAAATAAGAGGCTTTCATGCCCCTCCCCACAGGCTTCAGCTGATTCACAAATGGACCTGCCATGGCTATCAGCTCCAAAGCGATGCCAGGCTTATTTTAAGGTGTCGACACGTGGCTTTCAGGATTCAGGTGCAAATGTGAACTAAAGGCTTCATAGAGGGAAGCATCCGCATAGTGCAGCCATCCCGTGACTATCCCACTTACGAGATGAGCAGGCAAAGAATAGAGGTGTGGTCTTACACACTTCAACTCTCACTCTGCTTCAGAAAGAAGGACCCCTGAGAGCCTGCTGGGACTGGCCAAGGTCCCGAGTTGGTGATGAAGGTTCTGAAGGGATGACATCCAGACTGCCTGGCTTCTACCCACATGTAAATGAGAACGTTGGTATCACCCTTAGCCAGAGCTGGTACCTCCAACCCCATCCAGCCTTCTGGTGTATCTATTCCATTTCATCCCAGTTGGAGGAGGCAAAAATACAGGCAGGTAGCGCCAAATCCATGCCCAGCACTTAGCAAACAACCTGACAGGTACTAAAGAGGGAAGGGCGTCCTTGGCATGTAACTGGCCCACATCAGAGGAAATGCAAACATAAAAACTGCCACTGGGGGAGACTCTGAGACAGGGACGTTCTGCTCTCCTAAGACTGGCAATACTAACGGTAACCATTAGAGTGTGGTTATTGTTTCCTGTACAGCAAATTAAATACACAACTTAGGAAGTATGGGAAATGCAATCAGAAACCACCGCGGGAGGAGACCCTGAGACAGCAAGAAAGTTCCGCTCTCCTAAGGTTGCCAATTCCAGTGGTAGCCATTAGACTGTGGCTATTGTTTCCTGCATAGCAAATTAAGTATGCAGTTTAGGATGTACTGGGGATAAAAACAAATGAAAAAGTATATGATCTCTTAGTTGCACTGCTAAGAAGGGAAATCTGTGCGCTAATGGAGCGACACATGAAGTGAGTCACACTTGAAATAGCTACACTGCTTTTCATCGCAGGGATCCAGAGAGCCAGGGTGCAGTCAGTGGTACGGTGTATGTTAAATTAGTATGCAGAGCTGAGCAATGGTAGGGAATGCCTTTAGTTCCAGCACCCAGGAAACAGAATTAGGTGGATCTCTGTGAGTTTGCAGCCAGCCTGGTCTACAAAGTGAGTTCTAGGACAGCTGAGCCTCCACAGAAACCCTGTCTTGAAAAACAACAACAAATTAGAACACAGGAGACTCGATTTCCAGCACTTCTCGGGGGGTGGGGGGATCAAGTGATTCAGAAAGAAGTTGAGTAAGGAACGGGTGAGGGTGGGCTGCTGAAGAGAGAGGAGATGGAAGTGAGCAGAAAGACCAGAGGCTTGAGGTGAAAGGGTGTTGCTTGGAAAATATTGAGAATTTGGAAGAAAAGCACAATGTAAATCATTTACATTTACCTATACAAGGTAAATTATCACTCTGCAGCTATGTGAATAACATTATCTGTCTCTTACTGTCTTATGTGGCAAGAGCAATGTGGCACCATGTGTTAAGGAGTCATTTGCGATAGTCTGACTTTGAATGTGTATGTGTGTGTGTGTGTATGCTTGTATAAACATATATATGGACACACATATACATATATATTTAAATGATATTTTTATATAACATTCAAAGTCAGACTATCTATATCAAAGTCAGACTATATATGTATACACACATTTAAATTTGAGAGATGTCCTTGCAGGGGCCTCCCAAATAGTAGCTGAAACTAAAGTCAGTATCTGACCTGTGAGACTACAGAGTAGGGGCACATACCAGACATACTAACTGCCAATAGCAGAGAAGAAAGATGGATGCTTCCAATTTGAGCCCTAATTACAGTGGGTCACAAAGACAAGTTCTCCAAATTGGTGCTTTGGGTTACGACTGAACAGCTTCCCACGAGAGTTTATGCAGGACTGACCAGAGCATGGCACATGGGGCTCTGGCTGGTCTTGGGAGTTGAGGGTGCTATCAGCATGAGTTTCTTTGGGCCTCAGCAGCTATGTGGAATCTTGCTATAGAGGTAGCAGGGAATAGATGCAGGGGAGGTCGTTGGAGATCACTAGCGTTCAGACCACGATGGTAGGCTGAAAAACAAGTTTATAAAGGCAGGTGTAATTTGATATAATGGGTAAAAACTCCACTTCTGGTCACAACACTTCCATATCAGTGCACTTGTGTAACCTTCTCATAGTAATTAAGGGCAAACTGGGGCTTTGTGTTCACTGACTCATTCTGAGCCTTAGCTTCTTGTTGTTGACCCTACGCAGGCAATTTAACGCCTCTAAGCGCTGATTTAAATTTTTAATAGGAGTTTCAGCGTCCACATTGAAGGATCAGTTAACAAATATTATCTTTCAGCACAGAATATGTTGTTGGTGATGATTATCATTGTTGCTATAAAACCATTTCATTTTATACATACAAACATGTATACACATACATGCGCACACATATGTGATTAAAATCCTGGCAGTAGCATCGTATGCCTTTAATCTCAGCACTTGGGAGGCAGAAGCAGGTGGATCTCTGTGAGCTCAAGGCCAGTCTGGTCTACAGAGCTAGTTCCAGAACAGTTGGGGCTACACAAAAATCCTTGTCTCAAAAAAGCAAAAGCAAAAACTTTCACTGTCTTTGTTGTCGCTAGAACTTTCTTTTTCTAAATGGTTGGGCAAATATATGGCTCAAAATTCTGACTTTCATTGGTTTTGTTTTCAAATCTCCAGTGTCGATGCTTGATACATTTTACACTGGCAGGAATTTTCATAGAGTGGATATATATAATGTTAGAGGTCTATAAAATATTATTACAGGCTCTGTGTTGTAAGTGCATCTCATATTAGAAAATAATTAAGATGAAGATGGTCTGGGTACAGGGACAGACCTGATGAAATGTGTCTTGTGGAAGACTATGAAACCAGGGGTCAGACAGCCTTCAAAATGCTGTCTATGAAAGAGGCCTGGGTGCAGAACTTGCTCTTTAAAAATGCCCCAGGCCCCTCTCTCTGCCTTCATCCCTTCCTCCAGCAAATTTAGAAGGTCGCCATATATTAACCCTTGGTTACCTCTGCTGTACCCGTGGCGCACAGGTGCCCATTTAGCCAGGCCATCTCTGCCCTCTGCCCTCCTTTGGCTTGGCAGTACCGAGTCAAAACAGTGTGAGGGTGGAAGGCAGGACCTCAGCCTCGGCCTCTTGGCTTGTGTGGGTTTCAGCCAGACCCCAGGTGTTATTTTAGTACAGCCTACAGTATTTAATTTGAGGATGTGTGTGGACCAGAAGGAGGGACCAAGACAATGTTTTTCCTATTGACCAAATGATAAATTTGAAGTTCTAAAAAAAAAAAAGAAAGAAAGAAAGAAAAGAAAAGAAAAGAAAAGAAAAAATAAATCTAGCTTGTTGCAAAGCTGTATCCAATTTGTAAGAGAGAATTGTCTGGAAAATGTCTCCCAGGCAAGGGACCACCCCTCTTCTACCACCAGCCACCTCACAGGCCCATCCACCTTGGGTACCACCTGAGCAGTCTGTGGCCCTGCCTGGTCCTTTCCTTCCTGAATATGTCCACCAAACGTTTACTGGAAGAACATTCTACAGGTGTGCTTCATTTCTTTCAGTCCTGAGAGTTCCGCCACCGGTTGCCGCTGAGCCATGGCCGAAGGAGAAATCACCACCTTCACAGCCCTGACAGAGCGGTTTGATCTGCCTGCAGGGAACTACAAGAAACCCAAACTTCTCTACTGCAGCAACGGGGGCCACTTCTTGAGGATCCTTCCGGATGGCACAGTGGATGGGACGAGGGACAGGAGCGACCAGCACAGTAAGCGGCTCTCTAAATGGCACCCGCACTTTCCTGTGTCTTCCCGAGTCCAGCATGGGAACACAATGAGACTGGGTACCCACTTTCCAAGGCTCTATGTGTAGGCAGAATGCATTCAGAAGTAAGATAACACACATGTACATGTACAAAGGGGCTGGCTTTCAGAAGCCAGGGAACTATGGGCTACCACTTAGCTAATTATATCTTACTGCAAGCTTCTGAAGGCCTCTCTGTTGACCTGATATAACCTTGGCTTTGGTTCAATCATTGCACATCCCCTCCCCAGGTTTCTATAAAGTAACAAAAGGTCAGGCCCCCCAAGCCAGTCAAGTCCTGCTCATCCACGATGGGAAGAACCTGATGGTTAGGGACGGGAAATCCTGCACAGAGATATGAGCTCCATTTCAAGTTAACAGACTCTCCAGGTGATGTCTCCACCGGGCTTGAGTTGAGCATCCCCCATCTCTAAGCACAGCCTAACACATCATAAATTATGCAGTTTTCCCGCAGCGCATTGTGCAGATGTGGCTGTGGTATGCAGAAGGGGAGGGGTCAAGTCATTCTCCAGACACTAATGGAGCCAGAAGTGGGAGCCACAGAGTGAGAGGCTGACAATTCCGGACTTTCCCAGCAGCCTGGCTTTCAGACAATGTTGATAAATGGAGGTGTGGCTTAGGGAAAATAATCTTCCCGACCAGTACTGTCTAGCGCCGGTGTGTGTGTGTGTGTGTGTGTGTGTGTGTGTGTGTGTGTGTGTGTGTGTGTGATAGTAAGTGTCTCCTTTCTACTAGAGTCAGGGAGTCCCTGAGTACCACGAGGGTATTAGATGGTGTAGGGAAATCTGATCTGCTCCCTGCATAGAGGAGTGGCAGTCTTCAGAGTTAAACACGTTGCAAGCCAAGACACATGGGAGAGCACAGGAGGGAGGAAGACTCGGGACCCACTTGAAAACGGGATGTGCATTGCTGATGTCGTGGCTTCTGTGTAATTATACCCGGTGTAGGCCCCAAACTTCACAGACTCCGTGCAATGGCGGCTTCTGAGATGGTCCTCGGCTCAGTCTCAGATGCACGTGTGACTGGGATTGTTCCTTCTTCCCCAGAAAGCCGGGGGCTAGGGCTTGCAGTTGGGGCAGGCTCGTGATTTGGGGATTTTGCTTTGATAACTTGTCTTCCGTTGGGCCTCCTACATGTTTTCCATTCTATGAAAAATAGGTACTGGAACAAGCCAAAAAGAGAGATTCTAGAACATTAAAAATAAGCAAGTTTGGGCTGAGTCTGTAGCCCGGTTGATAGAGTGCTCGCCTAGCATAGGAAGCCTCGCCAAATACAAACTGGATATGCCATTATACATCTCTAAGCTCAGCACTCGGGACGGGGAGGGGAGAATAGGCAGAAGCAAAGTCATCCTCCAGCTCCACGGTTGGAGCCGGGCGTAGACTAGAGACCCCCATCTCACAAATGAACTTAGATTTTATCTCATTGTACCAGACAGGTTATACAATTCATGTGTTCGCCCTCACAACCCAGGGGAACAAGCTTTAATTTCTCCGAGTTTTAAATGTTTATAAACCCTATCAATTTCCTGCACTAATGGGGGATATTTTAGTCCCCAAGATCCAAACCAAAGGTGATGATCACTGGTGACATGTTTCTTGAGGCTTGCCTGGTTCTGGAAATCTTAAGTTTCGGGGGAGCAAGAGGTTACAGCTACTGGATTTCTGGACAAACGCCATGTGCCTTCAGTCTGCTCATTCTGTCACTAGCCACGTGGGATGTCTCTGGGTGCATAGCATTGGGACAGCTTGTGGTCACTTAGCTACCGGCTTAAGCTGTCAGAAGCCCCGGGAATTCAGCATAGCTCTGAATCGGGAATTCAGAGAGCTGTAAGGAAGTGGGCACCCAAGGGATGCTGGAATCTCTGCAGTGTGAACTTGAGCACACTTGTACTTTATTTTTCTGCTTAAAAACAAACGAGAATACTGATGACAGGTTTCATGAGAGAGCTAAAGGAAGTAACATAGTAAACGTTCTTGACACAGTGCCGGCCCGGCCCAGGGTAATGGCTCAGTACATGCCAGCAGCCAATGTTACTGTTAGCATCCTGCATCCCTAGACTTGCTGCAGCGTATGGATGTGCAATGTGAGACTAAGGCATTTCTCTAGGCCCACGAAGGGCTGGAATCTAGATTCAGCCTTCTCTGCCAACATTCAAAGCAGTTCTATGAGTTTGCTGTTTGCTTACTCTGGAGCTAAGAACAAGGGCCACAGGGGCAGTGCTAAGATAAACAGGCAGCAATCTGCCCTGTACCGGTTGAAACCACAGTGGACAATCCACCTGCCCCCTGCAGTCAGGGCCCCCGGAATGTTGGTGCTCATGCCCTGCTCTGCCACTTTCTAACCAGACAATAGTCTCTCTGTTTTGCATGAAATACTCTGCTGAAGATGCCTCAAGTTGTGCAGCCGATGATTCTTCTAATCCCCGGTATCCGCTGAGGCCCAGTTTTGGGCAGGCTTTTAATCTCACTGAGACTCAGCTTCCTCTCCTAGAACGGGAGTGCTGGTCTCACTCCTCCTGGGCATGGGCAATCTCCCTGAGTGTGGATCTGTCGCCCTCTACTGCTCAGCAGTGGCACTGCCATTTTGAACCTCGGGCCTCAGAGGCAGAGGCAGCTTTGGGCAGCTTGGAGTGGAAGCCCTGCAGAGCCATCATGAGCCACACACAATCTGCCACATGGAAGTTCTTTTTTTTTTTTTCTTTTTGAGACAGGGTTTCTCTGTGTAGCCCTGACTGTCCTGGAACTCACTCTAGATCAGGCTGATTTTGAACTCAGAGATCCACCTGCTTCTGCTTCTCAAGTGCTGGGGTTAAATAAAGGCATGTGCCATCACAGACCGGCTTAGAAGTTCTATTCTTTAATCATTGGTCTGAACATGACAGGCACCACCGTGCCCCAAAGTTTCCTGAAGAAAGAGTCCCCTTAAAAGTCAGTGAGATACTTAGGTAAATCATAAACCCCAGAAGACAGAACTTGCCTCAGACCTCACAAGACAAAAGTTCATTCCTTTCATAGTGTCTCTTTGTCTTCAGTGATTGACAGGCTGTCACAAAGTGGAGAAATTATTCTGATTTGTCTGTCTTACCCTTCCTCGGGAGAAACAGTTTCCAGGTATCTTACCCGTGGCACCAGCCTCTGGAGGACACTGTGAACTGGCGATCCCAAAAGAGACTTAAGGAAAATGTCTCTACCAGATTCCTGTAGAGACAGGGGGTCAGGGCTTGTGCTTTCACCAAGGCTGGGGTCACAGCTCTGGGCAATGGTCCATACCTGATGCAAACGCTAGTTACAGTGTCATAGTATCCACGATAGAGACAGACAGTGAGGACTACTGAGTTTGGAACCCCTGGGGATGCAGCTGGGGAAAAGAAAGCTTTTGATAGCTGGATGCCAGCCCTGAGAGACTGAGAGAGTCTAGGGAGAGCCACGGGAGCAGGGGAGGTGGCCCGTTCCGTGTTGAACGCAGAGTACGTGAAAGGTGTCACAGATCTGTGCCCCTCTCCTTGGGGTTACACTTCTGCATTCACTCAGGTGTTCCTGGACTGGACTTCTCCGCAGGCCCCTGAGGACAAGGACTTTGTCTCTTGATGGCCGACACTGTGACTTTGGCGTTCAGCATATTGCCCGTCACTTGGTTCAGTGCCCAGTACGCATTAACTTGATGAGCGGCTGACTTATATTGTTGGCAGATAAATTTCAACCCAACACTATCTCAAGAAATACCTATCAAGCACCCACACATGCCAGGCCCTGCCCAGAGGGCCATTTCCACCTGCAAGCCTCTGAGGTCATGAGTCACCATCATGCTGACTGGCCCCCCACGGGGACAGCTTGTGGAGCCTAGTCCCTCTGTTCTAATAGCATTCCCTGAGGATCCCACCACCACCCTGATGCTAGCCCCCTGACAGACAGCACTTCCACCCACAAACTAAACACATTGGCATGTTTGGCCCATCACATGGCTTAGACAGGCAAAAGGAGGTTTGACGTCCCCTAGCTGTGTTTACTGAAGCTGTGACGTTTTGCGGTAGTTACTTTTCCTCTATGCGCCTAGGTTTCCTTGTTTAAAAAATAAAGATCCCAACGGTTCTCTACCTCTTAGGAAATCAGGGCTGTGAAATGCGTCCAACCCACTGCCAGGCCCCTGAATGTTCAAAACAGTGCCATTCTCCGAGGTCACCATCGTCTTCCTCCGTAGGCTCGCTGTGTGTGCCTCCCCATCTAACCTAGCTGACAGCTGGCCGTTAAATGGTAAGCTTGTTCACAAAACCGCTGGTGACTTTACATCCCAGCTTCTCTGAGACTGTCTAGCTGGAGCTCCTGAGACCTGGCATAGAGTCACGGCCTTCCCAGGCCCTAGCCCAGCATGCCCTTTCCATCTAACTTCCCTGGGACAGAGCCACCAGAGCAAAGGCAAAGAGTCCTGTGTTTGTCCGCTCTTCCTGCTGGAGTTTCCTCTCTGGAGAAGGCATGTCGGGGCTTACGCTTCCATAAAGTCAACAGCTGGAACGGCAGCGAGAGAGGAATGGCACACTCTCTCCTAAGCATCCCTAATTTTCAGCCTCCTTGTGGAGCCTACAGCCCCTGGCCTCCCCAGCACGTAGGAAGGAGGCTGTGTTGGGGGGAGGATCCTCGGCACCGCTCGCCACACAGATGGAAATGTTCTTCAGCAGAGTGTGTGCCAATCAAATATTTATAAATCTAGCCACATCCTAAAGGCACCAGGGGAGCTTGCTGGTCCAAAGGATCTTACTGCATTGCCCTGGATCCAGGCAGACCACACTGCAGTGCACTGTTTGGGGGCAGTCCAGACTTCCGCTGTCTGGTCTGATGGGACTCCACATTTAATGGTAAAGGCATTCTATTCCCCACCAGCTTGGACTGCAAGTCAGGACAGCTTTCCAAACAACCGCATTGAGGAGGTCTGGGCCCTGCTGCCATAGCCAGAGAGAGGGGCAGGGCTACAGAGAGGAATGTCCTCCCAACAGGATGCTCCTGCCCGCCATATGTGCTATATCAGCCTCTTAGGTCCCCAAGTCTAACTCAAGACCCTTTGCTTGATTATGGAGATTTTTCTAGAGAAACTACAATATACATACGAACACACACACATATATGTGTCAGTCTATCTCTGAACTAAATAAAACATTTTCTGGCCTTTTTTTCCCCAGATGTTAAAAGATAAGACACCTTTACGAATGTTCGCAAAAGTCTTTTCCATATGTATGCATGCACACGCGCATTTAAAACCGCTGGAATTTTCCCTCTCTAGTCCGTTTTCCTCCTCTTCTGTCTTTAATGTTTTGCAAAGACTGGTTTGTGGTTACACTTTAATTATAAACCCACCGACATAAAACAACCTGGCTGAGTTCTGAATGAGACTGACCTCACTTTGAGTAAACACAACCAAGGACGGGAAGTCTCCAACCCAGAATAAACTGGGCACGTAATCTCTGTGGCCTTTCTCTGGGCAGCAGGCATAAAGGGCAGGCCATGCCACACACAAGCAAGGCCCTCCCCTTTGGCTTCCCAGTCCAAGATACCAGCTGTCATCTTTGCTAGAAAAAATCCCTACTGCAGGACAGGGGTAGGCATGGAGTGTGAGCCTTAGAGATCGCTGCTCTTGGCACTAGCCATCTTGGATTCTTTTCCTTCCTTTCTGCTCTAGAAAGTAAGGAATCGAAGCGCCTCTCCATGAACAAGCTACTGTTATGACCTCATGGAAGGTTCTGGTCACAGAAGAGAAAGCAGATGCCAGCTAACTCCTTAGGCACGAGGCACAAGTATCCAGGTATAGGCTGGTGGAGCCCCTGAAAAGTGCTGGGCTCCTCATCAGGAAGGGGCATAAGCACACAGAGACCACAGGGTGATGAACAGTGAGCACGGAACATGGGAACGTGAGCCACCAAGGTGATTGTGTACATTTCAGGCTGATATTTATGATTTGCATCCTCAAACCAGCACCCTCCAGCATCCAGGCTTAGCACAAATGAGACTCTGGGTTCAATGCCCGGCACCAAAACCAAAACCAGAAATAAAACAAAACACATGAAAATACAACCCTGGATTCTACCAGGACATTTATGGTTACAGATCCACCAACTAGCAAGAGATGGCGTCTCATGCTTTCTATTCCAGTACTCAGGAGCCTGAGGCAGGAGAATCACTGCAAATACCAGATCAGCCTGGAGTACAGAGTGATAAATTGTCACTTAGAAAAAAAAATCGTACCACACAAGCCTTTCCCAAGCCACTTCACGGCAATTTTTATAAGGCTCTGAATTTCCTATTGACCACTAGAGTACCTTTAGAAAATTGTTTCCTGTTCTGCTAAATCAAAATTTGCTGTCTCCATTTCAGACCTGGGCTAAAGGGAGTCTTCAACTAGCTACCGACTTTGTTTTTCATTAACAAGCAGCTTGGAATGCCCAGGGCTGCTGTCCTTCCTGTTCATAGACATCAGGGGCTCCCTCCCAGTGAGGGCATCATTCTCCGCTCAGGGTGCCCACCTGGTAGAGGGTGCTGAATATGGAGAAGTCGGGGCTTTGGGGACCTTCCATCCCATCCTGCACCCCTACCTCTAGTAGTTTTGGGTCTTAAGGATGCTCCCCTCTTATGGATCCTTGTGTTCAAGCCTGAGCTGAGTCACAGACCCACCTCAGAGGTCACCAGGAGCAAGAATCGAGTCTTGGGGCCAGCAAGACTACTTGGCGGGTAAAGCACCTGCTTGCGAGTCTAAACCCTGAGACTGTTTGTTTTTCAGAGAGGCCATGGAAAGGTTTTGGAAGGAGAGACCTGAGTCCAAAAAGCTGTCCTCTGCTCTCCACACATACATCATAGCATGCGTACAACACAGACACTTCCTATACACACAATAAGGAAGAAGGGAAAGAAGAAGGAAGGAAGGAAGGAAGGAAGGAAGGAAGGAAGGAAGGAAGGAAGGAAGGAAGGAAGGAAGGAAAAAACAAAGGAAGGAAAAAAACGAAGGAAGGAAAGAAGGGAAGGGATGAGAGTTTTGGGGAGCTCTGAGGACCTGCCCATTGACAAGAAAGAGAACTTTAAAACATTCCTAGCCCCAGGAGGAAGGAGGAATTGTGGGAGACAGTGATGCCAATGAAAGCTTAGGGAGAGCTCACGTGTATGTAGTAAAACAAAAGCATGCACTCCAGACCGAAGGCCAGGAAACGCCATCAACCCAGAGATGGTTGCAGAACTGATTTTATAGAAACAGAGAGAGCATGAAAATGAATCAGACCATCTCTCTGTGGGTCCCTGGTCCTCTACCACCTTCTCAGGCTCCCCAGGGCAGATGCTGGACACCCCTGACAAGTACCCAGGAAGTTTTACATTTTACACACATCTGTTCATGCGCTACACACACAAGTTTCGAGTAAGGATTTAGTTATTGCTCTGCCATCCCTTTGCGGCTGGATGCCATCTCCTGCTTTTCTCTACAAGAACAGAGGTGAGGAGATGAGAGACAGAGGGACAGGGTCGGGGAGTGGAGGGGGAGTGATATTTAATTGTACTTTTACTCTTTTATCTACTTTTGTCTTCACACAAGGGGCCTTTGATATTGAGCCACTGAGTCATAGTGTGTCTGTCACCCTCGTCTTGTGTAAGCCCTAGATGCATAAACTCCTTCTGGCAATGAGTACAGATTTCAGCACACCTGGGTGGGGTGGGGGCACTGAACGGCTTTCAACCCTTTCCCCTGCTCTGCTGCTACAGGAGGAAGCAGCACACTGTCTGGCCAGCCCCTGCCTCTTTCTGAGATCACACTTCCTCTTCCCTTGAGTGTTCCCTGCAGCCAGCAGCTGAGAGGGTGTAGGTCTGCAGAACTAGAAAGGACTCCCCCCCACCCCCCCACACACACCAGAGGGTTGGACAGCCAGTCAGGGATGTGAGCGGTGTAGGCTGAGCATTGTGCCTTCCTGCCAGCCCTGCTCACAGAAATATATGTGGAGGAAACGCAGCCAGAAAGAAACCCAGCGAAAATGAGCTACGAAACTTGGACATCCTGGAGAAATAATATTTAGAGAGGAAACTCTTGAGCCGGCTCTCACCAACACACCATCCCTGGCTCCCTGGCCGAGGTCTAAGGTCACGTGCTAGGCAGGCCCCAGCTCTTGTTTACCTCTGTGAGATCTTTCCAAGGCCAGGATGGGAGTTGAAGAACTTGCCCTCACCCAGCCCTGCAGCAAGAAACAGAGCTTGGGCATTAAATGCTTTAAAAAACAAACAAACAAACAAACAAACCTTCCACACGGGAGTTTGGTGGAACAGCCCTGTGATTCTCGTAGTTGGGCAACAGAGGCAAGAAGATTGAGAGTTTGAGGTCATCCTTGGCTCCTTGGCTACACAGCAAGTTTGAGGCCAGAATGCACTACCTGGAGCCCTATCTCAAAAAAAAAAAAAAAAAAACCAAAAAATAAAAAACAAAAAACAAAAAAAAAAACCAATTTATTATGGGATCCTGGGCTTGAACTCAGGTCAGTAGTCCGCACAGCAGAGCTTTAACCACTGAGCCATCTCACAGCCCTTACAACTTTTCTTCGTAGGGCTATACGAACATCTTTATTTATTTTTGATTTTCAAGAGAGAATCTCACAGGCTCTTAACCATGATCCTTCCATAGCCACCCCAGCCCCTGTTCAGGCCTTGGGCCCCACTAATTTCCTCACTGTATTTACGTATTTGTTTATTCTGGGTTTTTCATGCAACTGCAATCACAGACTTCCCTGTATCACAGCATGCATTACGGCTGCGTTCTTTTACCTGGACACACCATGCCATTCTGTTCCCCAGAGCATCGTGTCATACTTAGCCACATGCTTCACAGACAGTTAGATCTAGAGAGAACTTGATAGACATGGAACCTAACAACCACCATTGTGCCCAAGATGGATTAAGTAGCCTGGCCAGGGTCACCCCACTAGTTGGAGGCAGAATCCGGCCTCAATTCTCATATCTCTTTTCTTGGCCCCATTAATCCCAGAGAATTAATTCCAGAGAATTTGAGTTGGAAACACAACTCAAAAACCGCAGCTTGTTGAGGGTGGCTTGACAGAACCATTTCTGCCAACATTAGCCCAATGACATCCACTCATCAGATACGACTGGCCACAGTGTGAAGTACATGTTAGAAAACACCAGGGACCCAAGGAGTCAAGAAGACAAGAGAGACAAATTCCTTCCCTTCCTTTCTTTCTGCTTCCTGGATAAGGCTTTTGAGTAATAAAATAATTATATGCGAGTATAGGAAAGAAAAGAGAAAGAGTAAGAATGGGGGGACATGGGCACTATGGAGGCACAGGCCGGGGGTGGGGAAGGGGCAGACAGGACTCACGGGCAGAGTATCGCAGATACTTGAGCAGGCTTCTCCAAGAAGACATTTAGGCAGAGGTCTGAAGGAGGAAGAAAGCAAACTTTACAAACATCTGGAGGAAAAAGATGCCAGGCAGGGCATAGGATGTGCAAGGATCCTTAAGTACGAAAGAGTTTGGTGAGGGCTGAGGAGATAGCTCAGTCAGGAAAACGCGTGAAGACACAGGGTTCATTCCCAGAGGCATGTGAAGAAGCTGGGTGTAGTGATGCACGCTTGTAATCCCAGTGCTAGGGAAGATGGCGGCAGGCAGGTTCCTCAGCTCTCTGGCTAGCCGAGAAAAAGCAGTGAGTTCCGGACCAAAAAACCATCCTATCCCAAAGCACAAGGTGGATAGAGCCTGAGGAACAGCATCCACGATTGTTCTCTTAACTTCACGCTCACAAGTGCATGCAGGCACATGCACGCGTGCGCGCGCACACACACACACACACACACACATGCACAAACTGAAAGTTACACAGGTATAGCAGAGTGAGCAAGTGACTGCTCTGAGAGGCTGGAAAGAGCAGCTCCTAGATGTTCTTAGGCCTACTGTCTCATGACCAGACTTTCAGAGATGACCAGAGTTAGGGAGACCAGTAGGAATGGAAGTCGGTAGCTCCCAGCTCCCTTCCTGTAATTTCAACTGTCTCTGCTCACCACAGGAAGCTGGGGGAAATCTTGAGTCTCTACAGCAGACTTCCGAGGATGGAGAGGTACATCTTCTAGAGGTGATGTAACTCCTGCGTGAATTGTAGGATGAGGAAAGCAGAGGGGAAGGGGGAAACGCCAGCACATCTGTCAGGATGTGGTCAACGGTCAAAGTACAGATAGCTACAGAATGGAGCACAAGTCAACTAGCAAAAAGAACAGTAAAGAGGGCAGAGAGATGGTTCAGCAATTAAGACCACTGGCTACGCTCCCACAGGACCTGGGTTCAATTCCCAGCCCCCACAGAGCAGCTCACAGCGGTCTGTAAATTCAGTCCCAGAGGCTCTGAATCTATCTTCTGATCTCCGCAAGCACTGCACACAAATGGTACACACACACACACACACACACACACACGTGCAGTGTAAACACTCATACACTTAAATTTTCACGCACACACCCCAAAAGCAAACTCTTTCATCACTGACAGCTGTTAAGAAAAACCAGGGGTGGAGAACCGTGTGAAGAGAACGCTAACGCTGTCGCAGAGGGGAGCCTATGTGTTTGGCAGTCACGCACATGCTCTCTCGAGAAATGCATACATGCGCCATCTCTAGGAGTGGCCTTCTGTGTGCTTCCATCTCCCAGGATGAAGCTTATGTGCAGGAAGGGAGGGCCAGGAGCTCAGCCACTGAAGCTGCATACCCATCACTGTACTGAAGGAGGGAATGGAGGGGTCTAAGTAGACCCACAGAGAAATCCGTCAAGTCCATTGCCCTCCAACCCAGCCCTGTTTATTGGGCTGATTTCATTATGAGTAGAAGTGAAGTAAAACTCCACATACCTCTTAACTGTATTTTCCTGTCATAATCCTGACCCCTGCCTAGGCCATGGCCACCACTAATCTACTTTCTAGACTTTCTTACTTTTGGCCTTCTCACTCCAAGTCAGAATGACAGTTGTGACAGTCTAGAGACTAAAGAAATTGTCCAAAGGAGTCCAACATTAATTCTGTCTCCCAAGGATAACCATTAACGCATTTCTCTTCTGAGGTCAACAAGCAAAATAACAATCATCCATTGGGTATTAGCCTCTGACATACGTCCATCACTACCCAAAGCTCCTTGGGAGAACCAACCAGAACACATGGTGATAGGTGTTTTAAGCAACTTGGGATCCTTGCCTTCAGTCGCAAGGTGTCTTAGCATGGGTTCCAGGACCGTTAGGGTGCTCTCTGCATCAGAGGATGTTTTGCACATGCTTGGCCTCTGCCCACTAATGCCAGTCTCCTTCTCCACCCGCTCCAGCTGTAATGACACAGACAATCCCCAGGCATCCCTTGTGAAAGAAAATGGACCCCAGTTGAAAACATTGCTTTTGTCCCATCCCTGCATTTATGGGTAAATGGGTAACTCCTTCCCTTCCCTGAGCACTTCCGCTCTGCCAGGGCCCCATCTGGGATGCCTTGGGAGTGGAGAGGTTTACTAAACTTCACTGTGGGTGAGTCCCAACTCCCTGGAACTCTCTCCTCTAGGAAAAGAACAGTTTCTGGGTTTAAGATATTAATGATCTGCCAACATGTGATCTGCCTTGAAAGTGAGTCCCTATCCAGTAGGGCGACAGCTGAAACTGTGGCCGCTGCCTGCTCCACAGTACTCCAAGAACTAGCCGAGCGGAACCAGGGGAACCAGTATCACCTCTCCCTATAACTATTTCCCCTCAGGTGACAGAGGGAGAGGACAGAGGAGCTGGGCAGGTGCGCACAGGGCATATGGGTGGCAAGCCAGCCTTTGTCTCCCCTATTCTCAGGAATGTCACCCCTCATGGACAGAAAGGAAAGGGAGCTACTGTTTTGATTCATCGGAGGGCTCATCCTCCACTGCAAAACGAATGAGCAGAATTTTCCATGGCCGACTGACTGTTCTGGCTGCGGGGCTATTGGCAAAAGTGTTTGTTGACTTTTGCTCGTGTTATTTTCATTCCAGTTCAGCTGCAGCTGAGTGCGGAAAGCGCGGGCGAAGTGTATATAAAGGGGACGGAGACCGGCCAGTACTTGGCTATGGACACGGACGGGCTTTTATACGGCTCAGTAAGTATGAGGCTGACGCCTCCAGACTCAGCCAAGGCTTGAGGTTTCCAGAAGTCTTGTTACGTGGGAGATGCAAATGAAAGACCATCAATTAGTCTTTGTTTGTTATTTTTTCCAGTACGATTCCCACCCTCCACCTTGCTTTATTTTAGGCATGAACATAAAAGAGTTTCTTGTGGTATTCTCTCAAAATACTCCGACTATCGCACAGAGAAGAAATGATGATTGGTAGCTTGCTAACTTGTTGGGCACTCGCTCCAGAATTCCTAATCCTACTCTATTCATTCGGTCCAAAAATGTCCCTGTGTTGAGTAAGAGCTATGTGTGTCTCTTAATGTCCTGCCTGTGTGGTGGTGGAGGAGGGGTGCACCTGTGTGCACATAAGCTCCTGAGGGCCACAGAATAACCTTGGGGATCAGTCCTCAACAGGGTCCCTCACTAGCCTGGAACTTGCCATGTAGACTAAGCTGGCTAGCTAGAAAATGTCAAGGGGAAGGAAAGAAAGAAAGAAAGAAAGAAAGAAAGAAAGAAAGAAAGAAAGAAAGAAAGAAAGAAAGAAAGAGGAGGGAGGGGAGAGAAGGGAGGGGAGGGGAGCAGAAAGGAAGGGAAGGGAAGGGAAGGGAAGGGAAGGGAAGGGAAGGGAAGGGAAGAGAAGAGAAGAGAAGAGAAGAGAAGAGAAGAGAAGAGAAGAAAAGAAAAGAAAAGAAAAGAAAAGAAAAGAAAAGAAAAGAAAAGAAAAGAAAAGAAAAGGCCAGGGTCTGCCTGTCTTCCAATACCAATGTGCTGGGACATGCATACACCACCAAGTCTGACTTCTTTTTTAATGTAGGTACTGGAAACTGAAGTCAGGTTTACTGGGTATTGTTACTTCTCCCATCTCTTAAGCTTTTTAAAAAATCAAAATTGCAGTAGTTTAGGGTTTAAAAAAATTAAATTGTATTAAAATCTGAAGATAATCTCTTCTGTTTCAGGGTCACCTACAATGTTAAAATCAACTTGCAATGCTTTGGATTCAGTGATCCTTTCTCTGTCCGAGCACTTATAAGAATCTTTCCTGTAATTTGTGGCCCAAATCCTTCCCTTTTGGGAAGATGGGGCCTACAAAAAAAGGCTGTCTGGAAAGTAGGTTTAGTGTGGGCTGACCTTCAGTGGTATCAAACTGCCAAAGCAGCCCAGGCTTAAGAAGCCTGCCGGGTGTGAACACAGCGCAGCTACCCCACTGCCCACTAGAGGGCAGAAGATGGAAAAGATGAGTTCAGGTGATTGGAGCTGGGCGTGACTGCTGTCCAAGAAATGGACTTCAAGGCAATTCTCCTAATCACCCATTACATCAGTCAACCATTCCATCTTAGACTCTCAGATGAAGCTCATACATTTCCTACTCTAACTAGCCGTTTGTCTACCGTGAGCCCCGTCTATCGCAACAGACAGTACCTACACAGGCTCAAGAGTGTCCAAAGGGACAGCATGGGAACTTGCTCACCAGCTTCTGGCACCTGGGGGGCCCTGTACTGACGACACCTCTAAGACAAACGATCAGCTTATGAGCCCCACCTACTCACTATGTCTTAGAGATTGCAGCAAGGTTTTAGACTTTTTCTATCTGAAATTAGTTTTGACACTTATTCTGATATTTTACACTTAAATATAAATGTTGAGGGAGAACTGCTTGGAGCCAGTGTTCTCAAGGCTCTAGGGAAAAAAAAACCCTCTCCCACATCAACCATAGCCATCACTGAATTCACCCAAATAAGACCTTAGCCTGTCCTACCTACGAATCTTTGCATATACCACATTGACAAAGAAACAGTCTAACATAGCTGAAAGCTCTGTCTCATGCTCAGAGCAAATTTAAGGTATTCACCCATTCTAATTTCTATTTGTGGTCTGTGTAGAACAGATATTTTTTGTTTTGGAAAATTAAGTTTGAAGCACTGTATAACGAAGTATTAATATAGTTATCTACAGTGGTCTTAAGTGTGTGGGTTTATAAAGCACTAATGGCTTCCTGTATTATTTTCCAGACTTTCTACAATGTGTGTATGTCACTCAAGTAACTGGGACAGGGGACACACGCTAAATATAAAAAATAGAACTAGCCACAACAATAGGTATGAATCAGGGGCTGAGGACCATGTACCCAGCACTGTGCCAAATGTATAGTAAGTTCACACAAAGCCTGGCTGCGTGGTGCAGTAACTCTGAGATGACTGGCCACCTCAGCCATGACTCTGCCACTCTGCCCATCGGCTGCACCAGTGTGACAAAGAACAGCAGGTAGGGTCTGTAGGCCCGACACCCACTAAGGGCCATCATGGGGTAATCCTACTCCAGGGTCATGACGACCCACACAGTTTAAAACCACCTCTTTCCTTCTGTCTCAACAATGTGCCCCAGTACTAGTGTCTGGACCGAGTTCCTCCAGAGGCAGAGTCATTCAATTAAATACTATATTTATAGCCTATTTTGTTCCAGAAGGGTCCACAATGTCTCACCCAGGTGTCACTTCCCCAGACTATAAATGAATAAGAAGCCGGGCACTTCCTGTTGCATAGTTCCTTGCTAATAAAAGCACTGGGGCTGGGATGTCACTCAGCGGTAAACTGTTTGCTTAGCAGAAGTCTGGCTCCCACCCAAGCAGGAAGAGAAAAGAATTCCGTTTACCCACTCGTTAGGTAATGAGCAGCCATCATCCGCAAAGCTGTGTCTAAAGGGAAATACAAGACCAGAGAGGCTAACAAGATTCACCTCTCCATTTGGTCGGTCTTATACCCTAATAAACATGTCCACATATAAAGAACAATGAATGATCTGATAAAAAAAAAAAAAAACTATAGAAACTGTGCTAGAAGAGAGTCCATAAGGATCACATGACTTGGAAAGGGCACAGTCCGATATGGTAGGTCATCAAAAGGACAGTATATAGTGTAAGAATTTCCACATGGTCTCCTTAAATTCAAATTGAGTACGAGCATTCAAAAATCTGCTCCAATAGAAATTTGAAACATTGACTTCTTTCCCACTTAATAGAATAATTGCAGGTGAAATATCAGCTGATAGACTTTTCCCAAGTAACCATATTATTAACATGCTTGGGTATTTCAACAACCCAAAGCCGCACTGGATTCTACTGTGAGGAAGCAACTTTATCCCCTCTAATATCACCTTGCCATGGGCATCTTCCATTGTATTGCCATGATAGCCAATATTTCAAAATCCACCCTCAAAATAGGACTTTATATTCATTCAACTGCCTCCTCATGGCAAAGTCCTAGAAGGGAAATTGTTGCACCAAAGATAATAATGCATGCTTTAGGGCAGGAGGGGCTTGCCTAGCGTGTGGGAGAACTTAAGTTCAATTCCCAGAACTGGAAAAAAGAAGAGAAAGGGAAACACGGAGAGACGGTGTTTCAGATTTTGATACCTATCTTCAAGTCATACTCAGAAAGATATCCTAGCTAATAAATGACTAATAATATTTTAACTTCACTTTTCTGTGGTAGGGATATTGAATATACTTTCATCAGTTTATTGTCCAGTATTAAAACAGCAGATAAGGCGGTGGTGCATGCCTTTAATCCCAGCACTCAAGAGACAGAGGCAGAGAGATTTCTATGAGTTTGAGGCCGGCTTGGTCTACAAAGCAAATTCCAGAACAGACAGTTCTGTAAGACAGAGAAATCCTGTCTAAAAAAAAAAAAAAAAAAAGAAAAGAAAAGAAACAAAAACAAAAGACCTTAATAGGTTATGAATCTATATCTATAGATCATTATACATTCTACATGTGCATGAGGAGATAAGAGAGGGTTTTGTGAAGTGTGAATAGTTGTCTAGAGTTGGGAACATCACTCTGTGGTAGAACATTTGCTTAGAATATACAAGGTCCTGCATTTACTCTCTGGCACTATTTCAACCACCCAACAAACAGATGCCCACAGTGGCCTTTATGCAGGTGGTGAACTTTGTTGGTTTTTTTTTTTTTTCTGTTTTCAACTAAAGCTGTGATTTTCTTTTTTTTTTAACTTTTTTTTTAAAAAAGATTTATTTATTTATTTATTATGTATACAGTATTCTGTCTGTCTGTGTGCTTGCTGGCCAGAAGAGGGCACCAAATCTCATTACAGATGGCTGTGAGCCACCATGTGGTTGCTGGGAATTGAACTCAGGACTTCTGGAAGAGCAGTCAGTGCTCTTAACCTCTGAGCCATCTCTCCAGCCCTTTAACTTTTATTATAAACGTATTTATTGATTGTGTGATGGGGCAGGAAGCAGAACAGGGGAGAGGTGCGCCCTGGTACAAGGGAGAAGGACAGACTACAGCTGGTGGGACCTGGCTCCCTTCTGCCACCACATGGGCCCTTGGAATCAAACTCAAGTCTTTAGGATTGGTGGCAAGTGCTGAGCCACCACCTCATGGCTCCCCTGTGATTTTCTTAAGAGCACAATTCATGGCCTGGCTAGATGACTCTGGGGACAAAGGACATAGCTGTCAAGCCAGAAACTTGAGTTCGATCCCCAGGCCCCACATGTAGAACTGGCTCACAGAAACTGTCTTCTGACCTCCACACATGAGTGGGTAATGTGAGTGCACACACATGTGCACACACATGCACACGTGTGCACATATGTACACATACACACAAAATAAAAAAAATTAAAGAGTATCGTTCTTTTCAGAAACAACTGAAATAAGCAAGATTATTTTCTCTTTCTCTAAGTGGCCAGTCATGGTGGCACATGGCCGTGGAAGGCAGGTAGAAGAGGATCAGGAGTTCAAGGCCTGTCTGAGAGCAACAGAAACGCACTGAAGCTACTCTGTGTGTTTGTATGTGCAAAGCACATTTTACACAAGTATTTGTGTTCATAACAACACTGTGGCAAAAATCCCAGCCTTTTAGTGAAAATCACCAGTGTGGGCAGGAATTTGAGATCCTCACACAGCTAATGAGCAAGAGAGGAAGGGAACCCTATTTCAAACCTCTCACTAATTGTTCTGCCCTCCTCCCCTTGGTTTTTACCCTTTAGCAGACACCAGATGAAGAATGCCTGTTCCTAGAAAGGCTGGAAGAAAACCATTATAACACTTACACATCCAAGAAGCACGCGGAGAAGAACTGGTTTGTGGGCCTCAAGAAGAACGGGAGCTGCAAGCGCGGTCCTCGGACTCACTATGGCCAGAAAGCAATCTTGTTTCTCCCTCTGCCGGTATCTTCTGACTAGAGGGGTCTGCCTGGGTGCTCCCTATTTTGGTTGACCCTAAAATGTTCCCTGACCATTGGCTGCGCTAACCCCCAGCCCACAGAGCCTGAATTCGTAAGCAGTGCTTCTAATAGCCAGCTCACTTTTCTGCTGAGCCCTTCCCCTGCCAGCACAGTTTGGAACAGAAGGACCAAGTTGCTTCTATGGGGCCAACTGGCTGGTCAGTCTAGGTCTTGGTTTGGATTTTCGGTTGCCTTTGGGCACCTGCCACATGCTGGACTTCAGGACACAAAGATGGGGCCATGTGAAGCATCCAGAGGGATCTGAGAAGTTGGTCCTTAGCAGTTCCATGCTCTTTCCCCCTACTGAGAAAGCCCTGGTTTGACTGCCCAGGCACCTAACAGATCTACCCTGCCCCCTACCAGTACCCCACAAATATTAGTAAAGAAACTGATAGTGAAACTGAAGGAATTCCATGATACAGAAATCCTCCACCCACACCCCCTCCCCCATGCACAGATGGCACCTAAAACCAAAAGGGAGTGGCATTTCCGAGGACAACCTAGATGCACGGGATCTCAGCATAGTGTAAGAAGGCCAGGCTCAGCCCAGCAGTAGGTGTTACCAAGAAAACCTCTACCGTTAGGGGAAGAGCCCCGGAAATGGTTTCCTGATAACAGCAAGCACAGTGATCTAGGGGATCTAGGGTTAAGAGAGCGGGTGTAGGAGCGGTGAGGAGAGAAGGGCGCCTTCAGCTGTGGATGCTAACCTCTAAAATGGGGAGATTCTAAACATGAGGAGAGAGGAGGAAGCAAAACCATGACACGGTGTGCTTGGCCACCAAGAAACTGTGGGGTCCCAGGATGATGCCCCCCCAAATCGCACATCCATACAGATCACCTGAGGATTTGGTTTGGCTATGAAAGTTGATTTGACAGGGTTGGTGAGGGAGCGCTGTGTTCGGAAAGTGTCCCCAGGTCCTGGAGATGTTGTTGGCTTCCCCACCACTCTTTCAAGAGCAGGAACTGCTATTCAGACCAAGGTTCCTCGAACCTCACCCTCCTCTGCCTCCACCGCCTGGGTCTCCCTGAACATTCAGGCAGTATCCATGGTAGTCAAGCATGGTTTTAAAGCACTTTTGGCCCAGTCCCACTTAGAAAACATAAAGAAAGCATACCTCAAAAAAAAAAAAAAGTTAAACCTCACCTTTCCCAAGAGACCATTTCTGTTACCATTATTTCTCCAAGCAGGCCTCCTCTTAAAGTAAACTTGGCCCAAGTGGCCATCAAATCAGAAACACTATTCATCTCTGACATATGACACAGATGCCGTGGGAAGGCCTTTCATACGCCATTTCAACATACTGTGAGACTGTATATTTTTGTTGCATCTTATGTAGCTTGAAGGAATTAAACGGACTCGCATTCAGCCAGAAACTAATAATAACTGTGTAGGAGGCGTAAGCTACTTAATTATCGAATACACTACGTTTATGCCTGAGGCTTTTTTCCCTTGTCTTCTACTGTGTTTAAAGACGGGTATCTAGGGGCTGGTGAGGCGGCTTAGTGGTTAAGATGCTTACGGCTCCAGCAAAGACTAGTTCGGTTCCCAGCACGCACATCCCATGCTCACACCTGGTTCTAACTCCAACTCCAGGGACCCAATGTCCTCTTCTGACCTCCGAGGCTGCTGCATGCACAAGTACAAACCCACACACACACACACACAATTATTTTTTTTAATCTAAAGCAACGGTATGGTGGCTGTGGATTAAAACCAATGAGAGTTTTCACTTGTTTGACAAGGATCTACAGGAATTACTCCCTAAAAAAAATTCTTATAACAACACGGTCATATTTAGTATGGGAGAGAGATGATGAAGTTCTGAGAGTCCGAAGTGCTGATGGAGGAGCTGAACTGAGTTGTCTGACAATATGGGTAATAATAACATTCTGCCAGGTGTGGTGGTGCACACCTTTAATCCCAGAACTTAGGAGGCAGAGGCAAGTGGACCTCTGTAAGACTGAGTTAGGCCTGGTCTACACAGCGAGTCCCAGGACAGTCAGGGGTAGGTATATAGAGAGTCCCTGCCTTTAAAAAAGATTTATAATAATTTTAACAATGTTTTGTTTTTTATAATAAGATGATTCATGACCCTATTTTTAGCCTGTAACTTGGCAACTACAATTCTGTTTCGTTTTAGTAAATCTCAGGCACACTGAGAATGATACAACATGGGTTACCATGTCTTTGTATGATGATTTGAAGACGTGGCCAGGAAAAGTGTACGGAGAAGCAATCTACAATACTTAGACTAGTCGGTGGTTTTTATTATATGAACCAAACTCAAGGATAACATTGGCCAAGACAAACTGAAAACCACTGCACACCGATGAAATGGAGTCTGTGATTTCAGAGGCTCAAAGCTCCGCTGTGCACTGGGGCCTCAACAACCAACCAAGCCGCCATCTGCATATTTGCTCAATAGACACTGCAGGCCTGGTGTGTGTCAGGCATTGGATAGTGGCCCCTGGGGACCATGCCAGTCTGGTATCATATCCCTGGGCATCTATTCATGAGGAGAGATGTTGTGGATTAATTTCTCTCAGTCAAGTAAAAACCCAGACTGCATAGATTCCTACTGAATCAAAGTCAATAGTGTGTCCCAGAAATCCCAAATGGTAGATAACCCCCAATAAAGTGATAGGGGACAAGCTTGGCAAAGTCAACTCAGGACTTTCAGTGTTAGCCCTGCGTCTGCCTCACGGGGGTGGACTAGTTTCCAGTCACGAAAAGAGCTGTCAGTTCTTGCAGAAAGGGAGCAGTAAGCCGGTCCCTGTGCTGTTTGGAACATTGAACATGGGAACGTTCAGTTGTGCACTCTCTTCCATAACTAAGTCTCAAAGCCATCTGCTTGTCACGTGCCTCTCACATGCACTCAATTCCAAGCTGACGGTGAAAAGGCGCCCAACGCTCCCTACAATGCATGACGAGCCTATGGGCATTTGACAGTGACATCCTAGAAATGGAGCTGGCCGTTTTCCCCAATGGCCGCCAGTGTGTCCAGACAAAAAGCTAACTGGTACATCAGCTGCCATTGAAGATGAGGTCCCTGCTTTGCACTGAAGGCGGTGGCGCCCAAGTCCTCAGCTCTGCCCAGAACACTTCCTAAAGTCACCACGGTCCCTGGCTGCGAAACAGGCTCTGATGAAGACGCCTGACGTTGTTTACCCCACCCCTCCCCCTCGTATCACACTCTGCACCTTATAGATACTAATAAATGTTGTGTTGATGGGTAACACGTCTCGGGTTTCTGAGCATATCTCTGTGGAAGGACACTGGGCATCTCGGAGGTGACATTGGCCTTTCCAGAGAGTCGACTGCATCTTTTTCTACATTCATCTTACTATTAAGTAGGAGACACTGAAGGCGAATGAGAAAAGTTAAAGCAGAAACAGTTCCACCTTGTTTGGAAGCAAGGCAATAATGAGGGATTTACTATATCTCTGGGAGAGGAATCATCTAGAAACTTATAAGCACGTTTAGCGACTCAAGGACTTTTTCTTCCTTGTACACAGTATGTGAGATCATACAACTATTGTCAAGTTGACAGGCTTCTACTTAAGCTAAGATATTATTAACTGGAAAAAATTAAGGATTTACTCAAAATTTTTGGTCAGTGTCAAAGGGCTTTGTCTTAAGATGTGATGTAAGAATTAAGAACAGGCACTCTGATGCCTAGCATATGGCAGAATTAACGTTCTTGCTCAATGGCTGTCTCTTTTAAGTTCTCTCTCTCTCTCTCTCTCTCTCTCTCTCTCTCTCTCTCTCTCAGTCATGCACATGGACCATCTAGAAAAATAACTGGGCAGGACTGGAGTAGAGCTAAGGAGAGAGAGAGAGCTTCCCCAGAAAGCTCGAGGCCCTGGGTTCAATCTCCAGCCCCACAAAATACAGAAGCTAAACAGATGGGCAGCCTGTACTCACATATAGTTACAATCAACCCTTCTTCTCCTTCTAATGTTGCATGAAGTCCTGGGAGTTGACTCGGCAGCTAAGGTGCAGTTGGGCAGGCCTGGCGATCCCAGTTTGATCCACAAAAAGGTGGAAGGAGAGAATCCACTCCACAGGGCTGTCCTTTGACCTCCACAAGTACACCATGTGTGCCCCCAATAATAATATTGTAAGTTATCTTAAGTGGTACTTCAGAGTTTTGGAGCACCCCCACCCCTCACCATTATAGCCCAGAACATGGAAACCCTTACATATACACCCGGCTGAAACACAATTTCACAAAAAGTATGGGGTACGTTGTGTTCTTTCTGGGAACTAAAAGGTCAAGCCTAGCTTGATTCCAGACCACAGCTTTAATGGGTCACAGCCACAGTTTGAAAAATGCTAGCTTAAAGCAACCATTCTCCTTTCCAGAGATGAAGAGGCCCAATTATGATTCTGCGCCATGACTGTAGTGTTTACAAAGACGTGGTTCATTCTCGAATAAATAGGACAAGGGGACATCCTGTGATACAGGCACCATCTGTTCCAAAGCTTGCTGAGTTCTCTGAGCCATGAGCAATGCGAAATGAACAAAATGATGAGATGCCCTGAGCATCCGCTGCGGCCTCCAGGGCAGGTCCTGCTGGGAATCCAGTAGACTCAGGTCTACTTCCTCTCCCTGGAGAATTCTCACCCTTTGGATATTAGGGTCACTCCCTCCCTGACTCTCACAGTCTTTATCTCTCTGATCTTTCTTGGCCACAGAGTCCTAGTTTATTAGTATTTCTATGAAATGCATAAAATGAGCTGAGCCGGGAAAAGGTTATACCTAGGGCCTTTGAGTATCAATTTCTGGAAATGATCTTCTCACCTCTTATCTACCTAAAACACACACACACACACACACACACAACTTACCAACATGACTCAGTACTGAGGCAAACACCACTGCTGCCCCAATACAGCCTGTACACGAAGTTTGAAATTCTCATTTTTGATGAGCCAACTTTTAGAAGGTGACTCTATGCCTTTTAAATGCTTGAGGGGTTAGTAGAGCTGAGATTGCCCCTTAGGTGTGCCCTTGACCACAAAGAGCAAAATAGAAAATGATTTCATCACTTTCGATGCTTATATGATGGAATTCCTGTTTGCCGAAGGGTTAGGGAGAAGACTCAGGCCCACAGCACAGGGATATTCTTGTCATATTGGCTACCATAATAACAGTGGTCCATTCAACAACAGCAAAATGGTGTCTCTACTTTTCACAAATTAAGTGTTTTTCTTTTTCCATGTTTGTATGTGTATGTGTGGTGGGCATGTGTGTATGGATGTTTTGGATGTGTATGGGCATACCTGGGATGAGGGGAGGGTATTGCATTCACATGTGTGTGACATACACATAAAGGCACAAAGCTGTTGTTGGAAATCATCTCCCAACACTATTGCACCTTAGTTATTCAGATAATGTCTCTCAATGGACTCAGAGCTCACTGATACAGCTAGTCCTACTAGTCTTACTAGCTGGCCTATTCTGGGGATACCCTGTCTTTACCTTCCAAAGCTGGAATTAGTGCATGCAGACCATCATACTCATGTGGCATCTGTGTATGTTCTGGGGATTCAAACTCCATTCTCATACTGGCACTGTGAACACTTGAACCGCTGAGTTATGTCCCCAGCACACAAAAGTTGTTAGGTGCCATCATGACATTATAAGGCAACTGAAGCCCAAATGAACTGTGAAACTACGTATTCTCCATCCCAAAAGCACTAGGGGTAATTTCTTTCATAACCAGTAAAATGATATAATCCCCCTCCCAAACCTGTCCTCTGCTCCCCAGAAAGAACTTCCTTTTGCCATTGCACATAAAACTCATGCTAACTTTCAGCCAGAGCTGGAGGCGCAGGGATGTGGCATCAGGCAGTCACACCGATTCTACTAACAGCCCCTCAAGCTTTGGGGACCCTGTGCTGGATGACTTCTGGAAGCTCGCTGAACATCGGTTCCACTTTGCAGCCGACATCGTGACCATGACATATTATGCTGTTAGCTTTACACCCTGGTTATTAAAACAGGAAATGAGGTCACACACTGCCTGAAGCCAGATGGGGGTTTGCTTCACCCAAGCACATATTATAGGACCTAATTTGGGGGTCTTCCCATGGAGCTTGGATGTCTGTGATGTGGGGAGGAGGATTTTTCAAATCACTTCCTCCTCCCACCCCATCGCACCACATGGGCTAAATTTACAGAAGCTGCAGCTAAACACCGGTGTCTACTTTATGATATAAACGAGCAAAGCCTCACCCCGCCCTAGCTGTGCCTTAGTGAAGGGTTGGGGCCTCCCTGCTGGGAACTCCATTCAGTTTAAGGAGCTCATTCACTTGGTGCAAGTGTTTGAGGATATGAACGTAGAAAGGCAATGTACACAGAAGTGGACTTCATTGTGGTTTTCACATTTTACATTTTCCTGCCACAGGGAAACACTGTGTACAGTCTGGCCCAGAGATGCATAAGCATAAGATGCTAGATTCTCTTACCCACGTGCCTTAGTCAAAATGCTTTCTTCTCTGAAGCAGGTAAAAGGAATGTTCTCGCAGACCAACTTCTTCTGTGTGCGGTGAAAAGGCAGGACTCTGAGAGCCTGGGGACACCAGCTGAGCATCTGGAAGTTCGCTGTGGAGATGAACATGAAACTCTATGACACTCTCAAAACAGGACACCTGCATCAAGAGCCAGACAATGGCGCGGGTTCTAGAACAGGCCAGGCTTTCTCTGACACCACAGGTGCTCCAGAAAGGCTCTGAAGGGAGGGCAAGTGAGACGGAAATGTGGCGCTACCAGACTGTCCCCAACACTGAACTGAGTCAAAGAGAGATGGAGTTTAAGATTACTTGACAACGTGCATGACACTTGGACCTCTGGGGCAAATCTGAGAGGGCAGAAAGCACCCAGCGCCAAAAGCAGGAACAGGAAGTAGAAGCATCTACCCCTGATGCACTAACACATCCACTTATTAATCATTTACTGTCTATGAGTCAGCGTTAAAGCAGGAGACAGGATTCACATCAATAGTGTGAACAGGGAGGTCTTAATGGCGAAGGGAGGGAAAGAGATCCTTAGAGATCTAAGGAACACTGCAAAGACAGGTGCAAGGAGCAGCTACTATTCCCAGGGCTGAAGGGAGGAAAGAATAAACTTGAAACTGGTGCCCCCTCAAGGAAGAGATGTGGGCTGTACTGGGAACATGTGTCTGTAGCCCACTGGATGGCGCTTTAGGAAGCTTCCGACCGGAATGCTGGTGAGGCTCTGCAGAGGCAACTTTCTAGACAGTAATAACAGAGATTGTGTACCAGGTCTCCATAGACACTGCCCCAGCAAGAAGGGAAGCCCCAGAAGCCACAACAAAAGCCCTTCTCCAACAGCGTCCCTCCAGCGCCCTCTGTTGGCAAACCTGACAACACTGGTGGAGGAGAAACGTTTGCAGTCCTGCTCCAGAGTCCCAAAGCAAAGACAGAGTGGGGACTGGGAGCAGATAGGTCATAAACGGACAAGGCATAATCATAGATAATCATAGCTCCTACACTGTGCCAGACCTACAGGGTTTGAAGATTTAAAAAAAAAAAAAAGTATGGTCCTTCCTCCGAGAAAACATGGTGCTGGAGAAAAATATCAAGTGATAATATTTTGGGATTCCTTTAAATTAAAGAATGTTACTATGCACAACCATAGTCCCAGCACTCGGTGGGTGCTGAGGCAGGAGGATTATGAGCTCAAGATTCCAAAGTAAGACCATGTTTCAAAAAAACAAAATAACAAAAGTTACTAATTCTCTAACCTCTCTGATCATCTCAGAAGAACTTCTGATGAGTTCTATCTTCAGGGGGCTAGTTATCACCTAATTTAAATAACCTTGGGGCTGCAGACATGGTTCAGCTGTTAAGAGCACTTGTTACTTTTGCAGAGGATCCAGGTTTGATTCCCAGTGCCCACATGGTAGCCAACAACTGCCTGTAACTCCGGTTCCAGCAAATCCAGTGATATACTATGGTGGTTTGAGAATGACACCATAAGCTTATGTTTGACTATTGTGGTAGTTTGAATGTAATTGGCCCCATAATCCCAAAGGGAGTGGCACTATTAGAAGGTATAGCCTTCTTGGAGTGGGTGGGGCTTTGTTAGAGGAAGTGTGTCCCTGTGTGGGCGGGCATTGAGATCTCTTTTGCTCAGGCTTCACTCAGTGTGATAGACAGTCCATTTCCAGATACTTTCTGATCAAGATGTAGTCAGCACCATGTCTGCCTGCGTACTACCACGCTCCCTGCCATGGCAATAATGAACTGAGTGTCTGAACTGTAAGCAAGTCACCTCAATTAAATGTTTTCCTTTATAGGTGTGTGTGTGTGTATACATATATATTTGTGTATATACATATATATATATTTGTGACTATATATACATATGTATGCAGGTATCAAAGAAAGAGAGGCTATCAGTTTGAGAGGGATGGGAGGGGTTGAAGGGAGAATACCTGGGAGGAGCTGGAAAACAGAAAGGGAGGGAGAAAGTGATGAGTTCATATTTTAAAATATGAAATAAAAGTATACATTAAAATAAATATATAGCTAACAATAAAATGAACATCTGCGTATCATGTGTCCCACATAGACACTCTGCTTCAGGATGAACTTTGTACAAAAGCTCACACAGAGAAATATATCCAACATTCTCAGGCCATAAAACAGTGGGTTTTAACTTACTCAAGAGATGTCTTGAGGAAGTAGGCTGACATCGAAGGCAGAGCAGAAACTGACCCAGATGAAGAGGTATGAGCAAGGCCTGTAAAGAACATTCCAGACAGAGGGAGCAGCCAGGCCAAGTCCCTGTGGCAGAGAGAACACACTAACAGTGAGACTCGAGTGTCAAAACCAGGCAGGGGAGGGGAGCATGGCATGAACTAGAGTGTCCAGGGGGAGAAAGACCAGTAATAGAGAGAAGAAAGTTGAGGGAGAAGGAGCTCCACTAGCAACAATCTGTAAGGAACTGTGCACAGCTGAACGGTAACACATCTCTAGACTGGCTGCCAAAGAACACAAATAATCAGGATCCGTATGCATGTATCTGGCCTGGGTTCAAATCCGAGTCTGTGAAATGTATTCCAGGCTCAAAAGTTTGGAGACTGAGGTTACATTTGCTAAATATTTAGATCTTCCACTGAGGCTTGTGTTCATTATATCCAGCAGGTGGAGTACAGGAAAATGCTTTTGGTTCATAACAAATTCCCTTACACAAAACCGAGACAAAGTTTCCCCACGGCCATGAGTGACAGTTGGAACAGGAAGAAGTGGAAGTGAAAACATGGCGGAATCGGCTTCTTACTGCTAGGACTCCAGACGGTCTGCACTGGGTGCTTCTGTTCAAGTTTGGGGAGCTTTATTATTAATCAATCCGAAAAGAAACAAAGCAGTTTGAAAATAGTCACACATCGAAACCCACATTCTTTGCAAGAAGGAAGAGAAGAGGCAGCTGGGAATCTCTTCAGAGATGGCACTAGCTCCAGAGTTGGGCAAGGAACTGAATGGACGGAGATATCTTTATCCGGGTAAGGAAACAGAGAGCCGCAAGCCTTTCTCACAGACTGAAGGGGAAAAATACAACAGCTTGGAACACACTGAAAAAACTGTTCCCTAAATTCTCTAGGTCACATGGTGAGTCCCTGGGAGAGCAGAGCAACCAGTTAAGGAATGTATGGAGAGTATTTCTGATCTCCGGTTCCTGTAAGAAACATGGCAGATTCTTTATCGTGACCACTATGAATTGATCTTGTTCCATTCAGTAACAGGATGGAGACCAGCCTGCTTGACAATCAAATAATCCAACAGTCCCTGCTATGGAGGAAGGATATTAACAGACCCTGAAGAATCAAACAGAAAACGCTACTGAGGTGTTCACACTGCTGGAGAGTGTGATATACACACGTGTCATTAGGATGTAGCGTGAGGATACTGACAGAAACGTGCGCAGGATGCTACAGGAACACAGGTAGGAGGGAGAATTCTGCCCAGGGGAGCGAGAGAAAGCTTCCCAGAGGATTAACTTGGAACTGAGTCTGAAGAGATGAACGGCTCCAATGCTTGTCTGCTTGTGGGCCACCCAGAGCACTATGCTGAAGCCTCCTCACCAATGCTACCGTGTTGAGGGGAACTGGGTTATGAGGGCATTGTCCTCATCAATGGGATTTGTGCCTCTATGACAAAGACTCTGAAGACCTGCCTTTTTCCTGTCATTATAGAACACTATGGCAAAATCTTAAAGAGCTATAGTGTAGTCGGTGATGGGAAGGGCTAGAGAAATACGCTATCAGCACAGAGCTAAGGCATCTCTGTAGGCATCAGGGTGAAAAAAGCTCTCCTTAGGGCTATGATCACTATTTTGTCCTCAAGAAGACTGGGGACACATATGTATACTATCTGCCTGATGCAGGAACTCTCAGCCTGAGAGACAAACACAAAAATTGGTCGGTGACCTTTGTAGAACACTGAACAAAGGCAGACAGAAAACTCTGCAGGCTCAAATCAGAGCTCCATGTTTACTGCACATCTAATCAGTAGCTCACAACCCAAAAACTACTTAGAAAAGTACTGGAAGAGATGATCGTGGGAAAACGGCACCACTAATACACAAGAACTTCAGGAGCTGAACTACCCAGGTATACATAAGTCCTGTCCGTTGTTCTGTCTCCTTTTCTCTTTCTACCCCATCCCTTCCTTCCTTCCTTCCTTCTTTTTTATCTTTGAAGTAGCATCTCATGTTCTATTCCAAACTGAGTGTAGCTTAGGTTGCTCTTGAACTCTTGATTGTTCTTCCTCAGCCACCCAAGTGAAAGGATTACAGGTGTGAGATATGCTCCATGCTCAATATAACTATCTTCACAGTGATCAAACACATTTTTTTTATAAAAAGATTTCATTTTGAAGAACACAGAGGCCATCACAAGACAAAGCAGATTTAACTCAGAAAGGAACTAATTCGGGCTTTAATGGAAAAAATAGGAACAATGAACTTCTGAGTCTAATGGGCAGAATTTTCAGAAATGGCAGGCAACTCAAATGGTCATGAAAGATATAACTATAAAATACAGGATAACTAAAAAATAAAAACATAATAACAACAATAAAGACTATGAAGAACTTGGAGAGACTCTAAAACCAAGCAGAAGCAAGGGCAAAAAAATTAGTATCAAAGCCACCAGAGTAAGTGGTAAGATTTTTGAGTTGCTATCTTCCTGGCCTGAGAGCAACACCCAATCCTCACAGACACGGTTGTGGACAGAGGAGGAAAGCCATTGTCTCAACTGCTGACAGAGCCAGGGAGCAGAGGTCAAGGCTGAAAATGTAGACAGAACCTGCAGGGAAAACACGGGCAGCAGCAAAAACACGGGAGAATTACAAATTTGTGAGCATAAACTACCCAGATCCCTCATCAGAAGCTAAACCATGCAGATGGGGTGGAGACCCTAAAGGACCTAGTGAAAAATGGACAGACGCCGAGAAGAAATCTGATCCTGGATAGTGGACCGGTCTGCATCTAAGCCAAGTATAGATTCCATCTATGAGCAAGTCATGCGGCAAAACAATGAAATCTTTAAAAAGTATATTTATTGCCAGATGGTGGTGGCACACACCTTTAATCCCAGCACTCAGGAGACAGAAGCAGGCAGATCACTGTGAGTTCCAGCCTGGTCTACAGAGTAAGTTCCAGGACAGGCTCCAAAGCTACACAGAGAAACCCCATCTCAGAAAACAAACAAACAAACAAAAAAACATGCATTTACTTGTATTATTATTAATTTGTATGTGTGTGTTCATTTGTGTATGTGCATGGGGAGGGCAGAGGGTGACACTGGATATCTTTATCGCCCTCCACCTTTAAGAAAAATACATTTAAACTGGGCTTTGGTGGCATACGCCTTTAATCCCAGCACTTGAGAGGCACACATGGGTGAATCTCTGCAAATTCAAGGCCAACCTGGTCTACAGAGCAAATTCCAGAACAGCCAGGACTACACAGAGAAACCCTGTCTTGAAAAACCACAAAAAGAAATATATATTAATTTATTTATTTATATGTGTGTGTGTCTGTGTGTGTCTGTGTGTGTCTGTGTGTGCACCACAGCACATGTGTAGGGTCAAGAAATAACTTGTGGGAGTCCCAGGGATCAAACTCAGGATTATCAGACTTGGCAGCAGGCATGTTTACACACTGAACCATCTTGCTGGCCCCTCACATTATCTTTAGAAACAAAGGTTCTCATTGAACCTGGAACTCACTGATTGGATAGACTGGCTAGCCAATGAGCTCTGGAGGGTCTCATGGCTCCACCCCACCACCACCACTCCCTGCATTAGGGTTACAGAAATTTATGCCCTCACCCAGTTTGTATGAAGGTTCTGGAGATCGAGAGTCATGTGTGCATGGGGGATACTTTATCAACTAAGCTGTCCCCCCAACTCTAAAAAGTTAAATCTTCTAGGCTTAAAATATCAAAGATAGAGGTCAAAACTTTCAAAAAGCAGGCGGGGCGGGGGGGCACCTTAGAAACAAGAAAATCCGAGAACGACTTCCCTCAATGTGAATACTCAGCTAACCACCAAATGACATAGAAACAGGTGAATCCCCAAGGAGCCAAGGGGAAATGCCAGGATATGAAGCCATAGAACAATGGCTCTGGGCTGTCGTACAGAACAAGGGTGATCTCCTACTCGACCCAAAATGTAATGATCCTCAGAAGAACATAACACAATCTAGAGTTGACATCATGTATTTTCTACAAGGCCCAATTTTCCACCAGAGTTACTGTATGCACCATGACACACTGAACTGCGCGGTTCTCAGGGGAGGAGCCGCCCACAGAAACAGACTACGAGTAGTTCCAGATGGTGGAGTAAGAGGCAAAATCTTTAAAGCAGTTAGTAAAAAACAAAACTCAAAAAAATTGGAGGAAAATATGATGTACTGAATGAACTGCTAGGAACTCTAAACACAGAAATGGAGACTAGAAGACAAAATAAAAACAGTAACAATAATAATAGAGAAAGCTAGAATGAAAACGAACAAAACTGAAATTTTGCAAGTCCACTATACTCCCTCAACCAAAAAGCTGGGGACAGACACATCAGTGAACATAAAGACCCTAACAGAGACGCCAAACCCAAACAGCAGGAGAACACCTGGAGTCCCAACCCTCGGAAGGTGAGGCAGAAGGATTGCCAAGAGTCCAAGGCCGAGCAGGGCTACATCATAAGATCCTGTCACAAAAAGAGAACAAGACAAGGAACAAAGCTGAATATAAACGTGAAGGAGACCTGGGGGAACAATATCTAAATGCTCAAGAGACAGATCACTCCGATTCCGAAAGTGGGGAGACCTCGTGAGGTGGCTCAGTGGGTAGAGGCCCTAACTACACCATCGTAGCAACCTGAGTTCTATCCTTCAAGTCCATATAGAAAAGAGAGAACTGACTCCTCCAAATTGTGCTCTGACCTACAACATGCACACACACACACACACACACACACACACACACACACACACGCCAGGAATAAATTCATAATAACAGAAAATTAATGTATTAAGAAAATTTAAAGAGGCCAGGTATGGTAGCACATACCTTTAGTCCCAGCACTCAGAAGGCAGAGACAGGCGAATCTCTGTGAGGTTGAGGCCAGCCTGGTCTACACAGAAGAGTTCCAGGCCAGCCTGGTCTATACACAAGAGATCCAGGCCAGCTGGGGCTTTACTTAAATAAACAAATAGAAAATTTAAGAACTATTTCCTGTAAACTTCCCAAAGAGACTCAAGGAAACTGGGGGCAGGGTGCTGAAAATGTCCACTCTGAATGGAGTGGGGGTTTACACAGTCATTAAAACTCCCCAACTGCAGAGTATAAATGTCTGTATAAAATGTGTCCTATTTTAAAAGGGAAGTGGGAGGAGAAATGGGAGTCCACCGTCAAGAGCACGCCCTACTCTTCTAGAAGCTGATTCCCAGTTGGTCCATTGGCGACTCACACCCTCCTGGAACGCCAGCTCCCGGGAGATCCCGCGCCCTGGCCTCCATTCGTGCCTGTACCACAAGCACATATGTACACACGGGCACACACAAAACTAAAGTAGGGAAATGAAATAGAACAATGCCTGCCATTTAAAAATCTTAAGTATGTAACATCTAAAGAGAATATGAGTGAACATAAAAATAGCTCCGAAGAGAGTATCCGAACATAGGATGGTCAGATAATGGCAGGTACATAGGCATGAAGATGGGAGGTGGGGTAGAGGTGCAGGACGAGGAACCAACAGACCGTGGAGAGGTGCGAGGTGAAAAGCCCACACACTCAGGATACCAGCTTGATGAGAAACAAGAAGCCTACGGTCCCGGAGGCTCAGGACGCCCTGCACAGTGCCAATATCCTTAAGGCAGTGCAACAGCGGGAGCACTCTAGCTGCAGCTGGAGGGAAGAGTGGTCACGTATCACGTGGCAGTTACAGCAGCAGCTGACTCTTCAACGCAATCATAGGAGCAAAGAAAGAAAAGGTCTGTCTTCAAAGAGCTGAGCGAGCATAACCGTTAACCTCCCCGCCGTGGGGACCCCGCTATCACAGTATGTCGCTTCTGCACTTCCGCTTCCGGCTTTCTCATTACGTCTTTGATCCCAGCCCTTCAAAATATGTGCAGTCTTGAGCTGTGAAGGGATTTTATTTAAAGTAAACAGTGGTTAATTGTGCAAGGTGTTAATGGCATGGCAGACTACTGTGAATTGACAGTGTTGATCCAAGTCATTTTTATTATAATATTACTAAAATATGAACAAATATGTAAAGCAAGGTGAAAACTTCTTATGTGTGTATTTTATACAACTATTAAAACTAAACATTTGTTTGATATATAAAAGACTTGTTTATAATTTTTTAAACAATTACAAAGCCAATATAAACAAAGTATGAACACATAGATGGCAGAACGTGCTCTCTTCCTACCTGCGGATGGGCAGGCGGACTGCTTTCAGAGTCTTAGGTGATGCGGGGACAGCGTAGCTGTGCATTTCCTGTACAGCTCACATCCGATAGGGGAGTGGCTCTGAAGGAGCCAGGGTTAGAGTCAGGCTTCTGGGGTTGATATCCACGTGTGACATGGGCGGGTGACTTACGGTCCTGAATGTCTGCCTGTTGTATGGTGAAATGGGGAACACGCAGGGCTGCTATGGGGGTTCAGAGAAGAACACAAGGAAAGCACTCAGCCCGCACCCAGCACATATGAAAGGGCTTTGTGTGACATCGCTCTCAGAGCGGAAATCTGGGCTTCTGGATGATTTTACCTCTCCTCCTGTACCAACTTTTTGGTTTTTGTTTGCTTATTTGTTTCATTTTTCCATATTAGGAATCAAATCCTAGGCAAGCCTTCTATCACTGAACTATATACCCCAGTCCTATTCCATTTTGAAAAACTAGTCAACTTTAAGAAATATCCAACCCCCCAAAAAAATCCATTTGAAGAAAAACTCTCAATGGAGCTAGGTTGCCCAGAACTACTCAATGCAGTGAAATGCCAATGCCCAAGCACCAGGCTGTTTGCACAGCCATTTTATTCTACAGAAGTCTCTTCCATTTACTTTGCCATGGGAAGACCTTTGGTCCTTGTGGGAGCGCACCCCTGGGACCTATAGGAATGTGACCAGAGTGCAGCAGTGGGGATTCAGAGTGCGTTAACAGTGCTTCTAAAAGTTTCTTCCTGAAACACCAGCACCACATACACACACACACACACACACACACACACACACACGCACGCAGATCAGCATACTGGAAATGTAAGCATTTAAGCCAACTGAATCATTTGGGCTGAGAATCTTCAACTTCCTGGAAAGCTAGAGTAGGATGTGATGAAAGATTTGTTACATTTAGAAACAAAAGAACACTTTTAAACACTGGAAAGGAGGATTATTTAGTCTACAAAGAGGACAAACCCAACTGTATGGAAGAACTTTATAACTTTAGTTTCTGTGGAGCTGAAATTTATGCTAGGAAAAGCTGGACAGAGCTCCTGCCATTACTGTTTGGTTTATCAACCAAGGGGAACTCACTAGGGAAAAGAGCAACAGTGAAAGAAAATCCTTCTATTGTTTAAAGACATAACTAGTTGGCTGGAGTGCAGTGATAACTGTAATCTATTCCCTGTTCGTGATGGTCTTGGATTCATTCTGTGTCCAAGGATGACCTTGAGTTTCTGATCCTCCTACATCTACTTCCCAAGTGTTGGGATTACAAGCCTGTGTCACTGTACTGAATGTATGTGCTGCTGGGGCTGTGTGCATGGTAGACAAGTACTCTACCAACTGAACTCTATCTTCAGCCCTCCCGAGGTTCAAACTGCCTCAACTTGCAATTACTCTAAAGGGTGAGGGATTACCTGAACTAGTGGGATGTAGGTGGATTCGGACAGAGTTTCCAAGGAAGCAGGTGCTGCAGTGCGGACAAGGTGCTCCCTGTTTGGTACTTCCTGCCCCTACTTAGCTCTTCCCAACTTGGCAAACTTTAGCACACACAGGCTGGTACTACATGCAAACTACTTAGCAAAGATCACCTCCAGACCCAAGCAGCAAACAACATTCCACAGGCTGAGGAAGCCAAGATCACCTCTAGACCAAAGCAACAAACAACATTCCACAGGTTGGGGAAGCAAAGATCACCTCTAGACCCAAATAACAAACAACATTCCACAGGCTGAGGAAGCAAAGACAGAGACCAGCATCACTGCTGGCCTTCAGCCCTTCTCTAGTGTCTACCGAACTCACAACCAACCTGACATCCTCTTCTTCTCTTGGGGAGACTGAGGCAGTTAGTGAACAAAAAACTAGTGAATTCATTCCTCAATATGAATACAAAGAACAATGACTAGACTCAGACAAAATACCAGATTTTTAGAAACTGGAATCTCCCTCCTTCTAAGAGTTTAAATTTAAAAGTAGAGGTGGAGAAGAAATTGGAATTCGAAATTCTGATGAATAAATTAATATAATTAGTCTATTAATGTACATAGCAATATACTCACAATAGTCAAAAATAGAAAACAACCCAAGGGGCAGAGAAATCTAGAAACAAACGAAACACACACACACACACACACACACACACATATATATATATATATATATGATATATAATTCAGTCTTTAAGATGAGTGAAACAAACCTGGCTTCTTGGAGCATGCCTATACTCCAGAACTTTGGAAATAGTGGCAAGAGGATCCGGAGTTTAAAGGCATCCTCAATTATAGATGGAATTCCAGGACAACAGGATGATGTAAGACTCTATCAGAAGGAAAACTTTTTTAAAAAAATGCTAACATAGGCTACAACATAAGGTGAAATTTGAAATCATTAAGCTAACAGCAATAAACCAAACTCACAAGATCAAATATTGCACACGTTCATTATATTGGACATCTAGAAATAAGCAAATTCATAGAGAAAGAAAAGCTACAGATTGCCAGGAGCTGGAGGGAATGGGAGGTTATTGCTTAATGTTTTAGCAGTTTCTATTTAGGTGCAGAAAAAGTTTTATAAATCAAATAGCAATGGTTGCACAACACTGGATGCAGTCAATGCCACCAAACTATACAACTAAAAACAGTTAAATGAACCAATTTATGTTTTATCTATAACATTGTAAGTATGTGTGCAATGCATAGTAAGATATGTTTATGTAGATAGATGTGCCACACATTTCTTTTAAAAAACAGAGACCCAAATAACTAGAAGCAATCCAAATATTCTTCAACAAGTGAAAGAGTGAAAAAAAAAAACTGGCAAATCTATGTCAGAATAAAATGGAACAAATTATTGCAACATAAGAAAAAGATGCATTGTAACTGGATATCAACATGTAGAAGAATGAAAACAGACCCATATCTATCACTATGCACAAAACTCAAGTCCAAATGGATCAAAGACCTCAACATAAAGCCAGACACACTGAACCTTATAGAAGAGAAAGTGGGAAGTACACTTGAACACATTGGCACAGGAGATCACTTTCTAAATATAACCCCAGTAGCA